>NW_023276806.1:191520370-192202870 GCF_003668045.3 Cricetulus griseus
ATTTAATATTAGTAGAAAAATTTAAACTTCAATACATTCACCATTATTTTAAATCAATGACAGTATCACTATATAAGACTAAAAATAATTTAGGAAATATCAACAGAAATAGTAGAACAGCCAGACATGCTGATAAACTAATATAATCCCAGCATACAGGAGGTAGAGACAGGAAGATCTCTGTGAGTTCAAGGTCAGCTGGTCTAAATATCAAGCTTCAAGACAGATAGGGCTACATAAACAGACCCTATCTCAAAAGTAAAAGAAAAGAAATTAAGCAACTAAGATCATTTTGTGGAAAGGAAAAATAATTATGAAGGTGTATAAAATATCATGTCCAATTAAAATATAAATTATATACCAAAGAATAAATATAACAAAATATATTACATCACTAAATTTATAGAATAGGTTTCATATGTTTAAAACACAATTTAAGACACTCAAAATAATTGGAGAGTCATACTATGGTCCAGGCAGGCAGGGAAACAGAATATTAAGATATCTATCTTTATAAAGGTTTTTTTTCTAGAATGTGACTGAACATCAAATGTAACTAAAGAGGCCCATAATAGGAGTAACTAAGATAATGATCAAAAATTTGGAGGGCTAAAGACAAGGCAAGGACATTATTTTTCCATGTATCAAGGAATTTAATGCTATAAAAATCATCATTAGGACTGAAGATACAGAGTAGCAATAGGACACTTGCCTGGTGCCTAGTTGAGGTTTGCCTTGCCTGGGTGGAGTTTTCCTTTCTACTTTAGGGTCTAAAGGGAGACAAAATGGCTATGTACACCTAAAGTATTTAATAAATAACCAGGAGCTCCAGAAACCTATTTTGCTCTCATTTTACTCTGGTTTTTTGTTGTTTTGTTTTTTCTTGTTTAGTTGAGAAAATTTGGGGCCTTCATGTACCTCTGCACTCATGCCTTTATAAACAAGAACAGTGTAAAATATCTACCTTCACTATTTGTGCTCTATTTTGAACTGGAGCTTCTGGATGAGAAGTGCAGATAAGAAAAAAGAAAACGAAAATTGGCTTAAAAGTTGTATTAACTGTCCTTGTCTGATTCATGAGAAACTGATAAAAGATGTACACACACCTGCTGAAGTTCAGTAAGGATAAAGACTAAAATGCAAGTTCAGTAATGATGCAGACTACAAACACATACTACACCTAGGAGTAGAGGTGTTCTTTTGCTCTTAAGTTTCTTGTTTCTTGAGGTGTTCGTTAAGAACAGATTCTGGGTTTTCTCAATGCTTTCTTTTGTGTTTACTGTAACCACCCTATTTCAATATGCTAGTATTTTGAATTATAATGTTTGAAATTTGCACATTACATGATTGGATTTAATTTGCAAAAGCTAGTTCAGAATCTATGTACACAAGGCATATTGGCCCATAGTATTCTGTTGCAGTGTCTGGTCTGTCTGAGTGGAATCTGTATCTAAGAGAATACCAATCTAAACTGAAAAGTAGTCCTCCTTTCTTCACTTTTGGAAATCTTTGTGTAGAAATGGTTTTATTACATCTTTTGAAGTTTGGTTAAAGGTTAGAAGTTAAACCATCTTGATCCAGAATTTTCTTTGTAGGAAAATTTAAAAAATAGATCCAAGAGTATATTTGCTCTGAAACCATATACACACAAACATCAAAAACGGACTCAGTAGATTGTATATATATACATATATATATATACATATATGTATATATATATGAATATATAATACACATGTATCTATAAATATATAAAACACAATAATAATCAAAGAAAAAAGTCTATCAACTTGAGAGTGGGTTGCCATGAAGGGATTCAATAAGGTAGCATGGCTGAAAAGGGCTGAAGCAGAAAAATATGAGGAGGGAAGTGATGTAATTCTTTTTCAACTAAAAACATTCTTAAAAGGAGAATATATGCTCACACTCCTTCTTGAAAAACACAGACTATTATGAAAACATAGACTTCTTGAAAAACATAAACAAGGCTATTTCATACAATTTCATCACTGCTTGTTTCTTTTAGCTCTACAGTGTCTGTAGAAGGAGGTGAAAGGCCTGGACACTCAGCTCAAGTGATAAAGAGCCTTCCAAACACATGAGGACATGAGTTAGGATCCCGGTACCCATGTAAGAACCAGGCACTATGGTGTATGCCTGCAATCCCAGGAGGATCCCAAGAGCTCCTTAGTTAGCCATTCTAGCCCAGCCAATAAACTCCAAGTTCAGTGAGAGACCCTGCCTCAAAACATAAGGTAGAAGGAGGTAGAAGATACCTGAGGTTAACTGCCAGCCTGAAAACATATATGTATATGCACACAGACACATAGACAATAACACACACAACACACACACACACACACACACACAGAGAGAGAGAGAGAGAGAGAGAGAGAGAGAGAGAGAGAGAGAGAGAGAGAGAGGACCACACAGAGAAGCAGCTGATGAAGCCTGCTTTTTAAATGCTTAGTTCTCCCTTGCTGAAAATTATATGGCATTAAGTACTTAGCCTTGCCACTTATTGGGACTTGATAGGTGACAAATAACAGTTTTATCAATGGGCAATATGAATTGAGGACATCCTATTAGCAACAGCTCACCAGTTACTTAGATAGCTAACTTTAGATATCAGTGTTTGTATTATGCTCTCCTAGAGCCACACTGGTACCATTCTTATTTTTTTCAAATTACTTTTGATGCTTCCAGTCTTTTGTGTTTCCACATGACTTTTAAGACGCCTGTCAGTGGCAACCACAAAAATGTCTCCTGGGGCTTTGCTGACTCAAAGTTTTATCAGAGGACAGGGAAATTCAGAGTATTACAGACTTTATCTTCAAGTATAATAGAAGTTACATAGCTACTACAGACCTGAAAGATATTCCAGGTGTGATGGTGCATGCCTGTAAATCCCAGTACTCAAGAGGTAAAAGCAAGCTGATCATAAGTTCAAGCTCTACCTCAGCCACATGGTTAATTCTTAGCTAATCTGTACTGCACTGGACCTTTGTCAAAAATAAAAGGGAAAAGAGAAAGCTCTAAATTAAACAAAATGTTGATGAGTACGGCAAAGGTTATTATATTAGATTTCTTGTGTTTCAATGTAATTCTTTTTTGAAACAACTTATACATTGTAAAGCCATAATAATCTAAAATATTCTTAAAAATACAATTAGAATTTACTATGTAATGTTGTAGCATTAAAAAGTTATTGTTAAGGTAGTCATTGTATATAGTGAGAGCATATGCATGAATTTTAGGCTATAAAGCATTAAGGACAATTTTTCATATTGTTATGCATTAAATAAAATATTTATTTAGTTTACTATCAAAGTTGTCTATTTATATTTTTCAGCATACTCAGAGAAAGTATAGATTTGTACATCCTTACAATAAATATGAATCAGAAAGGATTAGAAGAAAATGGATTAAGAATCCTGATCCTGGAAGAAGGAATAATGTTCATACTCTGAAATTCATATTTACTTTACTGCTAGTAATGATAAGTTTGGAGGCCAGGTACAGAAATTTGATGGACACACCAAACACTTGGGAAATAGAAAAAAAACCTTCAAAATTACAACAAAAATATGACATGCTTAGTGGTCCATCAAACAAAAGATGTTAAAAGGCCAATAATATAGCACATTGCACTGTACAGCTGAAACAAACTAACGAACACTGCACAAGGTGGAAAGATATACTGCGTATGAATAAGAGATGAAATCACTACTCATGTGAGGTTATTACCACACAGTGCCAGTCAAAATCCCAGGAGACATGTTGTTGCAATCGACAGTCATCTTGAAATCACACGGAAACACAAAAGACTCAGAGCATTCAAAACATTTGAGAAATAATGAGAATCAATAGAAAGATTAACATTATCTGATTTCAAGACATAGTGATACAGTCAATAAAACCATGTGTTATTGGTGCAAACATAGAAAAATAGAACAAAATAGAGAGCCAAGAAACACACCCACACATGCAAGTATATCTGATTTACCAAACAAAAAAAAAAAAACCCAAGATGCCAATAAAAGTGTTTTTAGTATAACTAGATACCCATATTTGAAAGGAAAATGATACTTATACATACATCTTACTATATATAAAATCCAGCTCAAATTGTACCATAGCATTACACATAAAATCTAAAATAATAAAACTCACAAGGCAAAAATTTCACTGGTGTTAGGAAACAGCTGATCAGCAAATGGACTGAAACACAAGCCTACTGTCTGATGCAGCCATTCCCTTCCTGGGGATGTTCATGCAAAGGTTTGAACATGGATGTTCTTAGCAGTTTTTATTCTACTCATTAACACTATGAAGAGAAGAAAATGTCCAATCAGCATGTGAATGGACAAACTCTGTTATATCCACACACACTGAAATATGACTTAACAATGAAAATAAATTATTGATATGCACCATAACATATGTAAATTTTAGGGTCAGTATATGGCATTAAAAAAAAACCCAAACAGAAGTCATAAAAAAATCCTTGTTTCAAAATTCTGGAGAATTCAAAGCAGGTTCAAAGTTTTTGGGACTGAGGAGGAAGGGAGAGAGGTGATTGGAGAATCTGAGGTTTTATGGGTATGTTCAGTACATTGCTTGTGATGGTTTCATAGGTGTACACAGGTATCAAATCATCAGGCTATGTGTTTAATACATGTGAAGTTTATTTATGTTAGTTATACCATACTAAACCTCTCATTTTCTATGTGAGTGTTCTGATGACTCAAATTTCTTTTCTCTCTTCTCACAACCTTAGTAAGAGAAATGTAATGGTTCTTGTTACTTGAAATTACTTGATTGTCTAAGGAAATTGTGTTGTGAGGCCTTCCATGGGGGGAATCTTCAAATTCTGTCATATCCTTTGGGATGGGGCCTAGGCCCTCCCCCATGTGTCTAGGCTCAGGGAGTATCCCTCTGTGTGAGATGGGCTCCCAAAGTCCATTCCTATGCTAGGGATAAGTACTGATCTACTACAAGAGGCCCCATAGATTCCAAGGTCTCCTCACTGACACCCACTTTCAGGGGGTCTGGATCAGTCCCATGCTGGTTTCCCAGTGATCAGCCTGGGGACCAAGAGCTCCCCCTTGTTCAGGTCAGCTGTTTCTGTGGGTTTCACCAGCTTGGTCTATTTTTCCTTTTATCTAGATTTAAAAATGAATATTATAATTTCATATTCACACAAATATATATGTATATGCATATATATTTTCCATCATATCCTCTTAAAAATAAAGTCACTATTTAAACAGAAAAATAAAGAAATTGTCTTGTATAGCAACTAACGACAAGTGCCTAGGGATTCTCCTCCATTTCAGTTTAAAGTTCTGAGTAGATGCTGTACTGTGTACCCAGATCAAAACTTCATCCACGAGACCATTACAAATGAGTATAAGCTTTCTGGGACAAATGGCTAAGATGCCTTTAACACATCAAAGCAGATCTGGCTGCTGGGTTCTCCCAGCTTTCCTCAGTTCTACCTGTTTCAGGGTATAGCTGGCATACCCCACCCTGTACCCTGATCTCTCCAGACCAGGGACTGGCCTGCCCTTCCCCCAAAGGCTCTTCCCTATATAATCCAGGCATTTTGTTTATCTTGCCCTCCTATACTTTTGGCCTCCTGGCTGTGGCACCTGGTTGCCCTCTCTCCTTCTTCCCTTCCCCTCCCCCTATCCCCAAGTGGCCCCAGCTCGGCCTGGTCATGTTCATTCTGGAGACTCCCAGATATCCCTGACTCTGACTCTGACCTCTCATAAGAAACTTTCTCCCCACCGTACCTTGTAGAAGTCTTTTCCTTTCCGTCCCATTTATTTCTTTATTTCATTCAATCTTGAAATCTCAGCTTTAACTTTTTTTCAACTATTGTGGCCATAATTACAAAATTAGAAGACCAAATTTGGGTTGGGATTTGGTTTTCCAAATACTGAAGTTTACATTAGAAAATAATTTTAGGTTTAGAGAGGAGAAAACAAGGTTTGATTTTCAAAAATATAGAAATGGAGTTATTTCAAACAAAGCACAAAGAGATTTCGTTTGTGAATGTAAGGGCCAATAGCACAGGACTTTCACCCTTGCATTTCCAAATATCAGAGTTTATAAGATCTTCAGGGTAAGCATAAATATTGCTCTCCAAACTCCCAGACATCTGTTACCTAATAGAAACCAAACCCCTGCTGTCCGACACCTGCCAGAAGTCTCTACACATTTAGACCATGGAATCAAAGCTCAGATTACTTACTTTTGCCATCAGTGGGAATAAATCCTCAGCTTCACACAAATCAGAATTATAAGCAGAAATCCACTTAACTGTGAAATGATTTAGTGTGTTGGAACTGAGTATTGACTTGCTGCTGCCCTTAGACTTAACAGAGTAGCAGGAGAATTGAGCCCCTCAAAAAGGACAATTGCGACTTCAGACTGTGTGACTTAATTGGCTAAGGTTGTAAGAGTCCAGTCAGTCACCTGTCAATGGAAACTTGAGTGGTGTGTCCTCAACTCAGAGATACTGAATTACTTAATGAACATGGTCCAGTTACAGTTAAGAACTTTGGATGCTCTCAGAGGAACAAAGGCCAACAGATCAATCAGTGGGCAGATACAGTCAGAAAGAGAAGATTTTTGTTTTGTTTTGTTTTTGTTTTTTTCTCCTGTCTGCAGGTAAGGAAGAGGCCTGTAGTACAGGATGCTTCTCCCCAGCCTGGAGATGGTGGGAGTGGGAACAGTAGGGATTACTACTTGAGAAGCTGGATGATGAGAGCCATTGTCTTTTCAAAAGAGTTCCACCAGTCAATAAAGAACAGAACAAGACGGCAAACTGAAGGCTTGCAAAATGGATGCTGTGAGTGAGATATCCTTCAAAAATGATCATAAAAGGGAGGTGTGAAATAATCATCCCGTGGAAATACTGTAGAATTACAGAAAATTCTCAAGTGGCTGTGTCTGTGTGTATTTACTTATAATGTCTCCTCGTGTGTGCTTGTGTGTGCATGTCCATGTGTGTGAAATTGTCAGTGCACTATTCCATGGGACACATGTAGAGGTCAGAGGACAGCTTCATGTGTGAGGCCTTGGCTTCCAGAGTCCTTGAGGCAGGGTCCCTTTGTATGCCTACTACATGTATGTGGTTTGTGTACATGTATGTGCAGGTGTGGTGCATGTGCACATGAACAAATGGCAACGGAAGATCCCAGCCATCCTCCATCACCGTCAGGCTTACTCCCTTTTTCATCTTGGCATAGGTACACGGGGTTCACAGACACGCTAACAAGCCTGCATTTACATTGTTTCTGGGAATTAAAACTCAGGACCTCACACTTGGGCAGTGAGCACTTTGACCCACTGAACCATCAATCCAGGTACCAGATTGTTTTTTTTTTTTCCAACTTTTTTCATTTGAATAAGAAACAGGATTGTTTTACATGACAATCCCAGTTCCCTTCTCCCACCCATCCTCCCCGACCCCCCCAAACTAAAACCTTATCTGTCACATATCTTTTCTGCTACCCCTGGATGGTGAGGCCTTCCATAGGGTGTCACCAGTGTCTATTGTATCCTTTGGGATAGGGCCTAGGCCCACCCCCATGTATCTTGGCTCAAGGAGTATTCCTCTATATGGAATGGGCTCCCAAAGTCCACACCTATTCTAGGGATATAAATACTGGGCTTATACAGGAGGTCCCATAGATTTCTGAGGTTTCCTCACAGAAATCCATGTTCCTGGGGTCTGGATCAGTCCCATGTTGGTATTCCAGCTATCAGACTGGGGAGCAAGAGTTCCAGGGTGTTCAGGTCAGCTGTTTCTGTGGGTTTCACCAGCCTGGTCTGGACCTCTGTTCTCTTCACTGGTCTTTCTCTGCATCTGGGTTCCAGTTCAGTTCAGTGATTAGTTGTGGGTGTCTGCTTCTACTTCCAACAGCTGCTGGATGAGGGCTATCGGGTGGCATATAAGTCAGTCTCAATCTCATTATCAAGGGAGGGCATTTAAGGTAGCCTCTCCTCTGTTGCTTAGATTGTTAGCTGGTGTCATCTTTGTAGATCTCCAGACATTTCCCTAGTGCCTGATTTCTCTGTAAACCAAAAATGTCTCCCTCTATTATGATATCTCCATTCTTGTTATCATATATTCTTCCCCTGACTCAAACTTTCTGCTCCCTCATGTCCTCTGCATCCCTCTTCTTCTCCCCTTCTCATTCTCCTAGCTCCCTCCCCCCCTCTTCCCATGTTCCCAATTTTCTCAGCAGATCTTGAACCTCTCCCCTTCTCCAGGGGACCATCCCTACATCCTCTCCAGCATAAACTATCATTGGTGTTTTTGATTTTAGCCATTCTGACAGGAGTAAGATGGTATCTCAGAGTTGTTTTGATTTGCATTTCCCTGATGGCTAAGGATGTTGAACACTTTCTTATGTGCCTTTCAGCTATTTTAGTTTCCTCTATTGAGAATTGTCAATTTAGTTCTGTACCCCACTTTTTAATTGGATTGTTTGGTGTTTTGAAGACTAGCTTCTTGAGTTCTTTGTATATTTTGGAAATCAACCCTCTTTCAGATGTGGGGTTGGTGAATATCTATTCCCAGTCTGTGGGCTGCCGTTTTGTCTTGCTGACTGTCTCCTTTGCCTTACAGAAGCTTCTCAGTTTCAGGAGGTAACCTATGGCAAACTGGATGGCATGATGTCATCTCATTGCTCAATGACACACTACCCACAACAACACCAGCACCTTTGAGCAGGGACAGAGCACTTGGTAAAAAGACAGCTGATGGAAACTGGACTTGCTGTGATCAGCTGCCAAGTGCACCCAGGAGATTCTCAGTAGCATCCCTCCCTGGTCTTGGGTTTCCCCTGCACTCTGGCTCAGGACAGGGGAGCAAAGAGGATACTAGAAATCACAACTCTCACTTAGTTTTGTGGAGGTTACAAAATTACCATTGATTTTTCAAAGACAAATACAGAACAAACGTCAGCAACTGGATGCATGAAATAAGAACACAATGCCAAATATATAATTCAAGGAATTTATTCAGAGCAAGTGTTTGGAATAAGAATATAATAATACAGGACACAAGAACTTGGCCCTGAGCCATTTTTTAATGCCCACTGGGTGATAAATGACTATGGGCACAATAGAAAGGATTAAAAAATTTGTTGAAAAACTCTTTTTTTTAAATTTCCAAAAATAAAATGTTAGGATATTTATAAACTTCTCTAAGAGAACTCTCCAATCAAATGGAACAAATAGATAAGAAAAGAAAAATACGAGAGAAAAGAAGGTATTGTATGGAGCTAAGATATCCAAACAATAGAATTTTGAGGAGGAGCGCAGAGAAAATCCAGAGAAAGAATGTTGGTTTGTGAAGAAAAGGAACCATTATGCACACTGCTTGTTGGAGGCCTTCCTTCCTCCACCAAGATGGATTCTGGAGCTAAGACCTCTAGATAAGACCGAAATGCTGCATTGCTCAGCACCACTTCATAAAAGTCTAAAAAAGTAACACTTTGGCCAGTTTCTCTTTTGGGGCAAAAGATACCATGGTGTTTAGCCACTCTCAACAAAACAGTGAAGTGACTGAAATGCCTCTCAGTGTATACATGCTGCTGATAATAGACACCGAGTGGCATCTGTAGGTAGGGCAGGTTGGCAACACTGCTGCCATAACAGACTCAATAGAAACCAGCCACAAAGTAGGCCCGAGTTTCAGTTTACCCTAAGGTAACACCTGACTCTAGGAAAGACCACAAACTGAGACCACTCTCACACCAGCCAGAAATGGAGCAATCAGCTTCCAAGGGGAAAAATACATTGATGTTCCAAAGGAAATATCTAACGTTCCAACCATTGTAAACAGGATCACCAGATGTCCCTTAGCCCAGATCACTGGTCACCTTTCACCAAGACACCCCTAGATAAATGTCAGCCAATCAGTGGTCCTGAAACCTTAGAAATTCCTCATCCCAACCTCTGCTATGATAAAAATCCCACCCCAACGGAACTCGAGGCCCTCTGAATTTGTACCATGTCGTACACACAGTGGGTCCAAGCTCCAGTTTGAATAAAGGCTCTTTGCTTTTGCATGTGGATCTCTACTCCTTATTAGTGTTTGGGGGACTCTGTGATCTGGGCAAAACAGCATCTAGTAAACACAGGGTTGGGGAAAACTGGTAAGCTCTCCAGCTGTGAGACCTGCAGGGTTTCTGTCATACAGCCCTGTCCCTTCCTCTGTATCTTCATGTCTACTGAGCCTGAGGGATTGCACTCTGTGAGTCCCAGCACCCCTCAAGACTCCTGCCATCTGTGGACTCTGGGCATTTCAAGACAAGCACTTGCTTTTGTTTTCAGAGCTCTCAAAGTGCATTCTTCTGCCTTTCAGTTTAACCTCCAAATTATGTCCCTCTGCTGCTTCTTTGGAACTCTCTTTTTAGTGGCACTGAATCAAGACCCCATTCCCACCCATTCTCAGAGCAATCCTACTGATGAATTCAGCTAGTAACTCATCACTCTGAATTACATTTTAGAATTTAGTATGGAGAATTTATACCTGGATGCTGTTTTGCTATTGTGTAACAAGTCTTTCACTGTCCCGCCAGTCAGCTCCCTAAAAAAAATAATGTGGAGACATGAATTTGAAACTTGTAGCACTAATTCTTATAAGTTAAATCAACCCATTTATATTAACCTACATTTTGCCTCATGGCCTTTTACTTTTCTTTCATTCTGTATGTCTGACTCCCTCTACATATCCTCTGCACCTAGTTTATCTCCTACTTCCTTTTTTCAGCAGAAATCCTGCCTATACCACCTGCCTAGCTATTGGCCATTCAGCTTTTTATTATGCCAAATCACAGCAATACATCTTCACACATCTCCCCTTTTTTTCTAGTAAAAGAGAAGGTTTTAACTCTAATACTAAAATTATATACAATAAGTGTGCAGTCCCCAGGCAGGAATTTTGTAGGACTGTCCTACCTTATGTTGGCAAAGTTTAGCAGTCTTTTTTCTTTGTGTCTTGCTTGTCCAAATTGGACAGCCAAGTCAAGGGAATTTTCTTGCCTAACTAATAACAGGGAGACTTATTAATTGTGAAAGCTTGGTATATGCTCAGGCATATACCACTAGTTTTTATAATATAAATTAACCCATTTATAGTAATCAAAGTTTTGCCTTGTGGCCTTTTACCTTTCTTTCATTCTGTATGAATGACTCCCCCATTTCTCCTTGGTGTCTCTTCTGTGCCTAGATTTTCTCCTTCTACTTTCTTTCTTCCAGCAGAAATCCTGCCTATACCACCTGCCTACCTACTGGCCATTCAGCTTTTACTATACCAATCACAGCAGTACATTTTCACACAACGTACAAATATTCCACAACACTGTTGTTTGTTTCATTGCTTGATTGAGAGAGAGTATTCTCATGTATCTCATTTCCTTGGGCTTACGGTGTAGTGTAGACTAATATCAAACTTGGGATTTTCTTGTCCCATCTCCTGAGTATTTGGGAGGCAGGAAAGCATATGGAATAGTTTAAAAACTTGGAGCAGTACTTATTTTGAGCTATTACTTTGAAAATTTAGGACTCCCCTGCACACACACCTATCTCTGAGCCATATGGCTAGCCACCTATTGGCAACCTATAACTCCAATCTATGATGAGTTGAAAACACATCCCACTCTGAACAGTAAAATAAGTTTCCCTTCCTTTATTACCAATAAACCAGGACATTTCTATTCTAATATATTCCTGGCATATTTAGGAATAAGAGAATAAAGGCCCACTGACTTGGAGTAGATTTGGGATGTGTTGCTTTGTTCCACCCAGCTGCTCCTTGAGGGAGGGGGCGAGTAGGCACAAGGTCAATGGCGCATATTCCAGGAGGCAGGCTGGGTGTAGCAAGCTCAGTTTATTTCAGGAAGGGGAAAGCCTTATATACCCTCCACCTACCTGGAGAAGAAGCAGCAGTAGCACTGGCAACAAGTCATTTTCCTGGTGGCTGGAGACTGGTTCAGGTCATCTTTCCTGGTAGCTGGAGACTGGTTCAGGTCATCTTATCCATGGCACAGCAGCTGTTTCTGGGGACTATTGGCAGACCGAGGTTGGCTCATTTTGGGAAAGTGACCATACTGCATACTCAGATAGACAGCTTAGTCCAGTTGAGGCCAGCAAGGGCCTGTTGGTCCCCAGGCTCTTTGTGTCTGACCAAATCTTCCCCCACAAGGGTGTGTATTCAATAAGATAAAGCTGTGTCCTAAATACAAGTTTTAGAGGAAATACCCTACTTACCATAGTGTCTATGCATAATTGAGCATGCATATATGATTTATGTAAGACACATGATGGTAAGGGGTAGGCATAGTGAAAAGAGATTCACTTTATCCAAATAGAGAGTCACAGAAACACCTCTAGTAACCAAACTGCCTTCTCCCGTTGCCAGGGAGTCCCAGACAGCAACTGGGTTATTAGGGGGTGATTTGTGTAGTGAATACAAAATGCTAGTTTCTTGGCCAATGGAGAATATTGGAAAGGTTTTTAACAAAAATGAGGAAGAGATGCAAGAACATTTGATTAGCTTCCCATAAAATTAAATTTTTTGAATTTAAAAGTTCTGAATTCATTTCCCCCCTAAATTAGTAGCCATGTTTTTATTTAATGAAGTGGTAGTAGCATCGATTGTTTTCTTGAAATGGCCTTATTTGATCAAATGAAATCCTGATGCTATAAAAGAAAAATAAAATAGCTGCTGGTATCAGTCAGCAAATATTGAGTAGAAAATCTTTGTCAAAATTGACTCAACTGTCATAACAGGGAACACATCTCACTCATAGAAAACTTAACTGTGTTTCTTTAAATTATTTAAATTATCTTTAAGTAAAAGTCTAGAACACAATTGAATAAAAACTATCTGTAAAATCACCAGGGTTTGATGGGACTTCACCCTGTTTTATTCTCAAAAAAAAAAAAGTATGGAAGTTTCTATCTTAATTGCCAGTTGTATTGTAACTCATCTGTTGCTTGTGTGGAAGATGACGCCACACAGCAATCCAAAGGCAAAATTCTCACTCTGGTTCTGTGGAACTTACTTCATGTCAACCTTGCCTACAGTTATGAAACAAGAGTGTGGGACTCCTTGCATGTTTTGAGGTAGCGCAGTATTTGTCCCATTTCAGAATCTTCTTTACTTATCATTTTATAGAAACATATTTTCCACAGGGTTGGACACATAATTTTAGCAGTTTGTCCTTAAGCATTTTGTAAATATCTCTAAAGTGAGTAAGCAAATTCATGGTATGTGTGTCAATTTACTAACAAGATTACCAGCTAGAGAAAAAGTAGGAATAGTTTTTCATGCCACAAATCAGGAAGAGAAGAAATGTAGGATTATTTTATTGTGTAAATAAGATTATAAGGCATTCTCTGTTATTAAATAATATATGTAAATAATTAGAAGAGGTCACCGTAGTTAGACTACTTCCTCCATATTTACATATTTTGCCTAGAACCCCTTTAACCTAAAGGAATTTCTTTTTAAGAATTCTGGTTTCCCAGCAAAGCTTTGCCAAACCCCCAGTTTCTGCTCACAGGCGTTATAAATACTTTTAATGTCAAGCTGTAATCCTGAGTAAGATGACAATTTTACATCTCTAATCATGAGTCAGACGGAGGCATTT
This sequence comes from Cricetulus griseus, assembly GCF_003668045.3. NCBI lineage: Eukaryota > Metazoa > Chordata > Mammalia > Rodentia > Cricetidae > Cricetulus > Cricetulus griseus. The sequence goes on from NW_023276806.1 coordinate 191,534,050, forward strand.
CACACGCCTGTGAGGCAGCAGTGGGTGTCCAAGCTGTTTAGATCACTGATCCTTCAGCGTTTATCTTCTTATGGAAATTCTGAAAAGCATAAAAATGCAGCAGAAGCTGACCTTTGTGTCCTGTGCGGTGATCCTTCACCTTGGATCTGACAATCACTCACGGGAAAGATGGTGCTATGAATTGCCAGAGGCTTTAAAAAGATTCCAAACATGATGAGTCTCTAAACCCTTTTGCTGGTTTTCATGATGAGGAAGACAAGAGGGCATGCTTCCAGGAGAATTTTCACAGTACCCCTAAGTGCCAGTGCTTTAATTAGGACAATATTTCAAGTGTCACTGGATAAGATGACTAAATAAAGCTGGAGGGTAAGCTGGTGGAGGGGAGAAAGTCCTTGAAGGCACTTTAAGCTGTGCATAGAATCCAGAGACATCTATTACACATTGTAGGGGAGAACAACAATTCAACATGATTTACACCTCCAGATTTCAGTGTAATCAAAGGCCATCTTGTTTCTCTCACTAATGGAGTCTTGTTTTGTTTCCAACGTTCATGTTGATGGTGCATGGTTTTTCTTCATACTCAGTGGAATCTTTTTCTCACAGCCATTTTCTCTACTATATCTTATGTTTAATTTACATCTGGCCCATAGGCAGGGAGGAGATGCACTGCTCCTTCTGGAATATTTTCCTTTTATTCCCCACCCTGCTCCTCCACCAGACTGGATCTCACAAGATCTGAGAGACTCAGCTTAAATCACCCCCACAAAGTCTCCTCATGCTCCAGGGATACTGGGATTGTTTCCCATTTCAAAACACAATGACCTCTCATGCCTTTTCATGTCCTACCTTTTGTCCTCCCCCCTCATGGATGAGTTTCTACAAAGAAGCTCTAAGCATCCACTTTGATATCATTTAAAGCTTGGGCTCAAAAGTCAAAATCCTTTGTTATTAGCCTTGCAGTCAGCTCTCTGACTTTCAGATGGCTATTAACATCTCTGTGTTAATTTTATCATCTGGTGAGTGTAAATGACTATTTTGTGAGTTTACCTTGATGGTAAGGTTTTATGATGCAGATGAAGAGTGATGTTTTGCTGAGTAAATAGAACCAGACAGATTTTCTGTTGGTAGCCTTGTTATTTCCTTGAAGACAGAGGTGTGTGTTTTCTACTCAATGCCAGGCTCTTTACAGGGCCTGAAAAAATATTTAATAAGCAAACATTTTTTTCTATTCTTGTTCAGTGGTGATGAAGATCATTCTATTAATTTTTTAGGGAGTCATTTTAAATTAAAAAGAAAACAGAACACAAAAGACAAAGCCATTCCCTTTGTTCCCACTAAACACGGCAGTAAAATGCATCATATCTTTGCAGAAGAAAGATGCTCTAGTTAAATAAATGTATCTTGAGTTAAACTCAACACAAGGAAGATCTTCAAAAGTTTTGTAAAAAAAAAACTCTAATGGCAGAGGTCTGATTTTAGGTCCTTGCAATGAGATGTGGATTTGAAAGCACTAGTTTAGAATTATGATTTAGAAAGCACCAGCTTTCTACAGTATCACACGTACTCACATTAAAATATACAGATAATGCGCTCAGTAGTATAGATTTTTACTATCTGTGCTTCTGCTGCATAAATCAATGGTCTCTCCTTACTGTGTGAGCCTGGCTATCAGTAACCGGCATGATTAGGTTAGAGGCTGTTTCTAAACCAATATATCCTTTCCAGTTTGGATATGAATGCAGAGAAATATATGTTTTTGGGAAGGTGGTTGCTTCCCAACAAAAGGAAAATCAGAATTTCTTTAGAATTTTTTTTTTTTTTTCTGTTGTGATTCTGTTAAGTCTCCTTTTTAACCACCTGGCTTCCAAAGCCATAGTGGTAAGAAAAATTACTGTCACTTGCATTTACACAATGCTTTGCAATTTGTGAAGTGCTTCTCCAGTAGCCAATAGCCAATTCATCTACCCTGGCACACTTCAGTCTGTAGAGAGCTCCTACATGATCTTTTCAGATTTACTTTGACTATAATATCACAATGTAACCTGGTCAGACTCTAAAGTAAGTTATTGAGAAAGCTATCCTACTCAACGTGACAGGGAGTATTCTATTTTGGGATATTCACAGAAAAGAATTCCTATCTATCTCTTGAGCAGTTTAGTAATGCAAACAGCATGTATGACTGAAATGACAGGATATCTTTTCATGTCATCTGAAAAAATGATTATAAATGTGATTATATATAATAATTATATATTTAAAAAACATCAACAAAGATCATAGTCCTCACATTAGGTATCTATACTATATTAGACCCCTTTACTTTGAATTTGTAGTGTCTTCCTATATTTACATTTCACTATAAACCACCTCAAGTTATTTTTTCAAAACAAGGCAGGGTATATATTATTAATTTTCACATATAATACCCTCTTTGATTCTCATGTAAATAAAGTCCATGGAAAAGTTTTATTACTAACTCAATTTTAACTACCCATATTTCTATTTCCCTGCAAACTGTTAGGCAATTTATGAAAAGCTTGAGGCTGACAGATAACTGTGTTTGAGATTCTGTGTTCTGTAGCCCTGGCTCCTGCTCTGTATAATAGATCCCAAATGTAGGTTTATGCAAGCAGGCATCCTGGAACCTATGCCAGGATGTCTCTCCAGCGCTGATTAATTTCTGTGCCTAAAAGCCATGTGTTCATTGTGGATGATAAGCTTGTTGCACAAACACAAGCTCGCCACAATGAATAAGTCTGGCATTAGCTCTGTACAAATCCTAGTGACAAGGATATTTGCCAAAAGGAAGGAAAAAGTTCCTGCCAATTTAGGCAAGAATGAAATGTTTGGAGGAATCTGTAGACTTTTACATACTAAAAAGAGAAAACATACACTTACAAAGCTGATTGGAACTAAAAAGAGAAAACATACACTTATAAAGCTGATTGGAAATGTATCCAACTTGACATGTTCACTTAGAAATTTCAGATTCCAGTCTTTGGAAGTGGTATAGGAATGTCCAGAATAGATGATATGCTCTAACATACAGGTAACTACTAAACTGCTAAAACTGGAGTACACCAACATACTATTGTTTTAATCCTGCCCTAAATTCTCATTTTCAGAGAAATAATGATTATGTGTTGTATCCAAGTGGAATTTCCCCCGTGTTTGTATTTATGGAAGCTTGAGAATTTCAAAATCAATTTTTTTCCATTAGAAAACAAGCAAAAAGAAAAAGAAAATAGAAAACAAAACAAAATTTCAAATCTGAGAAGTCCAAACCAGTCCAAGAACATGCCATCAGATAAGGGCTCACCTGAAGAATGGTTCTTTCTTCTTCTTCTTCTTCTTCTTCTTCTTCTTCTTCTTCTTCTTCTTCTTCTTCTTCTTCTTCTATTATTATTATTATTATTATTATTATTATTATTATTATTATCATTATTATTCCCCTTCCTCCTTGTCCTCCTTTTTCTTTGTATGGAGCAAAGTCCATTTTTAATTCCCTGCACCCCCCTTCACCCTAAGTGTTGTTTCCATGGTTCTGGAAGAAGGTGATGTGAGGCCATATGTCTTTGGCCCAATTAGAAGCACACCATTTGCGTCTGGAAAGGAATCTGGGATCCATTCCTGGATTCTCCCACCCGGTGTAGAAATTCTTTTGACTGCATCTCTAACAGATGGTCATGGAGCCTCTGCTGGGAAACCCAGCCTGGGAAACTTTGCACATACCCACTGCCACCACCACTGTCGCGAGTGAGGAGGCGTTCTTTACCCTACATTGCTACGAAGCTCTTTTTTGGTGTGTCCTTGCTCTTTGGAGCATCAAAGGACAGGCACATCCTTTCCACTACACAGTCCTTCTGAAAACAAATGAAGGGACTTCCTGAGAGCTGTACCGCGATGCAGAGTCAGACTCGTGCTCTTTGTCTGTCCCCTGTGCAGCATGGCTTCCAGAAGCTTCTGTTGTCTAGCCCCTGTCCTCTGAGAAACAAGCTGCTCCTGACTTGCCTAAAATGCAGAGTTTGCAGATGGGAACTGGTTAGTTCAGGCTGCAGGGGAACAATCCTTTTCTGCGTGGTGGAGTTAAGTAACATTTCTGTTAGCCTGACCCAAGACTGAACTGCAATCTACTAGCTCCAGAAGCATTATTTGTGAGAATCATACTCACAGAATTCTCTCAAGTGTCTATTTTCTTCATTTGACATTGTATATTCCATTATAGTTAATTATTGCCTAATACTTAATGGGGAATCACATGGTAAAACTGATAGCAATGATAATCTGAAGTGTATGTAACTAGAGATAGTTCCTAGCACTTAGACAGAAACTGGAGATTGATGCCTTGAAACCAGCCTTGTCAACATAATGACTTCCAGGCTGGCCAAAGCTACACAGCAAGATTCTGCATTTCTGGAGAGAAGGCAACCTAATTGTGGTGAATGATCCTGATGTGTTCACATGTACTTTATTGAGCATTTTTGCATCTGTATTCACTATGAGAATTGGTCTATCACTTTCTTTTCGTTGTTGTGTTTCATCTGCGATAGCTATTAGTGTAATGTTGGCTGCATAAAACAATTTGGAAGCATTCCTTCCTTTTGTATTTTATAAAATAATTTTAGAAGGAATAGTTTAATTCTTCAGAAAATTCTGATATAAGTCTGTCTGGAATTGGGTTCTTTGGAGGTGGGATGGTTTTTTATTGCTGTTTCAATTTCATTATTTTTGATGGATCTACTTCATGGTTCTGAGTGGATCCCAGGGACACAGGGGGACTCTCTTCTGCACCATCAGCATCATACTGTTTTTGGTCATTCAGTGTGGAAAGTCATTTCTACTCTTTTTTTCCTGCTTCTTTTGGTAGTTTTCTCATTCAGTTTCCTTTGCTACATCCTGAGAATCTAGACAAAAGTTTTTTGGCTCTAGGAACATTTTATGTTTTGTATATGAAACATACCATGTGAACTCATATGTTGAATTTTTGATCCAAGCTGATGGCTCTGTTTTGGTATGTCTGAAATTTCTTTGAGAGGTAGGACATAGTTGGAGTAAGTAGATCACTGAGGGATATGTATTTTTTTTTCTTGATCGATTACAGGAATGCTCAGTATGAATTGAGAATCCCCTCTGAGTCAAGCTCTCGCCATCATGATGTTCTACTAAAATGCAGGGGGCCAGGAGACCACGGAATAAACCCTTCACAACTGAGAGCAAAAATATCTCCATCCTTTCACTTGTTTCTGTCCAGGGTTACAACAATAAGACTATTAACTAACAAGGTGCCCCCAGTCATTTACAAAATAATACTCTTCTTCTTACACTACTTCACTCTTTTCTTGGACACACAAAGCAGGGTTTCTGCTCTCTTCGTGTTGTATAGGTTGAAGAAAGTAAATATTGAACATCCCATTTGCTGCTTAGAATTTTAGCTTTTGAAACTAGACATGTATGTGCAAGATTCAGATGAGCAGCAGTAACAACAATGGCAAAAAGAAACATTTACAAAGAAAGCCTGTTGTTTATCATGACAGCTTCTTCCATCACCATGGCCCTCAGTACTTGTATGAGAAGAGTTCAAATGAATATGTGATTTGATAGATGCTTATTGTGAACGCTCATACAGAAAGAGGGTATCTGATTTAAACTAATAAATGCAAATATTGAAGCTGATATAGGTTCCCCAAGTCTGCTTATCCCTGTTGTCACTAGAAGCTTTCTCTTCCATTTTTAAATCTTCTTACAGGAAAGCAATATTTTAATAAGAGCAGCAATGAGTAATTTTATTAGTTGAAAATGACCAAATAAACTAATGGAGCATAAGACCAGAGGTAGGGATGAAAAGAGAGTGAATATAAATTTGACAGTATAAACTTATTAATGCACTGGCATCTGGCTTGTATCAATGACTGAGTTTTTAAGTTGTTTATTGTGAAATGAAAATGATGTAAAACAGTAGGTTGACTAGTCATAGAGAATGCTAAATTGGAGTGAAAAATACACATAAATCAATGAACAAAAATGTACAAAGATATTTTTACAGTAAATGTAAGATTAAAAAAAAACTCTTTAAAATGCATAGCCATATTAACAAAATCCTGCAGAGTTATTGTGGATTGGATAGGCCACTTACCAGTGTTTGCTTAGGTTTGGCATTTAGGCAATTTGGAAGAACAGAATGAAGCAGAAAAAACTGGAAGAATGAAAGCCAGTCTTGTGCTATGGTTAGCTAAAATTCAAGCAGTGATTATGGCTCATTCAAGTGACACTTCCAGAGAGAATATGGAGAGGGAGAAGAAAGATCTCAAAACAAAATACTAAAATGGATTTTAATTATTTGTGTGTGTGTGTGTGTGTGTGTGTGTGTGTGTGTGTGTGTGTGTGTGTGTGTGTACAAGAGGTAGACATTGAATGTCTTCCTCAACTGCTCTCTACCTCCTTTTCTTGGACATGTCTCTCAGTGAACCTGGACTTGTCATTTCTGCTTGAGCGTCAGATATCTCATCTGTTGATCCCCCCAGCACCGGGTTCTGAACTCATTCCACTTTGCCCAGCTTCTACACCAGTCTTAGGGATCTGAACTGAGTTCATCCAGCATGGCAGGTACTTTACTGACTGACACAGCTTCACAAATCAAAACACTTTTTGGATTCAGGAAGTAAAAAGAAACCATTGGCCAAGGAAACAGAACTCTTCAGTATTCAGTGATAAATATGAAAGAGTTTATCTTTGACATCAAACAAGTAGTATTTCTTCCTCTCATTAGGAGGCTTATGGTGGGTATTTCTTTATGTGTTTCATTATCTTACATGGTAATGAAGATCAATTCCAGGCAGACTTCATCAAAACCCACAAGAAGCACCCCGGACCTTCACAGAAATGAAATACCCTTGAAGAACTCCTATGCACAAAGGAGAGGCCACATGTACACTCCCAAGCCTCCTTCCTGTACTTAGAGTTTTGCTCTGTCTTGGCCCAAGCTCAGGATCTTTGATGGGTATAAGGAACAGGTGCTTGATGTTATGTCACTCAGGGAGCAATCACAGACCTGCTTGCTGTCTTGTCAAGGTGTTGACTTTTTCCTGAGATTTCTGACTATGAGGAAAGTGACAAATTTCCACTAGAACAAATGATTATCTCAAGCTAACAAAACCCTGCAAATGTGAAACAAATTTGGTCTTTGAAAGCAAGTATTTAACTTGAATACATTCAGAAACTTCTCTGACATTTAGGTAGAACCGTTTTCCTTGTCAGTTGTACCCTGTGTCCTCTTCCATCATGGGCCCATTTTATGTCCTTGGTACTACCTTAAAGTGTTACTAGACTCAAAGATGTGACCCCACAATCACCAAATATATTTAATTTATAGCTGTAGCCTAAAAAGAAATAAGCCTAAAAGAGTAATAACTTTGTATTTGAGCCTTTTACTACCCTCTTTTGAAATTAGTTCAGACCATTTAAATACAAGCTAAATGTTTTACTGACAATTATATCCAAATGTATATATTGTTTATCAAATCTACTCCTATGCCCTTCCCTCTGGTGCCCTGTTCCCAGGCCACCTTCCCTTCACAACTTCCTGTGTGCTCTCACTCTCTTTAAAGGCACTGAATACCCTTAGTGTTGTCTGTGTGCAAGTGAATGTAGGATCATCCAGTGGAACTTGGGAAGTCTCCTGGGGTGGGAACGAAACTTACTTTCTGTCTCCAGCAACCCTCAACTGCCAATGCCTTCTCAGCTAGGGGTGGGACTTCATGAATTCCTTCTCCATCCATGCATGGATTTGGACTGGCTTGGTCTTGGGCACATATCCACAACTGCTCTAAGTCCATTTGTGTGAAGATCCTGCCGTGTCCAGAAAACACCATCTTGCTCCAGATGCTCGCTATTTCTGGATCTTAGAATCTCCACCACTCTCTTCTGTGATGATACCTGAGCCTTGTGAGGAATGGGTATGATTTAGGTCTCCCATTTAGAGATGGGAACTCTTGTCTATGTGTTGACCAGCTGTGGATCTCTATATTAATCATGATCTACAGTAAAAAGGAAGGAGCTTCTCTGATGAGGGTTAAGAGATACACTAATATGGGGGTATGAGAATAATAATATCATTATATTGGCATGTTCATATACACATAAACATTAAATAATATTGAGTATATAAACTGCTCTATATCAATTGTTCATGTCACCATAAAAATGAGACAAATTCAATCCAAGCCATTTCTGCATTTCCTATATATAGGAGTCTGTCTTTCATTTCATGAAATATTGAGCATCTCTCTGAGCAACTGTTCATTTTCTTCTCTACCCATTGGGCATGAGTTGCAAGCCAGCTCATCCCTTCTTTTCTGATCTGATAACCATCTAGAAGCTCAGAAAATGATTTTTCTAATAAACTGGGACTGGAAGAAAAAAATCATGATATTTTCCAGAAAGTCACAAGTTAGTGTGGATTATGGGCAAGTCAGAAAGTAATGCTTTACTTCTGACATCTTTCAGAAATGTACAATTGAATGAAACTTCCTCATTCAACCACCATTACCAATGTTGCCATGAGGAAGCTGTCTTATTGTGGTGGTTTGAATGAGAATAGCCCTTATTGGTTCATATATTTGAATGCTTTGTCCCCAGTTGGTGAAACTGTTGGGGAAAGATTAGGAAGCTTTGTTGGTGGAGGTGTGTCACTGGTATGTGGGGTGAGGTTTGTTTCAAAAGCCCATTTTATCGCCATTCCCTATTAGCTCCGTCTCCCTTTGCTTTGTAGTGGTTGTTTCAAGAAGTAAGTTCTTAGCTGCTGCTCCAGTGTCATGCTTGTCTGCCACCAAGTTTCTTACCATAAGAGTCATGGAATAACCCCTCTGAAATGACTGTAGGCAAAGCCCCCAATAAACTCTGTTTTTTAAATTTTTTTGGACATGGTGTCTTCTCATACTATGGAACAGTAACTGAGACGTATGTCAACTCTGTAAGGAGTTGTTTTAGAAACAGTTTCTTCTTACTAGTGAAATCCAAGAGTCTAAGGTTCATGCCTCATATATTGTTCATGGAGGAAACTCACATAGATTGTAGTAAATATAAGTTTCATGAACTTCCTATAAACCCTGGCTTCCCTCACCCAAACAAATTTTGATTCTATAATCTTAGGAAAGAAGGAAAAGAATGAAGGGCTTCCCTGGTGCCACTATGTATGTCTCTTGGATATTTCTATTCATTTCAACCTCTGATGAGATGAGATAAAGGTGGCCAGAGCACCTTGCCTGTACCTGTGACCTGGTGTCCAATAATGGGAGCTCAGGAGTATTGTAGTACTGCATGCTAAACTCTTCAGCTGTCAGATTCCACCTGGTATGAAACCACAGACTGGATTAAAATACATGTTGATTATGTTAAGTTTTATTTAGTGAATCAGACAAAGATACCTGCTGGGTTTAGAGGGTATGAGCACCCTCATTACATTTCTCATTTTTTTCTATTTTTAAAAATGCACAAACCCCACAGAAGAGTGGTGACTTCCCTACATCTAGAAACAAATAGGCTTTTCTAGCTGTTTTAGTTTTCAGATACAAATCTGATAATGATGTTCATAATACTCATAATGGTTGTAATTCTTTTATGAAGAACAAGGAAACCCCACGAAATGCTTTTAAAAATTTGGTATTCTATTGTCATGCTGCATCTAATTGCCTATTTTCACACAGAGGGAAAGTAGTGTGAAGAAGTCACAGTAATTACAATAAGAACAGTTTGGCTACAAAAAATGGCTAAAGGCAAAGACAGTTCTAATGTCATCATTAGAAACAGGTCACAAATACAGTTTTATTGAAAATACTTTATTTGCTTATATACAATAAGGTTTTCCAGCTAGTTTTTATGAGACAGAATACTTTCATCTGAAAGTAATGAAAAAAACTATGTACAGTATATATCTACACAGGTAGAACACAGGCTACATATTTATACGTCCAATGTTTCTCATATCAGATGGAAACAAGAAGTTTCTTTAGCTGGTCTTCCCATTCCCAGGGTTGATCTGTCAGTTTCTGGGGATTGTAAGCTCAGCTGAGGAAGAATGAGGTCCATTTCAATCTACGGGTCCTGAGATATATGTAGGCACTGGTACCTTCTGTCTATGACCTGGTGATGTCTTTTTTTCTGAAAGGAAATACAATTAAAAGGTGTTTTACATTTTACTCAACACAAGGAGAAACTATTGTACTACCAAAACATAGGAAAACATTTTGATTGTGAGTTTGTGGAAACACAAAAATCAGTAACGTCTTAATAACTGGGTGATGGCAGAAGTCACATGTACTCCAGCTTTTCTTGGCTTCTTCTGAAATCTGGCTCCCAGCCCAGGAGAAAGAGCATCTCCGTGATGTGCCACCTCCTATCTTGCCTCAAACACACACAGTTCGTCATAAGCCTGGCATCATAGCATAGATGTTGGGGGAAACACAACAGCCTGAGGTCAAGTGAAATACAAAAATACCAGGAGTTATTTTGGGATCACTACACTAGAACTTGGCAGAAAGTCAGTGGTTGAAAACAAGCTACAAAAGTAGAAAATTGTAAAGAAATTGGTTGTGAATATTTTTATCCATTCCATCGCAGCTCCTTCTCCCAAGTATATTATTTGATGGTGGGGGAAACACTTTGTTAAAGTCAACTTGAGGTGCTACAACAAAAATGACAGAATGAGTAGCTTAATTGATGCAAATTGATTTTCTCATAGTTCTCGAGACTGGAAGTCCCAGGTCAGCATACTAGCACTCCATCTCAGCAATGTCTTATCAAAGGCTGTTGTCCTCCTGTGTGCTTATTTACTTGGACGGATGTTCCTTGATAGTACTGGGGAGACAGAAGGAGAGAGTACAGAGTTCAGAGAAGGGAATGCAGGAGAAAGGAGGGGAGGAGGGAAGGAGAAAGGAGGGAGGGCAGGAGAGAGAGGATGAATGTCTTCCTTTTCTTATAAACCACTAGTTCTGTTGCTGAGGGCCACATTTCTTTTTGTTGTTGTTGTTGTTGTTTGTTTTCATATTTTTTATTTGAATCTCAAACAAGATTGTTTTACATGACAATCTCAGTTCCCTTCTCCCTCCCATCCTCCCCTACAACCCCCCCAACTAAAACTCTACCTATCATATATCCTTTCTGCTCCCCCTGGATGGTGAGGCCTTCCATTGGGTGTCATCAGAATCTATCATATCCTTTGGGATAGGGCCTAGGCCAACCCCCATGTGTGTTGGCTCAGGGAGTATTCCTGGATGTGGAATGGGCTCCCAAAGTCCACACCTATGCTAGGGAAAAAGTACTGAACTACTACAGGAGGTCCCGTAGATTTCCAAGGTTTTCTCAATGAAACCCATGTTCCTGGGGTCTGCATCAGTCCCATGCTGGTATACCAGCTATCAGTCTGGGAAGCAAGAGTTCCCCGATCTTCAGGTCAGCTATTTCTGTGGGTTTTACCAGCCTGGTCTGGACCCCTTTGGAAGGCCACATTTCTTACATCTCCATTTCACCTTAATTATTCAAAGATTCTACATTCAAGCACAGTCACCTTAGAGTTTAGCGTTTAATTAGATGAACTGTGGAGGTATCAAAAACTAAGCCCATTGCAGAGGTAAGGATTATATAATATTTAAAATAATAAAATATAATATACTTGCTAGAGAAGAAGAACAAGGAAATAAATTGAATTGACTTACATAAGATACAAGTCATTCTAGGCAGTAGTTAAATCCAATGAATATAAATGAATGAGCTGAGGAATGAGTAGATTCAGATTCTCAGACTGATTAAAATATATAAACAAACCAGCCCAATAAAATGCTTTTTGTGAGACAATCCAATAAACATGCACTCGAGTGCACGCACCTTCAGGGGGAGGGGAGAGAGAGAGAGAGAGAGAGAGAGAGAGAGAGAGAGAGAGAGAGAGAGAGAGAGAGAGAGAGAGATTACTAAATCCTTTAAATTTACTTTGGACTTTACTTACATGATAGTTTCTATCTCAGAGCCACACGTTTTAATTTTTATTTTTTCTTTCTCTCCATTTTTCAAATTAGAAACAAGATTATTTTACAGGTCAATCCCAGTTCACTCTGCCTCCCATCCTCCTCTCCTGCCCGACCCCCCCAACTAACACCCTACCTATCCATATCCTTTCTGCTTCCCCTGGAGGGTGAGGCCTTCCATAGGGGGGTCTTCAGAGTCTTTCATATCCTTTGGGATAGGCTGTGCCCACCCCCTTGTGTCTAGGTTCAGGGAGTATCTCTCTATGTGGAATGGGCTCCCAAAGTCCACACCTATGCTAGGGATAAGTACTGAACTACTACAGGAGGCCCCATAGATTTCCAAGGTCTCCTCACTGACACCCAAGTTCATGGGGTCTGGATCAGTCCCATGCTGGTTTCCCAGCTATCAGTCTGGGGACCAAGAGCTCCCCCTTGTTCAGGTCAGCTGTTTCTGTGGGTTTCACCAGCCTGGTCTTGATCCCTTTGCTCACCACTTCTTCTCTGAAACTGGATTCCAGTTCAGTTCAGTGTTTAGATGTGGGTGTCTTCTTCCACTTCCACCAGCTGCTGGGTGAAGGCTATGGGATGGCATATAAGTCAGTCATCAATCTCTTTATCAGGTGAGGGCACTTAAGGTAGCCTCTCCTCTGTTGCTTAGATTGTTAGTTGGTGTCATTGTTGCAGATCTACAGACATTTCCCTAATGCCTGATTTCTTTTTAAACCTATAATGGCTCCCTGTATTATGGTATCTCTTATCTTGTTCTCTTCTATTCTTCCCCCAATTCAAACTTCTTGCTCCCTCAGGTCCTCCTACCCCCTCCTCTTCTTCCCTTCTCATTCTCCTAGCTCCCTTTCCCCTCCCCTCATGCTCCCAATTTGCTCAGGAGGTCTTGTCCCTTTCCCCTTCTCCAGGGGACCATGTATGCCTCTCTTAGAGTCCTTCATGTTTCCTAGCTTCTCTGGAAGTGTGAATTGTGGAGCCACACATTTTTAATTCTTTGAAACAGAACATCTCTGATACCCAGAACATTCAGTACCTAATGATTGAGTTGTGATTTTGATTTTTCTGTAGGTTCTGTATTCTAATGCCTTGATTAGAATGAAATCACATATATTTGATGATGAAAAATAATTTTTACCAACTTTAGCAATTTTTTATTTAAAACATTGTGTTCCTATGACTTTAGCTGCTGCTCTGCCATCTTTCCCTGTATTCTGCTCCTCACTTCCCTTCAAAGTTTGAGCTGTGGTGCCTTTTCTCTATGATTCCTTACCCAACAGACAGCTATCTATGTAACTTTTAAAGCTTTCCTGGTGATGATATACTTCCTCATTCTTACTTCACTCTGAAACATGTATTGTCAATAAATAACACTTGTTTAGTTTTTACATTAGTCCTCAAGTTTTAAGGTATTCATTACATTTCTTTGATTTTATTTGTATTTATGTTGGTTTTCATTGTCACACCAATCGGGAATTGATAGAGTGCACTCTTTCTCCCCACCTCCCTCCAAAGCACTGTCTTTCTTTTTTATTTTCAAACTGACCTCACACTTTATTATTTTTATCATTTTTATTTCAATTACAAACAAGATTGAATTGCATGACAATCCCAGTTCCCTTCTCCCTCCTGTCCTGCCCTACCACGAACCCCAACTAGAACCCTATCTATCTCATATCCTTTCTTCTAATCTACACCTGACCAACCTTTCTGCTCCCTCATGACCTCTCCTTCCTCTTCTTCCCTTCTCATTCTCATAGCTCCTTCTTCCCTCTTCCCATGCTCTCAATTTGCTCAGGGGATCATGACCCTTTCCCCTTCTCCAGGGGGCAATGTTTATCTCTTCTAGGGTCCTCTTTGTTTACTAGTTTCTCTGGCAGTGTGGATTGGAGGCTGGTAATCCTTTACTCTATGTCTAAAATCCACATATGAGTGAGTACATATCATGTTTGTCTTTTTGTGATTGTGTTACCTCGCTCAGAATGGTTTCTTTGAGTTCCACCCATTTTCCTGCAAATTTCAAGATTCCATTGTTTTTGTTTTTCCTGCTGAGTAGTACTCCATTGTGTAAATGTACCACATTTTCTCTATCCATTCTTCAGTTGAGGGGCATCTAGGCTGCTTCCAGTTCTGGCTATTACAAATAGTGCTGCTATGAACATCATTGAACAGATGTCCTTGTTGTATGAATGTGCTTCTTTTGGGTATATGCCTAAGAGTGGAATTGCTGGATCTTGTGGTAGACTCATTCCCATTTTCTTGAGGAGTCACCATACTGATTTCCAAAGTGGCTGTACAAGTTGGCACTCCCACCAGCAGTGGAGAAGTGTTCCCCTTTTCCACATCCTCTCCAGCATAAACTGTCACTGGTGTTTTTGATTTTAGCCATTCTAACAGGAGTAAGATGGTATCTCAGAGTTGTTTTGATTTGCATTTCCCCGATGGCTAAGGATGTTGAACACTTTCTTATGTGTCCTTCAGCCATTTTAGACTTCTTTATTGAGAATTGTCTATTTAGTTCTGTACCCAACTTTTTAATTGAATTGTTTGGTGTTTTGGAGACTAGCTTCTTGAGTTTTTTGTATATTTTGGAAATCAGCCCTCTGTCAGATGTGGGGTTGGTGAAGATCTTTTCCCAGTCTGTGGGCTGCTGTTTTGTCTTTCTGACTGTGTCCTTTGCCTTACAGAAGCTTCTCAGTTTCAGGAGGTACCATTTATCAATTGTTGATCTCAGTGTCTGTGCTACTGGTGTAATGTTCAGGAATAGTTCTCCTGTACCAATTAATTCAAGGGTATTTCCCACTTTATCTTCTAATAGGTTCAGTGTGGCTGGGTTTATGTTGAGTTCTTTGATCCATTTTGACTTAAGTTTTGTGCAGGGGGAAAGGCTTGAGTCTATCTGTAGTCTTCTACATGTTTGCATCAAGTTATGCCAGCACCATTTGTTGAAGATGTTCTCTTTGTTCCAGCGTATATATTTGGATTGTTTGTCAAAAATCAGGTGTTTGTAGGTGTGCGGGTTAATATCAGTGTTTTCCACTCTATTCCATTGTTCTACCCGTCTATTTTTGGAAGCACTGTCTTTCTTATTCCAGTGTTCTGGATCTAGACAGAATCCAGGAGTTACATACCTGCAGAGCCTGAAGGAGGCTGGAGTCATCTATAAGGGGTTGATAGGAATCAACACAGAAGCATCATGGAGAGGAGAAAGTACTATCTTTTTAAATTCATGGACCTTAGTCACAGATCCATTATGTAGTCTGTCTAGCTAGCCCACCATTATTAAAATTTATGTTACTGTGTTTGTTTTAAGAGCACGTATCAGCAGAGTTTCTTCTTCAAGGACAAAAGGAGTGAGTCCATAATACTTTTGCTTATGGCAGTTGGCCTTTCTTGGAAGTGAACTCCTCAATTCATAATTACTTATTTTTATTCAACTGTCAACAGGCTACATGCTTACTCCTCACTATGTCATGTCCATTAGATGAATTCGAAGAGTGAATTTCTGTGAACATCCTTCTGAGCTGTGCTGTGAGAATCACAAGTTGTTATCTAGAGAATTCTTCCTCATCCACTAAATCCTGTAGGGTGCTTCTGTTTCTTCTGTTCCTAGTGCTACAGAAGATCTATGGGCATAGTGTTCTTCAAGTATTGCTTCTCTGTTTATATCCTAGCCAGTATGATAAGCAAGAAGAAAAAGTTTCAGAACTGTTGACTTATTTGCAAAGGGAGACAAGGCCATCACAGGCCTAGCAGCTACAGGTTTAGCTGCACCTGAGCATGTTATACATAACTCTGCTGCCGTACTTATGTACACCTACAGGATATGAATATTCTCCCGGGAAAGTATCATTTACCACAAGTGATCTTTACAGAAATAGAGAGCTTACATAGATCAATTTCATATGAAGGATTGGAAAGGACATCATGATTAAGATATCCTTACAAAATAGAATGTATACCAGGACTGTCTGCCAGGAAATAGAAATTACTGGAACAGTCATAATGTATCCAACTCAATGCTATATTCAAGGAAGCACTTAGGAGTGGGTAGTCTGTGACTTCAGAAATCTGGGGTCCCTCTGTGTGCATTAGCCACAAAAATATTTGGACAAAAAGAAAAAAAATCAAGACAACCAGAGGTGGGGACTGGAGATTGTCACAGCAATTAAGAACACCGGTTGCTCTCCCAGAGTACCTGGGTTCAATTCTCCACTCACTACCTGATATAAGTCCAGTCTCAGAGGATCCAATACCCTCTTTCTGACCTATGTGGTACACTCATGATGAATAAGTATATGTACAGGCAAAAAATATGCCTAAAATAATAAATGATGAATAAATCTAAAAAGGAAAAAATTAAAAAGACAATGAAAGACAAGTGTCGTTTAGTCCTCCAAAATAAGTTGATAATAGTAAGAAAAACATGCTAAACATTATAAAGCCATAAGGTAAAAGAAATTTAAGGTAAAAGAAATATCAAACTGCTTTGCAGTTTGAGACTAGTGAGAAATTGTTTGCTGTTTCTCTGAGAGATTTTTTATATGCCTATGCTTATTTGTTGTCTTTTGGTTCCTAAGTTTGTTTTTCTCATTTCAAGTTTATTAAAATTTAAGGATTATGTGCTACCTAGATCTGCTATGTAAGCTTTTGTTCTTTGTTTATTGTTTTGAGACAGTTTGAACTTGTTATAAAGACCAAGATGGCCTTGAACCTATTAACTCTGCCTGAAGTGTTAGAATTAAAGGCAAGCACCTCAATGCCTTTTAACATGCATTTTGTTTTTTTAAAGAAAATTTAATGCCATTAACTTGATAGTGTCTTAATAAATACTAAAGGTTATAGTTTAATATGATTTTACAGTTGCTTGAGAAATCTATCAGTTGATAAAGTCCCTGTTAGGTACAAATGAGGACTCCAGTGTTTGATCCCCAATGCCCCTGTGGCATGGATGCTGCAGTAGGAACCTGAAAACTCACATTCTTAACTGTCAGCAAGAAGCAGGGAAAGCAAACTGAAGTTAGGTGCAGCCTTTTGCTTTCAAAGTGGTCCCTAGGGACATGTTTTTCCTAGCAAGGCTGAACTACTTAAACCTCCTAAAACAGCACCATCTTCTGGGTACCAAGTGTTCAAACACCTGAGGCAATGGGAGACACTCATTCAAGTTATCACACTAAATATAATGAGGACAAAATATACAAAAAGGCTATTCTATATTTAGTAAAAAAAAAAAAAAAGACACAGATACAAAATGCAGACCACAAAATCTGATTGTATTACAGAGTATGAGTAAAGCATCAGCAAAAAAATCACATGAGATAATAAATGTATGGGAGGCAAAAATCACATAGAATTGTGGGGAAAACAACATTTTTAGGTGATGTACGTTAAAATTATTTAGGATAAGGTTTCAGGATTCTGCATGTGAGAAAAATAACAGGCAAGAGTGTGGGGACTCAGTGCATTAGTCATTACACTGAAGTATCCATTCTCCTTTTCATGTGTCCTTTCTCAGGGTAAACACTTTTCAAAATTAATCTTCAAGAAAGACAGCCTTTTCCTTCGGCATGTCATTCTTCTAAATCATCTTTTTTTTCACACCTCTCTTTCGTTCGTAGGTAATTTCTTCAGATAATTGTTTATACTGACTGTAAGATTAGACCAAATGTTGATCAGAATCTTTGGATATAATGGGATTTATTTCCCCTGGCTTAGTAGCTGTTTGAGCTGCCTGGCTTTTATTCCCTTTTTTTGTAGACAACATCATTATAAATACTGTTACATTTTCCCTTATTGTTCATTTTTTTAGAGAACCATATTTTAAATCTGATAACTGAAAGATTTATGCCTGTCGTTATGGTCTTGGTAGGAAACGGAAGCTGGAAGCCTAAACATTTCATTTCACAAACCCACTCTGATTCTCCCACAGTGTGTGCTGTTTCCCTGGTGCCTCACTGCAGAGACAGCCTCAATTATCCTCATGAGAGCACAACCTTAGAAAGGGAAGAAGCTGCATGGTATGGAGGGTAAGCCACGGGGTAGGACAGACTGAGTCATGACTGTCTTTATTTCCAAGTTCATCAGTATTTGGATGCAGTTGGCATTGTTTATCCCTATATCTCTCTGGGTACTATTGCCCGGCACCTTTTTCTTTTTACGTCTGCTAGCTCAGTTACTACTCACCCAATTGCTTTCTGCTCCGCAATGTTTGCTACATTCACCTCTATGCCAGATACCTTTATTCTTGTAGACTCTTGGTTATTTAAAAAGAACATCACCCATTTTCCACAGAACTTTGGAGTTAATCAGTTAATTTTATCTGCAATGCATCCCTTGCAAACAACTTTTCCAATAATATGGAAGAGTTGGAGATATATTGCTCATGAATGTGTTTTTAGTTTTTTTTAAGCTACTACTCAATAATCCTAGTTTTTTAGATTAATTTACATATTCCTAGAAAGCATGAAAACATTCAGTAAATCTGTCCTGTGAGAATGGCTCAGATTGGATTTCATGAACATTTTTATTTTCTTATTGATCTTGATTGCTACTTTTTAGTAACAAATATTATTATTTTAAAATGCAAAACACACCAATTCTATACTAAGAACTTAAGAAAAGTAGAAAATAGCTTGTATTTTAATCGTTTGAGTCACAGGAGAAAAACACCAGAATTTTACAAAATAAGCAAATATATTAAATAAAAGTTGTATGTTTTCAAATGATGTCCTGATTTTTAGCAACAGTATGCTGTTCTCTAGTGTCCAGTTGCTTACTGCTGGGAGATGCCTGGCTAGGTTACAAGGGATAACAAAACTCTTTTCATAACTCTGTCCAAAGAGTGGATTGTTGTCCCATCCTCCATAGAAATCAGCCCAAAACTTTGTCTTACTAGGGAAACAATCTTACTATTTTTCATTAGTTGGAAATAAGCTTCTCCTCCTCTGCCAAATTATAGCTTCAGGGAGGAAGAGAAGAGAAGAGCACCAAGTTAGCCTCAGTCCATGAGACATAACAGAATTTGCTTTTGAATAAATCTCCATTCATAATGATTTCAGGAACACACTTGGAAAGAGAGAAGGAATCATCAGGTTTTTAATTAAAGGCTTCAGAGGATTTGGTGGCACCCAGTTTTACTCTCTGGTTGTCTTCCAATAAGAATCTAGTCCCAACGGGACGAGAAAGCCATGCTCATTTGGCATTATTCCTTTTCCTTTGGGAGTAAGCTGGGCAAAAGCAGACAGGTAAGGCATGTTGTTTCAGTCATCTTTGACTTTCATTATTTTGAGTAAGAGATAAGAAACCTGGTGAATTTTAAATTTCTAAGAAGAAACGATGCTAGGAAACCAAGTATTCAGAAAGCCAGGAAAAAACAGATTGTGTAGTACTGTCAAAACACCCTTGCTTCTTAGGCTGTTGTTCAGACAGTACTTGCATGCACCCTCTAACAGTCTGAACTCTGACTCACATACTTTCCAGCTTAGCAGCAGTTTTCATTGTCCCTTTTGGACTCCTGTGCTTACACTGAAGTATGGCTGCTACTTCTTATACCATATTTTCCAGACTGCTGATATTTAAGTTTCCATTCTACTGAAATTCCCACCCAAGGTTACCAGTTTTCTCTACAATGAAGCTCTTAATGATTTAAAACCATTGTGTGTGCACCTGTTAATCTGCCCAGGCAACATTACAGATGTAATCTTACAGAAGCTCTGCTCACTGAATCTCTCCTAAATATGGCAACCTATGTCAATTCTTTTCTTGTTACCTAAAAGTTTTAATTGATGAAAACTGTGCATATTTATGGTGTACACCACATTATTGCCACTTTATAGAATGACTAAATCAAGCCAATTGACAAATGTTTCACCTCATGTATGTTTTCATGTTAAGAATATTTGAAGTGTACTTGCTAAACAATTTTCAGAATGCAATGTCTTTTCAATTGTATACTTCACTCAGTTCCCAATAACCCCCAGTTTCTGATTACCACTGTTGTTTTGGATTCCATACTAAAGTGAAATCATATGATATTTGCCTTTCTGTCCCTGGCTTATTTCAGGAAGCATAATGTTCTCTCTCTCTCTCTCTCTCTCTCTCTCTCTCTCTCTCTCTCTCTCTCTCTCTCTCTCTCTCTCTGTGTGTGTGTGTGTGTGTGTATGCATGCTGTATGTAATACGAAGTGTGATATGTTTGTTATATTATGCTACCTTTTATACCATATATTAATTTATGGATTGCATTTTCTTTATGCATTCATCCATCACTGAACACTGAGGCTAATTCTGTATCTTAGCTATTGTGGTTATGCTACCCTGAATGCCGGAGCACAAGTGTCTCTCCAATAGACTGATATAATTTCTTGGCTATATACCAAAAAGTGGGATTGCTGAATCAGATGGTATTTCTATTTCTTATATTTTATATCTTATATATCTCCACAAAGTTTCCCATATGAATAAATCAATTGTAGCCCCACCAACAGCATTTAAGTGTTCCTTTCACTCCACAACCTACCCAGCATTTGTTCTTTTCTTTCTTTCTTTCTCTTTTTTCTTTTTTCTTTTCTTTTTTTTTTTTGAGACAGGGTTTCTCTGTGGCTTTGGAGGCTGTCCTGGAACTAGCTCTTGTAGACCAGGCTGGTCTCGAACTCACAGAGATCTGCCTGCCTCTGCCTCCCGAGTGCTGGGATTAAAGGCGTGTGCTACCACAGCCCGGCTATGTTATTTTCTTTATAATAGCTATTGTAATTGGAGTAAGATCTCACCTGTCATTTTGATTTATGTTATGCTGATGTGTAATGATAGTGAACATCTTGTCATGTCTGTGGACTTTGTAGATGTCTTTTTAGCAGCATCTACTCAGCTTACTTACCTAATTTTAATAACAATGCTTGTTTTTCTGCAGTTCAGTTTTTGAACTCATTATACATTCTATCTGATAACATAGAATATTTTGTCTGATGAATGATTGGCAAATACTTCCTTCCACTCTACAGTTTTTCTCTTCAGTCTGTAGTGTTTCTTCAGTAATGCAGAAGCTTTTTACTTTGATGTAACCTAACTTGTCCATTTCTGCTTTGTTGTGTGTTGTTTGGTTTCCTAGTGAGCAGTTCGTCCTCCATGTCAATGTCTTGAAGTGTTTTCCCTATGGCTCCCTGTCTTAGTCCCTGTTTTATTACTCTGAGGAGACACCATGACCAAAGCAGCTTATAAATGATAACATTGAATTGGGGACTTGGTTACGGTTTCAGAGAGTGAGTTTGTGGCTTTCCTGGTGGGGAGTGTGGCAGCAGGCAGGTGGGCAAAGTGCTAGAGTAGTAGCTGGGATCTTGCATCTGGTCATAGGCTCACAGTAGAGAGAGGAGAGACTGGGCCTGCCCTAGGCTTTGGAAACCTCAAAGCCCGCTGCCAGAGACACACCATGTCACCCATACTTACTCTTATTAAACAACCTACCAACCAGGGACCAAGCACTCAAGTATGAACTTATGGGGGCTAAGCTACCCCATTCAAACTACCACATTCCCTCTAGGGGGTCTCGACTGAAGTTTACACTTAGATCTCTGATCCCTCTAATTTGATTTGACATGCTATGCTGATTTCTCACAACATGGTTCTGTCCCTGATTTCTGAATATGCCCAGGTTCCAGCCTCTCCTTTAGTTCCTGTATTGTCTCATGGTTACTAACCTGATAACTCAGGTGCTCATCTGTTTCTTTTGTGCTGAGGAAAGGGTTATGCTTGGTGTATCTGTTCAGCCATCTAAAGTCCCCCATTACCAGTATCAACTTGAAAATCGTGATTTTATTATTATGAAATGCAATGAAAAGCATGGAGCCTCGGGATTGAAATGCTTGCATAATATTGATTTTTTATACATCTTCTCAGACATCCTTCCAGGTCACATTCATTCATTTTCTGGTACTATGTATGGAAGTTCTTTGTGTACAAGCCTTGCGGGAGTGGTGGTACATGGAAAAGTAGATATTATCACTCCTTATATTCCATTTTTAATATTAAATTTTCATTTATATGCAACTTAAACAATAAACCCACTGTTAAAATACTTTTTATTTACAGTATATTTATGAGTATTTAGTTCATACATATGTATGACTGCTGTGTGAATGCAGTGCCCACAGAATAGCATGTTAGGTCTCCTGAAATAGGAGTAACAGGCAGTTATCAGTTGCTATGTGGGTGTTGGAAACTGAACCCAGGTTCTCTGCAAAAATAGCAAGCACTTTTAAGCACTGTGCTGTCCCTCAAGCCTTCAAACCACCTTTAAAAAAACATAATTTTATGAGTTTAGTAAATAGATGCAGATGTGAAATCATTGAAAAAGTAGTCCGAGACTGGTGAACATTAAATTGCAGAAACTAGTGAAATGACTGTATGTCCTTTTTTCAAATATTATTGTATTAGGTATTATTAAAATGAATAAGAATTTCAAGAGAGGGACAGCAGGGCATAATTAAAAGCTTGAGTGAAAATCTTTCTGCACACGGAGCTTTCTGAAAGTGCATACCCACAAAGACCTACAAAACTAACCCCCCCCTTTTAAAGACAAATGCTCACACAATCATTTTCTACCTCATCTCAGACATAAGACAACCACTGATCTAAACAGTGTGCTAGAGTTCTGAGTTTCATAGAACAGAGATCTCATAATACATAGCATTCAAAGCTGGCTTTCCACCTCATTGGTTTTCTCAAGCACTTATCCCATTTCTTTTGACTTTTCATTGTGACACTTCCTTTTTTTTCTTCTTCTACATTCTCTACTAATTTTCCAGTGACTTCTAAGGTTAGACATTTAGATCTTTGATTTTTGTTGCTCTTGTCTTCTATTACAAATACATGACACTAAGTGTTTCAGTAAGAATGAATTCGGCTACATTTCACAAGTTTTGATGGTATAATTCCATTTTTATTCTGCAAAGCATATTTCCTAATTTTCTTTGGGAAATCTTTCACACCTTGAAAATTAGGAAATGTACATTTGGAAACCACATGCAAACTTGTAGATTTCCTTTATTTGTTTTGCTATCAAATTTTAAAATAATTCTCTTGATTTACTGAACATACACTACATGAATTTAACTTCTTTAACTTGACAAGACATCTTCTTTGGCATATTATTTGATTTACATTAGTGAATGTTCTGTGGGCAGCTGAACAACACAATATTTTCCCTTTATTTGTATTTGATGAGTACAGGTTTGAACAATTGAACTGTGCTTTCAGGCCTTCTATATGCTCATCATTTTTGACCTAATGGAAGTTTGTGTTACAGGATGTTGAAATAGGAAGGGGAAATTTGCTAAGTATCAAGGTATTTGATCATTACAGTTCTGTTAGTTTTTCTCCTATTTTTAGGTTTCTAATAGTTGTAGATACTTTTAAATTTTAAGCATGTTTTATATTGATTCTTGTGGAGTGTCTATTTCATTAGCAATAAGACTTCTTTTAAGTTTATTTTGCTATATTAATAGAACATTCTCAGGTCTCCTAGATTTACCAGTCTTGTAGAGAGAATATTATTTTGCTTATTAAAGTCCAATTGAATGATCTTTTGATTAGAGTATTAGTCCCTTTGCATATTGTTATTTGTGTCACCGGGCTTCATTTTCCTTGTCTGCTAGTTTGCTTCTTGTTATACTCAATCACTCTCTGTCACATTCCCTTGAGACAGGATTCTCAGGGAAGTTCTAGCTGGGCTAATGGCCAGAAAGGCCCAGTGATGTTGTTTCTGCCCTCCCAAGTGCTAGGAACTCTTAAAATCTAGAATTTTACCATTTCTCCTTTACAATACCATTTCTTGTGTTACAATACTGCTGTTTTTTTTTTTTTTTTTTTTTTTTTTTTTTATACATCATGAGTGTATTTTTTTTCCTAAATCACATGGTGGTTTTTCTTTTTGGTAGTATAATCCACAATTCTGTTTTGGTCTTTTATTATTTGTAAGTTTTGTTTGAAAGTGATAATTGTGTATAAGGTATTGTATTTTTCTGTGTGTGTGTTTGTCCTGTTTGTCTTGAGGGTTCTACTTTCTGCTCTGATAATCTGCAGTAAATTTGTCTGTCCTTCACCTGGGAAGAACCTGGTTCGGAGTCCCCTCCCCCATCCTCCTTCTGCTCCTCCTCCTCCCCCCCTACTCCTTCTCCTCCCAGAAACAGTGTTCTACATGCCATACAGCTCAGACATGGGAGCAGCAGTCTTCATCTTCTGCTGTCTGAATAAAGTTCAGACAGACTATTGATAAGAGTACCCAGGTTCTTAGGGGCTTTGTTTTGTATTATTTGTTTTCTTTTTCAACCTCCCTAGGATCTAATTTTCTTGGCACCTAATATCAGCCATTCAGAAATGCAGAGTACCTATTTACCTCAGATTGCTACCCCACACACTCACACTTCTCCCCATTCCCTCCACTCACCGCTCACACGCACTCAGTCTCTCTACTCACCCCTCCACTCACCCTCACACTCACTCACACCCCTACTCTTACGTTAACAGCTCCAATATCATCTGCATAAACTTCGCCTGTGAATTTCAGTTCAAGGCCTCTATGCAGAGGGGAACACACTGGAGCAATGGGACTGCAGAATCTCATTTTAATTAGATACATGATAGCTTGTTAATTAATTAATTTTGAATTTTCTTGAGGCAGGATCTCACCCTGGAACTCTGGTTGGTTCAAACTTACCAAACTCAAACTCCACCTGCTTCTGCCTTCCTAATTCTGTAATTAAAGTGGTGCAGCACTATACTCAGCTATTATTATTCTTTAGAATAACTTCTTATATAGTTAAAATTATTTGCTCATTTTTATAATGATTGTGTTTCATTTCTGCCATTTGTTCGTAGAAAAGGAAGATCTAACTATTAAGGCCAAGCAAGTTTTTAAAGGCCTTCTTAAACCAGGGAAAAAATAAAAAGCGCCATTTGAAATAAGAGTGTCTGGAGCAACTACTTGTTATGAATCTGTATGATATGTTTGCATTTAAGCAGATTATTATTCCAGAGTCAAGGAGTCTTTTTAGGAATAAGATACAAAAGTTCCAGCTAAGCTGTGGCTTATTTATATTGCTGAAGGAAAAAACTTAAAATAATGTCAGATCCTAAGTGTGTCCTGTTTATGAACTACTACCTTAAACGCCATTCCCCTATAATGAGATAGATGACTACCTTATATGCCATCGTAGAGCCTTCATCTAGTAGCTGATGGAAGCAGAAGTGGATTCCCACAGCTAAACACTGAGTCGAACTCCTGGAATCCAGTTTCAGAGAGGGAGGAGTGATGAGTAAAGGGGTCAAGACCAGGCTGGAGTAACAGCTGACCTGAACAAGGGGGAACCCATGGACCCCAGACTGATGGCTGGGAAACCAGCATAGGACTGATCCAGAACCTCTGAACGTGGGTATCAGTTAGGAGGCCTGGGCGGGCTATGGGGCCTCTGGTGGTGGATTAGTATTTATCCCTAGCGTACAAATGGACTTTGGGAGCCCATCCCACATAGAGAGATACTCTCTCAGTCTAGACACACGGGGGAGGGCCTAGGCTCTGCTCCAAATGATATGACAGACTTGAAGATCCCTCCATGGAAGGCCTCAGCCTTCATGGGGAGCAGAAAGGGCATGGGATGGGGGGTTGGTGAGGGGCTAGGGAGGAGGGGAGGGAGAGGGAACTGGGATTGACATGTAAAACAAGCTTGTTTCTAATTTAAATAAAAGAGTGCAAAATACTGCGTACTCTTCGAGGCCTTCGTGTTCCCTCACTGACTCGGGCCACCTATTACTGACTCATCCCCTCACTCCCAGCAACTCCTAGTCTGTCAAGCTCAGTTGATGGCAAATGCCCTGTGTTTCGGTATTATGATTACAGTTTTACACTATATACTTACTGAATTTTAAAATATCATTTTATAGATGTAAATACCAACATAATATAATTTGGCCATGATGTATAGGCTTGTAGCATAGAAACAATGGGCTATGTCATATAACTTAGGTGTGCAGTATGTTAATGACATTTAAGTTTCCTTAAGTGAAATCTAGGATGTTGCACAGCAGAATTCCGAAGGATGTGTTTCTCAGAACTCAGGCCAGCCATTAGCAACTCATGAGTGGATATACATTGCTTGGCATATCTTAACTAGTTTCCTTGTCATAAATACCTAGTTTATTCCTAAATCATTAAATAGAGGGGATGAAGGTAAAGGAAATCATTGTTCTCCCACCCCTTTTTAGAACTTGCTGTTTTGGGAGAGCAGAGCAATTGGGTTAATATACACTCATTTTGCAGCCAAACAGCTTATCTGAATGATTCCAACAGATCTTCTCTCAAAGCATTTTCATTCCAATTTCAGTTTGATCAGAGAACACTTCTCTCTGATGACATTTATTTCTCCCGAATTTTCTCATTTCACTAAACTTTGCTAAAGCATCCCAAATAGTACCGAATAATAATTATGCCTGGAAGTACTCGTTTAGCTGCTAATCTTCGTGTAAATGTATTTCAAATAAGCATTTGAACACATTTCCGAGTGTTATTTATCTTAGTATCAGATAAATAGTCTTTATCATACACAAAGACTTTAATCCCAGCCATCCTAATAGTGTTTATTCAGAATGATTTACCATCTATTGAATATCTCTAAAGCAGTTATTGATGTAATTGTATTTACTTTCATACTTAAGTATGTTGATAGAAAGATTTATGGTGAGTGTCTCCTGATGGATCCTTTTTATATTGCTTGAATAAACCTTTCTTGATCTTGCCACTCTATTCTTGTATTACATAGTGGAAATCTATATGCTAAGCATCTAGTCAAGCCTCTTGCATCATTACCTGTAAGTGAAGATAAGAGAAAATGGAGATATATCCATGTGCATAGATTAATAGCTTCAATATTCTTTTAACATGGCAGTTCTTGTCAACTGGCCTTCAAAATTTGGTAAATATTAATAGTTCTGGAGACTTTTGAAAATGATGTTTACCAAAAAAAAAAAAATCCCAAAGCAAAACAGCTAAGTAAAATATTGGGATGGTAACTGATAATTGAGGTTCTTCAAGTAAAATATTGGGAGATGCAAAAATAAAATTGAAAAGGAAGAAAAAAAATAAAACTTTCACTGTTTGTTTTAAATTTTTGCTTGGAAACTACAATTTTTAAGACAGTGTTGGTGACAGAGACTGGGGTATTTTCCCTCACTTTAACTACCCAATTTAAAAATTAAGTATTGTATATGCATGGAAGCATCACAGTGTCCTATTTACATGTACAATTTTTGCGTTTAATGATCAATTAAAATAAATTTAAAGTGGCATTATTGACACTATTTTATTTCCATTCCTCTCTTCTAGCCATAGATCCAAATATTTAGCTTTAATTTATTATATTGTTTAAACTTGTTATCCTCCATGTTGTGACTTTGCATGTAAAATTTAGAAGCAGTTCATCAAATTCTTTTTGAAATGCTTTCTGGTGCTATGGGTTATATTAATTCTAGAGATTAATTTGATGGTAACTGATAATTGAGGTTCTTCAAGTTGTTCCAGGAGGCTTTACCATGGTGTCCAAATCACACAAAGATACAAGAAAACAGCACCCAAAACTCTCAGAATCATAACTGAAATGAATATTTAAAACTCAGTAGATGAAACCCAAGGTTATAGAAAACCAATAATATACTGTGATAATGGAAAATACTCAAGGAGTTCCAGATAGTTTAATACTTGAATATCAATCTAAAAATTTTTATAATTTTAACAGAATATCTCAGAAACATCTCTACACATTGCATTTCTTCTTGAAAGTCTTTAGTTTGTTTATTTATAATAGAGAAACTTTTTTGGGTGACTTTTTGTCTTATAACTTCTTTCCTCTCCACCTCTCTGACCTTTAACCTGTATTTCTGACATATACTCATGTGGTCATTATGTTCATGAACTAATGGTGAGTTAAAACATACTTAGTGAGCAGGGCTGCAAGTTCAGGGTTGGAATGATGGGTTTTCCAGCCTAAACTAGATTATCAGACACAATAATTGTAAGGATTCAGACATTATGCTGACCTACCCCTGTCACCAGGCAGAATGCACTCAGGCAGTACCCTGGTCATCCCAGGGTTCCATGCCTGCCTAGCCTGCACACAGGTACAAAGGACCCCTTTAAAAGAAAGACCCCATATGATGGAATAAAGAAATCATCTTCAAAATGGTGCTGGCATAACAAGGTGCTGGCATGTAGAAAACTGCCGATAGATCCAAGTCTATCGCAATGCACAAAACGTAAGTCCAAATGGATCAAAGACCACAACATAAATTCAGCCACACTGAACCTATTAAAAGACAAAGTGGGAAGTACCCTTGAATTAATTGTTACAGGAGACCCCTTCCTGAACACTACACCAGTAGCACAGACATTGAGATCAACAATTAATAAATGGGACCTCCTGAAACTGAGAAGCTTCTGTAAGGCAAAGGACACAGTCAGCAAGACAAAATGGCAGCCCACAGACTGGGAAAAGATATTCACCAACCCCACATCTGACAGAGGGCTGATCTCCAAAATATACAAAGAACTCAAGAAGCTAGTCTCCAAAACACCAAACAATCCAATTAAAAAGTGGGGTACAGAACTAAATAGACAATTCTCAATAGAGGAATCTAAAATGGCTGAAAGACACATAAGAAAGTGTTCAACATCCTTAGCCATCAGGGAAATGCAAATCAAAACAACTCTGAGATACCATCTTACTCCTGTCAGAATGGCTAAAATCAAAAACACCAATGATAGTTTATGCTGGAGAGGATGTGGAGAAAGGGGAACACTTCTCCACTGCTGGTGGGAGTGCCAACTTGTACAGCCACATTGGAAATCAGTATGGTGACTCCTCAAGAAAATGGGAATGAGTCTACCACAAGATCCAGCAATTCCACTCCTAGGCATATACCCCAAAGAAGAACATTCATACAATAAGGACATCTGTTCAACCATGTTCATAGCAGCATGATTTGTAATAGCCATAACCTGGAAGCAGCCTAGATGCCCCTTAACTGAAGAATGGATAGAGAAAATGTGGTACATTTACACAATGGAGTACTACTCAGCAAAAAAAAAAAAAAAAAAAAAAAAAAAAAAAAATAGAATCTTGAAATTTGCAGGAAAATGGATGGAACTAGAATAAACCATTCTGAGTGAGATAACCAAATCACAAAAAGACAAACATGGTGTGTACTCACTCATGTGTGGATTTTAGACATAGAGTAAAGGATTACCAGCCTACAACCCACACTGCCAGAGAAGCAGGACCCCAAGAGAGACATACATGGTCCCCTGGAGAAGGGGAAAGGGACAAGATCTCCTGAGCAAATTGGGAGCATGGGAGGAGGGGAGAGGGAGCTAGGAGAATGAGAAGATGAGAAAAGGAGGGGTGAGGAGGACATGAGGGAGCAGAAAGGTTGAGTTGGGGGAAGAATAGAAGAAAACAAGAAAGGAGATATCATAATGAGGGAGACATTTTAGGTTTATAGAGAAATTCGGCACTAGGGAAATATCTGGAGATCTACAAAGATGACACCAGCTAACAATCTCACCCATCGTGGAATCTGCCAAAGCCGGACATGCAAAGTCCCCACAGGCATTATCATAACAATAATCATTTTACATTTTTTCAATAGATCCAAATTTTACATTTTAGTTAAAAATCTATATATTTCTTTTAAAGAATCTAAAGTTAAAAATTCTTTTCTTGTTGTTGCTTGCTAGTTGTGAGGCAAAGCTTTACTTTGTAGTTTAGATTGGCAAGGACATGATTATGTAGACCAGGCTGGCCTTGAACTCCTAAACCAACAGTTTTCAGTCTGAGCACCTGAGTACTGGGATTAGAGGTGGGTACTATTTTGAAGGGCTCTCAGCTTAAGAATTCTTAGACCTTAGAATATTTCGCCTACAAAAATAAACTTGGTAAAATATAGTCTTGGTAAAAGCATTAGTCTGGGGCAACCTTGACCAGCGAATTTGACTTTCTATTGCTTTTATGTCTTTTACTGCATAGTATAGGGAGCAAATAGCAATGCTGACTATTGGAAAGTCATTGAAATTTATCCACTATCATAAGTAGTTCCATTCGTAGAAAGAGAACCACACAGTGAAAACCAAAGTGGGACTGTATAATACCCAGGGAAATCAGCTTTAAAATGGAAACGTTGTTGAAATAATTCCCTTTGATTAGTTTCAAGCATTAGATTTTAGGGTACAAACAGGAGGGCAATTGTATGTAGCCAGGGAGATTCCCTTGAAATTCTTGGCAGTGGTAACAAGCCCCTGTGTTCTAATTTGTACTTTTTACTTACCAGCCTTTTGTGACAGTAGAATGCATCTCTTCCCTGTAAGTGGAGGGGGAATAAGCAGAAAATGGGAGGACTAGAAATAGATTCTCCTCCAACAGCATAATAAGATTCACCACTGTCTTCCCCTCTCACTTCCTCCACTCCCCCTTCTCCTGGGCTTGATAAAATTACTCTGAATTAAACCAATAGATTTTTCTTGATACCAGTTGTCATCTCAGTGTGTGTGTGTGTGTGTGTGTGTGTGTGTGTGTGTGTGTGCTGCTAAACTGTTCCTGGTTGCCAAGCTTTGGTAAAGACATTCATACCACAGATATATTGAAAGCAATTACCATAAACATTTATGGAGTGTTTATGTTTGGCTTTCAGTGGAAATTATTTCTAGAGCACCCATAAGACCAAGTTGAATTAAAATAAAATTTTAAAAAGGCGAGAAAATCTTTCTGGAAACATTCCTTACTTTCACAGTTTCCTTTATTTCATGAATGAACTCTTCTTTTGAGGAAAAAAAGGGCCCTTTTGATTATTCATTTTTTTATTTTGTTTTTATCCAGGTGTTAAAAAATAGACCTTATAATTAAAAGCTGGTGTGTACATTACAAGGTATAACACTGAAGCAGAAAAGAACACAGTCATAAACAGTTACAAACAGGTCAGTTGGACAGGGCGAGACCTCCATCTGGCAAGACCTCCATTTAAGGAGATTACTGTCATGTTACGCCAAGGCTCAGCTTAATGCTTGCTGGCTGTTTTTCAATTTTCCTGGCAGACTTTTACGTCCACCTCATGGATATAAAGACTCATGACAGTGATTTTGATAGGCCCTCTTGTAGCATAGTGTAGTAATAATTTGCTTTACTGGGGACAACTGATGCAGAGATCACGGAATACTTTATTGGGTGTTTTTGACAGTTACTCTGCTCTGTCTCACACAAAGATATATTGTGTTGGATGTTAGCACACTTTTCCTTTCTCAGAAGCTACACTTCACTTTCCTCCCCATCCTGTTTCCACAGGGACTGTCAGAAAGGGAGAAGTGTACACATAGGCTCTGCAGTTGGGCTTCTACTCTCCCAGGTGAATGTGAACCCTGGAATTCCACCATCATCTAAGGAGTGGCTCTGACAGGGAAGATGCCCACACCTAGAGCTTCTGACAGCTTTGTTCTCAATTTTCTAACAGTACCTTCTATTCTGGTGCTGTGGTTGATGGTCAAGGATGAATTCTTTAAATGGGGTCATTCTCACTCCTGGATAGAAGCTCCAAACACTGAGGTCACTAAATCAACTTCCATCACCTGCCGAGGTCTTACGAAAATAATGGAGAGCAATAGCTGTAGTTGAGCAGCTCCAAGCTTTTTCAAAGGAAGGAGATAACCTCTCTTAATCTAAGTAGTGCAGTGTGCTCCTCCTGACAGTCAATGCCAGATGAAGGTCAATCACTCATCTGTCAACTCCTCACTGTTCCCGACAGTTAACTAAGAGAGATCCACTGAGGAGGCTGAAGGAGGAACTGGGTGTAAAAATGTTTTTCCTGGTGATATACAGTTGAGTATCATATATAAGCAATGAAAGTAAATCTATTATGAGTCTGAAAAAAATGTGTCAACCAAGAAAACTATGCAGTTCACAGGAATTTCAGTTAGACAGACATTGAAAATATCTGGAAAAGGGGGCCAGAGTCTTCAATAGGCCCAAAAATTTAGTGCCCCAATAACAGAAACAAGAATTCAGTTGCTTTTGTTATAGTGGATCTGTTTCTTCCTTAGTGGGTAGAGTCTGAGGAATTCTATACTTCTTTTTAAAGCAAGACTTTGTTGAAAGTACTTAGTAATCAGGGAACTATAATTTCAAGCACAGCATAGTGACACCAGTGATTATGAGCACACCCAATGGGAAGATTTTGATTTCTATGTGACATTTTCTAGTAAAAGGAACCAGGACTCCTTGAGTAATGGCTGACTCAGCCTGGGATGCTGAAAGTATAGGGTATGTCTATGTGATAGCGTAAAACCAAGCCCAGTGTGGGAACCAACAAATCGACACTAGTAACACCACCTTCAAAGTGATTCTAACAGTCAAAGCTGGAACAACTTGATCAACAAAAGGATAATGACAGGGTTGAATTAAACCACAAAAATAAGTATTTATAAGTGTACGCTGATACAAATACATAGTTGAACAAGTAAGAAATTGTGGAAGAAAGGGCAAAATATCCTTAAAGAAGAGTCTAAGTGATAGTGAACTTCCTTCCCTTTCTATTAGGGAACATGGCCTAGTTACTCATTTCCAAAGAATTAAGTGTGCAAGTGTAGGACACAGGAATTCTGCGGTGGAGACCCCTAAGAGCTACCAGCTCAAACAAGTGTTCGAGGTCAGCACCAGAGTCAGTCAAGTTGATATTTTATACACCTGATTTGGTGAACTCTTACCTCTGAGATTATCTTCCTCAAACCCAAAATCTAGTTATATCCAAGTCATTTATACACCATCTGCAACCTTTCTGCTGAGATTCCAAATGGAATCTGACTTCAAAATGAAGCCACTGACTTCAAAAGTGCCAGTGTCGTGTAGCAGAAGGAGAGACAGAAAAGCATGCTGGATTCGGGAGACTGAAGGAGATGGTAGTGTTGTGTGGTGGAGCAGAAAAGGAAGAGGGATAGAAAACCTGGAAAAGTCCCATCAAGTCTATTCTTTACCTTACCAATTTGTAACATTGCTAAAGTTTGTTTTTATTTATTTACCCATTAATATCATGGTTATTAAAGGAAACTGGGAGAAGTGTCCACAGGAACTGCTGCTTTCCTTTGTAAATTTCTATTAATCTAAAATCAGTTCATAATAAAGTCTTAAAAAAACCCAAGATGGTATATTTTTTACCATTTATTCATCTGTTAATTAATGTATTTTTGTGTGTGAACACATTCTGGCTGTAGTTAGTCTTTGGCTTCCACCAAGTAGGTCCCAGGAATCAGGTCATCAGACTCCACAGCAAGTGCCTTACCCTCAGAGCCATCTTCCAAATAATATTCTTGTACAAAATCTATACTGTTGGTCCTAATGTCAGAAAAACTGCTTTCGTTAACAGGTGGGAAAATCTTTGCTCCATCCAGTCGTAATATCTTATTCTTACAACTGACTAAATGACATATATTGCCAAAACAATAGTGATGCTTATGGTTCTAGAAAAGACAAATACAGTTAAGCCTCTAAGAACCATGTAACCAGAGTCCATATTTTTCAGCTCTCAATATGCAGGAAGCACTTACTGTGCTTGAAAACCACAGAGCCTAGATATACATCCCTGGGAAGCTAGGTTCCTTTGTAAGTAAACCAAGGCATCAGTGCTCTGTGAAGAGCTCATTAACTGATTGACATCTGTGTGTAGTTTGATCTATGGCAGCATGTAGAAACTGGAATTAAAAGAAGACATATGATAAAACAGAGAGATACTTAATGTGATCTTAAATATCTAAGAACCATTTGATAATCCCACAAGAAAAGAAAATCCAGTATTATGGATACACTTATTCATATTTCATGATTCCAGAGCAGATAAAGGAATTAGTAGGAATATCATGATTGAATATGGGTTTGTCTTCCTAAAAGGATTTTATTGTTCCACATTGAGTGAAATACAAAGAAAGGGTCAAGATGGGGGTAGAGATGCATGCAGATGAGGAGCTGCCAATTATTCAGCTCAGGGTCTCTCATTAGCCTTAACCAATCCAAGTAGCTGTCTTCTCTTTCCTTTATGCCTGGCATGCTGTCTGATCAGTATTCATAGATTGCTCTGTTATTGGCAAGTGACTTTCATAGAGTATTAGCTCCCATGCATAATAATCAGGACTGATCGAAGGATGCTATGTCAGAAAGAACTCACACTTGAGTTTTTGCAGTTTCCCACTTACTTCATGGTACTCCTGCATGGAGAGAAGAGCTCATGAGGGAGGAAGAAGAGGTGGTTTCTATTTCTGTTGGACTTGGGAAGGAGTATAGACAAAGATGAACTCTTGTTTGCAACCCTCTCTAACTCTAAAGATTTCTTTATTTTCCTTGTATTATGCATTCCAGAATTTATTTATTTGTTAAACTGGGATTGAGACACACTCTGGATTCTACCAGTAAGAGACAGCTTGATTTTAAAGCACCATGTCAAGTAATAAAAAAATAATGATTTTCATGTATGATATCTGTTTTTATAACTATCTGCAGTGCCCCAAACTCTGAAATGTATATGTTAAAATCCAAACCCTTACTGTGATAATAGGTATGGTGGTCTTTTGGTAGGAATTTAGGTCTTGTCGATGAACCCTTCACGAATGACATTTGTGCCCCATATAAGACACTCTAGGAAGCTCCCTGACCACTATTTATGACACCCAAGGAAACACAAATATTTCATGGCAGTACATGAAGCAGAAATCGCATGCTCCCAAGACACTAAACTTCCAGTATATTGTTCTAGAATTTTCTAGCCTTCAAAACTCTGAGGAAATAGATGCCTTCTACATAGGAGCCATAGTGTGTACCATAATTTGCTTAAAGAGTCTGAACACAAAAAGATACTACCAAACACATATTTGTTGGGAACCCACCACAGTCTTCTTCCAACTTTAAAATGTCCAGCCATTTACTGAACTAATTACTACAACTGGTTATAATAACCACTACAAACTCTGCTTCTAGCCACAGTCAAGTGAAGCAAACATTCAAATCAGAAATGCCTGAGAGCTAGTGTCTTCTTCTTTAAATTGACTGTATCAATTACCACTTCATTTGAAAATATTTTCTTATGAGTAACTATTTATTTATTTATTTATTTATTTATTTATTCATACATAAATATTTGGCGGCATCAAACATTTATGTAGTACTTACCAACAAAATGATAGTTCTGTGAGAATATGAAACAGGCTATATTCTTCATCCTATCCTGCTGTCTGGCATAGTTCTATGTATTGTGCAATGCTAAATCAAAGTGAAGAGACTGAGTAATAGTTTTGTACTGGATTCAGATATGCAAAATAAAGGTCTTAGCATCTCTCTTGAGTGTTTGTATCCACTCTCTCAACACATATTGATTTTTTCTACAGTAGTGCTATGGTTTGGATATGAAATGCCCCCACAGGGTTCTTATATCTTTGGACTTTGACCTAATGAATGACCTGTTCATTGAAGGACCCATAATTTGATTGCACTTTTGGAAAGGGGTGGAAACTTCAGGAGGTCACGTTCATCATGAGGAAGGAGGTCTCTGGGAGCTTGTCTTTGTTTGTTTGTTTGTTTGTTTTTCAAGACAGGTTTTTTTGTGTAAACAACCCTGGATGTCCTGGAGCTATCTCTGTAGACCAGGCTGGCCTCTAACTCACAGAGATCCACCTACTTCTGCTTCTCAAGTCCTGGGATTAAAGGTGTGCACCACCATCATCTGGTGTGGGAATTCTTTCCTCCAATAGCTTTGTGGTACTGGCTTTAGGGTATGGTCTGATGCTGTGTGAGGATTGAAAAAGCTTGAGGAGAAAATATACTCTCCTGCTCCAGCTCATGCTTGGTGTGGTGGTCAGAGATCAGATTGCTGCTCCATTAACCATAGGGCAGAACAGAAGACCATGGCAGCCAGTGAATGTTTCCTAATAAATCTTTGATATACTTTTATTTGGGCTCTCTTGGATTCACTGATACCTGGTGCCCAACGTAGGGCTTGAAACCATTACCCTGAGATTAAGAGTCTCATGATCTACAGACTGAGCTAGTATAGGCTGGAGAGATGGCTCAGTAGATAAGAGCACTGACCACTCTTCTAGAGGACCTAGGTTCAATTCCTAGCATCCATATGAACCATTGGAAATAATTTATATACAGTTTTCACAATCTGTAATTTACCATTATATGGATAGTAACTTATTGGCTGATTCAAAGGTAGACAACTTAAAAAATGTTCAAAGAAGTTAAGAAAGTTTTGTCTTGCTGGGGAATATAAATTGCTCCTAAAAAATACAGAGAAGAGAGCCTATTAATTATTTAGGATATAAGATAGGTCTACAAAGGAGAGATCGATTACAGACTCTTAATGATTTTCAAAGAGTGCTATGAGACATTTCCTGTCTAAGGCTCACTATTAGAGTAGAAAAATACGAACTGAATAATTTGACCAAGACACTAAAGTGGGACAAGGACTTAAATAGAACAAGAGAATAATCAGCTGAAGCTGAAAGAGAATTGGCCTTGGTGGAAAAGAAAAATGAGATGCACATATGGATAGTATGGATCCAAACTTAACTGCATTCTGGTTATATTACCCTCTAGGCAATCTCCTTCAGTGATTTTGATGGAGAGAGAAAATACTGTATTTGAATAGATATTTCTACCACAAATACAGAGTAAGAAATTAAAGACTTATTTGGAAAAGATTTCTGATTTGATTTTAAAAGGAAAATTAAGACTTTGTCAACTGACAGGAATGGACCCAGCAGAAATGATAACACCTTTAACTAATGAGGAAATTTCCTCTTTATAGAAATATAATGAATATTGGCAAAGAGCTCAAAGTAATTTTGGGGGGACAGATTAGCAAGAATTATCCCAAAAGTGAGAAATTAAATTTATAAAAAGAACTGTTTGTTTTCCTTGTAAGGAAAACACAAATCCCTAGAGTCCCTACTTTCTATACTGATACAAATAATTTAGGAAAGGCAGGTTATGAATCAGGAAATATAAGTAAAGTGGTTCAGAGTCCTTATAACTGTGCAGAATTATATGGTAACAATGGATTTTACAGAAGCTGTCTATATAGTTACTGCAGAGATAATTGTTTTACAGATTGTAACTGCTAAATTTATTCATGATGAAACAGAATTAACTTCATTATGCATATAACTATATAATAATCCAGGAATAGGAAGTGTGTGTGTGTGTGTGTGTGTGTGTGTGTGTGTGTGTGTGTGTGTATGATGATATATGGGATATGGTATATCTATCATCATATCCCATACAGGTCTGCTAGGTCTTCTGACACAAGTGACACAAGATAATGATGAAATTGACTGGTTATTAATAGGAAGTGTCCTGAAGGCCTCAAAATTTTATTTATAAACACCATGTCAATTGTTGTAATTTAAGAAAAGCAGTATGAGAGAGAAAGATGCCATGGGACAGGGTTAAAGCAGAGAGGGCTTTTTTGTTGTTTTGTTTTGTTTGTTAATTAGGGAAAGGGATTATAAAGAAATAGAAAGAGGAGAGGGGAAACCAGCCTTGGGGAACAGGAGCAGCAGGTAAGAGGAAAGAGGGACAGAGAGAGAGAGAGAGAGAGAGAGAGAGAGAGAGAGAGAGAGAGAGGAACAGACAGACAGAGGGAGAGAAAGAGAAAGAGGAGGATGGGAGTTAGGAAGGGACTTTTAAAAGGGAGCGTAGTGAATGTGCACAGGTGGTGCTCTTAGTGGTTGCAGCTGAGGGCGTATCCTGTCAGAACCTCAAGGACAGGCCAGTGCAGATGCCTGAATATTAACATCAATAACAAAGGTTTAAAGAAGGATGTTTTCCATCACGTGGCAGCAAGCCAAGGAAATTGTAAAAAAAAAAAATATGTTCTACTTGTTTCTTCTATAACCAAACTCCTTTACATGCAGAAAGTAACCCTAAAGGTACACAAAGAAATTAAACTTGGTTAAAAGATGTGTTTCATTTTGCAGAATTTGGAAAATTAAAATATGTACACCATACAATAGATATGTTTCCAGGATTTCAATGGCCAACTGCTTTGAGTTCTAAAAAGGCTGTAATTGCACACCTCTTAGAAGTAATGCATATTATGGGTATATCTGCACAAATAAAAACTGAAAATTCTCCAGCAATGTCTCTAGTAAAATAAAACAGTTTTTGCATATTATAATATAAAGCATATTACAGGTATACCACACAATCCTAAAGGACAAGGGGTTGTTAAGAGATCTAATCACACTTTATAAGAAATGTTTAATAAACAGGTAGGAGGAACCAAAAACCCCAGAGATAGATAGAATAATGTCTTATTAACCTTGCATTTTCTTAATGCTAATAAGAAAAGAACAACAGCTTCAAAGAGACATTGGACAATAGAAAAACTTCTGAGTTAAATCAGTCTGTGTGCTTCAAAGATGGGTTGATCTCAGAATGGAAACCAGGATAGGTACTACATTGGGGAAGGTGTTTTGCTTTTGTTTCCACAGGAGAAGAAAAGCTATGGATACCATCAAAATTAAGATTTGATTCGAGTAGGAGAAATCCCTTGATAAGGAGAAATGATAGCTCGTCCACCCATGTGATAATCTTACAAGCTCAGAGCATAAGGAAAACTTACAAGGGTCAGAGCAGGGTTCTGTTCTTGTGTTTACAGGAAAATAGAAATACTCATCTTTTAGAAATCAAAAGACCGTGGACTAGACATCTAAAAAAAGAGTGGAAAGCTATCCAGAAAAAAAAATAAAACTACCAAGCAAATACAATGGTTCCTCTCCCAACAGATTTGTTTTATCAGGGTTATGGTTAATTATCATACGTAAAGTGTTGGTTATAAGTTGCGATAGAGTTGGCAGTGAAACAATGAAGTTTAGATTCAGGAATCTCTTTTAGAAAAGAAAAAGGGAGAATGGAATGGATGGGATAATAATGTAGATTAGTGTATCTACTCATGAACCATTTTAGCAAGTATTAGCTATAGACAATTTACATTGCTATAGATTCTTGTATATTTGGTACATATGTAAAATTATTTTTGTATCCCGATCTAAGATAAGATATTTTTATATTGATATAAATCAAAAATTATATTTGTTATATTGTATATGTTTATAATAATTTCATACACAAATTTTGTCATTCTGTATGTATGTTTCTACTTCTGTTTAAGATGTTATTTTGTATATTGATATAAATAAAGGGTATTTTTCTCATACTGTACTAGACAGTTCTATCTCTGATTAAGATATTTTTGTATATTGTTACAATTTCTAGGTCATTGTCCTTATGTTGCACATTTTTTTCTAAGATTATTTTTATAATGTAAAGCTTTAGTCTTTAAGCTATATAGGTTATTAAAATTACAAATTAATAGTCATCCATGTTGGCCATTGATGGGGAATGTCCTTCTGTGTATGTTTATCTTCTTATTGTTGAACAAAGTACTGTTGTCCAATGAAGAAGCAAGTTAGGCGGGACTAGGAGTAAAGGAGGATTATGGGAAATGTAGTAAAGAAGTGTTGTGATCCAGGCAGGAAGTGACATAGCAGGCAGATTCAAATATAAGCAAGGACAAACAGGAAATTGTCCCTTTACTCTTGCTTTTGTTCCTGCTCTCTGTTCTGGAGTCTCCATATGAGCCCAGGAAGACAGGACACATTCTGCCTGCATCCACCATAAGATAAGTCTTATGATTATGTTTGATAATTAAGACTGAGCTAGCAGATGAGAAATCCTAGCCTTTGGCCAAGCAGCATTTGTACCTAATATAAGTCTCTGTGTGTTACTTGGAACCCTAACTCGGTGGGCAGAACTTGGGAGGGAAGTTCTGTGTCAGCAGGGCTCAGGTGGCCTGGCAGAAATATTTATTTATTGTAACAAAATGGTGTCAGGAGTGGGATGACCCCTCTCCCCAAGGTTCCTAGAGGAATCGCAGAACCTGCTGCCACAGCCTGCCCTGTCAAGCCACTGAGGGGCATCAGAACAGCTTCCATATGCTTGTGCTGTTCTGCACTCTTGGAAGTTGGACTTGAGCCCCTGAGATGGCCTATAGCCCTTGAGAGTTCTAGGGGTTAGGATTCTGCACTCTCACTGCCTTGAGCCACCAGTCACCAGGAGCCACTAAGCGTCTCGAGCCTCAAGCCGCCTTCCCTCGACTAGTCATTTGGCTGCAGAACGCAGGCAGCTGGTGGTAGTGTTATGAACTTCCATGTAAACTTCACAAAAGCTAAAAAAGTGATTTTAGAAGCAAAAGAACAGAGACAAGCACGGCTTTTTGTTAGCAGCATTTTCTCGAGTGGTCTCTGTTTTGCTAGAGACAGAGACTAGAGCAGTTCCTTTAAGAGAGGTTTCTTGACTCAGCCTAAGCAGAAAAAAATTTCAGGGCTCTTTTTCAGAGGCCTGGCTAGCTCAGTCAGTAGAGCATGAGACTCTTAATGTGGGCCCATGCCCCCATGCAGCTGGCAGTGGCAGTGACCACATTTCTAAGCCAGCAGCATGCTCCTTGGTGGCAGCATAGACCAAGGCAGTGAGCACAGCTCTCAGAGCTGGCAGTAAATGTATGCCCACCATCGTAGAAAGACAGCTGGAAAGAAAGCCACCACTTTAATTTTGGTGATGTTGTTTAACAGTTAAAAGATTTCGTGGCCAGAAAAAGGTAAAGATTTACAATAAAAAACAGATGAAGAAAAACCTCTAAAGGTTTACAGTGTGCTTAAAAAATATACCTAGGCTTGTGAGAGAAAAAGAAACAGGATAAAGTGTTTTTAAAAAAATAAATAAATAAAAAGGAGAAATAGAGTAGCTGGGTGTGGTGGCACATGCTTTTAATCCCAGCACTCCAGAAGCAGTGGCAGGCGGATTTCCACAGAGAAACCCTGTCTCAGGAAAACGAAATAAAATGAAATAAAAGAAATGTAATAACAAAAAAGCCATGTAAAGATGGAACATACTCACAGAGTCTGAATACTATATGCTATATTGTCTTTAAATTATTTGATTGCCGAGGAAAGAGTTACAGCTGCTAAAATCCATTTGATTATAAGTGCTGATGAATTAATCCAACTTATACATTGTAAAAATTCTTTGACTTCAAAATTTAAGTCTAAGGACAGGCTATTTGGGAAAAGATTTTTTGTTTGTGTTTCCACAGAAAATGGAAAGTTATGGATTCCTTCCAGACTAATATGGTTTAATCAAGCAAGACCACCTGAAGCCCAACCAATCCTACATCCAAAACAGCTGAGAGGAAGCACTTTGGAATGAATGATGCTGAAATCCCCAAATATTGTTTAAAAATGTTTGTTTTCATTTAAATGGGGTTGGTTATAAATGGTAATGATCACAGTCAATCTCTTTTTAAAGGAAAAAAGGGGATAGGATAAGGAGAAGAATACTTCACATTGGTATGGATTTTCATCTATTGATATAAATTTAAGGTCAATTTTTGATATGTATAATTAAATACAGATTATATAGTCACCTATAATACTCACAGCCTACAGTTAGGTTAGTTAGGTTTTCTAGATATACAGAGATGTATTTGAGATGGATAGATATTTTTCAAAGCTTTCAAAGACCTAAAGAATATATGGCATTTAAATTGTTTAG
This sequence comes from Cricetulus griseus, assembly GCF_003668045.3. Taxonomy (NCBI): domain Eukaryota; kingdom Metazoa; phylum Chordata; class Mammalia; order Rodentia; family Cricetidae; genus Cricetulus; species Cricetulus griseus. The sequence continues at coordinate 191,575,747 of NW_023276806.1, forward strand.
GGTTTTTCTTGACAGTGAGACACAACTGCTCCTGGCACACCAATTACGTCAGAAAAGAGGATGGGCATCTAAGAAACTCATTATGGAGTTTTTCTTCAACATGGCAAGATTAGCCATTTGTGCAAGAAACTGCTCTTGCCTGGTCTATTTGTTGCTGTATAAACTGGACATGCAGGACCCACAAGAAAGTGACTGCTGAACTTACAAAACAAGATGAACAGTCATGAAGGGTTCCTGCTGAAATGGAGAAGTGTGCCAGACATACTGTGGCCTATGGGCTGAAGACGGATGCCCCAATGTTACAGAGGAACTTTGGTGACTGTCCAGGTAGCAAGATGTCTGTCAATTCTAGAATTTATTTATTATCCTTCTGTGGTCTTTGATGGAGTTGAAGACAGATAGTTATGGTTATAGTTTTGTTCAGTTATTATAAAAGATAAGTTACCCTTCTTTTTATTTAGACAGAAAAGAGGAGATGATGGGGAATGACCTTCTGTGTATGTTTATCTTATTGATTTTTGAATAAAGCACTGTTTGCCCAATGAGGCTTCAAGTTAGGTGAGACTAGAGACAAGGAGGATTCTGGGAAAGGTAGGAGTCAGAGTAACCATTCGAGCCCGGGAAGACAGGATGCTTGCTGCCGGCATCCTCTAAGAGAAGTCTTTTTAAATATATAGACTATGTTTTTGGTTGATAATTAAGACTGAGCTAGCATATAAGAAATCCTAGTCAATTGGCCAGCAGCATTGTAACTAATATAAGACTCTGTGTGTTATTCTGGGTTCCCTCGTGGTGGTGGGGTGAGGCAGATGAAGTAAAGACTTACAGGTCATACATGTTAGTTAGGTTCTCTAGATGCACAGAGTTATACTCCAAGTATATAGATAATTTTCAAACACTTTAAAGACCTGCATAATATGGTATTTAAATGCTTCAGTAATTTAGAAGCACCAATACACTCCCAAGTGAATGTTGGGCACCAAAGACACTCCATATGGAACTTGTTTTATTCTTGGCAAAACTGGCCTATTGGACAAAAACCTGCCTTTGCTTCAACTTCAGGCAGTAAGCATGCTGTCCAATCTGGACAAGCAGGATACAAGGAAAAGCAGCTGCTGAACCTTGCAAAAACAGGGTAGGACAGTCTTTTGAATTTTCCTGCTTCTGAAAATGGTATGTCAGATACTCTAGGCTCCTAGCCAAAGTTGGTTGCCCGGTGTTGCAGAGAGTTTTTGGATGACTGTCCAGGTGGCCAACTGTTTCTGTCTTTTCTTGCACCTTTTGGAAGTCACTTGTTTGCACTTCCTGCTTACTCAGGTAATATTATTTTCCTTCTCAGGTATTTGATGGATTGAAGACTAGATTTTCACAGTTATTATTCCCTCATATCTTAGCTAAGATATTTTAGTACAAGACTTAGACTCCTTAGGATAGGACAGCTATTGGAATAATCTCTGTTATTTGTCAAATACTGATAGCCTGGGTATTTAAGATGTGCTTCTTGCTTGGTATTGTTCCTATTGGTTGTAGTTCTATTTTTGTGCATGCTATTACCCTTTCTTTCTCCTGGACAATATTTGATAATTATTCTTATTGTATATAGTTTTGTATTAGGTCTAGAACCTTCTTATTTAGACAAATGAGGAAGTGTTACCAGAATTCTTTCCACCAATAGCTTAGGAATACTGGCCTTAGGACATGGCCTGATGCTATGTGAGGGCTGAAAAGGCTGAAGGAGAAAGTGAGCTCTCTCTTGCTCTGGCTCATGCTTGGCATGGTGGTTGGAGATCAGATTGCTGATTCCATTGACCCCAGGGCAGAGTGATAGACCAAGGCAGTTCTCTATCTTGTTAATCGAAATGGAGGTGGTTGGAATGAAGTGTCTGACACCATGATGTGAAATCAGTCTTTCTTCCATGGACATCATTTATGCCAGGTATGCTGTAACAGCAGTGAGTGGCCCAACAAGAAGTAGCCTCCAATACAGATCTAGAAAACTCTCCCAGATACCAAGAATGATGAGATTCATTGACATTTTCTTAGTGGAGTTTTAAAAATAAATTATCCTGACTGTCAGAGGAGATTCTCTGTGATTGATTGCCTTTGCATTTCATTCCTGAGATTCACAATTTTCCATGTGTACTCTCTAAAAGAAAATATGGAGAACCCTGGGCTGCTACAATGTCTTTCTTCCTTGGCCAGGAGTTAAAGGAAAGCAAGTATGAAGATGAGTTTTGATGCTTGATATCATGGTTTTGGTTTTGCTCCTTAAAGAGCAAAGTCATCAGAAGTGGTATGAAGATTTTAACATGTAGCTACATTAGGGCTCATGATGATATGCTTTAAATACAAGGTAACCTCTTTATCCTTGAAAAGTGGGCAGGATTTAGAATCAGATAACATTAAAACTGTCAGGAAAGGCTTTCTCTTACAGATTGTAGAAATTCAAGTTCCCACACTTAACTTAGGTTTTTAGAGAATGCAGCAAGGTGGGGGGGGATGGATATTTATCACGACATTTCCTCATGTTGGAGTAAAACACTGAGGGAAGGATTTCAAGATGCTGTCATTCTTCTTTTTGAAAGTAAATTCCTTTGTGTTGAACCAGGAAAAAATGTGCAATAAAGTTGTAGATAGCTCTTTATGATCAAACTGAAGTTTTCATGTTTAATGAAAGTTTTCATGTTTTTATGATCAATGTGAAGTTTTCACATTGGGAGATAGAGATAAAAAGAATAACCGCTTTGATCCCTCATGAGCTGTACCCTGCCCATCTCTGTCCTCCAAGGGCCTTGTTTCTGCCACCCGCTGTGACATCGGATCCTTAAGGACAAATTATTCATCTCTTAACCTAGCTTGAGAAGGCTAAGTGGTGTTCTCTTAAGAAACATAACCAATATAATGAGGTTTGTTTTGTTTTGTTTTGTTTTGTTTTGTTTTGTGTGTATATGTTCAGCTTGTGTGATAGGGACTGGAGTAGTCCAATTATGGCTATTTCCCACCAGAGACTAGAGAAGCCCATAGCTGCTCATCTCCTGGGTACCTCAGCAGTCCCAATGTGACACTTAAGGCCAGGAAGTTCCCTGAGAGTCTCTGGTATCCAGTCCATATTGGAAGGCCAAAAAAGCTAGTCTGCCTGGTGTCAAATGGAGGATGGTAGCAGCAGCAACAGCAACAGTGAGAGCAATAAGGGTTACTCAACTGTTTGAAAACTAACAGGCCCGTGTTTAAGTAAACAGGGAAAGGAAAGAACAGGAGCATCTTTGCAGGTTGAAAAAAAACGCCAATCAACTTTTAAAGCCTTAGGTATAGAGAAATGCAGTTTTAACAGCTCTGACTGGTGAGGTCCCAGAATGTCTTACCCACAAACTAGCTTAAAGATAACATATAACAACAAGAAAACATGTAATCTTCTCACTGACTTTTTTAGCTAGCTTAAAATTAGCTGGAATTTAATATGGGAAATAAAGAGTACGTAGCAAATAAAACAGCAATCAACAGAATAGATGTATCTGTCACCCTTCTCCCTTCTCCCTTCTCCCTGAAGAGTGCCAGATGTGGTTACTATGACACAAAAATGACCATCCAATAGAAAAGACATTTCTAGGAGTTTAAAGAAATTGAACTTTCAGAAACCATGAGTCCAGACAATTTTTAACTAAACAAAACAAAAACAAAATTATAAAACAAGATGCAAAGAAACTTCAACTTTCTATATTGTCAGTACATAGGCTCTCCGAGGGCTAATGACACACTTATCACACACTTCCTGAGGCCAGGCAGAGCTCAGGCAAGACTGGCTTGCTCAATGCAGCAGGGCAAAGGGTTGAAGATTCTGCCAGAATACAGAACCCAGGGACTTCGTTCCCCAGAAGTTGGCTTCCTCTTCTTCATCTCCATTTTGGAAATGGAATGTCTTCTGTGCTCCGTGTGTGTGTGTGTGTGTGTGTGTGTGTGTGTGTGAGAGAGAGAGAGAGAGAGAGAGAGAGAGAGAGAGAGAGAGAGAGAGAGGGAGGGAGGGAGAGAGGGAAGTAGAGAGAGAGGTGGCAGCGTGAAGAAGCCAAGATGGCTACAGAGAGCATGACTCAGGCACAGGTTGCTACACAAAGAAGGAAGGACAACCAACCATGGAGAACTTTGACATTGGTCTTCTTGGGAATTGGAAGACTGCTAAGGAAGAAAAGGAAAATGAGATGAATATTTTATCAATGGCCAGAATAATAAACTGTAGAGTAGTACTCTAGATACTTAATGTTCATTTGCCTCTTGCTGAGGTGATGAGTTTCATCTACTTATAGTTATGAGCTTACAGATTTATATTTATTTACATGTTATTTCCAATTCCCCTGAATTAATGTTTTTCATTTGGCTCTTTAAAATCTTTGGTGTGTGTGATGTGTATATACCTATGTATGTGTGTGCATATCCACGAGTGAGTGTAGGTGTGATGTGCCTGCTACAGCACACACGTGGAGCTCAGAGAACAACCACAGAAGTTGATCTTTTCCTTCCTGGTTTAATACAGGGTCTCTTGTTCTCCCCTGTGTAAGTCAGATTATCAAACCAGCAAGCTCCCACAGATCCTCTTGTGTCTACCTCCACATCTATAGAGCCGTGGGGATTACATGTACTGCTGCATCTGAGTTTGTTTTGGTTCTGGAGACACAAACTGTGATCCTCACACATACAAGGGCAAGCAGATTATCCCCAAGACAGCTGCCCAGCCATTACTTTATAGATTTGTATTTTCATATATGTATATAAACTATATACAACCATAGACAATTTAATTTTATACACTTCTTAAATATGTATTGATATTTCAGTGTGATTCTTACCAGTTTTTGTTTTTAAAGGTTTTGTAATTTTGCGTTTATATTTAAGTTTGTGAAGCACTTGAGTCTTACAAAAAGCAAGTGGCATAGACTACTTTGGGATCACTTTTTGATTGTAGGTGTCTCATAGTTCTACCATGATTGGGTAAAAGACTCTTTTCTGCCACCAAATTTCTTCTGCACATTTGTCAGAACTCAGCTAAGTGTGTGGGTCTATTTTCAGTTATCTTTTCTACTCATTGACCTATGTGTACAGCCCTCTGCACCCCCACCCCCACATGCCACTGCTGTAGCTAGAGAAGTCCTGAAATCAGGTACATTGGTTCCTTATGTATTTACTCATTTTCAAAATTGCTGTGACTATTATGGTTCCTTTGATTTTCATTTCCTTTTAGGACAATCCCATCTGTATTTTAGCAATGTCCTGCTGGGGTTTTCACAGGACTTGCGTCAAATCTTCACATGAATTACAGAGTGCTGACATCATTACTATGTTTAGTCTTTCAGGACATGAGCACAGTACATCTTTGAATTTATTTAGATCTCAGAGCAACTCCTCAATATTGTTTAATTCTCAGCATACACTTCTAGAAAATTTATTAGAATATACCCAAGATCTGAATTGTTTTGAAGCAATTCATTTATAGATTTTTGTTTAGTCTTAGGATTCAAAATACTGTTGTGTTGATTTTTATAGCATGGAGAATGCACTTAGTCTTTCATGATTAAGACGAATGTTACCAGAGGCCTGCCCATTGCTTCTCAGTGCAAATATGTGATTGAGAAATGAGAAAGAGAATCGGAACAGTTTCAGAACTGCGGTGAGGAAAGGGATTACATCACTGGCCTGTGCTGCCACCTGAGGCCATGTATTGTCTGGGTCTGTGCTGCTGCCAAGGGTCATGTCTGCGTCCATGCTCCCACCTCAGCCAGGGTCTGTGTTGATGTCTGTGGCCTGTGTTACTACCAATAGCCAAGTCGATGCCCATGGTCTAGACTGCTTCTTAAGGGCCATGCTGAGTAGGCCCCACCCCCTTTTTGGCCCCAGTCTCATGGGTGCAGGAGAGCTGGCCCTTGTGGCCTGGGCATTGGAAAGCTGGCTCTGCCTCTCACTGGCCACCACAGGGACACCACAAGGGGTAGGGTAGAGGCCTAAGCTAACCAACTCAGCTACCACCCAAACCTACATCCAAAGTTTTGCCTTGGCTGCCCCTAACATCTACCCCATCTATGAGCTGCTGAAGCAGGTGAAGGGTCTGGTCCTACAGATGACTGTGGATGCAGGTTGCAGGACTGACGCTGCAGGATGACTATGACTTGGAACAGCAGCAGAATATCAGAGAAGAGTCTCAGTGAGGGGCGTATTGGTGGTGTGGAGGAAGGTAGAGACCTTGAACCAGAAAAACGACTCATTCCAATGGACATTTTCAAGTAAAACTGTTTGGGCAAAAGGGTATACAGTGCAATGCACCACACCGCCCAGTACCACTGCAATGAACAAGTGTGTGATGGAGAGGTACGCGCAACAGAGGAGTGAAGTTTTTTTCTTTCTTTTTATATTAATTTTAAAATTCGAAACAACCTTCTTTTACATGTTAATTCCAGTTCCCTCTCCATCCCCTCCTCCCCTGCCCCCTACCGACCCCCTAGTCTATCCCCTTTCTGCTCCCAGGGAGGGTGAGGCCTTCCATGAGGGATCTTCAAAGTCTGTCATATCATTTGGAGCAGAGCCTAGGCCCTCTCCCATGTGTCTAGGCTGAGAGAGTATCCCTCTATGTGGAGTGGGCTCCCAAAGTCCATTACTGTACTAGGAATAAATACTGATCCACTACCAGAGGCCCCATAGATTAACTGATAAGTGTTCTGCTTAACATATTTTATACTTTGGAATGTACTGCTGCATGTTTGTCTAGGTGAGCCTTTCTTACTTACATAGTCTAGGTTCATCTGAGAGGAAAGGCTGAGCTTAAGAATGGCTTTGATCAGATTGGTCTATGGGCATGTCTGTGTGTGTGTGGTGGGGTTGTCTTGATTACTAAGTGATGCCAGATTGCCCAGCCTACTGTGGGCGGCACCATCCCTAGCCCAGTGGTCCTGGGCTCTATAAGAGAGCTTGCTAAACATGAGACAGTGAGTGAGGAAGCCTACAAACACACTTCTAAGTTTCTGCTTGAGCTCCTGCCCTGGCGTCCCTTAGTGACTGACTGTGATCAGGAAATGTTAGGCAAAGGAATCACTCCCTCTCTTGAGTTGCTTTAGGTCATGCTGTTTGTCCCAGCAACAGAATAAAACTAGAATAATGTCTCAGGCCAATGTTTTGTGAGGTTTGTATATTTATAAAACCTACTTATGTATTAAGGATACTGTTTTCTCTGCTTTATCTGCATTGCAGTTAATTTTAAGTTTTACTTCTAGCTTCAGTGCAAGTAGTTTCATAACACAATATTAAGCATTTTAAAAAGGAAACTATAAAAAATCTTTTCCATTATGATTCTGCTTTGGTTGTCAATGACTTAAGTTTCTTATAGTAGCTACTTGAGAAGGATTCTCAAATATTTGATGAGAAGAAAAATGGAACAGATAATAACAGCTACTCAGGTCACAAAGTTTTCCAGTCTACAGTATCTGAAGAGAAGTGCCTCTTTGAGATGAGTGGATATAAAATGTGTTTTATGCTTCTAACTTTTGAGAATTTCTACCATATGGAATAAGTTCCTTTTCCAAAATAGATATCTTGTATCCAATATGAAAAACGATTTTACTAAAATTTATGTTTTTAAAAAGAAACTCCACTGAGGAGGTTAGAAATAATAGAATCAATAGATAAAAAATATGAATTCAAAACACTTAATCATTTCTTTTAGGTTATTTATCATCTAAATAATGTTGAGACACTTCCCCATATATCCCACCATATTTAGGTTTCCAGACCTGCATTAAAGAGAATAATTACTGCCCCCTGGAATGTAAACTACTTCTGTTGACTATAAAATGTGTGATCTCCAAGTTCTCCAGTCAAATTCCTTAGTGATTCCATTTAATAGTTTTCTTGGTCTGTTCAATTTCTCAGTTTTAGAAGCTGGTTATGTGGCTTCTGATCACCAGGAAATATTTTAGGAGTGCTTGAGAGATGGTTTCTCTTCTCTTTCATTTTATTTATTCTTACTATTTTCACAAAGCCAATATTCTTCCTCTTTTATTGTGTTAATTTTATATGATTTTAGGTAATAATAATGAGTGAATATTTCAAAATAGTCTGATAAATAATGACCATGGCATATTTGTACCTTTCCTTTTGTGTATATTTCCTTAAGGATTGTTCACAGAAAGCAGCATTATAAATTCAAAAATTAAATAAATATTTCTTTTAAATAATTTATTTTTCATATAACCAGAGAAAACTCGAATCCCTGTATCAGCTGGTTAAATTTTACATTTTTCTCTAAGAATCAGTCTAAAGGAAGGACATTGTCAGTAGATAATATTTTCCTTCGTTCTCTTGTCCAGGTCTGAAATCTCAACTAGCACAAGAATCCTCTGTAGCCTCTCTGTGAATAAAGTTGCCCGTTCTACACAACTATCTCAAAAATAGTTAGGAAATGTTCTAACAAGGAGAGTACATTGAAATCTCAATTCTGATGCTATGTCTCATCTTTTTTCAAATCTCCCTATTAGTTTAGTGTGAGATGTACTATCCCTAGTGTAGCTTTACCTACACTACCTTCCAGGGGCCCCACCTCCAGGCTCTCACCTCCCATGAGTCCAACCACACAGACTGATGGAGAGAGCTTGGGCTTGTTCCTAAGCAGAGCTGACCTCCAACCCCTCAGAAAAGATTCAGGCACACTATTTTTGCTTGGTCAATATTTGGTGAGTAATGGATTTTAGGCACAAATAGAAAAACAAATTGCAATTGGCTCCTATTTGATTTTCTTAATCTATAAAATTAGACTATAGTTCTGAAAAGCCAACATAGATGACTCTTCTCTGATTCCTCGGGCCTTGTTCTAATACTCCGCATGTTTAATTCATTGGTCAGAATTGAGTCGTGATTTATTTTAAAAATATTCCATGTAAATTGTGGACATATTCATGTTTTATACTTTCATGAACAAGTATTCTTTATTACTCAAGGGCACTTTGAAAATAGGTGCATAGGGAAACTGTAGTTGAGGTACTGTGTGCAAAAGGGAGAGTAATATTTACAGAATATGAAAGAGACTAGTATTAGTGACAGTGAGGAACCATCTCTAGACCTATGGGATGAACCTATGGAGTTACTGAACACAGAGTGGCCACTACTTGGCCAAAGACACACATGAAATGTGGTAGACTCCCCCAAATGTAGGCCAAGTAGCAAATACTGTGATTTCATTCCCAAGTCCCAGCCATATCCATCCTTTCATATGCAAGATCCCCAAGGAACAAGAGACAGAGGAGCCTAGTAATAAAATGCACACAGATCATATCCCAAATCCAGAGAGCATGGTGGAAAAACCAGTGGACTAGCAGGGACCAAAACCAGCCTCTCAGAGTGTGTGACTAAAGATGACAGCATCCCAGTCTCCAACCAGACTCTCCCCGTGGCTCCCTTCTGCTCTCTATTCCAGCTCCTCCTAACCCATTGATGGGGACTTTCAGGCCAATTTACTCCCACAGTGCATAGCTCTGAGGGTTTCTTTCACTCTGACTTTGCCTTGAAGGTTCTGATTTTACTTTAAATTGGAAAAATCTCTCTGATCCTTGAGGCAATTCTTATAAGAAACATGATTAGAACTCTTGGGAATGAAAAACCAAAATTGAAAACTGTTTTCTGCAGAAAAATATCAACTTTTATATTCAATAAATTTGATTTTTCAGACTTCAAGCAGTTTCACTAGAATATATCTTAGAACATTTCTAAAGGTGACTAGTACTCCCTTCTCCTTAACTCATGATATACACAAGTAAAAAGTAACAATTTAATTATAGCAGGTAACATTCTAGCTAGTGACAGTGCATGACAGATCTTGCTGGCTAGAAAGGTGCTTAGTCTTACAGCAACTTGATAAGCCATGTTTTGTTAATATCCATGGGAGGTATGCCCCTTTCTGAACAGAAGCAGTGGAGGAGTGTATTAAGAGGAGGCATGGGGATGAGGTAGGGGGAAGGAAAAAAGAGGAGAGGAGTGAGGGGAACTGTGATCATGATGTAAAATAAATAAATTAATTAAAAAATAAATATCCTGAAAAGCAAGTAGAGCAGTTGTGTAGGAGACAGTAAGCCACTCCTGTTAGAGGCTGGCTACAGGTGTGCCTGACCACACCTGTCAGGGCATGGTCAAGGTGAGATCAGGATGACTCCTGATAGGTTTTTAAGGGACTGCAAGGCACATGGGAGTCCCTTCCTTCTCTCTGGCCTGCCTGTCTTGCTGTCCCTGGCACGCTCTGGCTTGCGTTTGGGTGGTGTTTATCTGAATAAAGATATCTTAACCTTATGGACTACAGCTTCTCTTGTTATATAGGTGTGAGTGTGTATCTTTAAATAAGTATAAAGATGTAATCACTGCATCCTACGGCCAAGACACCTCATGGGTGCAGGACTCCCCTGAGTGGTGTTCATTTGTCTTGTGACTAAATCTCACCATTCCTTGCTGAGAGTAACTACTAAAAAACTTACTTTATAGATTCAAATTTCTTAGGATTAGACAGTTCAACATGCAATAGCAGGAGTACACACAAATTCTAATGTTGACACCCTAATTCTCCACCTGAGAACGCTCTTTTTAATGCAAAAATGCAATGAGCTTCCTTATTTATGGGACATGCAAATGGTATGGGCTAAGTTATTTAACTTTGTGTCACACAATTTTAATCAGTATGATGAAATGTTTCCTGTCTCAGAAAGCACATGGAAGGGTAGGCTTCGCTAAGATGGATAAATCTCACTGAATTCATTGGAAGGCACTTATGAAGGGGTATTACATCCCACTAACCGTGGTACCTATTGTCTTGTTTGAGGTTACAAGGAGAGCTTCTATGAAACAATTACTGTCAGAGCTTGAGTGATGGCTCAAGGTTAAGACCATGTACTTACTGCTCATGCAGAACACCTGGGTTCAGGTCCTAGCACCCACCTGGCAGGTAACAACCTTCTGTAACTCTAGATTGGGGGGGGGCAATGATACCCCTTTTTGACTCCACAGACATGAGTACTAACATATTCACAAATCCATGCACTGGTATACACATATGCCTTTGTTTGTTGTTTTTAAATACCATTAAACAATAAAGGTTACTGTCAGCTGGGGAAGCTGGCTTATGCCTGAAACCTCAGTGCTGGGGAGGCTAAAACAGAATGATTTCTATAAACTCAAGGCCAGCATGGTCTATGGTTATGGAGTGATACCCTATTTAGAAAACAAAAACAATAAAAAAACAAACACAAAACAAAAGAAATAATAAAGAAACAAAGAAGTTTACTGTTAAAATAACCAACCATGGTACAAGCAACAAAAAATCTCAAAGTCTGTAAGAAACTTAGGAAGACTCAGAGAGGGTCCTTGATGTAAGGATGCATATGTCTGTATGCATGTATGAATCTCTCTCTCTCTCTCTCTCTCTCTCTCTCTCTCTCTCTCTCTCTCTCTCTGTGTGTGTGTGTGTGTGTGTGTGTGTATGTGTATGTGTGCGTGTATCCCTCCTGTTGACCTTGACCCAGAGAACAAAGCCAAGCCATATTACATATGCTTCTTGTTTATAATCATCAACATTCAAATTTGGGTTCCAGCTGTTATACTCACTGGACCCAGGACAATGGCTTAACCTCAATAAGCCTCCAGTTCCTCGTCTGTCAAATTAGTACGATGACTTCTTAGATGACTGTTGCTAGATCTAGAGTTTCTGACAGAAAATTAGCTAGGTCAGGATCACTGTCCTGTCCATAGCCATATCACCAGGATATGTGAGACTATTCAAACAGTCACATCCTAAGTTAAAAGATTTGGGTGAAGTCTCAAAAGAAAATGATAATTTGCATTCTGGGTATTTCAGAGTCAACTCTTTGTTCTAAGAAAGTTTGTCATGTGCTCAGATGTCTCAGTTTGATCGAAAACACCAACTTTGCATACAGGACATTTAGGACTCTGCAAAATGCAGTCTGGAAAATATTACCTTGGTCCCTATTGCAGAGCCTAGCTAGTCACACAATACCTAACTATGAGACATGGACGGCATGTCCTCTCTGTTAGGGACACTGCTAGGAACTTCACCAACTAGGCCAGTTACTTCTAATCCTCAACCAATTCCTGTATAAATGTGGACATTTTATAGCACTGATGTGTGCAACTATCTTTCAATATTTACAGGAGAAGGGGCATGGGACTCCCTTATCATAACACATTAATATTGTTATATTACTATCATAATTCTTGCAAATGCTCCAACTCATTTCTAGATTGCTTATTTAATACAAATATAAATTATGTGTAAGTGGTTGAATGTATTATGGGGAAAAAGATGAAGAATCATTTAGACATATCCACTACATCCAGAATGTTTTTCAAATATTTTCTCTCTGCAGTTTACTGAATCCACAGATGCATACATAGGGAGCCAGCTGCACATATAAATATGGATTTTATCTACATAAAAGTTAAATTACTTTTTCAGGGTCAAATAACCAGAATAAAATGCTGGAGAGGACAAGAATAATGACGACATTTAAGTGTTCACCATGTCTTAGATGGGCAAATACTGTCACAGTCTTTGTATCTATACAACTTACAATCTACAGGCAGAGACAAATTCTATTCAAAGAGACAAATTCTATTCAAAGAATCTCTCACATATAAATGAAGCTGTGCTGAAAGCCATGGTAGGAGTTATGGTGGAGGGTTTGCTATAGTTAAAAGAGTCAGGGCAAAAAAGGATTAAACATTTTCCTGGAATTGATAGATTGGGAGACTTGTTCAGGTAAAGTACTGTTGGGAGCACATTCAGTGTTTGGCAGTAGAGGACATGATGCCCACATGCATGGTTTGAAGCAATGTGGCAAGAACAAAGAAGTCCTGTGGGGGTATGACAAGACAGTACGATACGGAGGATGGAGGAGCTCAGCTCTTGCAGGAATCGCAGGTCCTATAGATGACCTTTGTCCATAAAGAGTGTCAACAACAGATTCTAATCCAGAAGGTGATATATTCCCATGCCGTCTGAAAAGACTGCTGTGGTTGCAGATAAAAGCAGATTTGGTAAAATCAGGCTGGACATGGTGAATTCAGAAAGGCTGTGTCCACTGTGCAGTGCTATGAGTTGAAATGGAAAAAATATATAGATTTGACTGATTAGGAGGGCTTTGAAGTATGTGGCATAAACATCACGAACAAAGCCTTTGTTTCTCTTTTGTGTAACTGGACAGGTGAAAGCTTTTTTTAAAAACTCAGCACAATAGGAACGCTTTGTGTGAGAAACCAATAGTGCAGTGTTGGGTAAGTGCACTTGAGGGTATTTGTACGTGTTAGACAGCAGCTCACATTGGCCTGTTACAGTGTGTCACAGCAAAGACTGGAAAAGTGAGGGCATTCTTGTTTAGTCATAAGTAAGATGATAATGGATGTTGAGATTATTGACGAGACTAGGAGAAGACAATGGGATAAGAGGACACTGGCTGTGGAGCACTAGTAAATTTGAATTTTCTCCCTTAGGAGTTGGAAGCTCCGGCTTTAGGCACCAGGGACACTACAGAGAATTTCTCATGTTGGAGGTGGAAATCAGTGGTGATAAGGGTTTGGTGTACTATAAGACTCAAAGCATCTAAGCTTGTCATACAGTTGAATATGTGAGTCGATGTGATTGGAGCCTCTCCCTGGTGCTACAACAATGTAGTAAGCTGAGATAAGTTTCAGAATATTTTGTATTACTTTGTGTGGAGTTTCCAGTCCCCTTTAAGTCTGGAATGAAGAGATGCATTTCAGATCAATGTCCCTATGCTAATTCATTGGGAAATGCACAAAGCCAGACAAACTGCACTCACTGTGTTTCCCACCTAGCGCTGCTCTAGAGAGTTGACTGACAGCCTGGCATGGTAGCTAACACCTTTAATCCCAGTACTTGGAGGCAGAAGCAGGTGGATCTCTGTTTTAGGCCAGCCTGATTCACAAAAGAGTTGCAGGACAGCTAGGGCTTTGAACACCAAAACCCAACTCAAAAGAAGGAGGAGGAGGAGGGGGAGGAGGAGGAGGAGGAGGAAGAGGAGAGAGAGAGAGAGAGAGAGAGAGAGAGAGAGAGAGAGAGAGAGAGAGAGAGAGAGAGAGAGAGAGAGAGTTGACTGAGCCTGAGCATCGTCACCCAACAAGTTAGGAATTTTAGAAATACAGAATAGGAAGAGCAGCCTGGATCAGTCTTTGGGAGACAGAGAAAGTAAAATGAAAGTCTGCAAGGCCATGCCCAAGCTCCTAGTTACTTTCACTGAAATAGTTATCTATCTGCAACTGACAACATTCTTTCTAAAAGAGTGCCAAGGGCTTTTAGAGTCTGTCTTCCATGGAATTCACAGATGGATTCTAACATAGCAATTCGCTGGGAGGCATGTGGTTGAGGGATCGATGATACTTTACTATGGTACTTGTAGTCTCTGCCTCTATAATGCTTCATTTAGAAGGATAGTTTGGCAGGGTGACGTCTGTGGACATGACAGACCATTGTTATTTTCCAGTTCTCTCTGGTATTTGGCATCACTGTGAACCCCACACTAAACTTGGAGGTTGGAATGTTGTTACACACAGGCACCATCAACACTTCAGCGGACACTCTTTTGGTATGCTGAGTATTTTCCACTGGTAGATACTTTGGTCCTTGTTTTTGTGAATAATTTTCCATTCAGTTCCCAGTACTGACCTCTTATATATGTTCTTTTCCCTGTAAAGAAAATTGTATTAGGCAAATAACTATATAAACTTATACAGTTAAACAGAATTCATAGAAATACCACACATATTCAATGGTAAGCACATATAAATTTTAATTATGTTGAAATATTTTAATGGAAACCACCGCTCATATAATTGAAAGAATATAAAGCATGTCATCTCTAATAGTGTATTGCTTAAGCTTTTCCAGTACATACAGTTATTAAATAATCTCACTGTGTGAGTTAGACTTCGAATCTATTTAAAGCACCCTCTCAATATAGGATTTACATGGTAGTGTTGATACTAAGTGGGTGTTTCCCTCTAGTGAATATGTAACCCACAAAGTAGTGGAAGAAAATAAGGTACTGTCTTCTTTTGTTATGACAGGCATTTAGGAATCTTTGCGGCTAGTATAATATTGACTGTTTAACCTCTACATATCCAAGAGCAATGTTTGTCTGTTGAGCTGGCTTCCTAACAGGCATCTATGAGCTAATTATAGAGCTTAGAATTTTTTATCTTGCCTGAAATTTTAATAATTTGATTATTCCTTAGTGCTTCTGGGTGTCAGATAGCTTCTCATGTTCAGCAAAGGGCTTCGAAGGTTTTTCCTTCTGATTTTGGATCAAGTGATTAATTATTACAAATTCTTGTCTCATAATTGAGTGCATTCACATTTGAACCATACATGGTATGTCCTGACTCTTCATCCAAAGGCTGTGGGACATTGTCTTAAATATTGGGAACAAGCTGGGACAGAGCTCATGAGACCAAAGAGGAAGATAATTGCATGTCTGTCTGTTTCAGAAATAATGACATGAAAAATATCATGTAACAGAAGTACTTTTAAAGTTGTATTTTCACTCTTTTTGTCTTTGCTATATTGTTTTTCATATTAGAGCATATTGTGCTATCACATGATTTTAAATAAATTCTAAAAATAATTTTTACATTTGAAAATAACAAGGTAAACTACAATACAAATTAAAAGTAAGCATGTGATGGCCGGGTATCCTGGTACACACCTTTAATCCTATAACTAGGCAGGCAGATCTTTTTAAATTCAAGGACAGCCTAGTTTACATAGCCAGTTCCAGGCTAGTCAGGACTACAAAGTGAGGACATCTAAAATAAATAAACAGATAGATAGACTGAGAAAATACAACTTCTGAGCTTGCCTTTCAAAACATTTAAAAATATTACCTTCAAAACACCTTTGGTTTAAAGGCTTTAGCAAAAAAGATCAAAAACTCTAGAAGGAATGTGCACATAACAAAAAATACAATCAACTAGGCAAAGAAAAGATATTCCGTTAAAATGTGGATGCCATTCCTTTGAAAGAATTTAGGTATAGGCTACTTTTCATTCTGAGGCCTTTTGCTGCCTCATTGTTTAATTCCAAATTTTATTGCCATTTCATTCTTTATTTTATTCATTGTGATTTTTTTCTTGCTTACATACAAGGTTATGTAGAATGTGTCTAATATCTAGACCAATCAACAAATACAGTTCAGAAAAAAAAAAGAAAGAAAATGACTTTATTCAGCCACCGAATATCTGGTCTTTAAATGACTCCCTTCTTAATCATCCAAAAGCAGTAAGTCACAAGAAAAAAGTTTGTCTGTAACTTTACTTGCTAAGCAAGATGGCAGGTATATGTCTTATGTCTGGCTTATGTATTTACTGTAAAAAACACTCCAAAATTCTGTACAATCTACAACTACAGAGTCAGAAACGACGGGGAAATTTCTGGAAGGGTTTTGTAAGGTATCATCAGCTTTTCCTCCTCTCCCTTCAAGACATTTGAGGAGGCATCAAAGTGTTTCATATTGTGCAGTTTCTTGGTGTTGATGGTACACATTTTGAGGACACACATCTACAAATGCTGAATCTTTATGCATTGGGAAGTGATCTTGGATCTGGACATGCTTTCCCTCCATGACCCAAGGCACTCCATGCAATGCAGTGAATTGATGACTTACAGGCCCTCAAAGGTTGTTGTTAGAAGATACATGATTGAAACTCCCGTGTTCCTAACACCTATGAAAAAAATTATTAAGTGAATTAGTAACATTGCAAAGAGGATAGAGTAGATGTTTTCCTTTGATATTACTCAGCTGCTCTAGTGTCCAATGCTCCTTATAGTAAAATTAAAAATTCTTTAGAAGTGAGAGAAAGGGTTTTCCTCTGGGAACTGTTAATAGACACAAGGGAAAATTGTGTGTTCATGGGAATATACACATGTGAAATCTTCATGTTATGGTATGTACATGTATGTTTTATGTGCCTACACATGTGGTTAGCCTGCTTAGTTTTTTGATAAGCTTGACACTAGCTAGAGTTATCTGAGAAGAGGAACTTCAGTTGAGAAAATGCCTTCATTAGACTTTTAGGCAAGTCCATAGGACGCTCTCTTGACTAGTGACTGATGTGGGTGGGTCCAGCACACTGTGGGCACACACAAGCCAGGAGGACCAAGCTGGTAAATAGCATTCTTGCATGGCTTCTCTGCTTCAGTTCCTACTTCCAGGTTCCTATCTTGAATTCCTGCCTTTGTTTCTTTCATTGAGCGCTATAAGCTAGAAGTCAAACAAACTGTTGCTTTTGGTCATGGTGTTTGTTTCTCCCCCCACAGCAATGGAAAACTGGTTAAAACAGAAATTGGAAAGGAATGGGATATTGCTGTGAAAAGTATAGCCATGTTGGTTCTGGAAGGATTATGGAAGGAGTTTGGAATTTTTCCTGTGAAAAAACTTGATGGGCTGTTTTGTGAGTGTGTGAAAGTTTTAGGAATGCTGAGAGCACTGCTGAATTTCCATTTTCCTTTGATCTGATTGTAACTTTGCCGTGGATCTTCTTTCTTAGAGTAAGGAAGCATATATTTAACATTTTATGAGAGCACACTATTGAAAGACTCTAGACTTTTAGAGACTTTGGAAGTTTAGAGTGCCTGGATATTTTAAAGAGATTGAACTGTTAAAGTGATTTTTATTTCAAGACTAAGACTTTTCAGGTTTAGTATGTTTTATATTGTGATATTAGCATTTTGGGAATATAATATTTTGGGAATAAACAAAAAGTAAATTTTATGGTTTAATAGCAAAATATTGACAGGTCAAGTTCACAAAAGGCCAATTGTTTGGATTAGTTTTTTGTAAACTTGACACTGGCTAGAGATCTGGGAAGAGAAACCTCAACTAAGAAAGTGCTTCCATCTACAAGTATATAGAACATTTTCTTAATGAATGATTAATGGAGGGCTTAGTGTGCTGTGGTCAATACTACCACTGGGCAGATGGTCCTGCCTGGTATGAAAAAGCAAGCCGAGCAGAACAGTAAGCATTCCTGCATAGCCTCTACTTCAGTTCCTGCCTCAAAGTTCCTGCCTTGAGTCACTGCCCTGGCCTCCCTAAATGATGGTGTGTAAGCCATTTTCCAAATAAATCCTTTCCTCCTATACTCCTATAGTTGCTTTTGATCATGGAATTTTATCATTGCAATAGAAATCTAAGACAGTGACTATATATATATATATATATATATATATGTATATGTATATGTATATGTATATGTGTATACATATATATATGTGTGTGTGTGTATATACATAAACAGACACATACACACACATACATATATATATATATATATTTGTATGTATAAAGAGAAGTTGATGGATTCATGCATTTTTTTCTTTGCATGACATCAATTCAAAACAACATTCCAATGGAATGACTCATTCTCCAAAGTCACCTGTTTCCCATATATAATACATCCAAAAATAAACCACTTAGATGTTCATATAAAATACATTGTGTGTTTTTAACAGTGCTACCACAGGATCCAAGGTCCTTCTTAATTGTGTTTAAATTTAACAAAACCCAATTGTTCTTCAAGCATTTATCAATGTAGTTCTTTTTAATCTTTGGTGTTAGGGTGAACATCACCACAAAACACCCCAAGGGAGAAAATATGAGAAGCCCTCTGTCAGCAAGCATCCAACTTACATCTGAGAAGAACTTCCCTTTATGCCGATTGATGGGGAATGTACAGTGTATGTTTATCTTATTGATTGTTAAATAAAATACTGTTTGGCCAATGAGACAGCAAGTTAGATGGGAATAGGAGTCAAAGAGGATTCTGGGAAATGTAGTAGAGAAGTGGTGATCCAGGCAGGAAGTGACATAGCAAGGAGACTCATATTTAAGCGAAGGAGAAACAGGAAGGGTCCCTTTTACTTGGCCTCCTCCATCGGTGGGATGTGAGCCACCAGCAAGGAGGGACGCCAATAAGACGTCCGATAAGATAAGTCTTATAAAATATATAGATTTATGATAATTAAGACCGAGCTAACAGATGAGGAATCCTAGTCAATGGCCAAGCAGCATTGAACCTAATACAAGTTTCTGTGTATTCATTTGGGCCTAACTCGGGCAGGCGGCTGGCATAAAGCACACATGTGGCAGTGGGGCTCGGCAGCTTTTGGCAGAAAGATTTATCTTAACAACTGATCATCTCTAAAATGTGAAGAAACCTTGCTTTTATCACAATGAGTCATGAAAATTCCTATTAGACTACACAGTCAGTTGTTTGCAAAGTGTGATCTACATGAGAATGACCCAAGAATGTATTAGGTACGCAAATTCCAGACTTCAACTCAGTCTCTGAAAGCCCTGGCAGTAGGTAAACCATCTGCATTTAGTAATGGCCATCCAGTGATGTCAGAGGGGCATAGATGGCTGATGTGACACAGCATTTTGCTAATGGAGACCCTGTCACAAGGGAAAGCACCACCTGCTTCACAAGCAAGGCCAGTGAAGAGAACAGAAATCACAGGGTAGAAGAAACTAGAAGGTGTGTCCTCCTAAGTTTTACTCTTTATGCCACAGGGAAGCCACTATCCAGGTTTGCGACCTTTTCTGCAACCCCTTGTGGTTTTGAGCAGAAGAACCCAATTGTCCCCACTTTACAATACTGTGTTAAAAAGTATTCATTTTTAAATCCTCCAAGAAAACCTCAATTATATTCTCATTTCAAAGACTCAAGTACTGTGAGAATTTCGGTAAGTTTCTGGATATAAGACATAGGCATAACTTTGTCTTTCTCCATAGTTTCTTAAGCGTGCATTCAGGAGTTCAAAGATCAGATATTCTATAGTGTTGCTTATAATGATAACCAGCTGAATTGGGTGTGATGACTCAGGAGTCTGAAGCAGGATATCACAGGTCCATGGCCAGCCTGGACTACTGGAGACACCATCTCCAGACAAAAACAAAAAACAAACAGCAGCAAATAATCAGACATAAGGAACTAATTAAACAACACCACTTGCCACATATTTTGTCTGAGATAATTCGATTTCTGCTAGGATGGCAAAAAAATCCTTCCTGAATGATCTTTTCCCGTCAGTATTTGCAATCTTCAGCCAGTTTCAGCATCCAAAACCTGATTTACACACACACACACACACACACACACACAAAGCATTTAAACTCTCGAATATGAAGCCAGCATATTTCGCTGGAACAAGAGGAAGCTGATGGAAACTCACCATTTTTTCCCTTTGGTTTTTCTATAATTGACTTTGGCTTCACTTGAGAATACCGGTTCCTGTGATGTAAATGTGTCATGTGGATAAAACTGAGCTTGTGAATAGAAATCAGAGTAAATCCTGAGATGGGAATGAAACTAAAATGCATTGAAATAGTCTCTACCAGTGCATGCCTTGGTGCTCATACTGTAATAGTAACCCCAATGTGTGGTACATATATGTTTCACATTAAAAAGTAAGTATTTCTTGAGATTGCCCAACCAGTAACCCCTTATAATAATAAACTTAAGCTATGGGCCATAAGCATGTACTGAGGAGCATAGATAGGAATGAAGACATGAAAGGCATTGCTGTGGATAAAATTTAGACACTTTGAAACAAACTATCTATTTTGCAATTTCCTTGGGAAACCTGCCATTTCGCAGTTCATTAAGGCTTTCTGGCATGCTGGAGAGGGGACGCTGCGCCGTTGAACCCGTGTGCTGAACAAGTGGATTCTGAAGCAAGCAGCATGGACCATCTTTACCTTGTTTGTCAGGGGAAAAGAAAACCTTCTGAAGGTCATCCTTTTCTCCCAGTGTGATTATTTTTCATTTCACTAAAATCAGTTAATTTGGAAGAGAGTGCAACTCTTTGAGAATGGGTTGGTTGCAGCCTCATCAGGCAATCAGACAGGAGATCAACACAGCTGTGGGGCCCAGAGCAGCTGGGAAGGAAGGTTCTCATCGCAGGCTTGTCAGGCACAGGGAGAGAAATTGTGCCTGTCACATGGGCTGTACCAGAAAGATTTATTAATGTATTCCTCCAAGAGATCTCTCAAATCAGTGCCAGACACTCAATGATAAATCAGTTGAATATTAATGTGGATAGGAGTGTGGCTGCTCTTAAATCTCTTCTTCCTTTGATGCAAAATATGATTCTCTTTGAAAATGAAGCACATGAAATCTACTCTCCTTCTACGAAACAACATATATGCCAGAGCGCCCATTACAATTTTGTGTATAATATATTTATTTGCATACAGAAATATGTATTTCTATTATACATTTTATTTTATTTATAGAATATATAATATATATGAAGCATACAGCATATTACTGGAAGATATATTAAATATACACAGAGTTCATGCTACAGCGTGCACCCTTTTAAGAGAAGCCTATTGGAGAGGCATGGCATTGTATGTACATGCTGAAAATACATGTTGCACAA
This sequence comes from Cricetulus griseus, assembly GCF_003668045.3. Lineage (NCBI taxonomy): Eukaryota > Metazoa > Chordata > Mammalia > Rodentia > Cricetidae > Cricetulus > Cricetulus griseus. Next base: position 191,597,234 of record NW_023276806.1, read on the forward strand.
GTTGGTCCAGCTTTGGGTGCCTTCCTAATCTATTTGCAATACCAGTGTTATGGTTGTTAACAGAGATCTTATCAAATTGAGGAGGGGAGCAACTGTTGATGAACTAAATAGGAGAAAATAAAAGTTGACGGCATTGCTGAAGAACAGTTGCTATCATTTTGAAATCCAGTCTCCCCTCATGCCATCTCTTCAGGATCAAAGAGCAGTGATTGGGCAAACAGCAGAAGGACGTGGAATTCTAGACTCCATACATCAAGCCAGATGGTTTGTCTTTTTCTTTGTAGATTGCTATATTGGTGACCTTGTCTTAACCGGGATCTGTCATTAAGGGAATGATGAATTGACCAAGAGGCAATCAGTTCTTTTCTCAAGACATGAACTGGCACTTTTCATATTCTTAATCATCTCTTTTATAATACCACTCTGGGATATTTACATTATTGCTAGGGGAGAAAAGAAATAAAGGCTGACAGCTACTGACATTTCCAGTGAAAGTGAAGATGAGTCATATTGTTTCTTTAAAAGACTCTTCACTGGTCTGAAAAAAAAAAAGATGTTTCCAGTAGAAACTGATCAGACTAGAAGCAGCTATGTTCATGGACAATACTGCAGCCTCTCAACTAACGTCTGTGATGTTATAGCCAGACATTAAGATGCCACAGTGTTCCAGGTGTGTGAGAGCTGCTGGTCTTAAAATGTAGGTGTGGCCTGTGCTTTTATCTGTGATTTTTCAAATCCCACAGTTAGTGGGGGAGTGTTCCTGATAGCTCATGAATGCATTTTGCTTTATTCTAACAAGTAGTTCATTTGAATTAATTATTTTTTTAAATGATGGATTAAGAAGCAAAGTTCCAGAAATCCCTTAATAGAAACCAGTCTTTCTCAGTCCTGGTACCATTGCCATTTTGAGCCAAATCATTTTCTCTGGGAAGGGGTGGGGAAGCCTATCTTGTGCATTGTAACCTGTGCAGCAGCATTCAAAGTCCCTTCTCATTACATACAAATGCCTGTTCCCAATTGTGACAATCAAAATGGCTCTGCGCATCACTAAATGACCATAGGGTAAAAATTGCCTCTGCTTTAGAGTCATGAAAACAAGCAAAGCCAGCATCAGTGGAAACAGATCTTTGAAGACAGTCTCGCTCCAATCATGTCAATGTCCTTATAATTTCTGATTCTGGTAGGGAACATTTCCATGGTATGGTTGTCTATCTCCATTCTTTTCTTGAACACGACAGTTTGTCTTTTAATAAAGTTGTGGCAGCTGTGGCAAATTATCAGGCACAGAATGAATCAAGGGATGGATACAACAGAGACACAGAGCAAGACGAAGATTGGCTCGTGGTGGGTTGGGCTTGAAGCAAACAGAGATAAATACTGAATCCTGGCCTCCAAAGTGATGGTTCCAATGGAAGCCATGTCTGTATCACAATAGTATATAACACATTAAAAGTGAAAGTCAGACAATACATCATTTTTCTTACAGGAAACCAAGAAGCCCATTGGAATGAAGTTCTCTCCACTCACCTAGTTGAATAAACAACATAAAAATAAATGCGGTCTTAAAATTCAAAATTTACATTTTAGTAATTCTGAACTTAAGGAACTACATCAACTGATTATAGACTAAATTAATGTGCTTGAACCAATGTTATATTTTACACATAGGAGATTTTGAGGTAAAAACAGCTGAAATTACTCAAACAAGAAGGTATGTTCCTAAAGGATAAATACATACATCATTAGCAATTTGCTTATTATTAATTTACAATAGTGTTTGTTGCTGTTGTCATATCCCTTGTCTCCCACTTGGTGAGACACTGCTGACGTACAGCCAGACAGAATAACTCTAATAAGTGTTAGGACTTTATGCTGATCAATTTGCCATGTAACCTTCCTGGGATGGACAACAATGGAATCAAAGCTCATTCGTAAAAAGCTAAAGTTTGGAAAAAAGAATTTATAACTTTAATTTCTATCCATTAGGCCTACACTTAGAAAATCTGATTGGAAGGCCATAACATATAATGGGAGAAAATATATGAAGACAAAAATAACTAGTGAAATTTGGATTGATATAATTCTGTGTTTATTTAGTGTATCAAGGCTGGATTTCCTACAGAAACATAGTCTGTTTAATATTATCCTTTAGTAATCATTTCTGTGATAGCTATCTGTGGTCAGAATAGACTTAAAAATAATGGCATGACAAAAACCACATGCAATCTCTCATCAGATTCTGTGGACATATTTTGCCTCTGTTTGGTTATCCTCTATATTTATGTCACAAAGATTAATATAACTCTCCTGATTAGAGAATTTTGAAGTAATATAATCTTACAGAGATTTGAAGACAATTTGAAGAACGTGGAACAGGTAATATCAGTAAATATTTTTGCATGGCCCTTTTCCCCACCCCTGTGTCTTAGTGTGGTTATAGAAAACCTCATTTGAGTATAATTTGAAAACCATCTGCTAACAGACATGGAATATAAGGTCTTTTCCTCTTGGGGTTGACACAATAAACTAATCTTGTTTAAGATTCCAAATGAGCAAAGCAGCATTGCTTTCCTGCTGACAAAGTCAGGAATTCATGTTGTACACTTGAACATGGCCAGATGCGTGGGTCAGGCAGGTTTGGGTTCAAACAGATGCCCTTCTGACCCTCTGTCTTTTCATCTCAAACTTCATTTGGCCTCAGTGAATTTTCCCCAATTTGAGTAACCATTTTTATAAAGTGATTAAAATTTAATTTTAAATGACATTTGCTTTCCCAAGTGTATTTATGTCTTAGGCAGACTAATCTGTTAAAATAGGTGAGTTTTGAAGAAAATCAGATGGCTGAAAATATTCCATACAAAGGATCCCAAGTGAATGAAATCCTCACAGGTTGGTACACCCTCAAAAATACAAGGACACAGTGCAGAGAGGCCAAGTGCCCATTTTTATAGTTGACTCTGGCCAGATTTAGGAGAAGTCCTACAGGTATTATCTGTACACTATATAAATCCAGAAACTACAAAAATAGTAGAAAAAATAGTATGACCTAGTTGGATGGTTTTTGTTTTCTTGCTTTTCGTGTTGGGGAAGGAGAAGAGAGACGAAATAACCCATGATTACACTGAAATCCTTCAGAGAGCACAGCATAGCCTTGAATATGCTCAATACTTGGCAGATCCTCTCTGCATCCTATTTGATTTTCTTTCTTCATTATCACTCAGTATAGTGTTCGCTTCTTTATGGCTGGGCCTCTGTGTTAGTGGATGATGTGGCATTTCTCCCTTGTATAGACAGATGGGTCAACAGAAAGAAACAACAAGCAAGGTTACTCTTCTTGTGCAGACAACATGAAGTTGCAGATTCAAAGCCCTTCTTCAAGAGAGTAGGAGACAGCATAGATTGCTACTTACATCCACAATTTCATCCTGTCTCTTTCATTGACTCCTATACTGACAGCATTTATAAGGTACGAGCTCACTTATTTATTTTTCAAACTGGAGCGTGGGCAGGGTGAGAATGTTATGCTAGAGTTCCTTAACTGCACGTTGGTAGTCAGGATGTAAAGTACAATGGCAGATCACTTTAAACAGACAGCTGTATTGTCTCTGTTCTTCTTCCCAAGCTCCACTTGACCACTTTTCTGTTTTTATAAAGGTCTTTTACCTTGTGGCGCCTATGTTCTTATAGTGACACATAAGGAGATGTTTGAATGTCTTCTTGAAGGTGGCATTACAAAGGGCATAGCAGGCAGGGTTGATGGTGCTATTGATGTAACAGAGCCAGTAGCCGATTGTCCACACTGTATTGGGGATGCAGGGTGCACAGAAGGTATTGATGAGCACCATGACATTGTATGGTGCCCAGGTGATGATGAAAGCCAACAGAATAGCCAAGATTGTCCTGGTTACCTTCTTTTCCCGGGATGGAGGAGGCTTCTTTTTGGCAGGCTGTTTGGTCATTTTCACAATCTTGCGTGCTACAATGTTCTGCTTTTCATCCCCGTTTTGACCTGATGACCCAACTAGTTCTACCGTGGTATTCGTTGGGGTGCTTGAGTCACCTTTTTGGGTCTTGGTGACAATTTTGATGCATGTTTGCTTAGAGTTGTCATCTTTAGAATGGCCCACGGAAGTAGAAACTGTGTTTTCATCCTGGGTTATTTCATCATCTCTCATATTGGAGGCGACAGCACTGACTGAGGTGGAGTCATTCGAGCTCTCCTTCTCCTCCCCCTGAACACAGTTTTCAGTCACACCATCCCGGGGAGCCTTGCCATTCTGGATTTTGTTGTGTTCCAGGCCACCGTCACCACCTGGCATGTTGTTGTTGTTTGGCTTTACGATTCTTCCTTGCACCAGACTTGGAGATACTGGATCTTGGTTGGCCACCGGTTCCTTCTTTTCCTTCTTTATCCTACTCTTACTTGCCCGGGATATATGCCAGTACAGCACGGTCATGATGATGACAGGCAGATAGAAGGCTGCAATGGCAGTGCCAAAGGTGACAGCAGCGTTGGAAAAGAATTGAATGTAGCACTCCCCCTCCTTCACAGTTCTCACCCCTACAATGAACTGCCAGAATAGAATGGCTGGAGCCCAGAGGATGAAGGAAAGGACCCAGGCAGCTGCAATCATCATGCCTGCCATTTTTGTGGTCCGCTTAACTGGGTAGGTCAGAGGTTTTGTGACACAGAAGTACCTGTCAAAGCTGATGATGAGCAAATTCATAACAGAGGCATTGCTGACCACATAGTCCAAGGCTAGCCACAGGTCACATACTACAGGTCCCAAAGGCCAGTAACCAATCACAGTGTAGAGGGTATACAAGTTCATGGAGAAAACACCTATGATGAGGTCAGCACAGGCAAGGCTGAACAAGAAGTAATTGTTGACTGTCTGAAGGTGACGGTTGACTTTAATAGAAACCATGACCAGGATGTTGCCAATGATGGTCACCAGACTGAGGGATCCAGCCACAAGGACAATAAATACCACTTCAAATGTCTTGTAAGGACTGCTAATAGCCAAGCCATTATTAGATGAGTTTGTTGAGTTATTCATTTTGTGTTCAGTAGCCACGTGTCCAAATAAACATTTAAACCTGCAGGGAAATAGAATGAAATTAACAAATGTAATACAAACATCACTTCAGAACACATCAGATTCCTTTCTTTTGAAAAATTTCCCAACCATTCTTCTGCATCCTGAAAATTTACTGTACCCTGTCTGACCCACCCAAAAGGCAAGCACTTTAGATGAAAGGTTGAAAATTTTCTTAATGGTTGGCAATTTGTTTATGATCCAATAATGCCATAACTGACTCCATATATAGATATGAGTATCTATCTGTCTATCTGCCTATTTGTTTACATCATTAAGTTCTTATGAGTTGAGCTGACTCAACCAAATTCACACTTAAGACTTTCCAAAACAACCAGAAACTTCTGGCTTTGAAATAAAAATTAATAAACCAGCAAAAGACAAAATATTGGGACAGAATATAAAACAGTGTGTGTAACTTGTATAGTCAATAACACCTTTCCTTCTGGCAGCTTGAGCCTTTTCTTTATTAATATTGATGATGGTGGTGATAAAAAGACAGTATATTAGCCAGTGCACCCAACCAAAGTAATTTTGTTTTTCCAATTCTGTTTTACAATTGTAATCATCTTCACTTAGTACTAGAACCTCAAACATCCTGTACCTTGTAAAAAAATCATCTCTTACTATTGATATTATTGTACCAATTTTCCAAATGTTTTCTTTGTTTCAAGTCACTGTTAAGTCTATTGTTGTACTAGTTTTTTACAAACCTTACATTCTACTGAAGATACAGCTATTGCCCACAAGGTTTCAGAAAGTAATGTAGTATCACCCATCAAGTCAGTGATAGGCATGCTACATTACTTTCATTTTTTTCTTGTTTACAAATTATAAAAGAAAATGCAGTCTTACGTCTCTCAAATGTGTGTGTTTTCCAGTTAGTATTAAGTACTACAGAAAGTCTTTGCAATAGATTGTATCATCTCCCTAGTAGGATGAAGAAAGTTGAGGTAATGAAAGAATTTAAGGAACTTCTTAATCACTAGAACAGTGAATGAACAACTTACAAGTAAAATCAGTACCTTAGCTCATACCTTTTTTTTTTGTAACCTCCCTTTGCCTCCCTTCTCTTTTGAATAATTGCACTTAATGAGAAATTACTGAGTGATTACATAATGATTTTGCCATATATGCAGAGGTTTCCAGCAGTTGCTAGTTAAGACAGATTGCTTAGTGAACCTGGGATCTTTGTCCATGATGAACACTGGAAACTCCAAGTGATGTGAACTACAGGTACTATTGCAACTCAGGAATTTTCAGAGATACCTTACAGCTATGACAACGCTGGTGTGAAATGGAGGAGATGTCACTCAGAAGCAAGTACAAATATTTGGAGCAGGGGCATCCTTTCCTCCAACAGGGTACACACACTGTGTGGGGTTGTTTCTCTTCTCTGACTGATAGTAACTGGCTTCCACCAGCCTCTCACTACTTCTGCTTCCCAATTTCTGCTGCTATTAAAGCACTAAGGTTACATCACAAATGAAGAAGATGTTCACAGTTGTGGAGGAATTTCAAAGCATATGGTAAATGTGTAATGTGGTATTCTACAAAGTTCTAGATGTATTTTGGAAGCAAGAGAAGAAAACTTTTGTTCATCTAGTTTTTTTATATACATAACAAAGAGGAACATACATGATTCTGTTTTTTTTTTTTCTTCACAAGGTTCAGGTACTCATGCCATTTTAAAATTATTAGCTGTGTATTTCTGAGTTGTCTGTTTAACATCAATGCACTTTATTTTCTCAACTCTTTTTTTTTCTTCCAGCATTGTAGCAAGGATTAAAGTGATATTATGTCCCTGAATGACAGGCTATAAAGGCTAAGCATTAGACATGAGCTGTTAAATATTTAAATCTGCCAACCAGAGGTAAAGTAATCACTTCTCTTAACCTTTCATAACAGATAACAGAAAAGGATGAACCTCTGTGTGTTGGAGCAATGTATGAGTGGGGAGCTGTGGGCTAGAATGGAGTGGTAGAAATCCTCATTGTCAATGATAACAAACTGTCAACAACCATGTTATCAAGAAAACCATCAAAAGGTTTTGCATATTGTGAGCATAATTACTCTTCAGAGCAAGTCCTGGGGTGGCTGGTGTTTTTATGACACTCATTGATCAAAGGATCAGAGAGTAAAATTACTCGAGATGCAAAGTAGTGGCACTCTATGCAGACTCTGCTACAAATTAATAACCGCTGCTTATCTAAAAAATACTCCCTTTAGCCAAAAGCATTTGCGAACACACATGGCATGCAAGAGTAAGTCTGGGGTCCAGATATCAAGTTGGGTCCTTGATTTACACAAAAGTGTGAGCATCGTGTACTAACTACGTCTTTGAGGGAGATGATGATGTTAAAGCTTGGAATCAGTAAGTGGGGTTTGACTCATAAAATACTTGGCATTTGTCGTTCTAAACATTTTTCTGAAATCAATCACTACAAAATTATGTCACCAGAAACTTTGGGTGGGGAGGCAGAGGGAGCCCAATGCCTGTTTAGCAGGTGGGAGACCCAGGTTTCCATCACAAAGGAACACACACACATACATACACACACACACACACACACACACACACACACACACACACACACACACACCACAGGCGATGTATCCCCAAAGGAATTGAAAAATGCCCTCTCACAATTCGCCTACCTCCACTTAGGGACCCTACAGTTCTAAATATTGACGCCATCTTTTCTGAATTGTCATGGAGAAAATCAATTACAGTTATAAAAAAATAAATTCTGACATGTACTAGACAGGAGTGGGGAATTAGATAATACAAATGTGACTTACACCTGAGTGGGGCAGTACACTCGTTGTAGAAGGTCTTTCAAAACTGCCTCCAGGGTGGAATGAGATGCATGAATTGATCAATCTGTGAGCAACCTAAGTAGTTTGAGGTTTTACTCGCTATTTCATACAATTTCTGTGAGCCTAAAAAAAGTATTAGCCTCATTTTTCTATTTATAGAGTTGACATTGGTCAGGGGGGTGGAGAGTTAGTGCCTGATTTTTATTCAGGCCTATTTGACACTTGTTATCTCTTTATTTCTCCTACGTCCCACCTTGACCTGGAAACTGAACACTCCAAGTGCTTTAGAAGAATGGAAACAGTTAGGAAAATCTAAGTTGGATAAAGGGAGAATTAATTTCTTGAGCTCCTGATAGGTTAATTAGTCCTAAATGTTCAGCCCATATACAGACAAGCAACAGAGAGAGAAGATGGGGGGTGTGTAATTCTGGACGACGTCCTGGACTTGAAAGCAGGGTAGGAGAGCACAATGTCACAAACATCCTCATGACTGACCCATGTCAACCTTTAGTGCACATGAGGGATAAATATGATAGTATGTTCTGAGATGCTTAAAAGTTTGTCCTAACAATATTATGTTACACAGGGTTTTCAACACAAAATACTATTGTAGAGAAATGTGAAATAAGGTTGATTTGGTGGGGCAATACAAAAAGCATCAGAATGTCACAGAGAGGAGGCTCCACCCACTGCGTGGTTAGCAGGTGAGCATATGGAAAACCTAGCTTCCTGTCTTAAGAAAGAAATACAGTATTGCTGTACTGTGTGGTCTTTGATTAAAATGAAAATGAAGATTATTCATTTTCATTGCTTTGTAGCGCTTATCAACAAATATGCTGTATGTTAATCTGATAAATGATATTATAAATGTGATTTTTACTTCATGACATGGAAGGGATGGTCACTGTGGTAGAATCCATAATCTGTTTTAGATCTTTGCAGCCATTATTTAATCTCACTAATTAATGAATAGCATGGATTCTGACCGTATGTTTTTGTTTGTTTGTTTTTGTTTTTGCCATCAACTTATTTCAATAAGTGTTAGGAAGCAAAGTCCCTGTTCTCTGAGAAACGTTGTGTTTCACACAGCTCAATGTTGATGCAGTTGAGGGTGGCATGGCTTGTTTTCATCTTATGTGTTGTTAACTTTACTGCTTGAGGAGTCATGAGGCAGTCTGTCCTTCAGAACACCTCCTGGGAGCTGGGACCAGGTTGCTCAGTCATGGAGCGCATTTCCACGTTTCCCACTTCGATCTGATTTTACTTTGAGCTCAGACACTGTGAGTCAGTGTGGGTACCCCTGCTTCCTTGCCAACTCCCGCATCTCCCTGTAGCAGCAGTTGCAGTGGGGATGGCCACACCGAGTAGTGGAGACCCTGCTTCTCTCTGTTCCGGATGTCTTCTGAAACACTGGTATGAGCAGGTCCTCAGATGGCATCAGAGGCTGTGGGGGTGGAAGTGAAGAACGAACGGGGGCCTGAAGAAAATAGGGCATGTTCTGGTCCACTAGGGATTTCTAATCTAGGAATGACACGGACTGCCGATGGGGCTCAACGGCTACCCACGAAGCTGGATAGATGGGAGGCCAAGTGCCAAGGCTGAAAGATCTGGAAGGAAGGTTGGCCAGAATGGAGGGGAATAAATATAGAAGGCTCCTTGGTACATCTTCTCTAAATATCCTTGGCTCGTCTCCCTCCCCTTTGCTTCCTTCCTCTCATTCAAGATGCCTGACTCTTTTTCCTTGTGGTTTTCCACGTTATATACCATCACTTTTTTCTCGGCAAAGTGTGGTTTAGTGATGTTGGAACACTGCTCTAGGAGTTTGAACTTGAGAACCCGAAAGTTCAGAAAGATGAACGAAGACTCACACACACACACCTTTTTTTTTTTTTTACCCACACTGAATTGGCATGTTATTTACAATAAAGTGCCTCAAAAACATTCTCTAAGAAATGTGAATTTTTCCCATTTAGGAAACTGTAGCACAAAATGGCAGACTTTGCTAGATACGCATTTTATTAAAAAATGGATTAAAAAACTGTGCCAGACTTTGTTGATTTCTAATGGGAGCCAGTAGCTGTGAGGAGGAGTGGGCTGGGGGTGGGCTGGGAGACAGGCCAGGGGAGGGGGCAGGAAGAGGGGTGGGAATGTAAAATGAAATTTAAAGGAATTTTTAAAAAGCCATGCTGAAAGCATGCCAGAGTTTTAAGCTGCTGTACCTTTAAGATCTATGCATATTTTGTACGCTGTGAAAGAAAAAAAAAAAGAAAAAGAAAATGACAGAGGAGTGAAAGTAGCTGAAACAGCACTGTGCTCCTCACGTCAGTACACATAGAATTCATGAATTCTTTCGATGTGAAAACCATCAGGATTATGCCCAAGCTTGCTGCAGGGTAAACCTGATTGCTGTTTTGGCTGACTGTCAACTGTAATACTATTCTTAGTGATTCTGGGACAAGCTTCCAGTCCATGTCAGCCACGCTATCTTTTCCCTTCTTCAAAATACATTGTAAACACCATTTACCCCGGAAAAATGTCATGACTAACTGGGAGAGAGTGGCAGCTGTGGTTTTACTAGGAGCCTAGCTTTCCCATTTCACACAGGTCTTGTTTTAGTTATTATTCACACACTGTCTTCTCTCTGCCAAAGACAACAGGGGTCTGGACATACACAAGCACAGTGAAGCCAGGGAATGATCAGGCTTTTTGCTTTTGAAAAGCACTTCCATGTGGATAAGTGTATTGGCTTCTATCCTTTTCTGCACAGAATTCAACAGATCTCTGAGACAGGTGGGGGCCACAGTTTTACAACATTTTTTCTCTTTTTCAAGAAAGTGAAACTCATTTATAGTAAAATGCATAGGTCTAAAGCTCCAGCACGAAACACCTTACTGTGTAGTTCAGATCAAACATCCGATCAGAGGAAACCTTGTGTCTGAAGGTGGTTATGCCCACTTCAGGAAGAACAGAGGAGGAAATGGACCAGTGGGAAGTTGCCTGAGATTTCACAGCTATCGCTGTGTCTTTCTCTCTGCCTTAAGAAGCTGGGACTGTATAGCTGGCTTTTTAAGTTTTGATTTTGTAGTTTTTCTTTTCCCCTGAAGTTGGCAGGATGCTGGTTTAATAACACTAAATTAGTTAATTCATTCCTTTGAATTAAAAAATGCAAATCAAATTTGCAGAGGAATTGAGACTCATTATCAGCCTGATAGAATATTCTAGAATGAGAGCTGTTATTCTCAAGAAGCTGAGAAATTCCAAACAACACTCCCCTTTAGTGAGAATTTTCCAGGGTATACATGCCTTCTGTTGGGAGATGAGATAGAGCTTGTGTCAACGTACAGCTCTGGGTTGTAGGTCAAAGACATACACCTTGGGAGACAAGAGGGAATTCAATTTGGGAGTAGTGTGAAGTTTTTTTATGTTTCTCTTGAAGGGTGACTGGGAAAGGGATACATGGTACCATAAGTTGTGCACAGAATAAATGGTGCACACACAAGTGAAATTCCTTGACAGTATACTGGAAACCTCAGACAGCACCATTTGCAAAACTGCATAGACAGTAAGACACTCAATTGCACTTAGGAATATATTTGTTGTAAGTGTGTCTCAGCATACATGGTTTAGGAAGAGAAGGGAAGCCTTACTCATCAATGTCACATATTACTAAAAATATACATTTCTATGAAAATTACAAATGAGTAATTTTTGTTTTATAGACATGGCTTTAATGGTTATTGCCATTTGAAGCACAGGAGTGTACACCAAAGAGCCATCATTCCTCTAGAATGTAGCTGTGTGGAGCCCAGATAAATGAACTTACTACCTCCAAAAGATCCAAACTTTGGATCTTCCCATTTTTCAATGACACAAATGACACCTGCCTCATAGTCTTATGATTCATACCAGAGTCAATGGGGCTATAAAAATAAAATAGTAATGAAGTATACAAAGTAATGGGCAGCAACTATTTTTATTGTTTCCAATTGAAACTCGAAATGATTGTTTCCCCAGAGCCTGATTGCAGCCTATTTCTAGAACTCAGCAAAATGACCACAGTGTTATCTCACAAGAATTTGAAACCCAAGAGCACTGAGAAGATTAAAGTTTTTACTAAATGATCGAATGGCAATTCAGATGAAGGAACATAAAAAGATTCATTGAGTCAGCAAAGATTTGTGTATCTAAAGCACTAATTTAGAGTCCCAATAGAAAGCAACTTGGTCAGAAAGAATGAAGAAGTTTATGTTTGAAACCAGATTAGGCAACTCTCTTCAGAGCTTGGAATAACCTTTTCTTGTTGATGACGCTGGGGGAATTACATAGTCATTAAATGCATGGAATATAGTATGTCATCCCATAGTGCGCCATCCCTTTCTTCTCTGGTTCTCTCCCCTTTCTTTTCAGCTTAGTTGAAGACCATGTAAATATTTAAGTGTCCCCGACACCACTGCCCTTTGCCTCCAGACTTTGTTTTTCTGGCTTGTTTTATTTATGTTTTTCAGTGCTGAAGATTGAAGCCAGGGTCCTGTGCATCATAAACCACTGGTCCAGTGAGCTGGACTCCCAGCCCCTTCACCTCCAGTCTCTCTACACAGTCTTTGACATCATGTCTTTCTTGAAACCTGAGCTTTGTACTAATAAGTACAAGGCCCTAACCTTCACCTAACTCTGAGACACAAGTTTTGTGTTGACTGAGCCCAGTATGAAAGATATGACAGAAATAACACTTGTCTCCTTGAACTGAACCATCTGGGCTTGGAAATAAGCCAAGCAGAATTTATTTGCCTTCATCTCCACCATGCCATGTAGTAAATGGTTGCTAAAATTTGAGCAGTTTATGCAAGGAATTATTGTGCACGCCTTCAATTCCACCATACAGGAGGCAAAGACAGGCAGGTGTCTGTGATTTCAAGGTCAGCCTGGTCAACATAAGGAGTTCTATGCCATCCAGAGTTACATAGTAAGACTCTGTCTTTCAAAGTCAAAACAAAAACAAACTTTGAGCAGTTCACATTTAGGCATTGAAGTACAATTTCCATTAATAAGCAATGCATGGTGAGGAAAGATCTTCCAATATATGGCTGGAAAATGGGTGGGAGCAAATCCTCAAGCCTGGTAAAAAGCAAGATTTTAGCAGCATCATTGTATTATCAGGTTCAGCATGAGCTTTCTGCTGAGATGAGATGGGAGTGTGCACAGCTAGACCTTTAAAACAGTTAGCATATAAGTTTACAATTGTTTAGCCTGTGGCCCATCTCAAAGAGGCAGGAAATAAGAATCTAGGAGATTTTTGCCCTTGAATCTTGACCCAACTACTGTGTGCAAGCATATATATATATATATATATATATATATATATATATATATATATATATATATATTATATATATAAAGATATATAATTACTCAATATATATTGAGTAATTGTTGAGTAGGGAAAAATTGTAACACTCATGAAAGGAAAAAAACAGTTTTTCTGTTGTTATGAAGGCTATAGGATAGGAAAGTCTCCAAGGAAAAACCAGTACAAGATGACAACATTCTATAGAAAGGGAACTTTCAGGCCACACCTGGCCTTCCATAAGCAACATGCAGACATGGAGAAAGAACATCATGGGTCTACTGTACCTTTCCTATTGAGGGAGACAGAAGAGAAAGTCCTGGCTGTCTAGCTATGGGAGGTGCCAACAAAAGGATGGTTTCTCATTTTATTAGGGTGACACAATTCTTCTGGTAACTTCTATTTTTAGATGACTGTGATGTGTTTGTGGGTGTGGTAGTTAAAGCTTTAGCTTAGCAAAAACCTGAAACAGAAGCCCATCTCTTTTCTTTGCTGGGCATGTGGTCTGTTAAAACCAGTTTCATATCGAATTGAGTTAATAGATAGAGAAAATAAAATGTGTATGTAATTCATAATTTTTATGGGAACTTAATGCAGTAGGCTCAGACACTGTGATTACATTGATCATAATTTAACAGATATTTCTAATAAACAAGACAGAATAACAGCTAAAAACAACATAAAGGAGCCAAGTATGTACTCTGCATTGCGCCCAAAGCAGAAGAAAAAAGTGAGGTTTTTTTGTTTTTTCAGGAGTTAATTTAATGTCTCATTCTCTTATTTGCTTCCATTCAATATAGGATCCAAAAAATGCCTCACTCTAATGCCAAGCATCTGGGTTTTATCATATAAAATTAATAACTAGTATCTTCTCCATCAAGATGTCTGAAGGCTATGACAGTGAACTTCTCTTCAAAATTATACCTGTAGATCCAAGGAAGATTATTTGACAATTGTAAACTAATATTTTAGATCAAAGCAGCATTCTCTCAGAGAAGGTATTCTTTCTAAGGGAGTAAGAAAAAAATTAGTCCCTCACATATTTATATCCAAACCCAATACTAAAAGCTATCTTTGGCCACACCACCAATAAAAAATTATTCTTCCTCCACCAGCAACTATCAACTACCAAATAAGAAAATACCAAAATTTTCACTCCATGTCAAATTATGAGGCTCAGAGCATGATTTATGAATATGTATAAGTTAACTTGGAAGTCAAACCTAACATATCATTGTAGGTGAAACAACTTTTTTTTTTTTTAAAAAAACTTAGCAGTTTTGCTAATTGAAAGAAAACATATTGAACCAAACAAAATAAAGAATATCCACCTTAGTGACATTGGTGTTGGAGGAGATTGGGTAGCCTCAGGAATGTTCTTTTATTTATATTTATGTAGACAATTCCAATCCCTTTATCCATGACTTTGTCTTCAATGTCCATTCATTGCCCTATCTTTAGCTTATGTGGCATGTATGAAATGCCATTGTTTGTTTAAAGCCATTCCACAGACTGTATTGACAAATCACAGCCACCATGTTATTCTTCCACCACCACTGTAAGAAACTTAACTTTGTTTATGATCTAATGCTTTCAAAAACATTAAATGGCATAATTCCAAGGACAAGGGGAATAACCTCATGATCCTAGAACCTAGAAACCACAACTGGATTGCAGCTGTCCTCCAATAGAAGAGAAGGGATACCAATTTTGCACTGATGGTCATTTTGGACCAAGAATCCCCATTAGCAGCCGTACTGTGCCCAAAGACAGTGCCTATTTTAACCTTAGTCTTGTATGGTTCATGGCTGGCCAGTAAAAAGGGAATATTTACACAAATACTGTTGTGACAGATCCAATGATAGATCATCTCTTTTTTTATCCTATTTACAATTACATAGGTTTATGCAATGAAATACAGTTATATCCATACAACCCATTGTTCCTCTATCCCCTCTCTATCTCATTCCACAAATCTACTTCCCTTCCTTCCTTCCTTCCTTCCTTCCTTCCTTCCTTCCTTCCTTCCTTCCTTCCTTCCTTTCCCTTTTTAACTACTCATTTATTTATAAATCACCAGATCCTCTTAGTGTTGCCCATATGTACAAAGGTTTGGGGCTATCAGCTGAGGTTTAGGAAACCTACCAATGGCCAGAGCCTCTGAGAAGAATGATTCTCCTCCTGCCAGCTCTTTAGCTGGTGGGGGTACATCCTGGGAGCCTCTCCCATTTTTTGCTGAAATTTGAGTTGACTTGGTCTTGTGTAAGGGTGGATATCTTTTTTCCCTTATGTTCTTTATGCTGAAATATCCCTGGTTCCGTTGTCTGTATTTAGGGACCTAACTTGTGAGCAGCCTGCCTCTGGCTTTTCCCCTGTTTGGTTGCTTTCAAAGCCCATTGTAAAGCTAAAAGTTGAAAGTTTGATCTGCTTTACACAGTGGTTTTCCTTTTATTCTTTTAGATATTATTAGTTAAATGAAAGCTGACCTCTTTAAACAAGATCTAAACTAGTAAGTCACAGTGAGGGGTCCCTATCTAATGGAGAAGCGGCTAGCTAGATGATAGACACACCGCAAACAGGCACAGCGTGGGGCAGGGACAGTCAGACCTGTCACGATGGTTGTCACAATATCCAGTACATCCTAAAATCACCAAACCATGAATGAAATTATAGATTTGAGAGTCACTGAACTAGCTAACTCTTTTATTCTTTCTATGAATTGCACAAACCTTCTGAAAATAAACCCTGAAGCAGTTACTTTATAAGACTCGATGGATTTATAGAACCCGAAAAACATTTTCGTATGCTGAGGTTAAATGATTTGGAAAATTATGAATTGCCTTCAGTAAGGTACAGATATGAAGCTGAGATTTTAAAAATCATCAGAGGTCTCTCTGATTATTTGGATCATAGTATGTGAGAGTGGAATGAATTTTAATAAAATTAAAGTTACCAGAAATCATCCTGCTTTATCATCAAAGTTAAGGAAAGCAGCAAAATTGATTTTAAAGTAGGGAAATTTAAGGGAAACTTTTACAAAAATCTTTGATTTAGGGATGGAGGTGTATATGGTGGTACATTATTTGCCTAGTTTAACCAAGACCCTGGGGACAGTTCATAGCAACTGAATAAGTAAATATACTAAATCAAATGAAAATATTTGTTTTAGGTGCTTTCTCAAATATAAAATAGATTTATGAAAACTCTGAAGATCTGAGTGAGACTCAAGACTTAGAAATTGGCTGTAGCTAGGTCAGGATAGAAGCATGAAGAGAGTTATCTCCCAGTTTCCAACATTGTTACTGTGTGGTAGGTCTGCTTGAGATGCTTTCATAATCTTCTTTTGTTTAAATAGTTTATTATTGATTTTTCTTAAACTGTGGTAAATTCCATAACTCAGCTTTATTTATTCCAATTAATAAAAGGTTTCATGAAGTCATAATCTCTCATATTCAGACAATCCCCTTTTATTATCCAACTCTGTGCAAGTGTATAGTTGACTAATAATTGATTCTGTTCACTCATGTTACCCATAAATGGATCCCTCCTTGTCTGATCTCTCCAACGTAAGCACTGGGTTGTCAGGTTGTCAACTACACTTCCTGTTGGTTGGTTTTCCTGCATAAGACCAATGGATAACTTCTGTTTGACCATCAATACATTGCTGAAGGGTAATGAATGCTGACAAACTTTATTAGGAATGACAAATGATTTCCATGTTTAGGCTACACAGTGAAAAGGAAATAAACACTCAAAGGGGGAGACTATAGGTAATCAATTGTGTTCAGAGGCCAATGTAATTACTGGATTACATAAACATATGCAGTGGGATAAGACTCACTCTCAAATGACCAGATTATTGACTTGAGGATTTTTCTTTAAAGTTAGAACTTGTTACTGCTGGATAAAAGCAACAGAATGGAACCCACAACACCTCCCTGCTGCCTTTCATTTCATGGAAAGCACTCACTGTCTGTCTTATCTAGCTGGTGGTTGTGTCCTGTTTACCTTTCCTCCTGGGATGCTCCCTCTCTGTCTCTCTGTCTCTCTGTGTCTCTGTCTCTGTCTCTGTCTCTGTCTCTCTCTCTCTCTCTCTCTCTCTCTCTCTGTGTGTGTGTGTGTGTGTGTGTGTGTGTGTGTGGTGTGTTCAAGTGTGTTTTTTC
Source organism: Cricetulus griseus (assembly GCF_003668045.3). Classification (NCBI taxonomy): domain Eukaryota; kingdom Metazoa; phylum Chordata; class Mammalia; order Rodentia; family Cricetidae; genus Cricetulus; species Cricetulus griseus. The sequence goes on from NW_023276806.1 coordinate 191,614,660, forward strand.
TTCTTTCAATTTAAGACCTTGGGGACACTAATCTAGGAAAGTTTTTTTTTTTTAACTGCTTCAAAATAAAAATACTTAGTTCTGCAAGACGCTGTCTTCTTTAAGAAGATTGACAGTAGACACATTGTCCACCCACACCACCTCTCCACTTCTCACACAGATCTATTTGTTTTTAAACAGTAGTGTTGGTTTAAAACTCCAGAAAAGCGCAGGTGTCTGTGATGGTAAACTGCTTGTACCCTCATGTCTGAGAAAGCAATTTCACCTGCCTGCTTTGGGTCTCTAATCCACACAGCAGTGAGAATTTATGACTCTCTACACCCTTTGGTTCTGAAAGTCTTGGGCTATACTTTCACTTAGCTCTCCTAGGCTCCATCTGGTGTGGACAGGGGGCGCAGGGCAGCAGGCCCCATGTCTCCCTGAGATTCGAATGTTCCCAAATAGCATAACCCATAGCCTGAGTGCCTACAATGAGAAAACAACTCCCTCCCCTTTGGATCTAAGTCATGTGGGCTTTGCTGGCCTCCCTGAACAGGGCCCTCTTTTTGAGCTAGATGGTTTTCTTTGTCAAGATGCCAGCCCCCATATCCTAGTGCCTCTCAGCTTCCTTCTGTGACCCTTCATCCATGGAAGGCTGAAAATTAGATTCAAATTGCTGTCTGCATCTTCATTTCACTCTCAATATTGAAAACATACAAGCATGAACTAATTCTCCCAACTGTGCTGTGTATTTACCTACCAACTCATTAAAATGTGGCTCCAGCACAGGAGAAGGGGATCATATAGAGGAGGAGGTAGGCAATTTAGTTGGCAAGCTCATTTGTGTATTCTCTGGAATGTCACAGCAAAGACTTGTCCTTGGGGTAAGGGTGTCCTCTACCTCAGTCTGCTCTCTCTGATGTCTGCCTCTGCAATTAGCTGACACCTCTGCGCCAATGACTTCATCCTGAACTTATTTAGTGGACAGGCTCAAAATAGTCATCCAACGAATTACATCCTCTTTTACAGAATCATGATAATCACGGCTGAAGCAGTTTTGCAAGTAGTGAGTAGGGTGAAGGGAAGTCTCCTGGAGAGAATGTGTGGAAGAAATGCACCAATTGCAAAGTACAGGGAAGACTACTTTGACAATTCCCATGGAAATCTGAAATCTAAACACAATCCCAAAGAACAGATGAGAATAAACTCACCCATGCATTGTGTTTTGTATTCTAGAGCAAAACTCAGTGTCAATGTTTATCTGAATTCAATCTCAACTAAAAATGGCGTGCTCTTATTTCTAAATGAAAGCAATGAGTTTTGTTTATGATATGACTATTCTTTGCTTACAAACTTCCCAATGTTTTTGGACACTAACAATGACTGCAAATTCCTTTGTCTTATTTTCAGATTATAACACTGGAGAAACTAACAGGAAGGAAAAGAAGCACATTGATACGTGACCCACAGGGCTACTCATTTAGCATGAGTACTCAACAAGTAATTTGTTTCTAGCTAAGTCCAGGGAATACTCACAAGCTGTGTTAGTTTGTTTGCTATTGTCAAAAGCCTTGAACCACAGCTCAAAGCAATCGTGAATCCTGAATCCTGTTGGAGTTTTCTTTATCTTCTTATACATACCTTAGTGTGTAATATGGATGCTTGCACACATGTGTAATGGGAATGCTCACACACATGTGTAATGTGCATTCTCAAGTGGAAGCTTTAGCTCGAAGAGCACACCAATGCTCTGCTTCACTGTGTGAAGCTGGGAACTGAGATATCCAGTTTTGTGCAAGCAGGCATGTTTATAATGAGTAGCTTGTAGGGCTTGCACAGTTAGAGAATAGAAGTTGTTCCCTCTGGAGACAGAGTTGTCAGCTAGTTAGAATAATAAAATAGCACATGTACTTTTTCAGTTTTAAATAGTAGCTCATAGTCAGGATAATCAAACAAGACAGGAGCACTCTTGCAGTCCAACTCAGCCTGTAGCTCTGCACTCCATGAGCTTTGATTTTTTGATTTATAAATTTTTTAAATAAAGGTTGTGAATATTTTTATAGAACTTTGTTTTCTACTATGCCATTCTAATGGATACATAGTCTTGAGTATTCCATTAAATAATCTAGTTGAGACATTTTGATTATTAATGATTTTTAATTTGCACAAGCAAGAAAGGTCATTGTCCCAGATCTTAATTTCAAAGATCTCTGACTGTTTTCTTAATACAAATGTCTGTAAGTGGAGTTATTAGCCAGAGTTACATGCAATGACTAGTTTTGAAAGAGCACTTGTTGTTATATTGTTAGTCTGTAGCTGGGAAGCAAAAATTAAAATCATTTCAAACCACTTTGCAGATCATATAAATAAAATATTCTATGTTTGAAGTTTTAATTGCCATGTTATTAGTTTTCTAAGTTTCATTATTTTCATATATTTATATTGAAATTTTAAAAATCTGCCTTTGTTTTGAGAATGATTCTTTGGATCATAGTCATATATATTTTTATTTAACTTTACTGTTTTCAACAATCTTTCTTTGTGCCAAAATGGTAACTATTTAATAATAATTAATTTAGCTATTTCATACATTTTATGTTCAGAACTTATTTATATGGGTTACACAGAATAAAATATGAGGATTTCCTAAATGGTTTAAAATTTGCCCTAGAAGTATTTATTGGATAATTTACAGTTTTTCTGAAAATTTAAGTCTTCTTTGTCATCCAGTAGATTCTTTCACATATTTGGGCCTAACTGGACTGTCCACCATAGTTTCTTGCTCTATACATCTATTTGTGCATCAATAACACTATTTTTCCTACTGCAATTTAAAAGTTCTACAAATGCCTTTTATTTACTGGTGCTCTCTGTGATATTAGCCTTAATATATGTACATGTTTCTATATAAATTTTACAATGATTTAAAGATATTTATCCTTATGAATTTCTATTGGACTGCTATAATTCAGTTGGTAATCATTATAGCTTTGTCCATTGATGTTAAGGAGTGCTGTCAGTTCATGCAATGTTCTCTGGGTACTTTGTTCTTTTAATCATATATATATCATATATATCACATATATATGTGTGTGTACATATATAAACATATATATATATATATAAATATACATATATATGACTTTTTACCAATTTGTCCGTGCACTTACATTTGTTTTTATCTTGCTGAAGTTGCCTTTGCTTAGTTTAGTTACCCAATGAGTTGAATCACGTCACTCTATCTGTTGTGTGCAAATATGCACAATTCACTACTGAAGCTATCCTAAAAAAATTAGCAGTTTTACATCCACATTGAAGGTTTAGAGCATATTAACAAATAAAAGCTATTGTTTTACAAAGGCCATTTTTATAAATAAACAATATATTAATTAAAAATTATACTCATGTTAATTTGCTATTGCATGAAGTTTATCCAGAGTTCTCACTGTTGCAGAAGGAATGCTGCAATACCTCACAAACCATTCTTTTACAAATTTATTCTCCACAGAACTAGAAGTTTTGTGATATAAAGCTCACAGAACATAAATCTGTGTGCCTCTCTTCTCTATTAAAACTGACTTACTTATATTCAACAGAGATCATAATAGGTCTAATGTCACTGATACATAAATTTTTATCCCATTGTAACTACTTCATGGTGCCTCTGAGTTTGCAAATACATACACCAAATATTCAATACATTTTATTTAATAATATATTACCAGCAAAGTAACCTGATGATTCTAACCATTATTTGGCTTAAAAAAGCAGCTATGTGTGTTTCTTTGTTAGACTAGTAAAATGGATATGGGAGACAGATAAGTGGGTAAAGTTGTCACTAAAACATGTAGACTGAGTTCAAATCCCCACACTGTGTGTAAAAGATGGGCAAACTAGCACAAATCTGCCATCTTGGTGTTCCCATGGAAAGGTGAGATGCAGCGACGTGAGTATCCCCTGAAAGATACAGGCAGCTGCCCTGGCATATGCAGCGGCTAATAGCAGAGACGGCCCGCCTCAAAACAAGATGGAAGAAAAGACAACAAACAGTGTGTTCTCTCACTTGCACACAAACTCAGTGGCATGAGGACACAGGCCTGTACTCCATATACATACTATCCACACCTCTCTCTCTCTCTCTCTCTCTCTCTCTCTCTCTCTCTCTCACACACACACACACACACACACACACACACACTCACTCACAGAAAGCAGTATAAAAAACTTACAATGTAAAATTTATAGTATCCAAAAGACAACTCCATATAAAATAATCAGCATGGCTGATGCAATATAGCCTACTGAGGAAAAAAAATCCCACATAAGACCAAAAACATAATATTAGTGATTATATTTCTATGCAAGAAAAACAAAAAAAAGAAAAAAAAAACACTCTGTATGGAATAGCTACTAAATGTCAGTAAGCAGGGATACAAAACACATGGCCGACTCTTAAATCATCACTGATGTCTGAATTCTGACACTCTGCCTATAAAAGAAATGACAGCTTTATTTTTGCCCTAGTACACCCCCTGGTTCTTTCTAAGATTTGTCATTTTGTGATGTGAGGTCAGGGACTGGTCGGATCAAGAGAGGGGACACTCAGAGAGCTGCATGCAGCATGTGACAATGGCAAGGGCTTGATTTCAACTTCTGCAATTAATCTCCTACACTGACATGGCATTGCAAAATCACTGGCTGGTAAGTCACCTTTAAGCAAATCCGTGGGAGCCTGGTGCACACACAAACACATATTTACATACCTGATCACGTACATGAACGATTTGACTGGAATTGGATTAGGGAGTGTTTAATTCGGTAGATTAATAAGTAAGGTATGGGCAGTGCAGTTTCCCCCACCTTTGTTTGTCTTTCAGTTTAGAGCTCAGTTCCTCCTTGTTAGGATTTGAAAATGCATTCCTAAGCTGGTGACTGAGAAACTCTTCTTGACTGATGTTGTAGGGTCAATATCACACACTATCTGTCCTTCAAGGAATTTGTGCCTGTACTGCCTCACACCCCTCCATGGCCCTAAAGGAACTAAGGCTGAGCAGAACAGCATTTTTGAATATCTACAAAGAATATACATGATGAGGGCTGCACTATTCTTCTTACTTGAAAAAAAACAAAACAAAACAAAAACAAGGCACATTGAGAAACTTTCTCAGTGCTAGATACTAAGTAGTAGGGCTCAGACTAGAAGTCTGGGGGCACCTAAGCAGTGCTTCCAGTCCAGAGTTTGTGACATTCACACTTGAAGGAAATGCATTCTGTACCTGTTTTCTCTCTGGCTCACTCTTTCTTATTCTCTGTAAAGATAATTGCAAGTTACTTATCTAAGTAAAAACTACTCGGTGACAAAGGGCATTTAAAATTTATTCACTTACATCATAACTGTTGACAAGTTTGTCTAACATTAATCAACCTGGCTTAACCATTGCACTCAAGTGTTTAACCAGTTTTCCTGGGCATAGTTATCATCTTCACTCACTTGAATTTAAGTAAATGAGATTTTTCTTAGTCATGCATCAGGGCCTCATCTGATCAGCTGAAGCCTTAAGAGGAAACACTGTGGTTCCTTGTTAGTCATAGTAACTGTGTCCTATAAAGTCAACACTAACACTGAATCATTTCTGCCAGGAGGAATACAAGCTCAGGTTCAGAAAAGTTTGAAATTCAGAAAACATAACAGTGACAACAAAAGTGAAAAAAAAATCTTTGTGAAAAGTGATGGGAATCTAGGTAGAGTGTGAACCCCCCTCCCCCTTCGTAAGAAGTAGGGTGAGTGTGATTCGGAATGGCCAGCATAGCTTTTCTGTTGTCTGGGGTGGGCTTTTTAAGGTAAAGTTAACAAAAATGCCCTTAAAGGACAACCTAGATGAATTGCCCTTTTAAAATTACACCAGCATCAGTGCAATTTGACATAACATATCTATCTTCTTGTTTCTTTTGATTTAAGTAATATTGTACTTCTAAATCACATCCATTCACCCACTAAACAATTCTGAGCCTTTACTTGCAGTTTTGGGGTCCTGGGGTATATTATTGATAGGTAAAATCCTAGCTGCACTCATCTTGCTAAAACTTGATAGGAAAAGAGACATGGAAGTATGTGGATACGGTCAAAATAAAGCCTACATTCTCCAGACAGAAAAATGCAGCCTGTGCATTTATCTATCTGCATAGGCAGAGCCTGAACTGTAGATGTTGGGGTAAGTATCCTCTGGGGTGCAAGTTAGAAACTGGACCTCAAACTGCACCCTGGTGCTTTACTTCTCCAGTGAGGAAGAAGACAACACACCTCATCTGAGCCTGAGAACCCCAGGTGTTGCTGAGAAACTCAACCTAAGAAAAGGTCCCTGGCCAGAAAGAAGTTCTAGTAGGACATTTCCACCATGATTCTAATGAAGACACAGGAGATGGTGCCTTGGTTTGCTTCCAGGGCACAGGATGCTTGCTCAGATTCCCTACACAGAAGTATCAAGATTAATCATGTATAAGATTCCATGAAATACAGATGGAAACAGATTTTCATCAACAAGGAAACTATAAAAGACTATTACTCTATGTGGTATGTCTGAAATCTACATTCCCCCGTTCAACTCCAGATGGTAGCTGAGGATGTTAACCCAAGTGTGGTGATATGCACAAATGGAATAAGGTACCTCCTCCACAACTTTCTGTAAAGATCATATACAGAATTAAATCATTGGAATACAATACAGATCCCAGAGGCAGACTCCCTTAAATACCACTATCAACAATTCTTTGGCCAAGAATCAAGACTATAAATGACAGTCTTCAATAAAAAGAAATGCAACACCTAGGCATAGACATCACCCTCTACACAAAAATTAACACAAAATAAGTTATAAACCTAACGTTACATGTAGCACTATGAAACTCTTAAATCCAACAGGAGAAAACCTAGATAACTTGGAGCATTTTACGACTTTTAGATATTACACTAAGCATCCATTCCTTTAAAGAAATAGTTGGTGAGCCAGAGGCCTTTACAGTTAAAACTATGTGCTATATAAAGGACACAATCAAGAGAAAGAGAATGCAGGTGAAAGAATGACAGGACTATTTTTAAAAGAAACATCTGATAAAAAATATACAAAGAATTCTTAAAAGTCAACAAACAATTGAACAGGGATCAAATATCTCATCAAAGAATACATATACAAATTTAGCACATGTAAAGACAATCTACACTGTGTTAACTAAAGCATGAATAAGTACCACAGCACACTCATTAGGATTACCAAAATCTGGTGGGAATAAAATTAGCACAAGCTCTTTGGACAGTAGTTCAGTGACTGTGTGAAAAAAACAAAACAAAACAAAACAAAAACAAGCATAGTCTTGGCATACAGCTCAACAATCTCATTTCTTGGTATTTACACACAAAAGTAAAAGCCTACTTTCATTAAGAAATACTTGAACATGGGTTTTCATATCAACTATTAATTGTCAAATTTTGGAAGAAATCAAAATAACTTTCAATATAGAAATGAGTATATGGGGAACATCTAGGTGATAGAATACTACTCAGAACTAAAATAGTAAATACTTATCAATCCAGAAAGTGGTATGGTAGAATCTCAAATGGATGTTCATAAGCAAAAGAAGTAAGCACAAGAGGTGACATACTGCATGATCACAACTACATGATAGACTAGAAGAGACAAAACTGTAGGAGAGTAAAACTGTAAGTGGTTATCGAAGTTGGGGGCAGAGATTGAATAAGCAGAGCCTAGAACACTTGTATAACAATGAAAAACACCACTCTGTATGTTGCTAGGATGATTGACGTGGTTCAAATCCATAGAACATTCTAGCTCAATAGCAAATCTGTGACATTGTTCATGGCAAAGAAATGTAGGTTCATTATTTTAATGTCCTGTGGGGGTATTGGTAATGGGAAGGGTGTGTACATGTGTGGCATGAAATACATGGAAAATCTCCATCTACCTATTAATTTTTCAATGAAAAAAATTTAATTTATTTTTCAGTTGTATTAAAGCACCCTGACCAAAGCAACTTGAGGGAGAAGGGGTTTATTTTGGCTTAGAGTTCCAGAGCGATACAGTCCACCGTGGCCAGGAAGGCATGGCGGTAAGTGTCTATTTCACCTCAATCATTAAAACCATCTATAGGAATGGCCAGAGGGCAATTTCCCCAGATGGTTCTATATTTTGTCCAGCTGATAATTACATTAATCTTTACACAGGCTGAGGATAGTCTTTTTTCCATAGAGTGCTTGCCTATATGCCTGAATTCCCAGCACCCCAAAACTGGACTTAATGCCACACAAGCCTTTAATCTCAGCATTCAGGAAGTAGAGACAGGAAGCTCAGCATTTCATACTCATTTTTGTATACATATTGAGTTTGAGGTCAGACTAGAACACGTGACACCCCGATTAAACAAATGATAAATAAATAAATATAAGCAAATTTGTTTGAATAACCTAAAATGTCCTTGGCAAAAAAAAAGTCTTACAATGTAAAACATACAGGGGCTAGAGAGACAGATCAGTAGTTACAAAGTTCTGTTTCCCAGAGAACACTAGTTCAGCCCCCACCCCACCCCACTCAACCTTTTAAATAGGATAAATGTCAAAGTTGTGATCATGAAAATTATGGAAGGAAAAAATGGCTGATTTTAATTAGCCAAATATCTTTCAACGTCTGGCAAGTAATTCATCAGTTCATGGAAAATTGAACATGCCACCATGATAACACATCACCTGATCTCAGATGGGTATGAGAACCTTGGTATTAGAACAGACACAAAATGAAACTGAGCCTACATACATGTGCTTAGATTTCTTTTTAGAATAATACACTGAAAGGCAAATCAGTATAGATAACTTCATCTTTGAAGGGGAAATGTAAGGAAGTAAAGTAGGTAGGATATTTAATATTCTTTAATTTCCTATTAACTGATAAATGTGCATTGCACAGTGCATATATAGATGGCAGGTGTTGGTTCTCTCCTCCTACTGCGTGGGTCCCAGGGCTCATGCTCAGGTCATTACCTTGACTGCTGGTGTGTTTAATCAACTGCTAAAACTTGCCAGCCCCTTTCTTATTTTTATTTAATTGCCCCAACTAAAGAAATCCTGTGGTACTTTGTTGTCATGGATTTAAAATAAAAAAAGATGGCTATTGAGTGAGTAAAGAGTTTACTGAGAATAATGTTCTCCCTTTCCATCCCTATCAACTAGGAATCATCAGCCACAAAACTCATGCAAAATATCTAAATACTGGCTTTCTGGGATGAAATCCTACATAGAAAACTTTCAGAAATTCACCTCTTACAATATGTCTGCATTGTTAGAAACAAGGGAAACCAACTTTAGGATGCTGACCCAGGTCCTTTATTGAAAATTTTGCTGGAAGCCTGAGAAGCAATCCCATTTTAAATTGTTACAATTTCCATTTGTTCCTTCAGTGTTAATACTTTGGATACTGTAGGTATCAAAGATGCATTTTGGACTATGTCTAGTAGTTTCTGAAATCCTAGTTCATCAAAACTAATATGGCTAAAACACATGTTTTCTCATTTGTGAGATTTATCTCATTGTTGCCATTTGTAATTTTAGCATCAGATTCCTTAACCTCAGTCTTCCTTAATCTTACTGTGATGTGGAAGCAGCATTTACAGAGTTTGCTATGTAGAAGATAATTTACATAAGCTCGTAAAGACATATAGAAAAGGCCTAAGTGCTCATTGCTATTTAGGTGAGTTGTGGGGTATGGTATTGTATTAAAGATGTTACCATAAAACAACCATTTTAAATTCATTTTTTTCAATATTTCTTAAAAGCTTCACCTTTCCCAGTGTATACATTAGCACGTTATAGAACAAAACCGTACACCACAGAGCAGGCAGACTTTTTCCCACCTGTATTTGTAGCTACAAAGAAGGAATGTGGCTCACAATTTCAAAGGCAGCCTGGTGAAAACTTGAGGACATCCTGGGTAAGTGAGACCCCATTTCAAACAACCAATTTCCATTAAAGTATTTATGGTATAATTTAGTGGTAAAGTGTTTGCCTCCTGTATAGGTCCTGTATTTAGTTGCCACCATTGAAAGAAAGGGGAAAAGGAAGAAGGAAAAGAAGAGGGAGAAAAGAGAGAGAGGAAGAGAGAGAGAGAGAACTGGATAATCTACTTTGGGAGTACTATGCTAAGTGAATTAAGGAATTCCCTGGGCATGTGAGCTGAAATAATTACTGTCTCCTGGAAATTAATTCTCTGGTATCCTCACATTTGTGCATACAGTTTCTTCTCCTGGAATGACAATTTGTCATTAGCAACTCAGCCACTCCTCTGTTCTCACCCAATGTTGCCGAGGGTCCTCCACACAAACCAGTACACAGTATTGCTCCTTAGGGAAGAGGGATTAGGAAATGTGCGCAGAGAGTGTTGCTGCTGACCTGGAACTTGAAAGGCCTTATGGAATTGTATCCTCAGTTAGGTTCCAGTGATCAGGAAAAGATACAGATCTCCAGAGGTGGTGGGTGGGGAATGGTAGAAATCTACCCCAGAGAAAATGACTACCTGGTACCAATTCAGATGACACAACCTTTGTAAGGAACATTAACTCTCTAGGTAGGAAAGATCTTCGAGATGGTCTGTCTATGCATGGATTATCTTAGAGGGAAGACAAGTCGAGATCTTCCTTTAGATTCTGGGTTCAAATGTCCTTTTTTCCACAATGGCATAGAGCTCCATACATTTACTCTTCTAAACGCCAACACTAGCATGCACAGTGCAGTAAGAATTTAATGCATTATCTCAGAAAGGCAACTGCACCTTTCACACAGAGAACAAAACACACTGAGCTTTTCCAGGAGCAAAACTCTATGAGAGAAATCAAGGGAATGATCATTGAAAGCAAAGCCAATATCACGAGTAGAAGATTAAGTCCATTGTTCCAGGGCCAAGCTGACTCAGGCCTGCTTGGGAGGAGATCCATCTCTCTCTTTAAATAAATTGAAGTTTGACCTACAAAGACATTCACAGGCTCACCAGTGGACCATTCCTGTCAACTGTATGGTGCAGTCCCTTGTCCTGAAAATATATTTATAATTTCTCATTTTTCTTTGCTCTTCTCGTCACCATGAAAAGGATATACATGATTCTGAGGCTGAGGTCTCCAGCAGCACCTGGCTCGTGTTAAACTATGTAGTCCTTCTCTGTTTGGCTTCTTGGTTTATAAATGAGGTAAATAGTACTGGGACAATATTGCCTGAATTATGTTGCATTATCATTATTGGATTAATTATTAAATGTCTGTCACACAATAAGTACTATTAGCTCTTCGTTAATTTCATTAATATTAATAACATTAATTTGTTCTCATTCATAATGCAATAATGCTGCAACTTCTTCCTCTCTTGAAAATCAGCTGCAGCATTCTCAAACCAAGTTTCTAAACTTCTCCTGTCACATGTGATCTGATAGCCCCACATTTCGTGACCTCCCCTGTAACACCCAGCCTAGAGATAGCACTAATATAAATCTGCCTGCCAACTCCTTCTACCTGCAGATTTTGCATATACTTTCCTTTCCACACTTTTTTTTCTAACAAGCAAATTCCTCACCATGCTTCAAAGTCTCACTCTTACGTACTTTTAAAAATGATTATTCCCATGCCTCTGCAATCATAACCCATCTTCTAAAGGGAGCAGAAATGGTCATTATATCACAGGCAATCTTTCTGTGTGTTCACACAGACATATCCCAACACGTTCTTCCTCAGATCTGAGCACGGGCATTACCATCCTTGCCTGTACTCCAATCATTGCACTCTGTCCACAATATGGTTGGAGAAGGTGGTAAGTTGCCTTATTTTATTTTTCTTGCCTTGTTTACTTGGATTGGGTCTTTTAGCATGAGTACTAATATTATTGGCTTTGTTTCACACACTAACCAACTTAGAAAAATGAAGCCAGTGGGAAGAGACAAAGCAAATGGAATATGATACTACTTCTCCTACAGTGGCAAAATCTGTCTCTTGATGTTCCACACCTTGTTTGGGGACAGAGAAAAATCACATTTTAGTTACGGAAAATGTGTATGTAATAATTTTACTATTTTTATTGTTTCAGTGTATTTTAGGTTAGTTCTCCAAAAACAAAGGTAAAACTTTCCTCTCTGACTTCTACACTGACTCTGTGATAATCGTTACTAATTAGTCCTGCTTTCTCTGCCCCTCCCTTCCTCAGTCTTCTGTATTGCAGTTGGCGACAGGGAATTTGCATATTTCCCCAATCAAACTCAAAATTTCGGGACTATGAGGCATGTCTGATTTTCCCACTTTTCCAAAGAAAAATGGAAGAAACGTTAATTCTTGTAACTGTAAACTGAGTGGCTCCACCATGAAAGCAGGAGACAAGAAGTCACCCAGGAAGTTTACATTTTGCTAGAGTGGTGTGGTGTCCCTTCTCTGATATCTCAGCTTACATCCTTACATTTAAGCAAAATCTCAGCAATTGTTACCCACACTTAGTATCTCCAAAGTGCACAAGTTTGAGGCTTAATAATTGAGCAGCAAACCACACCCTGACTTATACTGTTTAGTCCAATGTTTAAGTAACTAGATCATCCTACATTTTAAAAACATGTATTCCTGAATTCCTCTCTTCTCTATTCTGCATGCTCACCTTTGCCTCACCAACACCCCATTCTAGTTCAGAGCTCTAACTGATTCTACCCCCCAAAAGGCCACCCTCTCCAACTTATCCTCTCTCTTGACTTTTCAATAAGATGTATTTTTAGCAGCTAAGCATGCCATTTTTCTGTTAAAACTACTAGAGGAAAAAATAAAATCTTACAAACCATGACCCTTAAAAACTGTCAAGTGGTAGTTTGCTTGGTATCCAAGCTTCTCCAAGATCAGTGCTGTGTTCCCCTGTATCACACTTCTTTTGAGTAACTCTCTGGAGCAATGCAAATGCTCTCAGGACAGATGCTTTCTGGGCTGAGCTTTTCTATTTAGAGACGTTCCTGATGAACTTTTCTGTCCAAGCCCTCTTTGACTCGTTCTGCTAAAAGGTGTTTATCCCACTTCTTTTCATCACGTGCTATGTACATCCATCCAAACAGACTTTGTGTTGCTTGGAGCTTGCCTCTCTATATCCCCCATTACAACTTGGGGAAGGCATCCTGTCTCTACTGCTTAGGTTAACCTCATCTCTCAGTGAAGGCATGTAATGGTTATTTACAGAATAAATGAATAGTGCAAGCTGTGACTTGAAATGCACCAACCTGAAGAGAAAAGCCATGCTAACCCTTTCAGTGACAGAATAAGGAAGAGCCTTGGGAAATATTAGAAAACACTTTCTGGCAAACCCACTGACTACTTGGAGACTATCTGACTCTGTGTCTTTTACTTATGTGGGATTCTCAAATACAAGAAATTAATCAGAAATTTAAGACAGCTGTGAAAGCACAGATTGCTATCACCACATCACTGGTACTGCCTTCCATCTTTACAGTATTAGTTGCTTTCCTTATTGATGTTATAAAATACCCAGGCAGAAGCAACTTTAGGGAGGAATGGTTTATTTTGGTACAAAGTTGAAGATGGTAGTTCTTCATCATGTGGTCATCAAGGCTACAGGAGCTTGAGAAGATCATATTACGTGAAAGTCAAGAAGCAAAGAACCATGGATGATGGTGCTCAGATTGCTGTCTCCTTTTCATTCCGTCTAGAACCTCGGCTCACAGAAATGGTGCTGCCCACATTTAGGGTGAATCTCCACACATCACACATCCTGTTACCCAATCAGGAGTGTCTCTCAAATATATCAATAGATAACTAATCTAGGTAACTCTCAGAGGTGTGCTGGTACTCTCTTCCCCTGGGTGATTGCAGATGCTCTCTAGCTGTCAGACAGCATTAGGTGTCACACTCAGCACTGACGCTATCGGTCTCCTGATCAAGGCTATCGCTTTCATCAGCCATTGGGATCTCAATCATCTTGAAAATCTTCCAACATCCAGCAGAATTAATTCGAAACTGAGTTACCTTGTGGCAGAACAATCATCCACATTCTTTTCTGTTTCACAAGAAATTAAAGCTGAGAAAATGCCGTAGGGAATGGAATCACTGGCTTGGAAAAGAAGAGTTCTTGGCAAGCAGCAGACCATTGTGTCACTGACAGAAGGAGAAAGAATAAATAATGGAGGTGCCATGGGCCATTGTTTCTGGAAACAAGATATATAAGGCAATAGGTGCTGTTATCGTCTAGTTTGGACAAAACAAGGCTGAGATTCAAAGAAAGAGAAGAGATGGGAGACAGACTTGAAAGAACATGGATGCCAGCAATGTCCCCTCAAGGTGGACATAGAAGAGAATTTAAGGAAACAAATGATCTCTTTCACATAAAGAAAACGAATTCCTTGGCTACCTTTTTTTTTTTAATCTGTAAGTAGATGCATATGCGTCTGAAAGATGGCTTTTATCGAACTTCGGCAGAAAAGCTTGGGGAAGAGTGTCAGGCTGGTACCCCCTAAATGTCTGCTTTGGCCATTCCTCCAAGACTCAGCATGCATATGGTCTAAATATCAGATCAGTGGGTAACAAGTCTGTCAAAGCAGTCTGGCCTTTCTGCAGCCATGTAAACAAAGCTGCAGTTTTCAGAAAGTTATTTCTGTGCAGCCACTGTCAGAGAGTTCAGAGATTTTTTACCCCTGCCGACTCCCTGTAGCCCTTCAGAGATTGACAAGAATACCGATGCAGGAGTGGATGTGGCAAAAATAAAATCAGATCTGCAGCCTGTCTGGAATACAAGGTGCTTCTTGTCTGCCTTTTAGTTTGAATGCCGATCTTTATTAAAATCATACAAGAAAGCTGGGAATTCCTTCCTTCCTTCCTTCCTTCCTTCTTTCCTTCCTTCCTTCCTTCCTTCCTTCCTTCTGGTTTTTTTCCTCTTCCCTACTCCTCCTCATTTAAAAGTAAATTGATCTCTTGAGTATATTTTTATTCTAGAATATCATTACAGATATTAAGTTTTAATATATTTTCACCAAAATCTTTCCATATGCCACTAAATTACCCATTTAAAATCTTCGAATCAGTGAGTTCTAAAATACAGGCTATAGGTAACGGAAAAACCTGACGGAGGGACCTAGGATGTTGTGATGATATTGGCTAACTGGTCAGAATCAAGAAGACACAGAAGAAAGCACCAAGAAGAGCAATCATGTAGAAAACTCAAGGTGGGACGGTTTACAAACTAGGGGCAAAGAAGTCACAAGGTCATAACTAGGTGAACCATAAGCTAGGACACCACAGAGGGGCAGGAGAGCTGAAGGCAAGGTTATGGGGTCAGACTATGCTGTAACCAGGAGTTGCAACAGTAAACCATAATGTCAAAGAGAGTATGTAGAATTGGAAGAAACCAGACAGAACTTTTTAAAGTTTTAGGCCATTGAGAGATGTTTTCTCAAAAATAAAACAAAACAAAAGCAACAAAACAAAACAAAAATCCATAGTGGAGGTCAGTGCCCGAAGAACACCTAATATTGGCGTTTGGTCTCCACACTCAAGCTAATACACACACCCACATACACATGGACACACACACAAATTAAATTAAACTGAACTTCATAAAAGATAAAACAATAAACAATAATGACCACTAGGCTACTTCTTTTTCAGATTCCTTGGATGGAGTGTGGGTGTGCGGGTGTGCTCATGTGCACACACAGGTGCAAGCCGTCTGCAGTCCAGAACAGAAGTAGAATTACACAGAAATTCTGCTTTTACCTGTAGTGTGTGTGTGTGTGTGTGTGTGTGTGTGTGTGTGTGTGTGTGTGTGTGAGTGTGTGTGTGTGTGTGTGAGTGTGTCTGCATGTGTGCACAGTGCCCACAGAGGCCAGGAGAGGATGTCAGATGTTTTAGAGCTGGAGTTTCAAGCTGGGAGTCAAACTCAGATCCTCTGGAAAAGCAGCTGGTAATCCTTTTTGTTGTCGCTGTGTTGCTCTGTTTGGTTTTTGTTTTTATGTTTTGGGGACAAGGTTTCTCTGTATAGCCAGGGCTGTTTTGGAACTCACTCTATAGACTATGATGTCCTTGATCTCATAGATATCCGCCTGTCTCTGCCTCCCAAGTGCTGGGATTAAAGGTGTGTGCCACCACCAACCATCCTACAGCTGGTATTCTTAACTGCTCTATTCTCTCCAGCCCCACAGAAATTCTTAGGCCATAGACATGTGTGAGATCATATTGTGAAAGAGGGAACATTGCAGGAGATTCCTCAACATAATTATGGTGGGGGGGGAGCGTAGTGCTCATTGGGATGACAGAGGTAGAGGAGGCAAAGAAATGAAGAAGTTGTGAATGCCAAGTCCATAAGACAGGGCATATTGAATAGCAACTCCCAGAAGAAATATTAACAGAAAAAAATGGATCACCTCTACAGGCAAACCAAGTTCCAGTCTTCAGGTTGGAAAGGCTTCCTGTGTGTTATATCTGCTTTTGTCTTCATAAATACCCAACTTTTCTCTATGTGAGTAATTAAGCCAGATTCATTTGTATGTAGCAAGGAAATCAGTATTTTGTACTGTTTAGAAGGTAAACATGGTTGCTTTATCATATTGAATTTTTTTTACTCCACTAAGGTTCCATTCATGTTTCTGCCTCTGTTGACTTTGTTCACAAATTGCAAATCCCCCACTTTGTTATCAAAGGGGTGATGAAGAGCTAAGAGATCAAACCTCACTCACACCTGGGTAAAGAGTCTCCAAAGGTCATTAATGTATGTCCTGTGGATAAGCTTGTTGGATCAGGACTGAATCTGCCTGACCCTCTCCAAAGTATGCTCAGACAGAGAGAGATCCTGGGTGAGATTTGGGTTCATTGGGCTCAACAGTGCAGGATGTATAGCGCTTTCCCAATATGTCAGTACAGAGAGTGTGAAGATTTTGAATGATTTAACCCTAGGAATTCCTCACATTTCTAGTCATTGTGCATCTAATACTCAGCATATTGCTGACCACAGCACAGGTCTAAGTGTGGAACTTGAGCAGAAGTCCAGATCATCAGCACACAAGCTTAAAACAATTTTCCCATCTTCTAAAATATTGAAGCAACATTTTTCTTTTTACAAAATCTCATCCTAAAAATGTCTTAAGAATTTTTCACACTGCTGCTGTAGGCACATCAATAAATAATTTTGGTATCTAGATTTAAGTTCAACTCAAAATATATTTAGATCTTTTCTCCCAGCTGAGTATGATGGTGAATATCTGTAATCCCAGCACTGGGGTTGGTGAGACCAAAAAAAAAAAAAAAATGCTATGAGTTTGAGGTTAACATGTGCTAGATAGTGAATTCAAGTCCAGATTGTTATACACATCTTGTTATTGAAAAAACTAAGTTAAAAATTAATTATATTTGCTACTCTTTATGAAAAAAATGAACATTCCAGAATTGTGTCTTTCTGGGAAAAATAACTGAATTTTCAACAGGCAGAAAGACCAAGGAGAAGTGACATATTGTCAGTTGTAGGCTCATATTTACTTTATGTTATGTTATTATTATCAAAATAATTTTACAAATGGGAAAAGAAAATTCTAATGTCTCAAGATGTAGGAATTTATGAAGCAATAAAAGTTAAAATTGTTCAGTAATATGGTTCTGCCCCTTTTATTTAATTAGGTAAAAACACGTCTGCTTAAGTAACTCCTTCATCACCGGAATTTCACTAAAAGCAAAACACAAATAAGAGCATGCAAAATCTGCAACACTAACCAAACTGATGTCGGGTAGAGTATACTTTCTGAAATTAAACAATTTTGTTAACAAAATTAGCTCTCTTTTTGTTTTTCCTTATTTTGCTAAAGACAAACATTTCAGAGACAGTAATTCAAACCACTAAGGCTTTCTCTGTGCTGATGTCTCCTTTTTTTGCCATTAAATATTATTCTGTCCTTTCTAGTTAATAGTATACTTTCCATCATAGAAAAATGTGAAGGTAAAACAATGTTGTCTGAGTTCCAGTGTCCTTCACGGCAGAAGCTGAGAGAGGCATCACATTTTTCCTTGTGCTTTTTAGTGAAACAGAGAATGAAGGTTATTTTTTGTCATGTTTCCCCTATTACTTTTTTTTTAAATTATCATGTGTCAATTATACAAAGCAGTGGATTCATTGTAACATTTCCATACTGCAAATAATAGAGTGGTCATGGTTACTGCCCCCTGCTCCCCTTTACTCTTCTATAATCTTATAACTTTCCTCCTTTAGCTTCCTGTCGGCAGTTTGCTCCCCAAATTCCATATCTGAGAGACAGCATACAGTGTGTTTGTAAGTCTGGCTTATTTCACCATGCATGGAAATTTTCCCTCTTTGCACACGAAAGACTTTTTCTGTGGTAGCCTAGGCTTTCTATTAAGAGTTTATGATAATATTAATAATATTATAAAAAAATTGATTCTTTGATAGTCATACATTTTTCTAAGGAATTTAGTCCTTTTCATTCCCTGTTACCCTAGCTCACCCCCTACCTAGCCTTCTTTATTGCCTTTTCTTTTTTTTAAGACACAGTGTCTCATTCTGTAGCTTTGACTGCCCTCCAACTCCCTATGTGGACCAGGCTAGTGGGTGTGATGGTCATATATACATACCTCTTCTCAAATATTCTCTGCATCTGAATCTATCATCTACATGTCTTTGATTATTTGTCATTTGTGTCTCTTTGACTACGTGATTTAAAACCACATTTAAAAATTATCTTTCCTCGGGGGCTGGAGAGATGACTTAGAGGTTAAGAGCACTGGCTGCTCTTCCAGAGGTCCTGAGTTCAATTCCCAGCAACCACATGGTGGCTCACAACCATCCATAATGAGATCTGGTGCCCTCTTCTGATGTGCAGATATACATGGAAGCAGAATATTGTATACACAATAAATAAATAAAATCTTAAAAAATTATCTTTCCTGCAATTGGGAGGGGACATAGGCAGCAGTGCATATGTGAGGGTCACAAGACAACTAGGGGAAACTGGTTCTCTCCTCCCACGACTTGGGTGCCACGGACTGAATTTGCATCACCAGCCCATACTTTTCTATGCCTTGGTTAGTCTATAAGTCTTCATTTTATGGCTTTGGTTCCTGAAATTGAAGCTGATTTTAAACAGCTACACTGGGGCACTGATTTGGATGAAGTCTCTCCTTGTATTGATGTTTGTGAAGGCTGAACTTGTCTTTCACCTTCATCAAGACTGTTTGGACTTGCACAGTCATAATTTTAGTTCTAGATTGCTTCTTTTTCTAAAAGGTTGCTTTATAAACCAGAAATTACAATGCACTTCTTGTGTTTTATGAACAACGATGTAGGTTGGCCATTCTCTCTGAAAATGTCCTTTTGCTGTAATTTACCAATTTCCTTTATCAATGAGAGATAAATCCACAGTTGAAAGTCCACTCACTACTTTTTAAACTTTCAAATGTCTAAATCTAGAAAATGTACATCATCTCAGATTTTTATATGATCAGTATTTCCCCAATATTTTTGATTGAAAACAATTGACCACTATGCAGCGATCTTAATTCTATCATCATAACTGTATATTGTTTTGGCATCACATTACATAGATGACTAAAAGCTTTTTGATTTGGTAGTCTGTATACATCACCTTAAACACCAATAGTGCTATCACCAGATTATCTCATAAAGGTGCATCATAATGATTTTCTGCACTAATCCATTGTTCCTATAGTTTTAATTCTTGCCTTAGGTTTTCCATCATGCAGGTTACATTGTTTTGATCTAAACTAAGAATAATTTTCTTGGTATTATGTCCATCATGAGTCCCTCTCAACAATATTTGCAAGGCTCTGTTCTACCTCGATAGCCATTTGCTAAATAAGCATTTATATGCTAAAATGACTCAGAAGATACAAAATAAAGGTAAGTTAGAAAGTTGACAGTTTTACTCTAACACACTGTTGTCTATTATTTTATGAGGTTTCAGTTGTTCCACTGGTCAGAGAGCAGAGACAAGAAAATCGAGAGGACATCTTGGGGAGCAGAGAGAGTGGGCCAATCTCTGCCTGTGACACAGGCTTCACTGAAGGGATGTCCAACAGCAGCCTGTAAAGGAAGGGCTGGTTCTCCAAGGGACTCCACAGCTTGTCCTTTTCTGTCTGAAATGGAAGCAGGAGTCTGCTTTGTTCTTTAGGAGACTGAACACAGAACAGAGAAGTAATTTAGCAGTGTGACTGGTCTCCTGTTTTCTGGTATTGTGCAGGCAGGCAGTTGAGGACTCTTTTGCTCTGGGCTCTTAAATTTCCAAGGCTAAAAAGGGCCATAATGCAAAGGTTCCAGACCCACGCATCCTGTGGTCACACAATGCTGACCTTTGACTCATTCTTCCTGCCTACTAAGTCTGCAAGCATAAGAACAATCTGAAGGAAATGTGTTCCATTAAATGACCACAATATGTAAATACATTTTGTGTGGAAGTTAGTTTTGAATTTCCTTTTAAAAATTCATCGGTGTGTACACATAAACTCATTTCTTAGGAAATGCAATTAACTAATAATAAGATTTTTGAACATTATGTTCATACTATTAGAATGCACTTTGCCCTACTGGTGCACCTGGGGAAGAATTGTTCAGCGGAACCCCTAATGAATATATATATATATATATATATATATATATATATATATATATACACATCCCAGTAGGAAATAAACAAAATTTCAAAACAAGATTGTTCTGCAAATAAAATCATATCCATCAGTGATTGGATATCATACAGATTCAACTAACTAGTCTAGTTGGAAGAGAAATGAGACAACATAATGTCTCCATGAAGAGAGGCTTGATTCTGTCACAGCATTTGGGACCTAGTAGAAGTTAGTGCAAGCCTGCGTATATGTTCTGGTGCAATTCATCTCTGGGAAGACATCTGCATCAACTGGAGAGCTTTACAGCTTATGTATTTGCTGGGTTCCACCCAAACACTACTCTAGAATATGCCCGAGGTTCCCAGGAGCTCATCTAAAATAAGGCCAAGGTCCCTGCTTAACCAAAACACAGTTCCAAGTAGCAACAGAGGCACAATGGCTGGTCAAAACCACCTGGACTCTTGGCCATGAGTTCTCCCTGGCCATGAGTGTTCCCCCTTTGCTTTCAGGGGGTTTGCTCTTTGTTCTTCAGCCTTAAAGACAAAACAGCTGAAATCCTGTAACCTCTCTTTTATAAGCAGGATATCTTCTTCTTTCATGAATCCCTCCCCAACTCAGGCTGAGCTTTTGGCTCCTGGAGCCTTGCTCGTGCTCTGAAGAACTATTGTCAGCTTGTTTCAGAGCTGAGGCCCCTGGTATGGTCCCTGGATGGTCCTCTGCACAAACTGACAACCTTGAGTGGACTTAGTTTAACAAGGAAGGAACACAGTCACTCAGTTGGTTTAAGGGGAAACTTGAAGTTGTAGAAAAAGCAGTAAGGGAGGGGGGGAGGGAGAAGGGCTGGATTTGATCAAAACACATAACGTGTATGCATGACACCCTCAAATATTAAAAAAGTAAAAGTTCTCCTCAAGCTTCTAGAAACCCTGACCTCCCTCTGCCCCAGCACCCACCCTCTGCTTTGGTGTCGCCAAAGCTTCACTTCTTTTGAGTTCCCTGAATCGAAAATATCTCATGGGCAGGGATAGTATTTTTTTTTTAAACATCAGCTTCATCATTGCATAGCATCATGCTTTGTATTTACGAGACAAAACAAATGCATTCATCAGTGGTAAGCAACAAGGAGGCAGGTCAGCATGCAGCCCCACAGTCTCCACTCTACCTTTTATTATTTGTCTCTATGCTGGGAGGGGTCCCAGCTCTTGCTGACTGCTTTGTTTTTGCTTGTTTTCTCTTAAACTCTGGGAGGAAATTCTAGTCCAAATGAAATCCTTCTCCAGCCTTGCTCTCACTTCTGTCCTCTTCTCCTTCTTCTGCAGGCAAAGCTTCTCCAACCCAGTCCCATTAAATTTAGTAAATGTCTTTCTTCATAAACTGCAGTGGACACACTTGATCATAACTGCATCTCAAGCCTTTGCTGCAACATCTGTCTTCAGGTTTATCTGCTAGTGCTTATGTTTTTGAAAGAAACCATACTTGCAATTAATTCCTAGAATAATGCTACTTTAAGCCCTTAAAAGTATTTGTTGACTTTCAAGGGCTTAGCTCTTTTTCTGAGTGAACTGTGAGTCACCAAGGCATTTCAGTAGCATAGCGAGGGCTTTGCATCCGTTTATTTATTAGACCTCCTGGAGCTCTTACACCAGAGAGGCTGCAATTCATTCCCAATGCCTTGGAAGTCTCTTGCAGGTGAAGCAAGTCTTTGGAACTGATGTTTATCCCCTGCTCCCCCCACACACTGAAAAAATATTCAGTGAAATTCTTACTCTTTAAGAAACAAATCACATGCCTTTATTCAGTTTCTCTACCACCATTAAACCAAAGGTTCAGTCTAACATTTGAATATGAAAAGAAAAAATAGTAATACTAGAACCGGGTTTGAAATTAGAGAGGAGGGTATGTCCTCCTCTATCTACCCTATGCGCTCTGTTCTCTCCCAGCTGCTGCCTCACAATGGACTTAGGTAATGTCTCTACCATGTACAGCTGCTAGGAACTGTCCCCACCCTTGGCTTTCTCTGCATACTTTATTGCTTTATTCTCCACTTCTGAAATCCTTGGAATGGGAAGATATAGACATTGGAATCTGTCCTCACGTGTAGACACAGCTTCCACACAAAAGCTAAGACGCTTTTTTGATAACTTGCCCACCAACCTCTCTATTTCCTGCGGTGATATATTGTGATCTAATAAAACAACTGGAGATCAAAATACAAAGCTAGCCACAGCCAAAGGGCCAGGCAGTGGTGATACACACCTTTAATCCCAGCTGCCATATTAGGTAGTCATAGAGGCCAGGTGGTGGTGGTACACACCTTTAATCCCAAGACTCAGGAGACAGACAGAGATGGATCTCTGTTAGTTCAAGGCCACACTGAGCTATTCGAAATTGATCCAGTCTAAAAGAGAAACTGCTCACACAAAGGTGATTGCAGCCCTTGGGATAACACACCTTTAATCTCAGCACTAGGGAGGTGGAGACAGAAGGAATATAAGGCGGGAAGAAACAGGAACTCAGAGGATTGCAGTCTGAGGTTTGGTAGAGAGCAGGGCAGTCTACATATTGCCTCTGAGGATTTGTGGAGACAGGATCACCCAATTCAGCCTGAGGTCAAGGTTAAGAGCTAATGGCCAGCTGCTTTGCTTTTCTGATCATCAGCTTGAACCCCAATGTCAGTTTCTGGGTTTCTAATATTTGTGTTACAATTTCTATTCCGTTGGTGGCCAGCACAGACCTGAAGACTTGACCATTTTGGGGAGCAGTTGCTAGTAAGTGAACTCTAATCTCAATAATTAGCATCTTGCTGTTCTCCCACTCTGATCACTTTGCTCATCCTGGGCAGACAAACACAGCTTCTTTAAAATGTATGCACTGAGACAGTTTATGTTGAAATTAACACAGCAGGAGTACATGCACATTGATTTGTAACTTGTGCTATCCTTTGGGTGGGTGAATTGGCAAAGTCCTTCTCTGTTTTTAACAGAGGAGTACAATGAGATCACATTAGAAAAGAAAAAAGTCCAGGAAAGAGGCCTGGGAAGAAAGTGGAAGGGGAATATTAAGAGAAGAAAAAAAAATCCTCAGAGGAGAGTTCCTGATAGGTGGGTGAGAGAGGACAATGGGGTGCTCAGGGCAGGGAGGTGAAAGGAAGATGATTCGGGCTATCATTATCCATACATCTGAGTCTGTCCAAGAGCATGTTCTGGGTCTCTATCTACAATACCAGGTTCAACTCTCAGCTACCTTGCCAGTTGTTTTGGAAAGGTAAGGGATCCACTGATGAGCCTCTGAAAGGCCATGTTTAGGAGTATGCAGCCCAACGGGGAAACACTGGAGTCACAACACTAATGTCCACTGAGGAGGGTGCATCGTAATGAGGGCTGCGAGCTGTTTACTCCCTGACTGCACTTCAGGGGCACTGAACACTGAGAGGAGACTCTTCCCATCCCCAGGACTCCATGACCATTTCTCATTCTCAGTAGAATTTGATTCTTGTCCTTCCAATAAGAAAATAGAAACAAATGAAAGAAAAGGTTTCCTTTCCCCCATCTGAACATTTGCAATGCTGCCAGGACAGAGTACAAGGACCTTGACCTCCCTGCTCGTGACAGCTATGACTTTTCACGTCTGATACCACTATTGTTTGATTACTGAATCCCTGACCTCCTCCAAGATGGTATCCTCTTGATTTCCCTTCTAGCTGACTCATGCCCAGCACCACAGAAACGTAGTGCTCATGAAAATTTGCCAAATTCTTCTTCAAGAATAGAAAAAAATTAAATGACACCAGTTTAAGCTGTCTCAGAATGTGTTCCTCCGTCAAAACAGCCACAATAAGCGATTGTTGTTCATCCAAATTATATGGTCAATTGATAAAATTCACTTATTGGATTAAATTGGTTTATAACATGTCAAATTTATTAGTGATTTGAATGGAAAATATTTGACTTGATAAACTGTTTAGCTAATTAGTGGCATAGGTTCAATATGTTATGACTCCAGACAAGAAGATATGCTATTCATTAAGCAAAGATACAAAGACACAATAATATTTTATCATTTTGCTGAGTTATGTAGCACATCTACTATGTTCAGTAAGAGAAAACAAACATAAATAAAGCTGTTAACTGGCTGAGAAATGAACAGACTTTCTATGCTTTAATGCTATACAGAGAGATGCAGTTTGGACATTTGTCCTGTGGTTTTTGCCACATACATGTGTCTCCTCCTGGTCACTCTCCATTTGTGATATATCTTAACTCATTTTTCAGATGAAATAGCCAAAAAAAGAGAGAAAGAAGGATAATCCAATATTTTCACAATATTAAAGATGCAATTGCCCAGCAAGCAGGTAGACACATCGCTTCTTTCTCTGACTTGCTTGATTATCCCTTTGTTGAATGCTTTCAGTTCATGCGCAGGGGCATTGAACCATTAAGTCAACAATCTGCCAAACACTGCCTACTGAACCTTTCCCCAGTAGTGAACTCTTGGGTCTCCAGGTTATTAGGACTGTTTCTGGAAAAAGTACAACAACAACAGCATCATCAAAAACAAAGTATTGTGGTTTCTTTTTATGTTAAAAAAAAAGTGGGCTATATCCAAAGATACCCTGGCAGGACATAGACATGCCACTGTCATAAGTGTTTCCCCTTGCCTGGGCGAGTCCTTGCTTACTAGGCTGCCTGCCAAACCCAAAGTGAAGGGGGAATATTCACTCTGTCTATAGGAGCAGAAGGACACAGATGAAAGCACCCTCCCACTCCTGAGGTGCTACAAAGACTTGGAAGAGGGAATGTCTCCCTCCTTCTTTAAGCAATGGGCCCCAGAGCCAACCCCCAATTGCTTCAACTGCAGCTTCCAAGTGATGCTTCCCCAGTGACTACTGAGGGGTCAGTGGGAAGAAGGGAGGGTATCATTCAGCCGTTCATCCACATCTCCTGGTAAATTTGAGTTAAGATGATAACAATAAAAAGAAAATAACCTTCATAGTATCCCATTTTCTGTCTCCTGGCTATATTGATCTCCTACTTCAGTTCACATTTTAAAGAAATCCTCTTAGGAAATAACAATGGAGCCATAGGCAAAGAGATTTGGGTTGGGGTGAATGTGTTTACAGTTCCTATTTCTTTAACAATAAAGGGAAATATTAGGATGTTTTGATAATAGGAAAATTAGGACCCTAGTAATCTTCAAATCCTCTGAGAAGAGAGGATGTGAGAAAGTAGATGATGTAGGGGGAGACTTTCCATCTCCCTTTGCTACCAATAAGCCCAGGGACATCTATTTTATCTATTGGTAATGGAGGATACAGAAACCAGATCTATTTCCAATCTGGGCTTCCTGTTGCTATCTATATGCTTTAATCTTAGGTCAGAGTGAAGTATTTTTTTCTGGATGACTAAGAGCTGGCATTTCCCCTTAAACAGTACATTTATATTAAAGTTCATCTTGCAAACAGCTCAGAGAAAGAAAAAAGAGAGTATATAAAACAGAAAGCAAAGAATTAAAACAATGATGATATGGATTAATTCTTTCTCTTTCCCCTCACATAAAAGCTACAGCTTATGTTCTATGCCATTCCACAGGTTTGAAATACGGTCTACACTTGTAAGCAATTACCCTCCTTACCTGCTCAACACTGTAAATTTTCCTCATGGTGTGGCTATAGTATGATGAAGTGAGCTCCCCTTTTCCCCTTTCCCCTTCTACCATCAATAAATAAGAAGGCCATCAACAAACAACAGTATCTTGACGGTAGGATTCCCAGACACCAGACCATGTGAAGTTAATGTCTACTGGTTATAAATGTGTTTTAACAGCACAAAATAGACTAAAATCTGTATTCTATTGTTTCTGTGGATTTGTATCACACCCAGATCATGGGTAGATTTTGATGAGTAGATGCAGATGGAACATACAATAGGACTACTTCTGGTTTATTCTGCTATTTGATGGGTAGATACAGATGGAACATACAATAGGACATCATCAGGTTCATTCTTTCATGGGAATTTTACCCACCACTAGGGAAATCAAAAATACCTAGGTCGAGAGTAGGAGACGAGGGATAGGGATGGTCCAAGGCAGCAAAGATATATCAAGTAGAAACCTCAATGGAATAGTTAAAATACTATTTGCAACATATTATTATCACACCAGTGTAATTTACAAAACCTGAATTTTTTAATGTATCAATATGCCAGAAGTACAAGATATCGTGGCTTGTGAAGGAAACCATCAGGATTTTTTGTTTGTTTATTTTTAGAATTCCATCATAAGAAATTAACAGGAAAGGTGAGTAATTTTTTTTCCTCAAAAGAAGTTGTTGGAAGTTAAAGAAAACTTGGATGTTTAATAATAGTCTTTCGTAGCCAGATGGAAATGGAGACCAGTAAAGCGAGAGGAGAAACTGTGAAAATGGCTTATCCTGGGCTCTCTCTACCTGTGAAAATAATTAACATCCAACTAAATGAAAATTATCCCCAAGATCAAGACCTGATCCATTTAAGCTAATGTGCTAGAAAAGGGGGAAAACAATTGAAGCAGTCAGTGAGAAAGCTATTAGTGAAATGAGAGTCTAGCTAAAGCCCTTTTCTATAGAATAAATACATAGTATTTCCAGAATTTATAAAACTTGGTACTGTAAAGATTCAAATATACTACCAGTTATCATTACATGCCAGAATGTTACAAAGTATTCATTCATAGTTTTATCCAATACAAATTGTCTTCCTTTTTTACTGGGGCTATCAATTAACAATTGTATATTCTTGAATGAAGGAAATATATATGGGTGAAGGAAAAAGTTCCAAGTGCTAAGTGAGAGCAACAGGAACTAAGACCCTGATGGTGTCCTTTTGGCACTCTCCAAGCTTCTCAGTCATCATCCATTCCACCTTCTGAATACTCAATTTCTTTTTTTTCTTTTTTTTTTTTTTTTTTTTGGTTTTTCGAGACAGGGTTTCCCCGTGGCTTCGGAGGCTGTCCTGGAACTAGCTCTTGTAGACCAGGCTGGTCTCGAACTCACAGAGATCCGCCTGCCTCTGCCTCCCGAGTGCTGGGACTAACGGTATGCGCCACCAACGCCCGGCTGAATACTCAATTTCTAAAGTCTATTTTTATCCTTTATTTTTGTGTTGGACTCATTTCTAATACCACCTACTATACAGCTGGCTCTCTAAGAATGCCCTGAGACAATCCAGAAAGGAACCTGTAAGTGTCCAGGGTACTGCTCAGCAGGGGACATCACTACCTTTGACTAAACAGAAAGGGAATGGGAGACTCCTAGAAGCTTAGCTCTGAATGATGGAGCTGTGGCCTTCACATCTCAATGCAGTAGTATGCAATGACTCAACAGAAAGCATGAGTGCTCCCCATCTAACTATCCTCTTCATCTTTGGCCATCATCTATTCTTCTTATGAACTGATTTCAATTGCAATTGATCAGCTGGAAGAGAGGAACACTCACATGCATTCTACCCTGTCTAGGCTCTTCCATGGACAGCAGACACAGCAGAAGAGAAAGAGTGACCAGGACCCCAAACATCTTTCTCTGTCCTGATGTTAACATTTGCACTGCAGTTTAATCATCTTGTATTGTTTGCAATTCCATGAGCTCACTGTTCAAGAAAACAAAACACAGAGAGACATTCAGAAAGGAAAACTACTAAATATGAAGAGGCAAATAGGCCCTGGTCAAAACAAGAAACTGAATTCATAGGTTCAGGTAATGTAAATTCAGTGGAACCATGCAGAGGTAGGTAACACGGAGGAGAAACTGATGTAATTATGGAATGAACTACATCATTTGACCCTAAATGTGAGACGTTCAAAGAGACATAATGCTAAACATATGTACCTGCTTTAATACCCTTATAAAAGAGGTCACCAAAGTTTTAACGATGACATCTCTTTTCATTTAATAGAGAAACAATCTTGCTCCCCTTGGATCGTATCCCTCTGGTAGCTTATTAAAGTGCCTGCCAGCTCATGGTCTGTGCGGCCTCAAAGAAAGAACACTAATCTGACTGATATAAGCAACTGAGCTCTGGAAGCTGTGTCTGGGAGAAAAAAAGGGTCATTTCTCCACTGAGATTTAGTGCTTGTTATATAGTTAACTAGCTCAGTTCTGATATAAGCTTCCCTCTCACCATTTGAGTGGGAGAGACAAGGGAACATTGAACAGGGAAAAGTGTCAGAAAGCACATGCTGTTTTGAGTCATCCTTCTCTTTAAATCACTTTCTAGTCTCTACTATAGTCTGCCCTTTTGTTGCATCTGCCCAAAGAAGGAATACCTGAAAAAAAGAAGCAACATTCACTACAGTATCTCCAATGCTACCAAGCTTTCTCTGAGTTTTCTTTGTCTTCCTTAAAAAGCTTGATTCATTCTGGAAACTAAGGCACAAGACACATGCTCTGGTATAGGGTTTAAACTTTTGATTGGCACATCTATTTCAGCCACTGCCTACAATGGGGTATACAGCATAATTAAATGATAAACTATTTTTTACTAAATATTGGTCTCAATAAACAGCTTGTAAGAAAAGGAATCTGTACATGTTTTTCTTCGTTTTACTAGGTCATTTAGAGACTAATTGGTTAACTCTACTGGGATCTCTGTGTGGTCTTCTGGACAGCACCACAAAGATGGTGAAATGAACAGAGACAAAGAGAGTGGAACATACAGATATTCACCATCAGGACAGTCACAGGACTCTTAATTTTACGAAATGAAAAACAAATTTGACTACTCGGTAGTCTGTCAAATGATTTTTGAGAGGCAGTTCTCCATAGCTGAACTCTGGCCATAATGGGTAGAGACTAGCAGTGTAGACATCGGAAGACCAGAGCTTAACAGTTTAACAAGAAAGCAAACTGATCTTGAGTGAAATCTGTTCATTGTCACAGTAAAGACAAGTAACTGCAGAATGAAGGAAAGAGAAAAGATGAAAAAGGTAGAAAAGAAATCAGCCTATTGCCTTTAACACGCTATTGTGAATTTAATAATGATAGGACATGGCACAGTTATAAGTTTATTTTATATTGTCATACTAGAAACCATTTGTTGTGTGACAAATATTAGACAGATATGATTAGATACGGTCTTGATGTACTTGCCCTTCCCTCCTTTCAACCCCCATAAGACACTAATCTATTTCTGCTCATTTCTCGAAGCCACCTCTTGGGTCCTCCTCACAGAACACAGTTTGCATTCTGCCCCAGTCATATTCTGCACCTATGATTTAAGTTCTTTGCCTGTTTAATATAAGGGACACTGCAAAGGATGAAATCCAAGAGCAAGAAGGAAAGGTGTGTGGCAGGGCCTCAGAGGCTCAGAGCACTAAGAAAGGCAAAACATGCCTACAGATGCCAGGAGGTCATCTAGAGGTTTAAGAAAAAAGTTGCCTCACATTGCTCAAGGGTTTGCTGCTTAGGCTGATGAGTGACAGGGATGGGAATGCACATGTTCACTGAAAATCGGTACTTCAGTGGTTTCTCCCATCCCATCCCAAATCCCAAGCAATTCTTTGAGGGTATCAATATCATCTACTCCTGCCTTCTCTGCCACTCCCATCCCCAATTCCCTCTTTCCTCACACACAATTAGAAGCAGAACAATAAGCCCATGTGTTATAAATCTCACAAAAACTAAGGAGGAGTGTTCTTCAATAATAAAACCTCCCCCAGTTAAATAGGCCGCCAGCCTCTCTAGCAGGTCACATTTTATTATTCTTGGCTCCAAGTGTCATTCTCCTTCTGTGTTTCATGAATCTTATCCAAGCTTCAGATCAAATTTATACCACCTTTCCTTGCCTCGAACTGCATTCTCTGTGCTGCTTCCTACTTTACAAATATTTCCATTCTGTATCTCATCACGGTGGACAGGATTCTTTTGCAATC
This sequence comes from Cricetulus griseus, assembly GCF_003668045.3. Classification (NCBI taxonomy): domain Eukaryota; kingdom Metazoa; phylum Chordata; class Mammalia; order Rodentia; family Cricetidae; genus Cricetulus; species Cricetulus griseus. The sequence continues at coordinate 191,645,203 of NW_023276806.1, forward strand.
GGTGTATGATGCAGCCGGTTTTGCTTCATTTCTTTGAGAAAAACAAAAGTGAACTCATAAGATCCATTCTGTTTAGAAACTAGGTGGTCTTGTGCAAATGGCTTCACCCACCCCTGTCTGAGGATGAGGGATTATGGGAGAAAGGCTGTCACAGATCCTTGAATACCCTCTGGATCCTTGTGTGCCTACCTCAGCCTTTCACCACCTTCCCAGGTGATGCTATCAGTTTTGTTTTTTCTTTTTGTCCCTTTGACAAAAAACCTACATTTATAAAGTGAGGTGCTCCTGAAGAAGAGTACTCTGTCACCCCAGTCAAAATATGTGTGTGAATGCAACAAAAGCATAAACAGATTCTTCATAGGAGAGGAAACATGGCTAGAGAATCAATGGAGAGACACTCAGCCTCATTAGCAATCAGCCAAAAGGAAATGAAGGTTGGAGGCCTTTCAGTTGCACCACAGAGACTACAAGAAAGGATGTCACAGTGGAAGGAAAAGCTCAGGAATGACCTCTGTACAGCAGACATGGCCACAGAAGTGTCCCCTTGTAGAAATGATTTGTCCTATAAAGGTGAGCGCTTCTTTCTAGAGTTAATAGCTCGTTAACACAGGTGTATATGACTGAAAGCTTTTACATTTAACGTCAGTGGAAAATGGGTATGCATATTTCCCCATATTTAGAGAGATTAAAGAATGCAATAATTAACACAGAGGATGCTCTGCAGATTTAACTGTTGATGGCTAGTTATTTTTACAAATGTGTCACTTTGTGTGTGTGTGTGTGTGTGTGTGTGTGTGTGTGTGTGTGTATGCACGCAGACACATGCATGAGTGAGCACTCATTCACAATAGGTGTGTAAGTACATGATGGAAAATGTTGAGGTAAGAAGATAGCCTTGGATGTTGGTCCCTTTCGGAGATCTGAATGCAGACAAGTGCTTGATCCACTGGGCCATCTCCCAGTTTCTACTCCATCATTTAAAATATGGAACAGTATTAGACAAAGGTAATATGTTGAAATTGGTTTTTTACTTGTTTTTCCAAGATTTGTGTTTGTTTGTTCATTTTGGTTTCTATTTGTTTGTTTGTTTTTGAGACAGGGCTTCTCTGTGTAGCCTTAGCTGTCTTGGAACTCACTCTGTAGACCAGGCTGGTCTTGAACTCACAGAAATCCACCTGCCTCTACCTTCTGAGTGCTGGGATGAAAGGTGTGTGCTCCCACCACCCAACCTGATTTGTTTTTGTTTTTTTCAAATGTCTCATGTAGCCCAAGTTAGCCTGTAGTCAAAGGTGACTTTGACCCCCACTCTAACTGAATTCACAGGCATTTACCACCACACTCAGCATAAAATTGATAATCTTTGTTTGGGTTTTTACTTTATTTTTGAGATAAAGAACTAAAGGACTTAGGAGTTTATTGACTCACTAGTTAAACTATCAGTTGTGACTCAAAGCTCAATATTAATTCTCTTAAAATAATGTAAAACAAGAAGGTTTGGACACACATGGGGTTGGCTTCTGTACTGAGCATTGCATTAACCAGGATTGAAGAAAGATTCTACCTCTCTGAGTTTTTGTCTTCTCTAAAACTGATGGTAATTATGTCCACATTCTGGTGTTGCTCGGATGATTAAATGACGTGATTTACCTGCCCTGTGACATATTGGTTTCTGATTCCTTTCATCTCTAATTGGCCTCCTTATGATGGGCCACAGACAGACAGACAGACAGACAGACAGACAGACAGACAGCACCTTTCCAAGAATGTTGCCCTGTGTCTCTGCATGATTAAGCACAGGTGTCCTTCAAGTCATATTTTAGATGGGTGATTCTGGTGATTCTGCTTGCTATTTATTCTTGGCACCCTTCACCATTCCACATCCTGACTCCCTCTGGTCCCCCTTAGCCTTCCCTGGCTATCATCAACAGCTGTCATGCGTACCTTCCCCTATAACCCTGGTGCTCATCCTCTCTTTTTCTGCACAAGACAGGTCTGTGGTAGGAAAGGTCCATTTTCTTTTTATTGTTCAAAACATTTCCTTTTAGTCAAATAAGAGCCGGGTGACATTCTGTCCATTGAATACTAGATTACCAGCCACTTCTTCATCTCCATTGTCTCCTGTCCACTTTTAGAATGTTGTGGCTCTTGAGACATTTGTCAGCACTTCTGATTCCACTAACCGTTCGTGCCTCCAGTGCAAAAAAGCTAACATTTCCTGAGACTCTGTAACTCCATCTGTCCTCACTCCCACTTTTTTTCAGTACCCAACCCTATTTCACAAGACTGACCTATTAATACATCACAATTATTTCTTCCTTGGTAGCTACAGAGATGGCTCTGTGGATAAAGTGTTTGCTGTACAAACATGAGAATACAATTTCAGATCTCCGGCACCTACACAAAAGGTTGGGCGTGGTAAAGGCACCTATAATTCCAACACTGGGAGGATTGTGGTATCCTGAGGGTTCCCTAGCTAACTACCCTGGTCAACTAGACAGATATAGTTTCAATGAGAGAATCTGACTCAAAGGAAAAAATGTGTGTGTGTGTGTGTGTGTGTGTGTGTGTGTGTGTGTGTGTGTGTTGGGTGGGTGACAGAAGACACCTAACATTGACTGCTGGCCTATACATTTACATGGGCAGTGCATGGGCACCTATACCCACGCTTACATAATCCATCCTTTTACACACACACACACACACACACACACACACACACACACACACACATTCAGAATTATTCCTTCCATGAAATGTTGACCCTATTGCAACTCCTGACTGTTCTCTTATTTCCATTTCTGTCATATGCAGTACTCCAGGGTACTGCCTTTCCTATTGGTGAGCTCACATCACATGCTCTTTTCCATTGTACAGAATCATCAGCATTGTGCAGTGTACCACTCCAGATGTTCAAGTATAGATTCAACCCAGTCAACTAACCACAGACCTGGAACTAGGACCAAGAAAAGAACCCACCCCTAACCATGTCCTCCATAGTTATCTATTTCTAGCTGTCAACCTTTCACTGATGTCTCAGATGTCCCCTGTTGTCACAGCATCCCTTGTCTCCCTCGCTATATGTTAATAGAAGATCTCAAAACAGAAATCTCTGCTCATTCTTCTTTGTGACATATCGATTTCTCACCAATTGACCCTAATCTTTGCTCTTCGCTCTGTGGAAGGCACCATCTCTTAAGTGCATTTAACTACCTGACCCAATAACTCCAGCTTCTAGGTCCTTAATCTTTGTCTTCTTGCTTGCAAATTATAATTAATAATCTTATTAATGGAGGAAATAATTCTCTCCAAAAAAGCAGATCTGCTTAGTAGAAACTCCAGACAGAAGGGATTTCTTTCTGATTAACAGGTGGATGACATAACTGAGGATGCCTTCTGGGCAGATGGCCAAACCCAAGATGATGTAAGAGCTACAACAAGTTCCCTACAATGTTGACCATGTCATTACTTAGATAAAAATCTATAATAGTCACTTTACTGAATATCTATATTAATCTTTCTTGGCAAAAGGGAAAAAATCCATATAGCACAATTATCAGATTTTTATTTGTTTTCATTCTATCTGAAACATTATCTCTGTCCTTTTAAATCACTCCTTACTTCTAGAGCCTAAAAAATGGGAGAACATAAGGAAAGGAGGTACATATGTGTTTTCTACATCAAATGTCTATCAATTTTCTCAATTTTTTAAAATTAGATTCTTGTCTGAAACACAGAAGAAAAAACACTCAAAAAATCAAGAGAATGTATTTTCAAGGTATTTAAATGTACATACTGCCCTTGAACATACAATTGGTCCTGTCCTTTCTTAGTCTTCTGAGACAGTCATGTTTTGTGGATATTATTACCAGTATCCACAATGAAGAGAATGAGAAACAAAGGCAGTCTGGGTATATAAAATAGAAGGAGCTCATTGTGGGAGGAACTTCAGTGGCAGGAATCCAGTGTTAGGCTTTCTGTGTCCCTGGATAATGTTCCACTAGGGACTGTCCACTAGGGACAGTCGTCATATGTCTCCCAGCTGCTGTTCTCCCAGGCTGTGGCCAACCAAAGGTCCTCTAGAGTAAGAGGCCTACTGGTCAGGGAGTGTTTCTCTTGTTCTTTCCCACTCTCTGAGGAGGAAAGTGCTTCCTCTAGAAACGCTTCCATGTCTCTGCTCCTCAGTAAACCCACGTCATCCTGTGGGCTATTAATGAGTGTTAACACCTCTCCAGATTGGAGTTACTTACAAAGAGTGCATCGTTCTATTTGTAGTATGAACATAACAGAGCACAGCTCTCATAATAGAGTACAGTTACTATGGTAAACCATATATTTTAATGGCAGTGAATAAAAAACCAAACCAAACCCCAAATCTCAATTTCATCTACTACGTGTTCAGTTATATTTAAAAAAAAAAAAACTATGAAAAAATGTGTCCTTCAGTACATAAGGGGATGCTTAAACCAGTACTGTACATTCTGAAATTCAACAATAAGACCAATAAATTATGAAGCTATTGAAGGAAGAAAGGCTGTTAATATTCTTTATGCTATCTAATTCATGATCTACTCATAAATGCCTTCCAAATCAAGCACTTAGTATTTTATCAGCATATATTTTGATACTGCTTCCAACATCAATCTCCTGAAGTTTCCTGAGACTTCCTTCTCCTCAAGCTCTGAATTCATATATTCCCAAAATTTTGACACACATAGTTTGATAAGTTAACAGCTGTGATGCTTGTATTCCCATTTGACAGCTGACACGAATGAGTCCAAGGAGAAACACATAGATTGTCTGCTGTGAGTGTAGCTAAGATGGAAGATGGGGAAAGAATCTCTGCCTTGAAATTCTCAGACTAGTTCTTTTTCATTTCCAACACTTTGTTATTTTCCATCCCATGCAACACAATCTATGCACAATAAGAGGAACTAGGCTGGTAATTGGAGCTTATTTGGGTGAATATGAAGATTCGCTGTGTGATCTCACGGGATGGAGCTTATATTCTTTGATCTTTTACTTAGTGGAGTTGAATCTTGAAATAGTAGCAGTGGAATCTTGAATCTTTATTTTAGCTTTCTTATCTGGCCTTACTGATCACTAATAAAAGAATAACACATCTACTGTATCAAGTTGTGAGGATTAACAGAGAAACCACAGGAAACAGATACTGTTTTGTCGAGGGCACCAAAGGTGCTTAATAAATGATTGGCTAGTCATAATAAATTACTATTTGTACCATATAAGGAAATGTGTTCTTAGAGACTGAGGGGGTAAGTCGTTTGGAAGATTTCCCATATTATGGATATAATAGAAGATGGTCAGTAGTAAGCTTGGCTTCCACCTTCCTTTAACTTCCCCACCCCTTGTATTTGAGATCTGTGTTACCAAGAGTCCCCTTACCACCCACCCACCATTCCTTACTGACTGCCTTTTGGGTGCCAGGATCTTCCTTTTTGAGCTTCTCTGTCTGTATCAGTACCCAGATCCTGACACCTGAAGATAATTCCTAGGCTTCTCAGTGGCCTGGTGAATGTTGCCCTTCTGCAATATTCTCTCTGATTTTCTACCAACTGAGGATCAGGTTGGTCCTAGTATATACACAGTCCCTCCTTACTCCAATACCCCCACACACACACACACACACACACACACACACACACACACACACACACACACACACACACACACACGAGTCCTTAGACCTCCAGAGACCTGGGGACTATTTCCAGTGTGGCTTGTACCGCATATAAATATGAGACCAAACCTCCCCTTTCCTCCCATGGACAGGTAGCTTCTACTATTTCATAAATCTAGGGAACAATTTGAATGTAGTCTATTGCCCAGTGTCTCTTCTAGTGCTTATGAATATGCAGATTCCCATATTTTATGGCATTTATTTAAAAATACCTAGTGTTTTATTGAAGAAGCTTATAGGTCATCTGAATCTCAGTTCCATTTTCTTGTTGAATTCTCTTTGTATCATCTGATACAATATCAGCTTGCAACACCATCCTTCCTTGAAAGCCTTCCTGCATCTTCTCCTTAATCTTTTAAAGGAACTTTTCAAATTGACGATAATGCCAAGCAAAATACATCACCAACTTGAGAATAGACTTTTGGTCAATAAAATATTGGCCTGGCAACTGTTAAAAGCCTGATCAGAATTTACTGTGTCATGGAGGTAAAAAATTAAAATCATTGAAGAAATAATATGATCATGTAAAGATTTTAGGTTACATTAGTAAAAGACACTAAATCCTACTCAAGTGACCCAAAAATATGCTTCCATTGGTCTCTTTATTTTTTAATTCTGGAGAAAAAGTAGTTGCAAGATTGGTGTCAACCAGAAATTAAAGAAACTAAACAGGAATCTAGGCACATTTAATGGTGTAGCATAAAAAGAGTCCATGCAAAGTTATAACCAGTCTCTGAGACTACAGACATATCCATTGCAACACAGAGACAGCCTCAGAGATAGTTAGGCATTACAAAGAGACAAATTACAGGAAAGAACCTAGATGGTGAAGATAGTCCCACATGGAAATGGGCTGTGCTCAGCCCAGGGAGTTTTCTCCAACTTTGGAAGCACCAAAGAAAATAGCAAAATGGCAGTCTGTCACATCTGATAAAGACAGATCGTGTAAGTACAGGGCTTACTGATCTCCAGTTCCCTGCAGTCCTAAGGATACTGATGATAGCAAGAACCAAAACCTGCTATCAACTCCCAGCCTGGGACAAAGATCCCTAAGGTGGGGGTTAGAAAATTGGGTGAAACATGAAGGAAAGAAACTCATTTTGAAGGGTGAAAAAAAAAGAGCAAAGAACTAAATTTAAAAAAGAAATAGTTCTCTGGTGCACTGTCTGTGGTCATTCCAGTGAGTGTCATAAAACTTGTTTAGTAGAAGTGAAAGCAAGTGATAAAGATGCTTGGCCAAAAACCAAAACCATACAAAAACCCAAGCCAAATCAAACCAAACCAAAACAACAAAATCAACCAAACAAACTAACAAAAAGAAGACAACACTAATATTATTTCTCTGCCCCACAGAGGCTGATGAGAAAATGGCCTGCCCTGGGGTGATTCTTCCCTGGCAGTGAAGGTGAGTCACTGTCAAGGAGTGATGTGATAAACGAAAGGACAAAGGGACAGGAAGAGAACTAAAAGCGCCAGACATCACAGAGAAAGGGAATGAGTTCTGAAAGAATGAGAGGGCAGATTTTGGGACCTCTGACACAAACATGTGTTTCATCTTTCAGAGTGGCATGATAAAATTGAGTCCAGAAGAGGGACTCTGTTTGCTGTTACATTTTAATAGCAGGATCATCAAGGGTCCCCAGAGCAAGTAGCCAGGAGTGTATTTCCCAAGGGAGAGAAGGGTAAATTTCAGGAAGCTTCCAAGACCCCGAATCCTGAAGTCTTTTGTACAAACATACATAGGGCTGGAGTATGGAAAATGCTTTCTGTGATATGCTTGGATAGGAACTTCCTCATGGAAGCTTCTAGTTGCTGTAGAGGTGGGGTCCCTTCAGGGAGATAGTGGGGTAACAAGGAGAGAAGGGTGGCATGCCCTGTGTACTGTAGGGCTAAAACAATGCAGGTATCCTACAAGGTTCATGTGCAAAGTTCTGTATTGAACTTCAAAATACGACCTGCCACCAGCAATAGCTCACATCTTCTGAGACCTGGTGTAACCCCAAAGCTTCTTGACAGGATGCACTACTATTTCCTAAAAATGCACTACTATTTCTCCTCAGTGTCTAAATACAAAATAGAAACAGCAATGGTTAATCCTTGGGAGTCTGAGGCTTGGGGAGGACTCTTACAATGCTGAGGTTACACAGCTGAACATGATTAGAGCTGAAGAGTTAACATCAGACTGCTAAACCCAGAACGTGGCCCTGTCTGTCAGAAGAGTGAGCCATGGACACATTCTAGCAATTGAGAATATACATTTGCTACCGTGGGGGGACCTTCTGGGGGGCTTTCAATGAAGGATAGCCCTCCAAAAGGCATGGCAAAGGTTTTGACAAGCTCCAAACATTGATATTCACAGACATAGCACTTCCTTTGACTTAGCCTGTCATTAGGCATATTTTCTTTCAGTAAATCAGTCCATATATATTTCAGTTTTGAAGGAAAAATGCTAATTACAGAGTGTAAAATTATACACCTCCCTTGGGTTGAGAGAAATACATAGCCTACCAATGTAATGCAGGACAACATACTTGGCCCTGTTTCAGCCACAGTTGTGATTGGAACACTTTGTCTACAACAGTGTTAGAGAGACCAGGGCATCCATTCACACCCCTTTGCTGCTAGCTGTTGGTCAATTATGGGATCTCTCTGATCCCTGTCTTATTATTTGATAATGGTAAGTTACACAGGCCTACACTATGTCTCAGATACCTTTTGATCTTACCAGGTAGGATCCCTGATATTGGCTGCCACCAAGCCATGAAAGTCTGAAGGCTATGGAATTTATGCTGAAAACCACAGAGGACACGCCGAGAAGATCCAGGCTGGAGGCTGGCATAGCCGTGTGGTGCTTTCAGGACATTAATCTCGTCACAGGAGGCAGGATGAATGGTACTAAGAAAAGCTTGGTGGTAAGAGGTTCAGATAAGAGGTTAATGCAGTAAACTCGGGCCTGAGCTGATAAGGGGATGAACTGCCGCCCTGCTCTGGTAACTTTATATTGGACTCTATTAGCTGGGCAGGGTCAGAGCCCTGTTGTACTTGACAGTCCTTCAAATGGAAGAGAACGTTATGCTTGATCTTGGTCAGTGCTCGCCTATGTTAAACTAAGCTTTTGTCAACCGGCCCTTCAGAAAGTGTTTCTTCATGGGAAATGATATTTTAAAAATAAGCAAAATTCTATCTCGGAGGTGATTTTTTGTCATTCAGTTTCTTCACACAAGACACCAAAGCAGCCATACTGAACAAGTAAATTACAGACACCATTGAATGAGGTATAACTCCATATATGTTGTATAACCAGCTGTTCATCACTGTTTAATGCCATCCTGTTTGCCTCCTCTGGAAATATTCCAGCTTGCTCGTGTTTTTCCACAGTTTGTGGTTAGTAATACCCACAGTGAAAACCACATGGCAACTGGCTTTAGGCCAGGTTGCATCTTGAGCATCTAGCTAGGACTGTAAACCTCTCAACAACCCTGTAACTCATGTTCCACTGCTAACTCCACTGGGAAAAAAATAATAGTATGTGATGATCCAGAAAAGTCTCCAAATTCACATAATGAGAAGACAATGAGAAAGATAATGAGAACATCTCTACTTGACCAGGCCATCTTATTCTACAGTAACCACCATATAAGGTTTTTTTTTTGGGGGGGGCAATTTGCCACAGAATGGACATTGTTACTGCATCCAGGTCAGGCCACTACCTATGATGGCATATCTGCCTTTACGTCATCTGAATCACACCTTTGGTGCATTAGTTCTGCCCTCAATGTAAATAACTTGAATATGAAAATCATCTTAATTTTATATTTTCTAGAGGTTCTTTACATTTGAGTTTTAGTTTTTTCAACTCTCTGTTTCCCTCCCCCATCCCTGTCCCTCTCCTCCTCTGCAAGCTTTCCTCCTACTTTCTTGTCTTCCTTTTGTGTGTGGCCCATCGAGTTTAATTAGCATCTCTTGACTAGGCTGGTGTGGGAGATAATTATGAAGTAAGGGCACCTTATCAGTGGTTACACTATCGAAGAACTTGATGCTCCTGCCTTAACAACTGTCCACTGGGGAGGGATGGACCTCATGGGCTCCTCCATGATGCAATGTTGACAGGCCCAATCTTGTAATGATCTTGTGCGGATACCCACAACCGTAGTGAGTTCATGAGTGCAAGGCTACTGTATCAAATCCAGAAGGCATATTTTTGCTACATACCTCCCCACCTTCTGGCTCTTACAGTCTTTTCACTTCCTCCTCTGCAATGTTCCTTAAGTTTTGGAGGAAGTGATGCAGTTGCCCTATTTAGGGCTCAGCACGCCACTATTCTCAGCACTTTGGCCTGCTTCCAGTCAGGTCCCCCATTGGGAGTCAGAGAGCCTGCCCATTCTTCAGCTCTAACACTGGGTCTCCACTGGAGGTTAGGAGTGCACTTCAGCCCTCACCCTAGGTTCCTTCCTAGGCTAGGGATTCAGTGGACGATCTGGTCCTACACAGTCCCCACCAGGTTTTGTTCCCCTCTATAGGTCTCCCTTATTGACACAATGCCAAAGGTCAATGCAGGAGGCCACATTAGTTCTTCTCCATAATATAAACTTTTATTTTCTGTTCCTATTTGGTTTCTGTCCTTTCAAACCACGTGCCATATTGTACATATTAATTTAAATATCAGTTAGCTATGTTTTTGTCTTATTATTTAAACCTGCTGATGTTATCCATATTCTAAAGTCCTATCGTACTCAGCTATTATTACCTACATTTTATATTATTATTTTGTAGATCTCATTTGAGTCCTTAAACCAAACATGGTGTAAATGACAGCTGGCAATGCACCCCAAGACCAGCACTGATTGTTTTGAGATATTTTTAAAAGTGTCTGTGAATTAATTCATAGAAATTCTGCTCTATTTTATAATAGTTATTTATTTTTATCACAAGCAGGTTTTCTCCTGTGAAATCTTATCTAATGGTAATTTAAAGATTTTATTCAGTGTGTGTGTGTGTGCGCACGCGTGCACTCATGCCTGCTGCAAGGCATGTATGGGAGGCAGAAGACAATTCTTTGGAGTCAATTCTCACCTTTCACCCTTATGTGGAAATGGAACTCAGGTCTCCAGGCTTGTATATGAAGTGTTTTAGCAATTAAGTCACCCCATTGGTCGGTCCCCTGATCATTTAAAATAGTATAATATTTGGATTTTATTCCTCCCATAGCAGCAGGGATATGGACGTTCTTAATTATTTAATTTCCAAGAAGATCTTTTTCTTTGCTGGGGAAACATGGATAGCATGACCTGCTATTCTTATTTTAATTAGTTTTCTTGGAGTCAAATTATTGAACATCTAAGATTATTCACTTGTTTCAATCTCCTAGTTCTTTTTGAAAGGGGGGAAGAAATAACATCTGCACAGAATGACAAGCCTTTGTGTGTTTCCTTTTAATTATCTTCTATAGCTTATTGCTTGAGTAAACACAGGGTCAATGAAACTATAGAAGTTCTCCCCCAGATCCACCTAATTTAAAGAACTCATCACTAGATCTAGAATTTGAGTCAGATTTGTTTAAGTCAAGACTGTGTTACTGTTACTAAGCCCAATAAAGCTGAGAAGGAAACTTTAAGATAAATGGCTTCACACTTGCAGGACTCCATAAAAGGAGATACAAAACGGTAATTCTTTCCATAGTGAAGGAAAACCACTTTTAGAGAAAAAGTGTTAACAGATTTGCCTTGCCTTCTGAGACAACCCCACTGGCAGTTTCCTTCTGTGATGCTCTCTCATGGGGATAAACTGGTTGGTGGCTCTGATGGCTGAGTTGGATCTAAATTATCAGAGGACATCTAAATGCAATTGGAAAAGAAGACTGAGTTTCCTAAGCAAAAGTCAGTAATTGATAGACTCTAATTATCTTAATAGAGTAGGAACTATTTAAATCATAACCTCTCTATCAGGTCATCTGTGCTTTCTCTCTGTATGCAATGGATTGTTCTAGAGTTGGAATTAGGGTGCTTAAAACCTAGCAAAAGGAAGAGAGGAGAAGCAAGCCACCTAATTCCTTTCTACCTAGACTGCCCATCTCAAAGTCCACAAATGCTCTTGGAAGCCCAGGGATACAGTGGCATCCACAGCTCTGCTAGGTCTACTGGCAGTTTGGGTGTATTTCTATAGGATGGTGGCCACCTAGAATTGTTGTATATCTGGTACAAATTCACAGGACACACTCTCCTATTATGAGCAAGTTATGTCTCATGGACTGTGTGACGAGAGAGGATTCTAGTTCCACTCTGCCTTCCCAAGGGAGATTAACCATCATGTTTGATGTCCAAAGTATGGAAATCTTTCAAGACCTGATTGTCAAAATTTCAAGCCTATTGCATATATTTGTGTCAATCAAAAGAAAATTCTTTACACTTCTCCATTTGGATAAGTGCATGGAGCTTGCTTTCTCATCAACTTACTTGAAAACCTAATTATACTGAACCAGATGCTGTGTTTAACACCAATTGATGTGGCAAGCAGTTGTTTTTTGACAATGATGTAATATCAATTCATGCTTCACATGCCCTTCCTGAGTGCTGAATTCCAATGTAATTATAGTCACTGCCTCCTCTCTTATTTTTCAGCTTATTAGATAACATGACAAACAGAAAATTTACACTCTAATATCAGTACCTGGAACCTATGTGCAAGAGAAAGCTGGGAAAATGCACTAATATATAAAAAACAGAACAAAATAAATATGATAAAAGGAGTTTGTATATTAGAACCCCTAGTTGCCAGAATAACTCTTACATTCAATTTGGCTTCTCACTCATAAGACTGAAAAGCGCAAAAATAAACAAGTATTATAGTAGTTGGGATTCTCCTTAATTCTGAAAGTTATTATAGCTATCCTCAACTTGATGTTTAAGTCACTGGGTTATCAAACTTCACACAGCCACTGAAAGCTGTGGTTGATCCCAGTGTGGATCAGGTCAAAGGAAAGAAAGAAAAATTACCAAAAATCTATTCATTTCAATTTCAGTCAAAGACCTTTCTCATCCTCATCAGATCTACAGCTAGGAAAACCCAAGTCTGGTGATTTGAGTGAGGATGGCTCTAAAGGCTTTCATATTTGAATTCTTATTCCCCGGTTGATAGAACTATTTGGGAAATATTAGAGGAAGTGTGTCACTGGGGTTGGGCTTTGAGGTCTGAAAAGACTTGAGCCATTTCCAGTGTGCTCTCTCTGCCTCAAGAGGCAACCTCTTAGCTACTGCTCTGGTGCCGTGTCTGCCTGCATTCCTGCTGCCATGCTCCCTGTCACAATGACAAGGACTAATGCTCTGAAACTGTGAGCCCCAGATAAACTTTCTTCTATAAGTTGCCCTGTTCATGATGTCTTATCACAATAGAAAAGTAACTAAGACGCAGAGTATATTAGTATTCACGATGCAACAGGGCACACTGCACTTCTGGTTTAAATCACTGTGCTTATAAGAAACTCTATTGATGTTGAGTAGTTGATAGAAATGATTTATCTTAAGGCTTGAAGGCATGTGTGACCTTGATCTGTTTGAAACAGAGCTGATTATAGGAGAGTAGCAATCCAAAATCTGCAGCTACAAACAGACACCCTGAATTCAAACACTTCTACCTATAAAGAAAACAAGCAAGGGCAGAGTAGCTATTATAGAGAAAAACATTATCTATAGCCTTATTATTAATCTATACCTTGTATTGAAACACTGAAAAATTATAATTCATTTTGCTTCTGACTACTAGGCAATACAAAAATGCCTGTAGAAAATTCAGAGAACAAAACAGGAAAGAAAACAAAAACATCAGAAAAAGGACAGAGTCTAAATTGTACTTTTACTTAAAGTGTGTATTACTGGAACCCACCCCCATTCATGTATAGAACTCAGTCATAAATACACTCACACCCTCACTCACACAATGGACAATGGTAAACAATTTTGGTGTAACTGATCTGCTATGTTATAGCAATCTAATATACTTCAGCCTACTTGATAGCTTGAATAATCATTGACGTTAAGTTATTCCTAAAGTCACCTACTAGTCCAGTGAATAGATGGCTATCAGTCACATATTACATTCAGCTACAGAACAATGTGTTATGACATTGTGGTGTCTCTTTTTCTTCCTGAGAATGAAGATTCAAAGACGTGGAGCCATTCCATAGTATTCCATTGGCTCTCCTCATCTCAACACGAAGAAATGTTTATATCAATCTGAAGTGTTTAAAAGGCAAAAACATCGTTTTGATTTCCAATAGTCATAGTAGCTAACCACTTGTTAGAAAAGAACATAATATTGGAAAAATACATCACTTCATATATTTTGAATATTTGGCAGTCAAATTGTATGATGTGGCTAAACTGGTGGAAAAACTTCAACTTGCTCAGACATAAATGTGTCTATTAAACCCAGTCTTCTGTTTAGTCCAGAATGTGCTGTCTTTTGTGAAAGATCATATACAATTAAGTCAAGTACCACTTTCTCAGTGACAGAGGACAGGTCATGGTGGCACTGGCAAGAGAGTGATGATATGGAGCTAAATTCAGTCTTCCTTATCAGGAGGTCTAGGTTTTCCAGGGCCTGATGTTTATGTAAAGAGAAAGTGAGCTGATCCACTTAATAATCAGCATGGAATTTTCACAGTCTCAGAAAGAGGAGCAGCTATGGGAAATCTACCATTTTCCTTTTTAGTAAAAGCAATAATAGAGGTAATACCATTTGAATGTACCTCTCTGACTTCAACATAACTAGATATATTTACTTGCAGAATGTGGTCATGAAAGCAATAGTGCAGGGTGGGGTTATTTTAACATGCAGAAAGCAAGATGCAGTCCAAAACAGCTTCCAAAAGACCTGCTCCCTGAGAAGAGAATTCAGAATTCAAGAAAAATCTGTATATTTCAGTCTCAGTAGTTGAAAGTGTTTTCCTTATCCTTATTTAAGCTTTCCCAGTAGGTTTTCATTGATAACTGCTAATTAATGAAATGCAGCTCATATTTAAGCTATCAAATCCACTGTTTCCAAACAGCACTATTTACTCCTCTCAATTCTGGTGCCTTCTTTAGTTCTTACACTATCCAGTTTCTTTCATGATTTGCATTTCTCACTGTTTATAAGAAAAGTAATTTTCAGTCTAAGCACAGAACTGTGTTTGACTTTTCACCAACTTGTCTATTCCTGAATGAAAATAATAATGACTGCCTTACCTGTTCAAACTTCATAATTGCCCTAACTTCTAGTAGAAAAGAAAGCTCCAGTTTTCCTAACCACAAAGATCATAAAGATCCATCCTGGAAGTAACTACTTTAAAGTCTAATGATGGAGTGCCCTGTTGCAAGCCTGGGCAATTTCCCTGCATAATTTTCTAGCATATTCTAAATACATAGAATCATTGGAGTAGTGTGGAACTTAATGACCAGAAGCTGACGCCATCAGTCCCCAGGAACGTGGATGATGTATTTGGTATTAGTTTGAGGTAAACCTGGTAGTTTACAGTTGGGTTGAAGTCACTTTTATCCTTAACATTATACAAGCAAGCCCTGCTTCCCTGTCTGTGGCCAAAACCCTGAGTATACACGTACCTTGTTGCACCTGAGATAGATCAGCCTGCAAGTCCCCAATAAACCATCATCTACCCACCCTAATTCTGGTTATGGCTGTCTCTGTTGTTTGTTTGTTTGTTTTTTGGTCTCCCACGATATGGCTTGGGATCAATTTTTTTTTCAGAAAAGAGATTTTAGTTAGGAATTTTTTGCATGTAAAGTGCAATTAAGGGACACATTGTTTCTTTAAAACATGGTCTCCGTAATTTTTAGTGAAGCCTGATAAGTAAAACATATTTGTGTCTTCATCAGCATCTCTCACAGTTTTACAACTATTTATATTTATGATTAGCAGTTTTTGCATTCATTTCTAGTTTATTGCTAATATTTTATAATATATCAAATAATGTCCTTTTGACAACTGAACCTTTCTTGGGCGTAATGATGGCATGACCAGGGTGCTTTTCAGATTCCTTTCCTGTACCTGTAGTTCATACATTCTTCTTTATCAAATTTGAGGCAACAGTTTTTATGTCAAGTGCATTCTTTACCTGGGATTAAGTTTTGTGCAAGGAAGATGTAAAGATCTTGCTTCATTATTCTACATGTGGTATCCATTTAATGGGCTCCATTTATTGAAGATGCTGTCTTTCCTACAATGTGCCTTTTATTGTTTCTTTGTCAAAAATCACCTGGATGTAGGGTTGTGGACTTATATCTTGGTTTTCAATTTTAGTTAATTGATCAATACATCTATTTTATGGCAATACCATGCTGCTTTTAGTCCTGTGGTAGAATCTGTAATGAACTATAGTGATACTTCAAGTATGCTTTTATTGTTCAGGGTTATCTTGCATATCCTGAGAGTTTTGTGTTTCCATATAAATTTTGAGATTATATGTTCAATTCCTGTCATTAGAGTTTTGATGGGGACTGTATTGATTGTGTAGCTTGCTTTTGGTAAGATAACCATTTTCACAATATTAATTCTGCCAGTCTTTGATAATGGGAGGTCTTTCTGTTTTCTGGTATCTTCTTCAATTTCTTTCTTCAGTGTCTTAGAGCTTTCATCATTCACATATTCTACTTTCTTGTTAGATTTTTTTTATAATGCATTTCGCATTTTACACATTTTGAATAAGTTGGTTTCTCAATTTCTTTCTCTGTGTTTATAGTTGGCACATAAGAAGGCTACTGTTTTTTTGTGTATTAATTTTGTATCCTACTGCTTTGCTGACTGTGTTTTTAAGTTACAGGAGTTTTCTGGTGGAGTCCTTAGGGTCTTTGCTGTACGGAATCATATCATCTTCAAATGCAGATACTTTGTCTTCCTTTCCTATATGTACCAATTTATCTTCTTCAGTTGTCTAATTACTGTAGCTAAGACTTCAGGTAATATGCTGAATAGGAGTGAGGTGAGTGGATATCCCTGTCTTGTTTCTGATTTTAGTGAAAATGCTTCGAGTTTTGCCAGTTTAGGATGATGTTGGCTGCATGTTTTCTATATATTACCTTTATTATGTTGAGATATATCCCATGTATTTCTGGTTTTTCAGGATGAGTGTAGATGTTTGGATTTTGAGAAAAGCCTTGTATGTGTCTAACGAGAACATCAGGTGGTTTTATCCTTGAGTTCATTTATGTGGTGGATTATGATTGTTATTGGCTTATATGTATGCTGAACCATCTCCAACCTCTGGCATGAATCCAATTTGTGTGTGCTTGATGATTTTTTAATATGTTCTTGAATTCAGTTTGCAAATACAGAATTGAAAGTGTTCACATCTATGTTCATCTAAAAGTTTGACCTATGATTCCCCCCTTTTTGTTTTTGTTTTTAATGACTTTAATATTAGAGTATTAATGGCTTCCCAAAAATAATTTGGAAGTGGTTTTTTTTTCTTTTTTCTTTTACTGATTAATGTTAGGAACACTTATATTCTTTAGATTAAAATTATTCCTTCCAGTATTCTCTATAGAGTTGGCTTAAAAGTCATTCACTCCTTTAATCTGTTTTCATCATGACAGGTTTTCATTTCTCCTTCAACTTTAATAGAACATTTTACTGGGTATAAGAGTGTGAATTGGCAGTTCTAATGTTTCAGAATTTGAAATACAATTTTCCAAGCACTTCTGGCTTTAAATTTTTCTGTTGAATAATCAGGTGTTCTGATATGCTTGCATTTATAACTGACTTGACACATGACCTTCCTCTCTTTTAGCTTTTAACATCCTTTATTTATTTATTCTGTGTTTTTAATGTTTTAAATATAATTTGCCATGAAGAGATTCTTTTCTATCCTGTTCATTTAGAACTTTGTAGGACTGTTGTACCTAGATAGGCATCTCTTTCCATAGATATGGTAATTTTTCTTTTATTATTTCACTGAAAATATATTCTCTATTTTTGGTATGGCATTTTTTGAGTTCTACACTAGTAATCTGAAACTTGGGTCTTTATATGGTGTCCCCAAACTCTCTTATGTTTCGTTCATAGATTTATATAAGATAATAATTGACTCTTACGGAGTGATACAATTCCTCTACTTCACTTCATAATCTATTTACCACATGATTTATTCTATTGGTGAGAGTTAGCCTTTGAGATTTTTATTTAGCTTATTGAAAATTTCCCTTCTAGCATAGTTTTAATTTGGTATTTCTTCTGTGATTCTATCTCTTCATTGAATTCTATTTCATCTCTTCGGCTGATGTCCCTATTTTATTATCTCTTTGTTTTCATCATTGTTGAGTAATTTGAATTCAGTTAGAAATGATTTTTTGGATTATTAGCCTTAAAGATATTTGAGGACATTCTCATTGGGGCAAATTGCTATGGGATTAACACTTTCAAGAGGAGTTATATTTTCTTGGATTTGCGTGTTTCTGTTTTGCACTGAGAATTTGGAGTTACTTGGTTTGAGTAAGAATGTGGGATTGAGACTCATGGTCTAGAAATGCTTGTCTGTCAACAGTTGGAGCCAGGGAATCTGCAAAATATGCGCAAGGATTTTAACCAATATTGGGAATTCTTGTACTATCAGCCCCATCATCTAGGTGGACCAGTAGTATAGGCTGAGTGGTCAGTGGCTAGCAAACTATTATCTATTGGATATAGGAACTAGACAGTGTATTTAATCAAAAATATTTATCTATATTTTTCTTTTAGCATTTGTTACATCTTTTATATTTGTTATATCTTGTTTGAGAAATAATTAACTAAGTCAAAATATTCAAACATATCCCTTTGGATCTGAGGACCTTTAGCTTCCACATTTAGCCTAGGAACCAAAAAAGCAAAGAAGGTTTATGAAGTAAAGACCATTCTCAGCATTCAATTTTTTTGACTCTGAAAAAGCACTTGTTATTTTAATTACAGAATTAATATGACAGCTAAAATAAAATCTACTAGAGAAGAGTTTCTCACATTTTAACGTACAAATACGTCAGCCTAGGATCATGTCACACTGAGACTAGAACACAGAGAGGGGGGGACTGAAGCACATGCATTTTTCAACTGGATTCTATACCACACTGAAACAATGAGAGACCTCCAGGTCGCATGCTTCTGATATTCATATGGCAACCTAGCAACTAACAATTGCAAATTTTGTTTACTTATTAAATACCAAAAGAAAATTATCAAATTCTAGTCCTAAAGTTAAATCTGATAGAAAGAAAGTAGCAATTGCCTAGAATTTTAATTGCTCATTACATAATATCCTCATTCAATCAAATCCCTTTCAGGGCCTTAATATAATTTAACAGATTTTCAAGTACTAGTGGATTGGTAGGAGAGAGACTGACTGAAGCATCAATATTTATACATGGAAATATTTAGTTTTCAGAGAAATACTATTAGCTTTTTCTAAACTTTGCTTCATCTAACTGACCCAGTATGTGCAGGAAAAGAAATCCTTAAATGCAAATAATGGTTTATAGAGAACAGTTCACCATGTAGCTAGATGATCTTAGGCTCTCTCCTCAAATTACTATCTCTTTTCCATTCTTGGGGGCATTTTCCCCTTTTTGATAAGCTGTCTCTATTTCCATTTCTAATCATGGGTTCTTGATTCGCTTTGCAGAAGGGACACAGAGCTTGGGGTTGGGTGCCCTCTGAGTTTAGATCTGTGGCTCAGCACTCTTAAGCACACTCCCCCAGATATTCTGGTATTTCTTGCTCTCTTTCCAACCTCCATGATTTAACTTATAAGACAAGAATTTCTCTTCATCTCCCTCCTCCTGGCAACTGCTAGGATGCTCAGCTTGTCTGTACTGTAGTTTTCCTCTCAAAATCTCATGAAATTGTCATTGAGCTTCCTTCTAAATATTGCTAATTATTTTAATAAGTCTGAGACCCCCCAAAAGAAACTTCAATTTTCATAGTAACAACAATATAAAAATGATAGCTAATAGAAATGTGTTTTAAAAAATATCAGCTCAAATAAAAAAGATGCTTTTCTCTCCTCACCTGTTTTCAGAGAGAAGACTAGATAATGAAGACTATGGTGGTATAACTTACTCAAAATGTATATTGAAGACTAGAGAATTAAAGCTGCTAGCCACAATATACACTGGAAAGTACAAGTCTCTCTATATGACTAATAAAGCTATAAATGCATCATGAATATCATGAAGCATTTAGTTCAGGACACTTTTATGTAAGCGAAAGGTTATATTTTTCTAATATACTATATCTGAGCAGAACGAATTTTGAAGAAATTGCAATTCACCTTAATTCCCATGCAACTCTGATCTCTTTAATTATGAAATTCCCTTTACTTACTATAATTATTTTTCATTTATTCATATATTAGCCTATGTTTAGGTTTCATCTGACAGTCTCTGTCATTTATGTTTAGTGTAATGGCTAAAAGAGTTAGCATCAGTCCCCATTATTTTTCGCATTTTTACTTGTTATTCTTTGTGGATTCTTCCTTATTTTTCTTCAATGATCAAGGCTTTGATCCTTAAAGCTTTTACTCTGTTAATTTGGGGTTACATTACCCCTCATACAGTAGTGATTCTCCTTCCCTTTTTCTGTTACCTGAAAAAAAATGTCAAGGACTCCATTCTTCTCCCTGTGTGCTCTGTTCCTCTGTTCCACAATCATTTGCATTTTCTGAGATGTTCTCTGGGTGGTTGGTATTTCTGTGTTCATGTAACCCACAGGTTGTCATTTGCACTCCTCTAAGCTCTTCTATGTCATGTTGGCATCTGTTGATTGGTAGCTCTGATCTGGGAAGACTAGATCTCAGAGGCAAGAAGATAGGAAATACTGCTACTAGACAGGAGGAGAGTGGTAAGAAAGGAGTGCCTCTTCCTCTGTGGCCCTGAACCTTCTGGAGGAGGTCATGCTGTAACTCATAGGAGGGTGAGGAAGTGTAGTGTTTATCTCCTCCAGCACCTGCAGATTGTCAGTAAACCTCCAGGTGCTCTGAGGCAAAATACACAATCTTCTTTCCTCGTGAATGGATTTGTCCACTAATGTCGGTTATCAAAATACATTTGTTTTCCTTACTCTATTTTAAAAAAATTCTTTGGAATTTGAAGGAATAAAAAAGTGACAGTATTTTCAATTCAACCCAAAATTATGACATCTGGGAAATCCAATTAGCAAATTTGGAGCTGTTTAAAAAGAACAGGTCTGTGGCAGGTGGGGCCACAGAGATGTTCTTCACTTCTCACATTTCAGGTGCACAGAAGTACCTGAGAAGCAGTGAAGCCCTTTACTTGTGATCTTGGGTAACAGCCATGGCCAACATCCATATTCACAGTGCTCTGCACCCTTAAAAATGCATGCCTGGCTGCCTTCTTATTCATCCTTTGGTACAGTGCTGTTTTTATTTCTATTTCCATCTCAATTTACATATTCTCAAAGGTTAAATGCTTTACCCCTGAAACAGAAGCCTGTAAGTGGTTCAGTTAGTATTCAAACAAGATATCTGATTCAAAATCATGGACTCTTTCCAACATATAACACTATCAAAAATGGCAGAGCTGCAGCAGCAGTGTTGAAATGATGAATGAATTCTTCTCCAAAGAATATTTACTAAATAATCTCACTTAGAAAAAAATAGCAGCTGGAATAGCTGCACTGCTAACAAAATCAGTCCTATTATTTACAATGAATACAAGCAAAATGGATGAATATTAAAATCATTGTTCCCTCTGCCATTTTGAAGAGTTACAAAGCACATGACTGTGTTCTAGGATCAACATTGTATATGATGCACAAACTTCCACCTCAACATTCAGAAAATAGTCACTACAAATTACTGAACATTCACTACTCTCCAGTCTCTACACTAGAAACTTTCAATATTTCATTCACTTTACAATCCAATAAACACAATGTTTTTATCTCGACCTTTTCATGGGACTCTTGAGGCTCACAGGAGATAAATAACCTGTGCAAGGTCACACAGGCATAAAGTAGAGATTTGACCCAGGGTGCAACCATTATAACATTTTTTTCTCCCCCCCTTTCCTCTGCTTCTTTCTCTTGATTGTGATCTCTCTTTTTTATGGATTTATGATTCCTATCTACAAGATTCAAATAATAATTCCTCTGTAACATCAAAATGCCAGAAACAATTTTGAGTCTTTGAAAGGAGGTTAAGATAAAAATATAAACCCAGATTTCCATTCAGAAGACCAGGATCACAAACATCACTAAGTATCAGGATATCACTCTAAATTTGCTAACTGTGCTTGCAGGGGCCACCTTATGAGCCTGCTCTTGAGGGGTGGTGATGCCAACTATCACGATTACATGGGGAATTTTACCCTCTCATGAAGTGTCTGTCATGGTTTTGACATGATGAAGTTCTCTTCACACAACTGGACAATTCTCACTCCAATGTTATTCTGGAAATTCCATACACAAGCTCTCCTTTGTAAAGTCATTTATGAGATAATTTGTATTCTCTGGTTTGTAAAAGTTATATAAACACTCCTATAGTACATCTTTAAGTACATTAAGAATATAATGTCTTAGTTCTAGTTCAATTATTTTTTGTGGGAGTGTTTTGTGAGGACTCATCACCTGGTAATATTGATGGTCACTTCCAGTACTAGAAAAAACTCTGTGAGTGTAAACAATTGTACCACACATACATTCAGTTTCACACACAAAGAAACAGATGCCCAACAAAGTTCCACTCTTTCCATGGGCACATCATTATATAACCACATAGTTTTATGCATTTTGGTCTTGTAATCTAGGTGTTCAGGCTTTCAGAGAACTATCTGTTCTATACTACACCTCTTTCTCTGAACTGGAGGTAAACTAGTAGTAAAATAAAAGTATCCGTATTATGTATGGTGGGCTAGCCATGCATGTAGACACCATGTAAAGAGTGTTATATGGTGTAACTTAATCACTCCATGATAACATTGAATGGTAGAGACCTCTAACTTCATTTTGTTGATGAAGTTGTTGATAAACTTAAGATCCGATTTCTGAATAGAATTTGATTTGAACCCAGATTGTGTGACATCATCATAAGCGCACTCCAATCTGCCATATCTAAGTATAGTCCAAGTTATTGGTAACTTCAAAAGCAAACATAAAATGTGAATTGTAGATGCTGTCTCTGACATGGTAGAGACTGTAAGAAGGGGATCCACTGAATATGTGAGTTTTGACAGCATAGCTTGGTTTTCTAAGTTTATCCCTGGGTATAAATAGAATTTCATCAATTAAGTCTCCCCCATCTGACAGCTGCAGCAGGAGCACCATGAGGAGGCTTTGCAAACACAGTGACTATCTTCCTCCTGGGTACTCACAGCACAGTGCAATCTAAAATGTGCAGGCAGATCCCACAGACCCCTGGAGTTCATTCCTCTTCCACATACCTGTCATTTCCTTCATATAGCTCTTTTTATCACCCCCTCCTCCACAGTGTTGCATGCAATATAACCGCCTGAAGGAATTTGAACCCCACTGCCTCCATTAAGGGACATGGGATAATGAAAGTATTTATGTGATAGTATCTTGATAGAAAAACTCGAACATGCAAAATCCAAGCTCTGAAGTTTAGAGCAGTGGATTTATGTGATGGGATGCATGGATTTGTAAATGGGGTCAGGCATTGGTCTTTAGCCCACACACCGGCACTGATAATGAATGGCTTTCTATGTTCAAAAGCAGTTGTCTTTTCCTTCCAGCCCACATTCCCAGTGCTCAAAAACATGAGTTAAGTAACATTGTTGGAGTTATATTATGACTAGGATCAAGGGAACCAGATCAAAGCCAGGTACTAGAATTTAATAACTGCAGACACTCTCCCCGGTATGTAAACAGAAGATGAACTCCTCTGTGGCAAGTACCTAGAAGTTTCAAGTCAAGACAAGTCCAGTATGCCATTAATGGAGAACAAAAGGGTAGAGCAAGTCAAAGACCAAAAGAAACAAAAAGAAATTGAGAGCCATCCTAAATAAAAAGCCTTGGGCACACTTGCAGAAACCAGGGATGCCAATAATTAGCTCCCCAATACCTAGTACATTGAGTATGACTCTGCCATTCTTAGGAGATATCAAAGGATCATGAGTGCCTATATGTAAACATCTATATTTTTATTATTAATCTGTGATGAAGTGTTTTTTTTTTTTTTGAGATAGGATTGCTCTGTGTAAGAGTCCTAGCTGTCCTGGACCTCACTTTGTAGGTGAGGCTGGCATCAAAATCAAAACAGAGATCCGCCTGCCTCTGCCTCCCAAGTGCTGGGATTAAAGGCGTGCGCCACCATTACCATTGCCTGGCTGAAGTGGCTTTTATTTTTATATTTTTCTCTCCTTTTTGAACAAAATGTAGGAGTCATCAATTGCTGTACTTGCTGAGAAGTGGGACTCCTTTCACTTACTAGTTAATTGTTCTACGTAGTTGCATCCATTACACAAGTTTTCTGAGCCTTCAGTCTCTGTGATAGCATGGTATTGAAAACACCTGGGTAATCTTAGAGAACCACACCTATTTAACTGTCTGAGAGGGAGATGAGAGTTTTCACTTGACCTGAAACCTGATATCTTATACAGTGGAACCAACACAAATGCAGGCTCCCTCAGCAGAAATGACCTCAGGTCAGAAGGTCTAGCAGTCTTATCACAGAAGGGATTGTGTAGACTACATAATGAATTTTTTTTCCTACTCAAACTGATACATTAAAAAAGGGGGGAGATAGTGCCAAATTGGTTTGTGTTAGCTCCTTGAAGGAAGAAATCCTGTTTTACATATCTTTATCTCTTACAGTGGCACACATGATCTACACATAATAAAGGCTTTATAAACGAATGACTGACGGGGCAATGACAATACTATGGCACAGTAAGCAACGGTTTTTGTTTTGTTTTTCATGAAATCATCTGTGTTACTCCAGGGCAGACATGAGAAATAGTTGGAAGATTTTTAAACATGTGTGTGTGTGTGTGTGTGTGTGTGTGTGTGTGTGTGTGTGTGTGTGTGTGTGTGAGTGTGTGTGTGTGTTGGAGGGAGACACATGTCATGAAATGCCTATAGAGATCAGAGGACAGCTTGCAGAAATGTATTATCCCCTTCACTATAGGGGTTCTGACGCTGGAACTCCAGCTACCAGGCTTGGCAGGTACCTTCTTTTTCCTGGACCATTTTGTAGTTCCAAATAGATGGAAGTTGTGATGATCAAAATTAAGCTCACCCTCAAAAGAGTTTCATAACAGTTATTGTTGTCAGGGGCAGAGTGTGCATAGTGATGAAGCTTTGCAGGATATGTGCAGCACACGGTGAAAGCCTACTGGTCAGAGATGGCAGGAGGGATTGCAACTGACATGTTATTGGTGAGTCAGCAAAGAATAAATGTTTGGCATCGGAATAATCTATGACTTTATGATAATCGACCACAAAGTGTGAAAGTAACTGTAAAGCTAAAACCTCATGTCAAAGTACCAAAGGTTCTTAGAAGAAACATATGTAACACACACACACACAGAGAGAGAGAGAGAGAGAGAGAGAGAGAGAGAGAGAGAGAGAGAGAGAGAGAGGAGGGAAGGAGGGAGGGAGGGAGGGAGAGGAGACGGAGAGGGAGAGGAAGCACACTTTTTCCCTAGGAACCTTATATTCAGGTGAATATATAGGAAGTGAATTATCATGTGCTTATTTTCAGGAAATGAAAATTATCAGTGCAATGTCTCCCAATACATAAAAGTATCTTTTGACGAAAGCATAACAAGTTGATTTCAGCCGTAATAAAATTTACCTTGGATACAGGACGTGTGCACTTGCTAACTGAATCACCCCTGCCACATTCTGCTTGGGAGCCTCACTTTTGTGTCACGGTGTTCATCCGATTACACTTATTCCCACACCCATGGCCAGGACTAAGAATTCACTGATCTCTAAATTAAACAACTGCTTAGTTTTCAATCACTTCTTAGTTGCTTGGTGAACAACACAGTTCCAAGGTTAAATTGTCTCATAAATCTTTGTAGAGTGAGAAGGGAGACACCTTCCTAGAAGAATGCCATTCTGTTTTGGTCACAACTCAAAACCTGTCTTAGAGACTTTACATGTTAATGTCCGTTGTAGGAAAATTGTTCATGTATCACTTCTTATTATCTATTCAATGAGTAAATACACCAAGGTGTGCAGGGCTCAGGTGTGGATAGGGGAATTTCTTTTTCTTGGCCTTTTGTGAAGACTATTTATTCTAAGAAAATCCAAGTCTTATATCAGACTATGCAACAGCATAAAAAGTCAAGGAACAAAACCAACAACATTTTAACCTGCAGAACCTTTGGTAATGAGACCACAGTGTCAGTATAACGTCCTCCTTTCTCTCAGTTTGTGGGAAAGGAATCAGAAGTTGCTTCCCAGGGGAATCCCAGGAAACTCAACCAATGCAAAATCAATTGTACTTGTCCAGGTAAGTTGGGAAGAATAGCAGTGCCCAGATGCAGGTGAAAGAATACGGTGGGGATAGAGTTCATGAAAGACAGAGAGCATGAAGCTGTAGATGTAGAGCATATGCAGATGTTCAGAGTGTGGAAAGAAAGAAACTGGGTAATGATCTGTGGCAGAAGGGTGTTATATAAAAGACTGGCTTTTTTTTTCTCCTAAGAAGTATATGAGGAGCATCTTTAGCTAGTGCCCAGAGTTTCACTTCCAAGACACTGTGCTATACTGGATAGAAATAAACAGGTCCAGGGAAACATCCTGGTGTGTGTGAGTGGGGGAGGGCAGAGGGAGAGGAAGACAGTCATCTAGGGAGAAGTGGTGTGACTCAACTAGAGTGGTAGCTATATAAATGCAGAGGAATTTGAGAAATGTTAGTTAGGTAAAATTGACAGGATTTCTGGGTTACACGAAGGAAGCAGAGTGTAGGTGGTGGTGGGGGCAAAGTTGCTGTCTCAGTAAATGAGCTTTGGGAGGGAGCAAATGACAGTGTTGATTAAGGAGAATCTCTTAGGGCCACTGGAGGATGGAAATCATGACTTGGAATGTGTCTACTTTGCACGGGTAACATTTCTCCATCAATACTTAGCCTAGGTAAAAGAATTTCCTTAATCAAAGTCACTAGCAGGCAGTTGAAGGACTAATTTGAAGTGATGAAGGGAAGGGGTGCTTAGGGGCCAGCATTTAAACCTGGAGAGGAGGAAGTGAAAACAAAAGAAGATGCTGAGACAATGAAGGGGGCCGTGGCAGCGAAGGTCCCTGCACTATTGAAGGATGCAGGTAATTGGAACACAAGAAAGAGAAGAATGGGAGGTTGTGGGAAGGAGGAGTGATATTTGAATTCAGGATTTCAAGAATTCCTGGAGCTGTTCTTGGTGATAACATTCATTTGGGTTTGGAGGACTAAAGTGAAACACTCTTCATCATAGAAGAGGAAGAACAGGAACCAAGTACCAGAAGTACTAGGATAGAGGACATTACAACCACCTAAGATGTTGGGAGGATGCACAATACAGGTGTGGATGGGGCACCAGGGATGGGAGTTTATGGGGAGGAGCAGGATGCCAGGGAGCTTGGCAGGTGAGAGAATGCAGACTCTGTACCACTGGGTAACAGCTCAAAAGCATCTTCAGGTGAAGGTGCAAGATTTTAGCACCTGCTTCTCAATCTGGAGGCTCCTGGGAAGCTGTGTGGAAAGTAGTACCCAGGAGACACCAAGGAAGTGGTACCCAGGAGAAAGCAAGGGGTTAGCTAAGATTGAGAAGTAGAGGGAGAGGTGGGTGAAGAGCTGAACACTCTTCCCCATGGGGAAGAAATGTGCTGCTGACAAAAACTAGATACTATGCCTGATGGTGCAAAGTGTGGGCATAAACGGGTCGGTGACGACTTTAGAGAGGAAACACTGAGCATCGGGGAAAGGAGAATACAAACTACACTGAGTCAACACAGAGTTTTCTAGTGTGGACTTAAAGGGACGATGATAGGAATCTAAGGTGTTATTGACTTAAAGTGATATAGCCACCTCCTCCCCTAAAGTAATTAATATGCATATCTAGCTTGGGGACTGGAAGAATGAGACAGGGCAGAACACAGCAGAACAATGGGAATTGGAGCAGCGCCTCTCTTCTTCTAGAGCTGTTTGAAGACACAGCTTCTAGATACCATAATGGATTTCACATGTGGTCAAGAGAGATTGACAGTGAGGAGCAAATGAGCTCCACTCACCCCAGTGACAAGGAACACACTGTGTTTTCAACTCCAGCACAGGGATGAGATCTCCTTGTAGACTAAGACAGGAGCCACTTGAAACATGAGTGGGCAGCTCTTCAGCCACTGTACCATGAGCCTCAATTCACTGGTACCTGCAAGGTGAAGAATCTGGGAGTCAAAGATGTTATCATCTTAACTAAAAGGATGCACAATGGGTTGTCAGTGAGAACTAATGGGAGCCTGGTGAAAAGGGAAAAGCATGCAAAAATAAGTTTGAAAATATACAAGTTGATATGTGTAGTCTACATGACTGCAAACTTCTTTAGCAGGATGTACTTACTGATCCCAGCAGCACATAGGAGACAATGTAAACCCCAATAATTGAGAAACCTATTAATACCGGAATGCTGACTAATAGCAAGACATTAAGTGATTTCTCCACATTAGACCATAGGGAAGGATAAGGAAACTAACAATATAATGGCTAATGATGAACCGATAAATGATTCAACATTCAAAGAGGCAGAAGTGAGGGGAGGAAAGGTGCGTGAGTATTGGGGAAACAATCAGATAATGGCTGTACCAGTCTATATGGTGACATATGCCTGTTGTCTGTACTCAGCAGAAGGATCAGAAGTTTATCATCCTCAGCTACAGAGCAAAACTTGAGACATTTAATTTCTGTGCATTACAATTGATCAAGGTGCTGATGTGGAGATCAAAATAGTAATTTTAACTATTATTCAAGAGAAGTGTAAGGAAAAAAACCTAACAAGAGGAAGAGTCCTGCTGAAGCACTGAGCAGGATGCAGTCATGAGTTCTGAAAGCAGGACACACACCAGCAGACTGCATCATCCACTGACCTGTTATTTCAACATCAGTAAACAAATATGTACAAGCATATGTACAAGGACTGGCAAGCAATAAAAAAATGACATGTGACATCTAATCCCATTGGCTCCTATATCCTTTCTTTACTTTAATTGAAAATCAATTCTTTTCTCATATAATACATCTCATCCACAGTTTCCCCTCCCCAAACTCCTCCTAGCTTCTCCCAACGTTCCCCTCTCCCCTAAGATGCACTCCCTCTCTGCTTCTTCTGCAGAAAAGAGCAGGCCTCTAAGAGATAACAGCCAAACAGGAAAAAAAAAAAAAACAAGATATAACAAAACAAGGCAAAATCCTTCACATTGAGGCTGGACGAGGCAACCCAATAGGAGGAAAAGAGTCTCAAGAGTAGGCAAAAGAGTCAAAGATACATATACTCCCACTTTTTAGGAGTCCCTCAGAAACACCAAGCTAACAGCTGTAACATATAAGCAGAAAGACCTGGTGTAGATCCATGCAGATCCCAAGCTTGCTGTGTTAGCCTCTGTGGGCCCAGGTGAACCCAGCCATTAGTTGATTCAGTGGAACATGTTCTGCTGATGTCCACCATCCCTTCTGACTCCTACACCCCCCAGGTTTCTCCATCTCTAAGGACAATGTCCACACAGCCCACTGAACTTAGAAAAGTTGAACTGGTGCCTTCATGAAGCCTTCACCCCACTGTTCTAGTTTCTTTGGTGCAAGATGGTACATTGAAAGCTATGGAAAGAGAAACTTGGACACCAATATAGCCACAAAAACCTTTGACCTACAATCTGCCCTACCTGAAAGATGTGCTGAGCTAACTGACAAATGTGGGTTTAGAGAATACTCCAGTTGAGGGATTATGCAATACCTCAATTTACCTATAAAGAAAAATATGTTCCAGCACTTAGGAATATCCATACAATGGGATTGATATACTCAAATCATGGATCGCTTCATGACTACCAGTCAATTCAAGGGTGACAAATTAGTCACTCATTGTCTTGGCAATTGAAAATCGACTAGACTTGTACTCAATGAATTATTCAGTAAATTAATCTAATGGTATTAATACACAGTCTTTGTTCATTAATTTTCGTTAAGATGAGGTTGATGGCTCATGACTGCACTTCAAGACTTTAAGCAAGTTATTTAACTTTACTATTTCTTCCCTCAAACTCCCACGAGCTCCACCATAGTTGAACTCCTCCTTTGCTAAACATGTAGCTTGCCTTCAAAAGCACATTCTTTTCAAGAAAGATGTCAGCATGGTAGTAGAAGATAGTCCAATAATTAATGTTGTTAGCAGTCCTCTAAAGTCTGTAAGTCAAAGTCTACATAGTGTGGGCGCCCTGGTGAGTGCTAATACTTCCCTTCATCCACTAGGGGTGGGGTGTCAGGTCACTATTCTTTCTGTGCCCAAAAGGAATCAGCAGTTATGAAAAGGAATCAATAGCCTACTTAAAGAATAAAATCAACCAAAGACTCACACACTCAGAAATGACCTTTTCATTAGAATACACACATTTGTATGTAATTTACATGATCCCCTATTTTCTCCTTCAGTAAGGTATATTTGATCAGTATTTCTATTTTGTAAATGAGGAAATCAAAGCTTAAACCCACTCCCCTTAGCCCTAGTGCTTGAACTGACTTTTTGAAGCCCATTCTCTTTGCAGTGATACCTTTCTCAGCCTAGATATAGGGCATAGGGCCTTAGTCCTGCCTCCAAGTGATTAGTTGACTCTCCATAGGAAGCCTTACCCTTTCTGAGGAGTTAATGGGGGATGGGTGTGGGGAAGGTGGTGAGAGCAGGAGGAGAGGAGGGAGTAGGAACTGGGACTGGTATGTAAAATGAGAAAAGATTGTTAAAATTAAAAAAAAAAAATTTAGAAACACCCACTGTGTTCTGAACTATTCAGTATATCAGGAAGGTTGCAGTTGTGTGAGAAAATATATTCCTTTTGTCTTACAAAACTGCCACATTAAAAAAAAATATTTTGTAGAGGCTCCTTTTAACCCTCTCATAGGCTTCCCTGGGGTCAGGTCAGGATTCTAATATACATTGCTCCAAAGTGAGAGAGGTGAAATAGATTTTAGGTGGGCAGACAATGCGAATGCTCCATGGCAGCTCACAGTGAGCCCAGCTCTTCCTTTCTGAAATAAGCTGGCTGAAGTGTCTGTCCCTGTAACATGCAATAATGAATGAAAACTATAATGGTTTTTTTCTTTCAAATATTCTCTTTCTTCAGATGCTGTTTTATGAATCTTTGCAATCAACTGGAAAGTGGGTAAGTCTGAAGTTGCCACTTCAGTGATAGCATAATCAATTGAGAAACACTGCCTGAACCAGGAAAGGAAGCTAACAATTGCAACAACAATGACGTGAAATAAAAGGAAGCAAAGGTAAGCAATTGCCTGTATATTTTTGGAATTTTGATGCAAAGCAGGAGAATGAGTTAGGCAGGCAAAAAAGGAGATAAAGTTGGACGTTATTTGCCATGTTTGTGGATCTTTCAAAATAAAGCATTTCATTCGGAGTGTGGAAGTGATATTTGATGAGTGGCCAGCAGTAGCACAGTGAATTACCAGTGCCAATCAGTATCATTCTGACATTTGGAAATAACCTTTGGGAAGCAATCCTGATGTGTGGGCAGTCAGACTTGTTTCCTACATGGTAATGGGAAAGCATTCCATTATAACGGACAAAGAAAGACTTGAAAGAGCCAGAGTCTTAAGGTCTGCTACCTACATAGTTGATCCTTTCTCTGGATGTTAGCTTTGTTGCCCTTTTAAAGAGAACACCCACTTCAAGGCATTGTGTTGGCAATGAAATGTCACAAAGCTGAGCAGCAGCAGCAGATATTCAGATACTGAATCAACTGATCTTGTAGATCCCAAAACTTTGGATGGAGAGAGTTCAGCTGCTTGCACTCTGGGCATCTGCTGAGAAGGAATCTATCTCCATTACAATGATAGAAATGTGTTTTCAAGAAACAGAGCTAGCTTGGGCAAGGTCTCCAAAGAGCTTTTGATTCTGCTAGTGAATTCCCTTTAATAATTTCTTCCTATAGAAAGCTGGGATCCACTACCTTGAATAAACTAATCTACGATTTATTATTCTATTTTTTAATCTGAAAGATGCCATTCACAAAGAGGGTTTTTCAAACACATTTATCCTAAAAATTAATAGACTAGTCTGCTTTATACTATAGACATTTCTAGATAGATGTTAAATGCTCATTAAAACAGATTATTTGTCAGGTGATTATCATACATACATAGATAATTTAGGAACTTGTTTTCTGTGTAGCATATATAAAAAGTATTTTTCCTCTGAAAGTCTGGTTTCCTAATCTTTTCTCTTCTATATAAGGAACTAAATAGCTCTATTAATATACCTACATTTGTTGTGACATGTTAAAGACTTACAGTAAATTAATAGGTTATCTCAGTACACAACCCTCCATGGCAGGTGACACTATTAGCTCATTTCAAGAAGATGACACTAAAACTTCAACAATTTAATTCTGTTAAGTGGCATCACATTTATTTGAAGTTCAGTAGCCGCTTAGTAGTGGTAATGACACTTAATGTGGATTTTAGTTATCATTTCATAATAAATTTCCATTGGGTAGCAAAATCATTACCATTTAATAAGCTGTACAAGAGTCAGAAGTTCTGGGCTCCAAGGTATCTGGATACCTAGTGTCCAACATCCTTGAACATGAGGTAGATGTGATAGGTCTGAGGAGGGTGATAACAAGTGCTACTAAGAAAGAGGCTCAGCAAATTGAGAGCACAGGAAGAGGGTGGAGGGAGCTACAAGAATGAGAAGGGAAGAAGA
The DNA here is from genome assembly GCF_003668045.3 of Cricetulus griseus. Classification (NCBI taxonomy): domain Eukaryota; kingdom Metazoa; phylum Chordata; class Mammalia; order Rodentia; family Cricetidae; genus Cricetulus; species Cricetulus griseus. The sequence goes on from NW_023276806.1 coordinate 191,677,801, forward strand.
GAAAAGATGCAGGGGTCATGAGGGAGCAGAAAATTCAAGTCGGGGGAAGAATAGAAGAAAGGATATGTGATAGGTAGGGTTTTAGTTGAAGGGTTGGTAGGGGAGGACTGGAGGGAGAAGGGAACTGGGATTGGCATGTAAAAGAATCTTGTTTCTAATTCAAATAAAAAAAAAAAGAAAGAGGCTCAGACTTTGCTCAGGACAGCAGGCAGATTCCCAATCTCTATTCATTTCAGAACCTTATTTTGTTATGCTATGACACATACTCTTGGGTGTAGTTGAAAATTAGTGAGCAATGTTTGTACTTTATCTTTTCACTGATATGAAGATAATAAAATACAAGTAACCGAAATTAAAATCCTAAATATGCAGCAAATGACATATATTATATATGTATTTATGTGTGTATATTTGTGTGTTGCAGATGTCAGTATCTGTGTAAGATGTTATCAATTATCCATATAGTACATTATTGTATCAGATGTATTAGGTATATCTATCAGTGGCCATAGATATATGAAGGGACAGAACATTAATGTTTATCTATAACATTACTGAAATGCAGTTCTTAGCTGGCTGGGGTAAAACAATTTACAAGATGCAATTTGAGATCACTTCACTCTAAGACTGGTTTTTGTTTCTTCTCATTAATAAAGGCTATTGGAATGTAACTGACTAGTACTAGATAAAGGTTTCACTAGAAGCGACAGAAACCACACAAAATCCGTTCCACTGTGCAGTAACAGAATTAAAACATTGTGACAACTAAATTATGAAGTCATGAGTAAATTAATGACTCACCATTTTGGATGAAAATTGAGTGACTTTTGAATGATTTAATTTAGAAACAAATTTCATTCCTCACCATGCTCTCTTACACACACACACACACACACACACACACACACACACACACCCTTAGTTTGAACTAACCCATCCAATCTTAAGAGTGCTACAATCAAATGTTAGTTAATACTCTTCATCAACAAAACATTAGAGCACAGAAATGAGTAACAGTAATGAACTAGCCAGATCCCAGCATGTTGCTGAGATGTGAGAGCAATGGCAATCTGAGCTGTATGTGCAGAGCTGCAAGTATCCTCACACCTCCAGTCATGTTTCTTTTCATGCCCTACCTTAGTGAACACAGAAGGTTTTATTCTGCAAATCTCACGATGAAAAAGAGCCTCACAGTCTTTACAGCTTACAGTGATGGCAAGCGTAGTCACAGACCCAATAAAGCATCTGATGCTTACGTATCAGGACCTTAAAGTTCTGAAGGACAATTCAAAATCCCATCAAAGCATTTATCTTATTACAGCAATAATTACATGGATTCCACTCAGACACTCAGATGACAAGGAAACAGAAATGTCAGGTATACAATAGAATGTTGCTAATTTATTATACAAATCAGAATCGTAGGTAATTAATATATGCCTGGTTCCTAGCAAGTAGCATCACTCTGTGCAAGGGACTGGACAGTGTTTTAGATACTAGAGTGACATAATTATAGAGGCATCTTTGTGGTTTAATCAAATTGTTTAAACTTGAATATAGCTGGGTGTTGGTGGCAAGCGCCTTTAATCCCAGTACTCGGGAGGCAGAGGCAGGCGGATCTCTGTGAGTTCAAGGCCAGCCTGGTCTCCAGAGTGAGTGCCAGGATAGGCTCCAAAGCTACACAGAGAAACCCTGTCTTGAAAAAAAAAAACCAAAAACAAATAACTTGAATATAATATTGTCCTTGCCTCTTCCAGCTTAGACTTTGTTGCAAGTTCTAGCTGCAGTCAAACCACTCAACTTGGCTAAAAGGCACACTTAGCATTATTTAGCTATACTGAATATATTAAATCTCTTTTGTAAGTATGGAGAAACATATATATATATATATATATATATATATATATATATATATATATGCATATAAAAGATACTAAAGCATTTCATCCCCACTTTCTGCTTCCCGAATCCTCAGAGGTGAGCGGCTCCCATTTCCATGCCTTCCTACTCTGATTAGTCTATCACTTCAGCTGTGCTGTATGTAGACACAGTCCTTCTCTTAAGGGCTTTTTAAAAGATATTTTTAAAATCACATCTGTGGAAAACATGTTAACACAGAAAATTGATGTTGAGGAGTGGCATCATTGCTGAGAAAATTCTGACCACGTGATTTGTAGGCCCTTGAAACTGGTTTGTGAGAGGAATTTGGGGAAATGTGAAGCTGGAGGCGGTTGGATCCCTAGAATTCTGTAAGCAGAGCCTCCCTTCTCTTTCTGATGGCAGCACAGAAGCATAAAATACTGATAGGACGGTGGACAATGATTGAGAGGTTTCAGAGAGAATTAGGGATTTTACTAGGAATGAACTCCTGGCCTTTGAGTCATGTTTAGTTAAAAAAACAATCTTGCTGCACAGGACCTGCATATGATCAAGCCAGTAAACTTTTCAGCATGAGTTTGATTAAGATCATGGCAAAGGCTTTGCAAGAGAAGAGCATTAATTGGCAGTTGACAGTTTTTAGGGGTGCAGCCCTTTGTAGCTTTCCTAGACTTTGGCAGATGGTTCCATACTCATTCCCATATTGGCGGGACAATTTTGATTCAGTGGGTTGGGATATAAAGGACTAGATGTTGGAGTGGGATGTGCTGGGGGATGTTCAAATGGACTTGTTGGGATTATGGATATGGTCAAAAAGGATTGCATCCACTTGGTCATTCAAAACTTACTGCACATATTAGAGTCAAGAAAAGAGAAATTTCTTCCATGAGTCTACAGAGTCAATCCTACCTGATGTGAAGTAACCTGTCCCCTAGAACCCTACTGCTTTGGTTTGCCAACCTGCAGGCTTGTAAAGCCTTTGCCATGATCTATAATCAAACTCAATTTGTAAAAACTAGATTAATAATATGATATAGATATGAATTGAGTTATGAATAAACACAGTTACATATGTCCTATCTTGTTCCAACCTTAGACCAAAAAATGCTAAGACAGTGAAAAGGTGTTGGGTAACATTTATGAATAAGCAGTTGTCACTATCCCCTTCACATCTTAGATACTGGACCTTGAGTAAATTACTCAAAGCTCAGTTCATTGTCTCCGGAAAGGCTGATGACTTAAGTGTCATCTCACATTGTTGCTTTTGGGATTAAATCAAACAATAAATACAAATACTTGTGCATGTAATATGAGCTGGATGTCTATTGTTCTTTGCATCTACAATGCTGTTTCATCATGTCCCACCTTGTAACCTAGGAAGAACTCAGATGATCCTTGGTAAAGCCTTTCTTACAGTGCTAAGGATGTCAGACAAATGCTTCAGAGGAAGGCATGGAGAACCATTGCAGAAAGAAAGAACAGTGATAGTACAAGAAATAGGCAAGAGATGGAGTGACTCAGAAAGATGGAGCGACCCATTGTCAGCTCAAGTGAAAAGCCAAAGACATTTTAAATGAACACCTGTGGGCTGAATGATGGTTTCTTACGTTTTTTCAGGATGAACCACATTAGAGAGATAATCAAACAGCTAATGCTTCTAATTCCACATTCATTTGCTACACGGAGGATACTTGTAGCCATGAATATAGAAGCAGGGTTTAAGGTTTTTAGTCACCTAACATATTCTTATATGAAGGATAGATAAAGACAAAAAATGTTCATTGGCTCAGGAAATAACAAGTTCAAAACAACTAAGTATTAAAATCATTTATAAGAAATTTAATCAGAATGAAAGAACTTAGAAACAGATCCTTTTATATAAAGATGTGTAGTCTAGGGAAGCAAGGAGCAGTAGTGGTGTTACCCTACAATGCAACTCACTAAAAATACTCCTAAGAAATGTGCACACACATGAACGACAAAATGAAAAGATTTAGCAGCAAAAATTTGGCTAAATTACTGTATTACATTAGTAAATATCTGAAACTGAGTGCGAAAGTAATAAAAAGTAATTTAACAATCTCATACAAGGATAATTTTCATAATTGTCAGAAAATGAAAATGATGTTGTGAAATGAAGAACTACATTTTTATGGCAAATATTCTCCACTAATTTGATAATGAGAGGCAGAAGATGGTGGATAATAAGTGAATCATAAAGAAGTACAAAATGAATTGAGAAATAAATAAAGACTGGGGAGGAGGAGAATGCACAGGAAAGAATATAATCACAATATATTGTATGTAAAAATTTTAAAGTATTTTACACATCAATCAGACAAGATGAAAGGAGAGACATAGCAAGCAACAAGGTTGCTGTTGGATGACTTGGTTTTACAGGGAATATGAACTTGATGGGACTGAGAGCAGTAGCAGCAATTAATTATGTGTAAAATTCAAAATATATTTAAAGTATAGAATTTGATTGTATTTTGACCAAATTACAATAGGTGCTAGAATGAGACTACAACTACAGATCAGAAGGATTTAACAAGGCAAGTGGAAACAGAAATGTGGAACGTAAGGATTTAGGAATAAAAATAAAACATGCATACTTGTTTGCTTTTACATATGTGTATCTGTACGCATACAACTTTGTCCACATCAGCAACAACAAAAAAGCAATTTTCAATGGTCCATGTACCAGAAAAATTGAGAAATTTCCAATAGAAAGACATTTTAAAACCACATTCTCTGTAAAAATGCAATAAAATTGAAAAATTTTTACATATACATGTGAAAAACTTAAAAGAACATTTAAAGTAATAAAATCCCAGAACTTTAGATTTTAAAGTAAATAATTTGTCAAAACAAAGGGCCTATTTTAATTTACAAAAGCATTCTTATTTGTGTTGAACATTTGACTTTGCTGTTATTATACTATGCAATTACAAATATATTATCTCATTAATAACTATAAGGTAAACATTAATAACACAAATAACTATAAGATAAGCATTTCACTATAAATAGTAGGTGAAGAATTCTAGTGAAGTAAAAAATCCTTTGAATATCACCTGTTTCACTCCAATCCTGTGGTTCAATTAACTGTTCTATAATTTAAGTGAGACCAGAGACTAGCAAAACCTAAACCATAACTCTAATGTTTTAAATACCATGCAAGAAGGATTGAAAGCAAAGGTAAACAGAAGGAAGAGGATATCTAGGAGAAGGAAGGATGGAAAGACAGGGAGGGAGGGAGGCAGAGAGAAGGATGGAGGTCAGGAGGGAGAGAGTGAGGGAGAAGTTAACAGCTGTGTTACCATAAATCTTTCTGCCATAAGCCGCAGAGCCCCACGGCCATGTGTGTGCTCTACGCCAGCCGCCCACCTGAGTTAGGGTCCCAATTAATGCAGAGAGAGACTTGTATTAGGTACAATGCTGCTTGGCCAATGACTAGGATTCTCATCTGTTAGCTCAGTCTTAATTATTATAAATCTATATATTTTATAAGACTTATATTATCAGACGCCTTATTGGCGTCCCTCCTTGCCGGTGGATCACATTGGACCTCTGGAGGAAGAGGGGAGGGGAAAAGGGGGCGTAGCATCCTCCAAGTTACTTCCTGCTGGGTTTTTCTTGGCAGTGAGACACAACTGTTCCTGGCACACCAATTATGTCAGAAAGGAGGATGGGCATCGAAGAAACTCCTTATGGAGTTTGCTTTCAACATGGCAAGATTAGCCATTTGGGCAAGAAACTGCTCTTGCCTGGACTGTTTGTTGCTGTTTAAACTGGACATGCAGGACCCACAAGAAAGTGACGGCTGAACTTACAAAACAAGACAGTACTGAAGGGTTCCTGTTGAAATGGAGAAGTGTGCCAGACACACTGTGGCCTATGGGCTGAAGATGGATGCCCCAATGTTACAGAGGAACTTAGGGTGACTGTCCAGGTAGCGGATGTCTCTGTCAATTCTAGAGTATATATATTATCCTTCTGTGGTCTTGATAGAGTTAAAGACAGATAGTTATGGTTATAGTTTCTTCAGTTATTATAAAAGATAAGTTACCCTTTTTATTTAGACAGAAAAGAGGAGATGATGGGGAATGTACTATGTATGTTCATCTTATTGATTATGGAATAAAATACTGTTTGGCCAATGAGACAGCAAGTTAGATGGGACTAGAAGTCAAAGAGGATTCTGGGAAATGTAGTAGAGAAGTGGTGATCCAGGCAGGAAGTGACATAGCAAGGAGACTCATATTTAAGAAAGGAGAAACAGGAAGTGCCCTTTTCCCCTCTGCTCTTCCTCCAGCGGTGCAATGTGATCCACCGACAAGGAGGGACGCCAATAAGGAATCCAAAAAGATAAGTCTTATAAAATATATAGATTTATGATAATTAAGACTGAGCTAACAGATGAGAAATCCTAGTCATTGGCCAAGCAGCATTTGAACCTAATACAAGTTTCTGTATATTAATTTGGGCCCTAAATCAGGCAGGCGGCTGGCGTAAAGCACACACGTAGCAGTGGAGCTTGGCGGCTTTTGGCGGAAAGATTTATCCTAACACAACTGAAGAAGTGATGTTAAGAAATGAAATAAAAATCTCTGGGGAATTATATAAGGAAATGCATAAGTAATGCATTTTTATCATTTTATATCAAAAGTAAAATGATCACAGATGTTAAAATGAACAAGTTTATGCCAAAACTTATCAAAAATGAGTGAATAAAACAAACAAAATGAGGAAAGAAAACAAGAAGTAGCCAACTTAGGAAACAATTGGTCTAATTATTATGTGTATAACCATGTGATAGAAGTGTTTTCATTACATAGATAATCAACATGAAACCTAGCAGTTGCCCAAATGTGTATATGATATGAATATCAAAATTACTTAGGAAAATGCTACTATGGAGATTTAAATTTTTCTTTTTCATGTACATGTATGTACATACATGTGTGCAGGCATACATATGTATAGGGACATGAGCATATGTAAGTGTGTGAATGTGCAATCAAGAGTCTGATGCCATTAATCCTTCTTAATTGTTCTTGAACCTTATTTTTTGAGGCCTGGTCTCCCAACCAAACCCACAGCTAACTGATAAGACTTGTCTCACCAGCCAAATTGCACCATGGGTCCCTGTATCTGCCTTCTGATTCTGGAATCATAAAGGACTCATCATGTTTACCTAGCTCCTGTGTGGGTGCTGGGGACCCAAACTCTGGTTCTCATACTTGTATAGCAAGGGCTTAAACCACTAACAATCAATCTCCCCAGTATAATATATAAATTTTTACAGGTAATAGTTGCTGCTTCTTACCAGAAATCTTTAAGGGTAGAGTCATTGAAACATTTAATGCAATGGTCCTTTGCATTCTATATAAACTATTTAAAGCTATGAGGAAGGGAATGACAGTGATTAATTTCATATATCCAGTGAGATTTTTACATGAGTATGAGATAATATTACTCAAAAAATTTTAAAGAGCTTTAACTAAATTTATGCATGAAGTTTGGTAAAATAGTAGTAAATGGAATTCAATAGCACATTAAAAGTAACATCATAACAATTGCAGCTACAGTATTTTATTATGACACTGCATAGCTGTCCCAACTAGAAAAATATAGACATGATTCATCTGAATAAAACAGTTCATAATAATCAATTGATTAACATCAAACACAATACCTACCTTAAACCAAACCCCAATACCACACTACTACCTAGAACAAAGTAAAATTCTTGTGAAACTCCATCAGGATAAATGTTTCAATCTAACTAAATTTTACAGTATTTCCACTTCATACACAGTTTCATTTTTGAAGCTTGCAGGTCTTTGTAGACAACCAAGTACCAAAAATATTAAATGGAAAAATCTATAAATAAGCAATTTGTAAGTCTTAAATAAGTTTTGTTATTTTGTCTGGCACAATGCTATACTTACCATATTTTATTATTAGTATTTGTTGTGAGGGAATGAATTACTTTAGTTAATTTAAAGCTGGACTTTTCACTGGTATTCATAAATAGGAAAACAGTGTTTGGTATTTTCTGCAGTTTTGGGGATCTTTAGAGTATCTTAGACCGTGTTCTCCATAGAGAAGAGGGAACTACTGTACTGCAATTCATCCAGAAAAAGCATTCCATTACAAAACAAAATCCATTCTTCATTAAGAGAATAACATGCTGCTATGCCGTCTTCAGATGTTCAATAATCTCACATTTTAGAAAAAAATAGTTGCTTTAGGTACTGGACTCATCCATTACTAGAATTCCTTTTATGCATAATTGAAATTCACAACTGAGATTGTAATTATTCTTTTCTCAGTTGCAATCAGCTTTTGAAAAGATTGCCATTTTACACTTATTTTTATCCTAATGGAGTACTTTGCAACAGTCGATTAACCAAATCCACAAAACAACGTATATACGTGATGCAGAAATGTGACATCTGTCTCCACTTGTGGGAGAGGAAGAGTGGGGTTCCCTGTTGAAGGAGGTTTGCATCACACCACCATGGGAGACTCCAGTTTAGTGCCTGGAAGACGGAGTTAGACGTTCCGCTGCTTGTGAACAGCTCAACAGCATGGAGTCCTCCAGGTTGGTGTATCTCTAAACGTGACCCACCTGGAGATCCATGGTGTCGAACAATGAACTTTCCAAACCAGCCAGGCTTCCATAAGGTGTGTGGGGGGCTGTTCCTCTTCACCAGCGGTGCTTGAAGAATCCGCAACCCGCATCTATCTAACCCGGAAACATCATCGCTTGCCTCTTTTATCATTGCATCCCGTTTCTACAACACTGTCAAGGCTTCTGGCCAGTATGCATATTTCCAGTACTCCAGGATAATAACCTTAGGCTTGCACATTTCCGCTTTAATAAAGAAAAACGATCAAGGGAATCAGCAAACATTTGCAAGTAGTGTCGGCCATACCACAAAAACCAGAGAGTACCAAATTTTATTCTGCATAGCCGCTATGTAACATATGTATTGAACTGCTTACAAATAGTTTCAAGTTGCAGTGTAATTTCACATTTTGGTGTCTACTCATCTGATGTAGTTGTCATTACCTGCACCACTGAACAAGGATGTCTTGCTAGCATTCATGTAAAAATCAGACCCAGACGTGTGGCTATGCCATCTTATGAGGACTGTCTTGACTATAACCTGTCCTTTACATTCCATGTTGTCCAAACTGCACCCCAAACCTTAGCAGCTCAGTTCGTTTGCAGTTAGTGTGACTGGGTGATGTGTTTGGTGGATCTTGGAAATCTTCTGCTGCTGTCTACTTCAACTATGCTCCCCCTCTACTTATAAAAGGGTGCGGTGGCCTCACCAGTCCCCTACATTCGTGTTTTCTAAAAATACAGTTAAAGTTCCTAGGCTAGACTAAAGTGTGGTCAAATAAAGTACCTATTACATTTTAGTTAGAGGGGTTATGTTTATTACCCATATCCTTCCTGTGCCTGATATTTAGATGCACAGAACTGTAGATAAATGTCAGTTTTTAATTAAAGATTAAGACAAGACTTAAGATGTGTATATTCTTAAAAGGCATTACAAATTAAATTGTCAGTGAGGCCAAACTCACTCTTTAAACCCAATTTGTTCTGAAACTTACATCAAATATTAATTCTAAAGACTCTTCTGATGATTTTAATAACTGGTAACTGGCTGAGAAGACAGACAGACAGACAGATGGATAGAATATAGGTAATAAATGCTGAGTATAGATAAATAAGTTTTAAAGAATGATAGGCAAATCACAGTATGAATATATTATGAAATGCCTGTGTTCCTATTTTCATCTGAGAGTAAGTTTCTGTGGGATAGGAAAGCCACAACAAACAAACAGAGAAGCAAACAACATGAATGATCCATGAAAGGGAAGCTGAAGGCTAAAGACAATTCTCTATTTGATTGCTGATCAGAAGCTACTCATACTTCTCCCTATATGGTTGTGTTAGGACACTCCTCCTGAATTTAGGTTACATATTGATTTTCTAGCAATTAACCCTGGCTGCATCTTGTCAAGTTATTTGTCTTCAAGCCCATATTTCTTCAAGTGTAAAATGGAAAAAAGTGAAAGGGTTTTTGTGAAGTATACAGTGTGTAAAAGCTCTTTGTAATTTTGTAAAACCGCATGGTGGAAAAATTATTAATCATAGTATTTTCATGAATGAAGCTAACTAAAAGCTAAAGGGTTAGACTCTTACAACAATGTAAAGATATTTGGATGTTGCTAAAGATAGCAATTAAAAGAAAAGGAAATATGACAGTATAAGGGTCCAGGGAACAAGAAAAACTATTGTTAAATGCATTCACATCTTTTTGCTTTAAAAAAATTGAGACAGGCCCTCCCTATTTGCCAAAATATACTAAAAAAAATTGTGATTCTCTTGCGTCAGTTCTGAGATTATAGATGTGTGGCCTGGCATTCAGCTATATCTAGATCTTCAAAGAGGGGTTTTCAGCTTTCCTAGGGCACTGGGCTATTGAGTCACATTGTAGGCTTCTGAAAGAAACACTGAAAAACACTGTTCTTAAGCACTTTGATCTTGCTTTTAAAATTTGCACATATTATACATAAACCAGGAATTCTGTATCCATCCATATAGTGCATGAAAGAGTATCTATCAACAAATCAAGATTCAAGATGTTGTACTGAGGAATAGTTTGCTTTCCTGGCATGCCAGAAGCCCTGGAGTGGACCTGCATGATAACCAAACACATCAAATAAACAATAAAAATGAAACTATTTTAGTGCTGAGACAGTCTGTAGCTGATACCCTCCACAGCCTTTCATCCAGTATGATCCTGGTCATTCATGGCTTCTTGATGACACCATATTATGGCGGTCGCTAGTTCTCAGAGTTCAGGAACTTACACTCATCTAGGAGGAGGTCTGCTCTTTCTACTCCTCATGGGAACTAGAAATGCCTGAGGAATTTATAACTCCAGGAGCAGATTCTTTCAAATACTAATTATTTCTGCATTTGGCAAGATAATTATGAAGCTAGTGATTTTTAAACCATTTATTAGAATTTCTCCTGTGTTTAAGATCTGTCACCGCTCTTTGGTAACCAGCTTTTGTACAAACCCCTTCTCCAGATGCCTTCCCTTTTCTCTTTTACGTTTTGCTCCTCCTTACAGGGATCCTAACACTTCCCAAATGATCATCCTTCTAGGAAAGCCAGTGTAGAGAAGGTGTAAAACAAATGCCATTCACACACTGCAGCCTCAAACATCATCCCTGTTTCCTGCTTTTCAGGACAGTTTGCCCTCAATCAGTCACTAAATCTCCATCTAGTCTTGGTCTTCCCTGTAGCTGATGGTGGCTACATTGTGGGCCAGTAACAGGACGCCAGTTTGCTAGTATTTGTCCAAGGATCCTTTTTCCTCCCACAGTGTCTCCATTGCTTATGATGGACCACTGATTGTTGAGTCAGGGAGTGAGGAAAGTCCCAATGGAATGAACCATGCCTGGTGTTTTGGCTATAACTAGTGTTCTGTTAATCTGAGCAGACACAGTGATGCTTGGTGGGAGTTTGTGCTTGTGTTTGTTTATTTCAACAGTCTTCAAAGACTCCTGTGAAATTAAAATGAGAAATAATAGCAATAATAAAAACTAAGAGCTCCAAGTTAGAGAAGATTAGTCTTGATCGGATAATTTTTCATTATTAATTTTGTTGCAAGAGTTTGTCAGATCATTTGAATGAACGCAAGCTTCCAGCTACAAAGTGCACCTACAACTACTACTCATTTTCTAACCCACACTGTTTTGTGTTGTTCCTTCCTTATATTAACTCTAAAGAAAATCCCACTTTTTTCTAATTTATTTATTCTTTTAAAAGTCATTTTACATTCCAACCACAGTTCTCTCTCCCACCCCTCCTCCCACCCTCCCTTGCCTTCCCCTCCAGCACAACCCATTCCACTCATCCTCACAAGTAAGGGCTCCCATGAGGAGTCAACAAAGTCTGTCATAATAGGTCAGGGCAGGGCCACTGCTTTCTTAAAATCAGGGTGTTGAGTCAAAGAAATGAATTCTGGAAAACACATAAAAGATCATTCTCTGTTTCGCAAATGATATTGTCTATGTGTTGACTGAATTGTCTCTACAGCGATTAATGAGGTGTGGTTCAAACTGTATTAACGTCCCCTTAATTTCCTGTTTTTTAATGAATGGCTTGTATTCTGATCCAAAGTGCCATGGGTTAGACATGTCAGCATCATAACATCACACTTGTTCAACAACAAACATGCAAAGATGTGACATAGTTTAGAAAGTTTTTCATATTGCACATTTCATTTCCACAGTACCAAGCAAACAGATGCATGCAGACTCTTGGATAGCTTCCCTCAGGGAACTACTGGCTCTAGAGTCAGATGCTGGGATTCTTCCGGGGAGGGGGAGGGGGCTGTTTTTCCTGTTGTTACCTTGAAGATGTGGTTAACATTGCACCATTGCAGAGTGCAGAACATCTCTTTGGGTACCCAGATGTGGGGACATTTTCAATTTGCCAAAGGATGAAATTTTAAGCTAGAATCAGTTTTTTATTTCACAAAACAATTTATAAGAGCGATATGTATCTAAGAAACTCTTTAAAATGAAATTGTTCATTTCTAGAGAGTAATAGACTGTGCCCATTATACTGCTGTTGACATTACATAAGTATGAAATTCCATGGAACATAATCAAAACACTGAATATCAAAATTACATATTATTCCTTAGGAGTAAGTTTCTTAATTATTATTATTATCAATTATTATTATCAATAATTCCACAATTTGGTTTTGTGTAGCACTATGAATTTATTGTAAGCCACACATCAGCCAACTCAACTTGGAGTACTTAAAATCGGTTCTGAATGAAGTTTTAGATTTATTAGCTCTTTAAGATTTTTCTATTCTTGAATAATAATAAACACATGATCTGAGGCTAACAACCAGATCTGAAGCTCTTTGAGGTATTTTTCTAATATGTCCATCTTCATGGTCTCTTTAAGAAAATGTTTATTTAGCTATTTAATTGATTATTATTATTATTATCGTGTTACTTCTCTACTTCCAAAATCTACTCCATTCAATAGATGTTGAATAAATCTTTTATTCTATGTTACCATGTTTAGTGGTTTGAACGAGAATGCTCTTATGAGCTCATATATTTTAATAATAGATGCTGAGTTAGTGGAACTTTTTGGAAAGAATTAAGGGTTTTTCCTTGACAGAAGAGGATTGTCTCTGGGAGTAGGCTTTGAGGTTTCAAAAGGCCCACCCCATTACACTTAGTACCCCACCCTGCCTCCTGATTGTTGGTCAGATGTAAGATTTCAGCCAGTGCTCTAGCACCATGCCTGCCTGATTGCTGCCAAGATTCCCACCATGATGTTTATGGACTCACCCTCTGAAACAGTAAGTCCTAATAAATTCTTTGTTCTATAAGTTGCCTTTGTCATGGTGTTTTAGAACAGCAATGGAAATGTAATAAAGCTATCATGAGTCAAAATATGTCTCATCTAAGATTAGCTTCTTCTTTCCCTGTACAGTTTAATTCATCTTTTCTCTAATAAGGTGACAGAAAAGACATTTTATAATTTTAATTGAACACACACAGAGAAAGAGAGGAGAGAGAGAGACATACATAGAGAGTCAGAGAGACACACAGAGAGTTTTAGAGACTTAATATGAGGTAATTAACTGCATGAATGATAAAAATCAGTCTACCAAAAATCAGTTACTGATTTGGCCTATGCAAACACTTTTATCTGTATTCATTGACATTAGGGATAGTTTATTATTTAATTAAGAACATTACTAGATTTGGCACTCAATAAGAGGCAAATAAATGCTCTTTTGCTTGCTATTTAAAATTCACATGATGCTAACATGAACTTATTAGGTAAGCACTCCATAAACCAAGAATATAGACTATGAGAAACACATAAACCTCGAGAAAATGATTTCATAATCTTTGATGTTAATTTGAAGTGAGTTTTATGTATTTCTATTAATCTGACTTCCAGTCCTTCAACTAAAATGCCTAATCACTATAATCAGATGGCTGAGAATTGTTATTGCTGTTGCACTGTAATCCCCGAGGACATCAGTAGTCGTACCAAGGTACTTAGAGAAACATACTCCTCTATATAAGCCAGCCATGGCTGTACCACTACAGAGATGGCCATAAAAATAAAGTAGTTGTAGCATTTGCAATTTCTTTTGACAAGCATTCTCATTTAAAAAAAATAGAACTCCTATAGGATCATATTGAGAAAGCTAAATGAAGGACCAAAGCAAGGAAGCACATGGGTGATGCCAAGACAGACAGGAGTGGGAATTTACAAGGATGTGCATGTGAGCTCTCTCCTTGGAAGCAGAGGCCATATCTGTTTTACTTCTCATGACTCCTTTTCATGCTTGCTAAAAATGGTTCTAATAATGGCACAATACCCCATTATACTGTTTAATTATACTTTGAATTATACCTGCAGTATTCAAAAGGCAAAGACAGAAAACAAGAAGCAGGGAAATGAATAAAAGATAAACTGTTTTCAATTAAGAAAAGAGACCTAATATCACTTTCCACTTTAGGAAGTCATTTATTACAAATCTGCCTTTGTTTGCTCCTACCTGGCAATTGTACTTCCTAAAGGGATGCAGCATGAGTGCTATCAAGAACGAGAAAGTGTATATCTAAGTATTCTTACACAGTCACAGTGTTCCACTAACAGACAATTGGTTCTCCATATCTACAGATTTTACCAACTTCAGTTGAGTATTTTTTTAAACTACATATATGCTTAACATGAACAGAATTTGCTTTTGTCATCAGTCACTCAATAATACAATATGATAATTATTTCCACTTTGTTTACATTGTATTATGCGTTATAAATGATCTATAAATGATTCAAAGTAATGAGGTTTGTAGTTACATTGAAATACTAAGGTGTTCCATAGAAAGGTATTTAGTATCTGAAGATTTGGGTACCTACACTCTCAGTATCATCTGTAGATACTAAAAGATGCAAAACTTGATTCTAATTCTCCTCTTAGATACACATTAGTATACTCAAAATGGCCTATTCATACCTGAACTAAATATTCTCCGTATGTACCCTTCAGTATCCCCACCTGGAAACCCAATTGTTCCTCAGGCCCGATATGCCACCACTACCTACACAGCATTAAAAAGATGCAATAAGACAAGGCATAAACCCTCCTATCAGGCTGGATGAGGAACTCAGTAGGAGGAAAAGAGTCCCAAGAGCAGGAAAAATAGTCAGAGACACTCCCACTCTCACTGTTAGGAGTCCCATAAACTCCAACACATACGCAGTTGCTCATCTGCAGCTCCCCTTTTAGCCTTTCTACTTCCGAAATTATGTACCACTCATAAACCATGGTCATTTGGCATAATCATAATTCAGTCATATTTTTATCCCAATTAGCCATTTAGTGATATTCCACTAACCCAAACTGAACCTTGCTAAGATTTTATTCGAGACTCTAAATTACCTGTCATTGCCAACATCTGTAGCCATGATCTTCAATCTATCTTCCCCTGGTATACCTAGACTCATCTCCTTAATTTGGGGATCATATCCATTTCCCCTTTTTGTGTGTATAGTTTTCTCCTGAGATTTCATGACCCCAAGGACATTCTTGCATATTTTCATGCTTACCAACAATTGTTATGACTGTACAAATACAATTACACATGTGGATTGACACACGTACACCATGTAAGGTAGAATTACTTCATTGAAAGCAATGGGACTTTCTTTCTCTTTGTTTGAATGGGCTCACACTTTAGGGAAGAATCACGGTTTGGACAGCACAGCATTCTTCCTACAAAATTCATTCTCAAGAATAAGGAAACTGTTTCTCCACACATCAGAGAAATTCATTAAGATCCTGTCCTAGACTCATGGAAATCCATGAAAATAGCAATTATTCTAACCTTCACAGACAATGAATCTTGTTCTAAGTGTCAGGAGATTGTGGGATCAACATTTTCTCTGCAATAGAATACTGAGATGACTCTCCAAGTGCCTCCAGAGATGTGTCATCCATCTTTCAAAGGTTTTCTACTACACAGTTCTCTACTGTTCAGATGGGGACACTGATGTCAATTTGAATATGTCATCTCTTGAATAAGCTTAATACTGTTGTATTTGGTGGCAATTTGTTTATTTCTTCCATTATCTATTAAGTTACTCTGTATTCATTATACTATTGAAACCTTTGCCTATATGAAATACAAAATATGTAATAGAGAAGTACTGTGTTCCACCAAGCCAGGAATGATAGATGCCTATCATCCCACAGTCAAGATGCTAAGGCAGAAGAATTATGGCATTGAGACCAATCTAGGCTACAGTTAGAAGCTCACAGCCAGTATGGGTAAGATATATATATTAGTATATATTAGCATATATATATGAATTAATTAATCTTATTTTTTTCTCTTAACATATATTCTCAATCCATTTATCAAACATTGATTTAGGCCAAAGGTGGATATTCATAAATAGAAATTATCACCAGAAATAATTCAGAATACCTGCCTTTTCCTTCAGCTTTCAATTTCAATCCTTATTTTTCTTCTGTTGACTCATTACTTCAATTACTATCTATCATGTACTATCTATCATGTACCAGACCAGTTCCCATTGGCAAAATAGCTGTTGTTCCTACCTTCTTCCTAGTTAACAAAGCATAAACTAAAAATCAAATAAAGGACTGCAAAAATTCTAGGAAGGAGGAAAAGTGCCAAAACAGGAGTCAATCCCATTAAAAGGTATATTTTTTTTGATAATTTCAAACAATGTATTTTGATTATACTTACCCTCTGACTTCTCCAAGATCTACTCCTACCTCCACCCCAACTTCATTTGATCTTTGCTGCCCATATACTACTGGGTATGGAGGCCTCCACTGGAGTGGTCATCCTAACAAGTGCCACACCCTTAAACAAAACCAATTCTCCCTCCCCCAAAGCCATCAACTCTCTATAGCTCCTCGGTTTGGGGGGTGGGCTCTCTAGAATCCCTTCCTACCTCATGCTAGACTATTCACTAGGCCAATTCCATTTCTTTATCACGGAATGTTCCACATCAATGGTCTTAACCTGTGGTTTGCAACCCCTTTCGGGGGACTGAACTAACTTTACACAGTGGTAGTCCAAGACCATTGGAAAAGAGATACTTACTTTACAATTCATAACAGTAGCAAAATTACAGTTTTATGAAGTAGTAATAAGAATGATTTTATGGTAGGGGGTCACCACAACATGAGGATTTGTATTAAAGGGTCACAGCATTAGGAAGGTTGAGAGCCACTGATACACATGAAAGAGAATGCGGTATGTACCCTGTGAAAACCTCTAAATAGAAGACAGCGGGAAAGGCTTGTCCCAGAAAGTTTAAAGCAAATAAGTGTGGCTGGAATCATATTGAAGCAAGTACTCAAGATGGCTAATAGAAGATGTGAAAATTTTACTGTCATTTTCAGAGGGCCATGGTAGATAATGTGAAGAGAGGAGGCAGCAAAGAGTCCTGTGTGGGTTACAGCGCATGAACCCTCATACAGGTGATCAATTCAACACCATTCGTGAAGATCCATGTGGATAGCACAGTCCTGGGTTGACCTTCCTAGAACCACCATCTAACTATGGTAGAACCAGCAGACCAACCAAGACTAAAAGGCTTGCTGTAAAATGTCTGCCCAGTAAACCTCAAAGCTGTCAGTGTTATCTAAAATGTCTGTCACAGTGAACTACCACAGTGTCCGTGAGAAAAAAAATGACAATTACATTCGTTTGGGTATCTGGATATGATTCCTAGTCAGAAAAAGGACATGGAGGAACAACTCTGAATTCAGTGAAGCAAGACTTCAGTTGACAATGTTTCAATGGTGGATACTTAGTGTCCAATGCAGCACAAAGAAGTCCTCACAGAAGGAAGTCTGTGCTGGTGCACAGAAACTTTCCATACAGTCTGCTGCTCTAAAACTATCCTAAAAGGAAAAGGTAATTTTATTAGAAGTGAGTAGTAAGTTTCAGAGCTTAGCCAGTCAGTAGGTGGCTCTTCTCTCTCTCTCTCTCTCTCTCTCTTGCTTGCTGTGTGTTTATGTGTGTGTATGTGTGTAGTTTAATATGTATTTGATATTTGATAAAGGGGAGTTTAATTCCTATAAACTATACCTTTGCATAGAACCATCAGTCTTGGCTAAAGTCCAGGAAGCCAGAATCCTCTTGTATCTGGAAGTCTATTGTATTACTTGAGCATAGCTCATGGTTTCTGGCCACTGGGACGAAGGCAGTCTTGTGGGGCTTCTCCCTAGAATATCCCTGGTAAACAGACTGTTTCTATTCATGCTCTTGTTGCCTCTGAGTCACAGGTTCTCACGACTGCAGAAAATGGCGATTTTCTTTTGCATACTGACACTCTTTGGGGATTTTGCAAAGGAAAAGTATTTCATCTGAAAGGTAGCCAATGGCCACAGAACACTCTCTGTTTAAATACTTTCCTCAAGAAAATTTGCTCAATATAGCAGTTATTTTTAGCTATACACACATAAAAATTCTCTCTAGGTCACATGATGGTTCTCATAACATATGCTCACCCCCTTTTTAGATTATATTTCAGTTACTCCTTTCCCAATCTGTCTAAGATATAAGTCAACACATTCAGAAAACTATATTCTATATATCTCTTAACTCTATTAAAAATTAAGAAGGTATTTTCTTAGTTTTAAATAAACTCCCTTGATAATTTAGTTAAAACTTCAACCAATATCCCAAAGTTAGGGAAAAAATACAGGAAAAAGTAACTGCAGATTAGAAAGCAAAAAAGACAAGCTATGGTCAGACCTGCTACACATATTTTGTTATACACGGGGAAATTCATGCTAACATGTCTTCTAGGCAGCCTAGATGTCTAATATCTATGTTGCATTTGTGAAATTTCTCCAGCTCTAAATGGAAAAGGAAGTAAATCCAACAAGAACATAATTTTAAGTGTGTTTAACAGAAAGAAAATCACATCCCTGTAATAACCAACATGAATAAATAAGCCGGAAAATAATTTAGAAGCTTTTATCTGAATCTAAGTGATTGTAAATAATAGTTGCAATTTCAGGACACTCTGTGAGTATAGCATCTCAATGCTTCTAAATTGTACCCCAAATGTAAATGTAATGATTATGATCATTAATAACCTTATCTGATGGTTAGCTCATACTGTCAACTTGACACAATCTAGACTTAGCTATGGATAGAGTCTCAATGGGGAATTGTCTAGATCAGATGGTTTTGACTGTCTTAATTGACATGGTAAGACCTAGCTTGAAAGTGGATGACACCATTCCCTGGACTTGAGCCCTGTACTGTAACAAAACAAGGAAAGGCTACTGAGTGCTAAGCACAATTACTTTCAATTGTGCTTTCAATATAATTGCATCGACATTTATTTGGAATTGTCTGAATCATTTCATTAACAAGAGATGACCATAAAATAAAACAGGTCATATCTCAAGTTAAATAAAAGGAAACTGAGGCACAGGTCTTGTCTAAGTCTGAGTAGGAAATGGCAATACCTCATTTCTCAAAATTCTTCCCCTATCACAGAGATCTTTCCCTAGAAGGTTGAAAGCTAATGATTGGTATGACCTGAAAAATGTTAATTCTACTCAAGTATGATATCTCTTGCTTAAAATATTTCTCACTGAACCCCCAGCTAACATCACATATCAACTACTCCACTTCAAGCAAAAGGTAAGGCTGATCACTAAGCTGTTTCACTGCTGTTTCGTCTTTGTAAGTTCCAGATGCTTGTCACTTTATGACTAATTCTGTTGATTAAAACAAGGTGAGGGGAACACACTGAGCCCAAATCGCATTGCTTTAATGGATGAATCCTATGTCTCTTTTTTTCTCTCAAACAGCTACTAAACTGGGTAGTACAGGTTGGATGCTACAACGAGTCTACCATTTTCTTTAGTTCTGAATCCCTTCTCTTTAAACATTCTATGTGAAGGCTAATTAATACTTATATAGATTTCCTAAAAGAAACATTTACAGTCTAAAATGAATAGTATATCCCCCATCTTGTTTTGTCTTTGCCTTTTTTAAAGGGGTGCAGAGGTGAGGAGAGATGTGTGGTTTTAGCAGACATGGAGAAGAAGGGAGTTGATCTCCTACCTTCTGAGAGAGCCTTATTGCAGGTATTTTGTCATCTGTCTTACTTGACACCTGTTGACACAGTTAGGAGAGTTAGGAACAAGAATGAAAAGAGAATGGCCTTGAGCTAAGGAGAGTCTCCTGGAAGTTCCAGAAAGATCCCTTTTCTTTGCCTTCGCAAAGAGGTACAAGCTGAAATTACTCTGGTGAAAGGACACCTTCTAGGATAAAGAAAATTACTTCTTCACATCTGCCTTTCCAAATGAAAATTTCAACTCAAGATGTTTACAGATAAAATAATAATAGTAGTAATAAAAATAATTATGTAATTATTTAAAATTATATGAAATATATGATAATATATAAATTATATAATAATAAGTTCTAGCAAAAGTTCTAAGTACTCCCAGAAGGAGAATTGTTTCCCAGAAATCAAACAGTAAAAACTTAGTCTCTTCGTCCAATTGCATATTTGGTTTTCTTAGGAGGCAGCAAATAATCACTAGGAGGCATGGCCCATGAAATTTGAGGTTGCCAATGAATTTCTATGACTTCTGAGATTTAGGTGACTCAACAGAAAAGTTCAAACTCATCACTACTAATTTACTTCTCCATAACTCACCCAGGGATTTAATGTAGATGAGTTAGCTCAGGACATTTCTGGTAATGACACAGCACGATTTCTAGATGAAAACATGATGGGATAGGAGTTGAATATACTCCATTCTTAGTCAGGTCATTCTAGAATAGACTAGTAGCCCTATATTAATAAGTTTATGTTTTCTCAATTTGTTATTAACACCCCTTTAAAAAAGGCAAAGACAAAACAAGATGGGGGATATACTATTCATTTTAGACTGTAAATGTTTCTTTTAGGAAATCTATATAAGTATTAATTAGCCTTCACATAGAATGTTTAAAGAGAAGGGATTCAGAACTAAAGAAAATGGTAGACTCGTTGTAGCATCCAACCTGTACTACCCAGTTTAGTAGCTGTTTGAGAGAAAAAAAGAGACATAGGATTCATCCATTAAAGCAATGCGATTTGGGCTCAGTGTGTTCCCCTCACCTTGTTTTAATCAACAGAATTAGTCATAAAGTGACAAGCATCTGGAACTTACAAAGACGAAACAGCAATGAAACAGCTTCATATTTCCCTCACTTGCTGAACTTGCTTTAAGATAAACAATGAAATCTCTTACTGTTCTATCTGAAGCCCAGATTATTTGAGGGTGTGAAAGGGGAAATTCAAGAAGAATAGAGAACTGTTGTTTCATATTTACATAGGTCTACTCTTTCTCAGCACAGCACACTATGGTTGGTATGAGCTAGATTATACCATTAGACTAATTTAACCTCCTCCACAATGGCTTTATCCAGTTTCCTATGGTCCTACTATGTGACTTTCAAATGAAATAGAATGGGGGAAGGATGGGACACATGTGAAATGCTTTCCATCAGTCACAGATTCTGCCCTTGGCAATGAATGGGCTGTGGAATGGCTAGCTGACTCCTCACAATCATGACATGTTCCTTTCTTATTCTTTGGCACATGCTCTACACTCTTTCAGAGGTTCTCATTTCTCCCTTTTAATCCACTGAAACCCTATTGGCCCTTTAGTTCTCCATTAAACCAAACCTCAGCTGAGTTAATTAGTCCGTCTCCCTTGTGATTTTGGGAGTCCTAAAGTGTCCCAGTATAACACCCATATTTTTTGGTTTCTCTTTTCTCACCTTATCTCCTACGGCAGAATGCAAGGATTGGAATTACAATGAACTCTTTAGACATGCTGGATGTCTAGCTGAGAATCTGATGCACCTAATTTTATTGGAGGGGATGTATGTTGAAGAACAAATGAGTCACCAGTATTTCTGGCATAAAAATGGCTATCCCTTACAGGGCACCTGCATCTGTCTTCTCTATAATAGATGGATGAATACTTTCGGGAGTCAGAAAGTGAAGTTTCAAATGCAAGATCAAACAAGTAAAGTAAAACTGGCATGAGACGTGGGCATTTTTTTCAGGGAATGGGTAGGTGTAGGCATTCATTTGTGTATGGACACATTTGCTGCCTCTGGGATTTAGGTTAATTTTGAGGTAAAGGTGGAGTTGAAGGGAGCTCCTAAGACCTACTTGTCTTTGCAAGCAGCCTGTTCCAATTTTCTAGAAGCCTTGGGGTTTTCACTGACTGAGAATCCAAACTCTGGGGCTTTATTTGTCTCTCCTCTGATCCATTGTCAGGGAGGCACCTCCTGCCAAGGAAAAAATGGCCATTCTTGTCCAAATCCCTTTCCCTCTGGGCCTATACGAAGATGAATGAAATGTTTTCCTGAAGAGGTGGAGGCAAATCTGTTTCCAGCCTCTTCAAATACAGTTTCTCTGAAGACACTGTCCTATCTGTCTTCTAGTGGATTCCTGGTACCAACGAATAGCATCGGCCTGTAAGTTGGGAGAAGTCATAAAAAAGACACAAAGCAAATGAGCAAAAACAGACTTCCTGTCATTGGGTGAAACATTTCAATTTTAATTTGCATGCTCTATTTAGGGTGGAATTCCATGAGGTGGAGATAAGCAGCTTTGTTCCTTGGCAAGACATCCTTTTTTATTTTGCCACTGAGTAACCCCTGAAGAGAATACAGTATTTACAAACTAGGCTTCTGGCATGCTCTCCTATACTGTTCTGTCCTCTGCCTGTTCCAAACGCCTCTTAAAATAGCTTAGCGAGTGCCTTCCCAGCATTCTTCAGGAGCACATCACGTTCCCACTGAGAATGACAGTGGCCTGAGACTACTGCATTCTGTCACCTCCCTTTGAATTGCTCAGGTCCATGAGACACTCAGTGTTCTAGAAAACACCAGCTCCACGACTAACCACCAATTATGTCTCCTCTCTCTTTCTCCTGATAAAAACAAGACAAAATGACAACCAAAAGAAAAACAAAAAACAAATAATAAAAGCCTGGCATTTCCTCTCAGATAGATTGATGACAAACTGATTACATGTTTAAGTGTTAGGACTTCAGGATGAAGTAATGCTTGGAAGGAAAATCCATTGACATAATTAGGTGGCTTTCCAATTTGTCTCTTGCTTACTCTAAAGATCCTGCCTGAATGGGCAATTTTGTAAACTTGGCAGTATACTTGAGAACAGAGTCTCCTGATGACCTTATGAAATGAGAAAGCAAGAGAAAGACGTAGAATTTGGTGTAGTTTCAATAAAATTTCATATATATATTGGGTTGTGAGCTTAGCACTCATGAGGCAGAAGCAGATTGATCTCTTAGTTCAAAGCCAGCCTGCTCTACAGAGCAAGTTTCAAGACAGCAAAGGCTACATGGAAAATCCCTGTCTCAAACAACAACAACAAAACAAGACAGTTCTTTCATCATGCTACCATCTACTTTTTGAAGTTGTACATTTTTTAGGGAACAAAGATGAATGCAATGTCTAATTCCTTTTCAATTAGATAATGTTAAAAGATTAAGTTTGTATCTTTATATACGCATTGACTTACACAAAGCATTACGAGCAAATTCAAATATATACTTCAAAAACTAAAAAAAAAATCCTTAGTTATTTATATGACTGTTAAGAATAAAATAGTGGACAATGTTCACAAAACTTCTACAAAAATAGGAAAGTAGTTGTTATTAAGATTAGAGCAGCCGACATAACAAGCAACACAGGTTCTGATGGGTTGGCATCATTTCTTACCTGTCGTTGAAGTTTTGAAAACACTAATTAACTCATGCATTACCAACAAAAATAGCACTGTTCAATCATGGGGTGCCTGCTAAGCCATTATGGAAAGGACAATAATGAGAGAATAATTTCTATCCAAATAAGGAAGTAAAACAAGGGAGTTTTATGGAACTAGAGTTTTCTTGGAAGGAGCTGGTGTCTATGATGAAATATCAGGTAGCAATATATTCCATAGAAGCAGAGTGATGATAACATCGATAATGGGTTGGACGCCAGCATGTCCAGACTCTAAACTTGGTTCCAATACCACAGAAGATGAGCTATGAACCCACAACTGCTTCTTGGCCACAATATGCTTCAGTGAAATAAACATCAGATTGGATCACAATGAGCACTCAACTGATTTCCTGCACGTATGTAGATGGAGAAAAAAAAGTAAGTTTTGACAAAAACATATGGAATGGGCTTATTTTACCACTTATTATTCTGTTTGAGGCATAGATGGCTCATAAGAAAAAAAGCTGTCTGAATCTTCTCTGTCTAAGCTCAAGTATACACTGAAGGTCCCTAGCATGGTGAACAATCCTTCTGGAGCTACAGACCGTTATAGCAAGGCTGATACAGATAAATGTAAAGCTTCTCATCATAGAGAGTAGAAGTGGGGTTTGAGTGAACTAAGTTCCTTCCCCTGTTGTTATATGGTGACAGGGTGGAGGTCTGGAGGTTGGGTCAGACAGATTAGCTGCGGAATGGACATGGTTTTAAAAACAAAATACATGCTTAGCAATTACTTATTAAGTTAATGAATGTAAGCACAAACAAATTTAAATCAATTTTATCAGTACCTAGTATAATAAATGGTTTCATGATTAAAATTGCTGTTTATTTTTGCTCATATACCTGTAAGATAGAGTCAAATAGAAAGAAAAAAATGATATTAAATCTATCCCTAATACTGGGGATAAATATGTGCTGTTTCAAACACATGTGATGTTCAATACAATATAAAGACACTGAGAAGTTTTGTCCTGTTGGAAGTTCATGTGCTTGAGATAGAATAAGTTAAGCTTAAACAAATAGTACCACCATATACCTGCAAAGGCAGTGTAGGAAAACTTTTGCTAAAGCTTGAATGGAGTCTTGGTTTACAATGTGGAAAATGTCTTCTAAAACAATACTTTTCCCAAAGGGAAGTTTTTCAGTTTCTTGTATTATTTCAGAAGATAATTAACTTAATGTTATAAAAGCAAAGGAAATATACATGGATAGTAGGATACTTGGAACTTCTGGCAGACTAAGGTATAAAACCATCATTAGATAATATTTATTGACTTTTCTCTGTGCTAAGACACTAGATTCTATGCTGAGTAGAAGAAAAAATAAAATAATTTTTAAAAGAATAGAAAAATATTTCTTCTGCCCTCATGCAGTAGGTTTCTTCTAACAAAAACCAGCCAATATCAGTGAAAATTTTACTGTATGTATAATGAAAGTAAATACAAGTAACTAAGTGTAGGACCCAGTAAGGTGCTAAAAGTCAAGTTTTAGTGGATGTCATTAGTTATCTAGTACAAAGCCCATGTCTAATAGCTGTGATAACTACACAAAGATATCAAAGTGCATCAACCTGTCTGAAGTCTGAGAATAAAGGAAAGGGCATAGTCTGGAGAAATGTTAAATGATCCCTTGGGACTCCTCTTGCTTTTGAACTAGAAATGGGGATATTGATAAGCCAAATTTAAATTCGTGGTCTTCATCTAGGGGTCACATGCATTTCATAGTTGAAACTTCCATTGCAGTGTTCAGTCCTTTTATAGAACTATAGCATTATCATGAATGCTGAGTCCTGGGAAATCGGTTGGTAAAGAGAAAAGACACGGCTCTGTGATGTTCTTTCTTCCCCACCCCTTGGCTAGACATCAGGTGGCAGAAGAGTCACCCCAACCGGGTAAACACATTTTTTATTTGAATTACTAAAAAAACATCTCCTTTAAAATATAATAGTGGAGAAATAGTTAGTAAAATCCACATAACGCCAAATAGCAGTATCATATTCTTATTATGCACTGAAATGGGGGTAAGTTACTTAGAGAAAGAGAAACAGATAGAATTACAATATTTAAAGTATGAGATCTGTGGTTATTACTAGAAAGTTTCAGAATTTAAGAGTATAGAAATGAAAGATTAGAGAAAATCTAATACAAGGGTTATACTAGATTTATGCATATTATATATAGTGAGAGGTAAATATTTATATAATGCATAGCTAAAATATGTATTGAAGGGATGAGAAGAAAAGCTTTAAATTCCAGGGGAAACTGGCACAACAGAATCTTGTTCAGATCTGGAATCAAATGGCTGAAAAAGTAATGCAAGAAAAAAATGGCTACTACCAGGTGAAAGGAAGCTGTTAAAAGAGTCCACAGATTCGATGTCCAGGAAAAGGCGACACTGTGGGGACAGAAGGAAGAACAACTGAGTAGCGGTCAGTAGTTGGGAAGGGAGTTGGGTCGATAAGATGTTCATAGGAATGGAAGCCTACTTTACGGCATTATCCTGATGTATCCTCATTGTCTGCATGTTCAAGTGCATGCAAGGAGAAATAAGAATGTCTCCAATAAGAATGTCTAACGTAAGTAATAGGCTCAGATGGATGACAATGCCGTCACTCTCTAGAGATGTGTGTTGTGTGAGAACCCTTTGTGTATAGGGACTGGAAATCTGTATTTTTTTCACTACGGCTTTGTGAACCCAAACTGTTCTAAACATAAAGTCTATTCTAAAAACCTAATGTAGCAAGAAAAAAATTATACATTGTAACAGGGGGAGCATTCTGAGTTTTAGATGGCTGACCTGTTGGTATTTGGTCTCATTTCAATTATATTAGAAATATAAAGTAAGACCACATGGGTTTGGGGTAAGTAGTTATTTATAAATGTAGCTAAGTAAGTGTTTGCTGCAAGTGAAAGAAATAAAGCAAAATAAGTTAAGAAGAAAAAGAAGCAAATAGGATCCATCACCTTTAGAAAATCTTAACCACTATATAGTATAGGGATTTCATGGATTCTGAGGACTTAGGGAAATTGTCTCATGGATTTAGAGTCACCGTCAATTATTTCTGACAGAGTATGCCAGATACCAAGAAGTGCCGATACAAAGTGGAGAAGCAATATACATTAAAGAATAGGGCAGCAAGGATGTCAATTGTGAAGTACAATATAGATCTCACATCTATTGAAATCATGGTACCACACCAGTCCCGAGGACCTAATAAGCCTTATGCACTATTACAGAAACAATCTACTAGCTGAGCATTGGGGGACAGAAAGCAGATCCAAGAGGAATGGATCATGGGTATATACATTGTGATCAAGAAACTAAATAAGCCAAACTAGTGAACATCAAAGGAAAGATGTCTGACTATGTCTCTCTTTTCTGGAAGCAAGCCCTGGGATTTAATCCAGACACTCCAATAATGGAAAGATGTCATTTTATTTGTTTAAATAAGAAAACTCACTGGAGGACAAATATGACCTCCTTTACTGTTAAAAAATAAAATTAATTAAAAATTTGGAAACCCCTTGCAGAGATGGAAGCTGAGGAACCTTCATGCAGTGGAAGCCTTTAAAGAGGAACGCTGAAGTTGTGAATTTCCTGCAGAATGTGTTACATAACCAACAAACTGCAAGAGAGAGAGAAAGGGGGGAGCAATTATCACTTTAATTATTTAGGGCCCTGTTGGCAGTTCATTGCGAAAGATAATCCTTGATTAAAGGTGTCAGTATATAAAAATATTGACTGATACAGAAATACAAGAGTGTGAAATTTCAATTAACTGTACCAAAAATTATCTGGTATTAACATTTATAATAGACAGTAATGATTCTCAGGAGTCTTAGGCTGTCTAAACAGTTAAGAATTGACAATGGACACGTAAACAGGGAGAGGATTAACCTACTGATGTTTTACTCCTCAGACAATGAGGCCCTTTGGCTTTATGTCTGTGTATTTGCAATGCAAAAATCAACATTAAGTAAGAGCAATTGCTGTATAGAGAAAGACTCTTGGCATAGTTGTATAAGATAGACAGAAATTAAAGAAAAGCATTTTCACACTACTTGGTTTTGCCATAATCAAAAGAAATGCCACACACCTTTGATAAATAACCATGAATTGCTTTATGCCTTAGGAATTCTATACCCAGAAGTCTTTTCGGAAATATCTTCCACCTCTGTGACCCAAAACAGCTCCTGAGGGACTTTTCATGCTCCACCACTTCCACATATAAAGTGGACAAATTGGCCTCCTCCAGGCTACTGGCCAACACGGTGGTTCTGAGCCTTACCTCAGGCTCATCCCTCAAAGGAGAGCGCTGTCTTTTCCGTAAGTTAATTTTCTGAGCGATTATTGCAAGTGAGACTTACCTCTGTATTTTTTCCCCTTTCTTTTGGTTCTTGTTTTTATCAGGTGCCAAATTCTCAAATGAGACAGCCTCTGTACAGCAAAGCAAAGCAAGCAAGCAAGGCTTCAGAGTTCATGTTTCACCTTAGGTGCAGTGCACATGAAAATAGCCGCAGACTCAGACTTAGACCAAGTTATTCAGAGCCAGAAAATTCCCAATTCCTATTAAGTTTATAGGGAAAATGTAAGAAGCACGCACTGCAAAGAGTAGAGCTGAGGTAGGGCAACAATATACTCAAAGAAATGACCAAAGTGGAGATGTTTCACAGAACCATGGCATGAAAACTCTCACTTCATGTTTGCCTTTGCTTTGCTTTGCTTTGCTTTGCTTTGCTTTGCTTTGCTTTGCTTTGCTTTGCTTTGCTTTGCTGTGGGAGAGATGATCATTGCTGCTGTCACAGTGGAATGTCTCATTCACAAATCAGAAATATACACTAATATATAAATATTTAGTCACAGGAAACAATCAAACTGGACTTGGATTTTCTATCTACCCACTTGTCAAAAAAAAAAAAAAAAAGACAACAGGATTTGAGCCTTTGCCACATCCATGGCACCCCTCCTTCAGTATCCTCAAGACTCTGAACACAGGAAAAATGATCTATTCTACTGAGGTTTATATATAAATACATAGCTGCCCACTTCATTGACAGACTTTGAGGGAAAATAATTTTGAGGACAAAGCAAGGAAAACAAAAGATATATCTGAAAAACATACTTTGGCCTTGGGGCCACTCTTTTTCTTCTTGATAAAATGAAACCAAGAATTTCAGTCCAAAGAATTCAGTTAGGAAATGAGAGGGAAATTGTACTTATTTCATGTGGGTTGTAGCAGAAACCTCTTCCCTTTGAAACAAAGTCAAGGGAGGTACAGAAATCATCAACTAGTTCAACAACACAAAGTGCATGTATAATATACTTTATTACCTCTATCAATCAAATTATTTTATGATTAGCATTTATAAAATACAAAAAAATAATTTTCAGGTAATTCTTTATCTAACTCACCCCTAGTAAAGAGCCCCCTGTGTACTTAATTGATTGGGAGATAAGAGGCTCTTCTTGCTCTAGTTTATTGGTAAGGAAAAGCGCATTTGCTTCGTTAGAAACAGAGGAACCATCTACTTGACTAAGAGTGAATAACAACATCAGGAATGATCATCACAGCACCCTGTTCAGAGTATATGCTGACTCAGTAAATCTGTCCTTTGGGATCACCACAGTACATGAGTATTTGTAGCAATTATAGCTCAATGTACACTGTTAACACTGGAGACAATTCTCTCACTCTTACTAACTCATCCCCCAGGGGCTGAGAAAAAGGAGTAAGAGGAGCAAGTACTTGTTCATTTGTTTCCCAGTGATGACCTAGACATGGACCACACAGAGTACACAGTACAGCTTAGGAGTCAAAGTGATACTGTGGTCTGAGGAGACATTAGTGAGAAAGAAAAGGAAGGACCATAGAAGGTGAAGAAACTGAAAGAAGACTTACAAAGGGAAGCGAATGTTCAGCTGTTCTCAGCCCAAGGCTAACTCATGAGGATGGAGACAGGGGACTGTAACTGAGCTGCATGTAGATAAACTGGTTAGCAGAAGACAGGCCCTGCCAAATTGTTATTCATCACTTACACTGGAATCTGTCCAATAAATCAAAGGTTTCTAACCAGACTGATCGCTCTGTCTGGATCTTGACAGTCTATCCAAGAAGGCAAAGCTTTCATGATAAAGGCCTATCCTATAGACACATTTCAGGGATGAGTATCCTGTCTGCTTTTTTCTCTTCAATATCTGGTGAGTTCTAAAGAACCCCTTTACTATAACTTAAATTGTGCTTCACTGTTGCTCATTTTGGGATCATATCAGGTACCTGCTAAAGATCAATATTCCTGGGAATGTTGCCTGCTTACTCATAATCTCTTCAAGAAGAGCAGGATATTCTGGGTAGTCAACCTATGGATTACTCTCTTTGAAAGGCCTCAGGAGTTCATGTGATACAGCTGATTCTCAGAAGTCTGTCATTCCAAACACTGGCTATGCATGCCGCCTGTGGAAAATTTGTGTGTCTGTGTGCCTAGAGGTCACCACCCAAGGGCAGATGGATTCTTTGCCTTCAAAACAGATGCCCTTTCTTCCAGAGCCAAATGAAAACAGAACACTTTAGAACACCACCCCCTACCACACTTCAATTATCCACTTTCATTTATCTTGAAAGTACAGATGCTCAGCTTAGTCGTACCATTGTTCCATGTACTAGACATCTGAACCTAAGCTAGTATGTAGCCTACGGAGATTTTTATACAATAAAACAGAAAGGAGCTATGAATATTTATGGAGTTATAAACATCTATGCAAAATTTTTGTTAGAAAGTCAGTTAGCTATTTTAAAAAACCATATCTCATCACTTCTCAGCCTTTTGCCTAAGATTAAGTATGAAAATCAAAGCTTCTTATTACTAATATATTATAAATTCATGCTCTTCATCACTAATAAATATGTCCACTGTTCTTCTATTTTACTTAATTTGAAATTTTAAGTTATTATTGTTATTTTATGGTCAGTAGCAGATCAAATTAGCTAAATTTTCATGTACTTCCACTTTGCAAATAATTTAGTTTAATATACAGGAAAACAATTTATCTAAAACCATGGAATGCTTTAAAATGTTAACTCATGCCTTTTCCCTCTAAAACACATCATTATAACTATTAAACACCAACAATGCCATATTATTATTATATTGGTTCTGAATATAAATAAAAAGCTGTTTATTTGTCATTGTTTATTGTAATGAAAACAACACCAGTGACAAATGAAAGGAAAGAAAAGGAAAGGAGGAAAAATGGAGAGAAAGAACATAGTGGATAATATTTATTTAGCATTCACTCTGATTGGGTCAGGATACCAAGCTACTGTGTGTTCTGTCTCCGAAGAACAGGGGTAAAGAAATGGCTAGTAAAGATGCAGCTAGAGAAAGATCCTTTATCAGTGATGGATTCACTGTATCAGTAATAGGAGGACTCACTGTATCAGTGATGGGAGGACTCACTGTATCAGTGATGGGAGGACTCACTGTATCAGTGATGGGAGGACTCACTGTATCAGTGATGGGAGGACTCACTGTATCAGTGATGGGAGGACTCATTATATCAGTGATGGGAGGAGGGTTTATCTCAACCTCTTGAGAAACACTTGAGGATTTTGAAGAAGAAAATGTCATGTTCAGATTTGCATTGTAGAAAGGGCACTCAGGCAGTGATTGGAGGAGACTGGAGAGAATGGAGGACCAGTTCAAAACATCATGACAAAGGTCTGGAAACCCTCTGCCAATGGAGATTTGGGGAAAGGTTCTAGAGAACCGGAGAGAGCACTGGTCTGCCTTGCCACTAAAGTAGAAGAAGCTGTAGAATTTCAAATGAGAAATAAAAAAAGTGCTCTCAGCATACAAGTTCCATGCCAGTTTGTTGGGTCATGAGTGACTAATAAAAACATGTTCATTGTAGAGCAGGAGTAAAATGTCTAGCCCTTTCCAGCAAGAAACTCTTCCCCACTTTAAAGACTGAAGACTTCCAGTTTTTAAGTCCACAAACAGAGGCATACAGAATATTCTACTGGATTCTCCTCTGCAAATTCTTCAGACTTCAGTGCAAGCTCTCTGTCTCACATAAGAACATTTCACAATCATCTTAAAAATAAAAGGCCACATACAGTAAGCCTACCTCCTCTAACCAGAACTTTCTAGAGCTCCACATAGTAAACAGCATTTAAAATATTTAGGAAACAAAATACATTCTTATAATATCATTGTTTAAACTACCTTAATTAAATCTTATCTTACTTATATCCATTTTCAGATTGAAATTAAAGTGCCTCCTATGCTGTAGACAATGATGAGCTCCCCATAAACAAACTAGTGTGCTTCCTGCCTGTGAACACCAGAGGGCATCATTAGGCGTAGTCTGCTTGGCTAGAGGGAGAAGGGTTGAGGGGAAAAGAATTCCATTACTAATGACAGAAACTGATTCTTATAGGATACCCTTATCTACCATGAAACATTACCATGGTAACAGCAGCAGCTAAGATGATTGTATATTTAGGTCATAGTATAAAAGGAACTTGAGCATGTGAGAAAGAAGAAAATGAAATGAAGTAAGACAAGAATAGATAGCATAGAAGCTGCAAGCCTTCTCCTCTTCCTCCTCCTCGGCTGATAGCAGTTCACAAAGCCACATTTGCCTTGCAAAGCAGAGGTCGACAATAAAGTCTGATTAAAACTAAAAGAAGCCATTGAAGCCCGGAACCTGAGTGTCAGAAAGAAAAGTAATAAAAATAGAGAGCAGCTCATTCACCATAAAGCAAGGAAGAGACTAGTAGAATGGACTTTGACTTGGCACTTTCTCATGAAGCACTTAGCTGTTTCACTTTGGGGGACTCTACTTACCTGCTTCTCATGAGTTCAACTGGAAGTATACTTTGTTCTCTTGCCCTTTTAGCTGAGAAGTGGGAGAGGCACCATGGCAAAATGCCTGGTAACCTTAATGCCTTTGCTTTCTTCCACCAGGGATAACTAACTAAGTAGAGTAAACATGTTGTGCCAACTAAGAATCTAGTTGGCACTTGTGGTGGTATCTTTCTTGCACAAGTAATGCCTGTCTGTACAGACCTCCACACTTCTATGGTTAGCTACTGGCAAGCTCCACTCACTGATCCCCAGACAGGCTTTATTTGTGCAAGAAACATACCACCACAGGCATTGATACTTCTTTGCTAGGGTGTAGAGGATCTGATCAAAAAAAGGCAGAGTTGAATTAGATGGATGAAGAGAACATGATTGAAAACTGAATATCACCATGTTGTTTCCCCGAACATGGACAAAATACAGGCTATGACTCTGTATATAGTCAGTTAGCACAGTACCAGAGTGATAGCCCAGTCCAACAGGCTGTGTTTACATCTTGGGGCTGTAACATACTAGCTTTGTGATTTGGAGTCATCACTGGATCTCTGTGACTGTGGGTTTCCACTCCTGTAAAATCAGGAAAAATAGCACCTATGACCTCGAATTTTTACAAGGAGAAAATGGATCCATGTATTTACTCATTCAGCAAAGATTTATTAAGTACCCAGTATGTGCTTGACACTATTTAAAATTGTAAGGATTTGCAGCAAAACAGATAATATAATGCATGTAAGCTGCTTAGGAAAGTAACCACGGATTTAGCCTAAAGTTTGAAAATGCCTAAGGAAAGATGACCTGATTCTCATGATCAAACCACCTCTCTCTCTCTCTCTCTCTCTCTCTCTCTCTCTCTCTCTCTCTCTCTGACACACACACACACAAACACACACACACACACACACACACACACACACACACACACACACATGCAGACACACAGACGAACATGTGTGCACACACTATGTACATATTATCACACCAGAAGACAACCCAGCAGAACCTGGGATGTGAAGACACTACACTTTCTCTACTGACCCCTAATGAAAGGGCTTGGAACATCTGCTCAATGAACCAAAGGAAACAGAGTGGGAACAAACGATATGGATGATGTTACTAGCCACAAGGGGGATGCTAACAGGGTTTAAGATATATGAGTCTTTGAGGGAACACAGCATGGACATACAAAATAACGTATCAATGCAAACACAATTTTTATGTAGAAAACCAGTAAGCACTTCAAGGGAACTCTGTGACATGTTGTTTGTCAGTCTCTTTCTTACTGAATAGAACAGTAGAAAAAGAAAAGAAATGTTAAGGTATCTGATCTTAACCTTAAGAAAGGTCTAAGGGTAGTTATATAGCGAGGTATGTAGGAGCATTGTTCCACATAGTGATGTATCCAGACAGTGCCAAGAGGGGAGGGTGAACCATGTTCTATCAGGCCAGTTCCAGAGATCTGGGCCCTTACATTCCCTTTTCCTTCCTCCCTCTCCTCTTCACCTCTGCTGCATTCTGCTCTAAATTCTCTGACACTCCTACACCTCCTCCTACTTCATTCATTCATTGCTGTGGGCCTGGGCGGCACTTGCCTTAGCAGTCAGCTTACTCTATATTGACCACTGGACTGTCATTCCTTCAGTTGGTTCCCTTCTTGCCAGACAGCAAGTTGGCCACCTCTGAAGATGTTCAAATCCTCCGCCATCAGGAGCCCTCGGGTAGGCTGCTCTGAATTGAAATTAGGAAATCCTTCTCTAAGACTGTGTCCAATTGCCTGGGGTAGTGGTGTCTGGGGGGGGTGTGGGGGGGAGGATGTTTGGGCAAAGGAAGATATAAAAAGTCACTTTTAGAGAAATTTTCCAGTTTTGTTTTTAAATATAGCAGGGTATGCCCCCCCAAAAAAAGTTGGTTGTCTGTGGGAGCTCATTGCAGGAAGATTTTCAAGTATAGTTTAATTGTTTATCTCTTCCACAGCTGCCTCTGAAGTCAGATGAAGGCTTCAAACATGTTTTCTGGGTTCTTATACACTTGAACTATGATAGGGATATTGCAATCCACTTATTTTCTTCATCCAGTTCCCCTCCAGGCACCCTCAGGCACACTTACATAAGCACACATCATTTCTCTTTTCATTGGATGACAAATCATCTGTCAGACAGGCTTCTCTCACTTGCAGGTCCGAAGACTCAACTTTCCCCTATGTCCACTCTACTGTATTCACTTTCAAGCAATAGACAAACTTGGGCAGAGGTTCTCAGCTTTTAGGGAGTCTATTTTGTATTTTTAAAACTTGTTTAGAAATATTATTTCATCTCAGAAAGTCCATAGATTGGATGAGAAGTACTTTATCAATTATATTGCTGAAACTTAAACACATTATTAATGAAAGCGTGACAGTCAGAGTTCTTCTGGCTTTAATGTGACTTCCTAGCCCTTTTCCTAAGGCAAAGCTGTGACATTGCTGGCACAAAGTTCTTCCATCCATTTGACCACAGTCTCAAAAGTGCCCTTTCTCAGTTGGAACCCAATACAGTTCTCAGCATGAAACTGTGTCTTGGCTAAGTTGACTGGTTTTATCTCTACAGTCATCAGTGTCTTTGCAATATTCTTCAGAAAGACCCAGGGACTGTGAGGGGTTTCTATGCTAAGTGGATCAATATCTCTGTTATTGCCTAGCAATTAAAAAAAAAGAATATCCACCCACATGCTTATCAAGACAGTCTATGCTTATGTACCTAATAGCAGAAAACACTGTGACAGCCTTTGCCCCCCATACAAACCAGACTTGGTTAACCTGGAGTTAATGAACTCAGCCGATTCTTTCAGGGGAGAGCTCTGAATCCAGGAATGTGCCAGTTGCAAGGAAGAGAAGGAAGGTGCAGGCCCACTCTGGCACTCTGCCATCGGACTAGTCTGCGCAGGTTGAAAAAAACCTCCAACTAGTTGGGCTGGGGGCAAGGCACCCAGTGTTGGAACAGAAAACAAAAATCACCTCCCACTGCAGAAGTGCTCACCTCTCCGAACTGCTCCAGCACAGCCTCCCTACCAAACTCTAACAGTCAAGGTCTGTCTGATTGCCAGAGGGTTTCCCCAGGGAGTGGGAACAACTCCCCTCGCCACTGGATCAAGGCAGAAGCCTTTTATAAGATGGCCACGGCTGCAGATGCTGGGGCAATGCCCAAAGGTGGCTGGGCACTGGAGCTCTAATGCCTGTATGACAGAGCTTTGGGATATGGGTTTGTGTCGCTGGCTGCTTGTGGCTGGAGGGACTGAACATCGTGAGATTTCCATATACCCACTGCCACCCAGCGCAAAAGAAAGACCAAGAAAAACAAAACTAGACAAAAAGGAAAGAAAAGGAGTAGAGAGGAACGTAAGGTCAGCGTGGGAGATTCCGAACCTCGAACATAGGAGAGGAGCCAGGGGCCAAAGATTTAACCACCACCCACACACACACAACCCATGGGAAGATTTGGAGCAGTGGGGTTGCAGGAACAGATGCACAGGGACCGTGAAGTGACACAAGGGCATGAGAGGGCAGCTCGGGTGATGTGTCAGCGGGCATTTCTACTTGCCTTAAGCGTTTACTTCCATTTCTCTGCCCTCCTCCCGCCTCTTGGCAGCGAGTGCTTCTCTCCACGGGGTTTTATGCACACAAGCTCCCGAGTCTGCATCACAAAAAGGGACTGAAAGACGGGTCGACCCTTCCTTGGACTATTTTGTGGTTCTGGAGAGCCTCCAGGGACCAGAAGGACAGGGATAGGAAGGGAAAGTGCATAGGATGCTTATGTCGGAGGACAGTGACAGAGTGTGGCCTCTCTCTCTCTCACACACACACCCCTCCGTAGGTATTGACAATTTGGGTGAATTCTTACCCCTGGAACGCTCTGCAAAGCAAGCCTTCCTTTCCTGCTCAGCTTGTGACACTCCAGGGACATGGGAGGGTGGAGCGCACAGGTGGAATTTCTGTGTTTTCTGTCTGCAACTGGGTTTGGACCGCACCTTACATGCTCCCAGAGCCACAAGTTAGTGGTGATAGCCCAGCTCCGCAGGTGCTAACAGTAAAGGTCATTTGCAGCACAGTGGTCCCCCTATCTACGACCTGATCTTACAGGGGCAGTCCAGTACCCACCATGAGTTGGGTGGCCAAGCTCCCTCAGAGTCTGACACCTCACCGGCTCTGGACTGGGGAGGCTTTCCTCAGCCACAGTGGATAACCAACCTTGTGCGCCCGCCGGCGGTGGGAAATTGGCTTGCAGAGGACTCCCCTCTCTCTCTTCCTGGGAACCTTCCCTAGAACCCCATTCTCCGTGCCCTTTGGCTAAGGTCCGTGGACCGCAGCAGTAAACCCTCTAATGCGGGTCTCTCTAACGCGAAGGCTCTCTCCCAAGGCAGAGTCAGAGGACAGTGTGGAATGGGGATGAGAGGGGCCTCCACCCTTAACGCAGTGTGCTCAGACCCTCCTAAGGGGGTGGAGAGACCGAGAGACTGAGCTCTCCTTGCCTTCCCCAAGGCAGCATCTGGAGTCGGGTGGGGGGCTGTGGGGGGACGAAGAGGAGAAGGATCGGGTGTCAAGCTCAAAGACAGCGCCATACTAACATAGCGCCGCTCTCAGGCAGCTTTCGCCACATTCCCCTGGACTTAGAGACCCCAATGCTTTCCGTGTCTCAGCTGTGCCCCCCACCCCATCCCCTTCAGACCCGCCAAGGTACGTGTCCTCTTCCGCAAGCCCCAGATGCTAAAGTTTCCATTGGCGCGGGGATCACCAAACAATTTCTCCAGACCCAGCCCCTCTGCGGTCAGGGTCGGGTGATTGGGAGGAACTGCAAGGTAGTACCAGGGCCCTTGGCGTGAGCAATCGGAGAACCAGGCGGCATGGCTTTGTCTTTACCTGTAGCTGACTTAGTGGCCCGGGGCTGCGATCTAGGGGAGTCTGGCCGGAGCGAAGAGCCTTTGGCGGGCTCAGGTTGGACCCGCTCCGGCGCGAGCTGCACAGCTTAGAGTCCGCAGCTGACTGCCCGCTCGCCTTCTCCCTGGATCTTGCAAGAGAAAAGCGAAAGATTAGTTGCTACCACTGCACTTAGACGGGTGGGGCTGGGGAGGCGGGGAGACTGCGGACCCCAAGGCTCTGGGATAGCTGCGGGGCACCTCACATCGGTCCTGCAGTTTGGCTATACTGGACCCAATGGGCTGTTCAGACTGGAGTTAATTTGCCTCTGCCCGCCACCCTGAACAACCCCCCCACCCACCCAAAGATAGGCAAATAAGACTTTCAAACCTGGCTTTCAGGGAGATGACTGTGGACACCGAAATAGAAAGGAGACCTGGATGTGGCGAGCAGCTGGGTGGGCTTCATTTCTTCACCCGAGTGCCGGGAAATAGTAAATACAGTCTGCGAGCTGCGCTCTTCCACTTCTCCCAGCGCCTCTGGCGATTTCCTAGTGGGATCTGCGACTTCAGGCTCTGGCCAAGCCCGCAGGCTGGTGTGCGCGTGTGCGCGTGTGCTAGTGTGTGTGTCGGTGCCCCCGCGTGCCTGCTCCCCAGAACGGGTCTTTGCGCCCTCACCCGCTGTGTGTAGCAGCAGGGCGAGAGTGGTGTCTCTATTTGTGCGTTTGTGTTCGATTAGCTGCAATGGGCGGACAGTTTCTGGAGAGAACATTTACAATTTTCTTTCGATCTGACAGGATTAGTCGCTGTTGAAGGGGCTCCGCCAATGAAATCTCCTCTGCGCTCTGATTTGGCGGTTCTTCGGAGCAAATATGACAGCTTTCTCTCCCAGCTCTTTTCTGCTTCTCTCCATGTCCGTGTCCCCAGAGCCCAGCTCTACATCTGCAATTTCTACACCACAATCTTTGCAATCACCACCACCACCACCCCTAGGTCCCATGCCAGCAAGTGTCCGGTCGCGACAAAGGCGACAGGGAACATTAGGAAGAAGGCTTGTTGATTGCAGAAGACACAAGCCCCGTGTTTCCAGGTGGGGAAATGTTAGAACAAATTCAGTATACTTTATAGTCACGATGAACTATTCAGATTGTTTATTTCTTTGATGTTGATTAATGTATTAGGAAGAAACAGATTTTTACTTATCTGTCCTTACTTTTTCTTTAACACACAGGCCAATGCCTGTGTTTTCCACCAGTTAATAGGACATAATAGCCTACAGAGTGCTTGTGGTGCTTTTTTGGGTGGGTGGGGGGTAGATGTCTCCAAGGAAAATAAACGATAGGAACCTCCTGTGTTCAGAGCATGGACTATTATTTTTGTTTTATTTATGTTGATTAATTAATTTGTTTTCATTCCTTCCAGAATTTAACCCTTTACTTTAAAGTATGAACATTGTCTGATACTATGATGGTGCCATTGTTGTAAAGTGTAGTTGGGGACAATATTTACTTTTGATACTGTTTATTGTCTATGATGACATAAATATGTGTTACATAAATATGGTGTTACATGATTTCCAAATAGAATTAAAGAAGAAACAGTTGAACTGTTAAACTAGATAAGAAAAATGGGACACATCTCCTTTTTGATCGCAGAGACAGAGAAATTGCTATTTAATGTGCCAGATGAAATTCAGCTCAATCCTTGTTGCCCTGGCCTTTGTGGGGTGCTAGAGAGCACACAGAATAGGGAAATCATAGTTCCTCTTCTTCCTAAGTTTCTTATCTTTGAGAAGAAACACGTGCATGAAGCTCTTTTACAGAGCTTCTTTCACCATCAAGAAGATGAATTCTATACCAATACAAATTCATTGATAAATGAAAATCCTATAGCTGTGTCTAAGCAGGATCTGACACGAATTCAATTTTGCCCAATTAAAGCTACCCTAGGATAAAGGATGTCAGTATTATGTCTCTGTCCTCCATGTCCATACAGGCATGCCACCAAGAGTCTTTTTGAGAGAGTTCTGTTCATTCTTACCTCCAGCCTCCACCTGCACTCCGTTTCTGGCAGTAAATATCTGATTATTTTCTCTGTTGGGCACTCTTGAAAATCAGTTCACAATCATTCCATCTGCCATTACC
The DNA here is from genome assembly GCF_003668045.3 of Cricetulus griseus. Taxonomy (NCBI): domain Eukaryota; kingdom Metazoa; phylum Chordata; class Mammalia; order Rodentia; family Cricetidae; genus Cricetulus; species Cricetulus griseus. The sequence goes on from NW_023276806.1 coordinate 191,717,533, forward strand.
TCTAAAAAGGCTTCAAAAACCCACATTATCATAATGTACCTGAGGTTTTTTTTTTTTTGAATGCACATACGCATATGCTTGCATACACAACACACACACACAAACACACACACACACACACACACACACACACACACACACACACACTGAAAATGAAAAAAAATGACATGTTTGAACAGCAACAAAGAAGAAAACCCAGTCATTAGCTCATTTGTACTCTGGTTCTGTTCTGTTTCCCATCATGAATGCTTTCTTCTTAACAGGACCTGCCTATTCCAAACAGGGAAGTAAATAGCCAGCAAAGGCCAACAAACATCAGAGGTTTTTGTGAGGAGCTGCAAACAGAAGCAGCACTTTCAGTAACCAAGCATCAGCCATTTTCTTCTCTTAAGTCATTAGTGAAAACGTTATCATGCATACTCATATCTCTGTCACTCACTGAGTGATGTGGAGAAAAATGTTCAACTACTTGGAAAGTCAACTTGTTAGACTACAAAATGGATTTAGTAATATCTTCTAGATTTGTCATATAGAACAGCAGAATTAATCACTGCAAAGTCTCAGCAGAATTTTTGGCATATGACAAATTGGCTAAGACTGCAAGGTATCAGTCAATTCTTAAGGATTCTGATTGCTGGGTCATGCCTGTGACCTCCTTGAAAGTGTTTATCAGGGAGCATTGCCAGCAGAGCCAATGATGCTATCCACCAGAGTGATGCAAGACACATGTTAAACACAGTCCATCACCACACTGGTCCCTGGGATGCTCATTCTTTCCCCCTTCAGCTTCTTACTGTACAGGAAATGGTAGTGTGTTTTCCGAGCATTTTATTTTCATCTCTTAAGCAAGTTCACTTTCTGAGATAAAAGAGTGTTCTTTCACCCCAGGAATATAGCGTTTGCATTTATTAGTAACTCTTGGTGTGGAACATTTCAAAAGTGCTTTTTAAAGACTTTGTGGACTGCATCTGTGGGCTTTCCTTTATCTGCTTGCCTATTTTCCACCTCAAAGCACTCTAATAAATTAGTAATTTCCACTTGTGAAGCCAAACTTCATTACCTACCTCCTTATAGCGTTAGTTTTAGGCATGCAATGAAGAGCGCCAATGCCTGGAGGGTATGACTTTGAATCTTTGACAAAGTTCACTTTTGAATAAGACCATAAATAAGGTCACCAGTAACAGAGGAAGAAGGGATCTGATTGGGTCTCATTGCTGGGGACATGGTACATATTTTACTGTACCATGTTGATTTCAGTGCAAGAATAATTAGGCTTCGATAATTAGATGCATAAATCATCATTCTCTCACTGTAAGTGGAGTGAGAGACTGAGGAGCTGTACTCCGGTGATTTCCCACCTGGTATGGCAGCTATACATTTTGGCCCCTCCCACTTTTTCTGATTTCAATGACCTGAGAAAATACAGAGGAAGGCTTTACTTATGGGAACCAAAGTAGATCTTGTTTGCTTCAGTCCCCTACTCACAAAACTGTTCGAGGAGGTGAACAGGGACTACAGGGCTTAGCAACCGGATGTTCAGGAAAAGCAGCCTCATTCCCCGGATGTACACCTGAGGAACTTTTCTTACCCATGATTCACTTTGGAATACAAGATTCTTGGGTTCAAAGTGAGTCTTCCCGTGACAGCCACCACTTGAAATGGGCTTTTCAGTAGCTCTGTTGTTTTAAAATCTTAATAACAGCCCCACAATAGGCATGCCATTCTTCTTAGAGTCATTTATTTTTTTCCTACAAACCCTCCCAGAGAGCAATTTAAAAGCTTCTATTCTTCAGCTAGAAAAGATGATGTCCTTTTTCTCACAGAAAAATCCCAAGCCTTTCTTTTTCATCCCCTGCAACAGAAGTTTTCATACACAAATGGGACTGATTCTGAGTGACAATGTTTAGTGACAGTCTGACAAACAATGCTCTGCTATTTTTCTCTTTTCCTTTTCCTTGAAGTTTGGCATCACAGATGTTTTAAACTCACTCCGTCTTAGCCTTGATAGTGTTATCCAGAGCCTGAAAACATTTACTGCTGCTGAGTCTAAAATACTTAAAATACAGAGCTCTGTTGCAAACAGGGAATATTAAGAAGGAGGAAATGGCGGGGGGGGCGGTGGTGGTGGTGGTGGTGGTGGTGAGGGGGCAGCAAAATGCTAAGCGGCTGCTGGTAAGTCAGTGTTAACTACGCAGATGGAAACACACAGGTGTGGCACATGGTTGTTCAGAAGAGCATTTAATCTGTCTGCATGCCTCCTGCCAGGAGACAAAACCAAAGACCCACTTAGAGAGGTGAACCCCTAAGACAGGGTCTAGGAGCTCCAACTGTATCCATTACCAAGCATAGTTTTTGACAAACAATTTCAATTGCTCTTTCTGAAGTCTAAATTGGATGCTGGAATTTCAGGTGGAGACAAGATTCAAGCCAGTTCAAAGGGAGTCTGCTCTTGTGTTATGCACAAGGATCCCCAGTGATTTGAATCAGTGACTCTGTGCAGAAAAGAGTCTTCCAGGAATGCTTAACATCATCTTTGTCTATACAGAAACTTTGCTTTCCATAGAATTTTGAGTCAACTAATTCTTTACACATGGGAGTTTGGAGATTACCTAGATCATATAACAGACTAGTTTCCTAAGAAAGCCATGGGCTATCAAGGGAAAGCTGGAGATGGGACTCCATGGTAAAGAAACCCTTTTGGGGACCATAACAGCACCCAAAAGCTTCCTCACTAAACTTGATTAGCCTCTATTCCTCCAGAGTGACTGAGATAGCTATCATGCAGAAAAGAGCATTTTGCAAAAGACTCAATTGAGTATGACTAGTAATATAACCATATGCAGATCTTTTCACTTTAGAAACACTCTTTCTCCTAGTAGATAGAATGCCTAAGGAAGCAATCGTCGCTAAAGCATGTCCTGATTTACTGTGCCAAAAAGAAACAGGCTGAACATGTCCTTTCTTCCTCATTTAATCCACAAGGTGACTGGATTTGTGGTTTAAGGACCTCATTTATAAGAGGTCTCAAGGGAAGTACTCTATAAATCACCAGAGAAAGGAATGAACCAGCCCTAGGAACAACGTGTGTGTTCTATCTCTACAAGATCTTCTTCCATTGACAAACATTACCTTATAAAGAGAGCTAATTTTAAAAGGATGTTGAACAAACCTGAATTGATAGGCATCATATGTCTTCAGTGAGTCTTCAATGATTACCACTCAAAACCTACCCCGAGAATTCCATAGACACAATGTATTCTTGTGTTATTGATGCCAGATATAGGATAAACAGTGTCAATGGCTTGGTGGAAAAATATTTCTTATTGAGCAAATCTCATGCAAACAGGCTGCCTTTGTTATGCTTTGCTTCAACAGTACTGTGACGTGCAATGAGCTGGTCTGAGATTATCAGATGGAATCTCCAAGGAAAAGTGTTTTACAGACTTTGCCCTGAACTGGATTTAAGGTATTGGCATTGAAAAATTTTAAATTCAATATTTTCTTGCATATCCATGATATGAAACCAACAAGAGCTTTTAGATGCAACTGAAGAGAAAAATGAAAATATTTCTCTTAGGAACCATAGATAAAAGTTTTGATGTAGTACATGGAGGATTCAGAAAGAGGCCATACCATTTGTAAATCAGGAAGCTGATTCTAGGAGTGACATCTAGCTGACTTATACTGTATATATGGTTTGGAGTCTTGGGAAAGTGTGAACTTATAGGTAATTAAAGAATGTTTAAATATTCCAATTAGTTACCAGTGAAGTAGCCAAAGTTAAAGACATTGTCAGTGTTCATGAAGCAAAATCTAGAGTCCATGTTTTTATAGAAAATGGGAGGACATGTAAAACCTCATTCATTGAGCACTGTGATCTAATCTCCAATGGCATAGTATGAAGAAATCATGGATAGGGAAGGCGTTTCTGCAGACTCATCATGCAAGGTGCTGTGTTTCTGTTCTCACACATATGACTCCTTGTTTATTAACTGAATTTTGTGTCTTAGAAAAAATAAGCTGATGGCATATTTAGAAATGAGTGTTTCTGGCACATGAACATTTCCATAATGTCTCAGAAAAAAAGGACACTTAACTATGGTTGTTGTAGTTTGTTCTAATTGCACAATGCAGTAAGGTTGGGGGCAAGGCAACTAAGAACTGGAGTCCTTATTCACAGAATGAACTAAAAATCTAGGTCCATCTTGAACCATGATGCTTGCCTTCCCTTTGCTTGGTTACCCCCAAGGATAACTTACACAGTTTCTAAGAATTTTATCTGAGAGCTGGCCACCATTGTACTTGACAGAATGAAAAAGTACAAGGACTGGAAACTTCTAGGTTCTAAGAACTGGTATTGGGGAGCCAGTTCTAGGCCTTCATGTCGATATTAGTGTCTGCTGAACAGGGCCAGAGGGGAAGGGAGACTACTAAGGAATAAGAAGTGGGTTTGACTTTAGTGCCAAACTGAAATTTTCCTTTTCAAATTCACCTTCCTTCCATTCAGGTGTTATTTACTTCCTAATTAAAAATATTATTATATTATATCATTAATTATTATTTATATTATATTAATACAAATAATTATTTATATAATATGAATAATATAATTAATTAATTGTTAATTATATTATTATAAATCTATTATAAGACTATCAAGAACTATGTGACTAAAGACAAGGGAACTCTATTTAGGCAGAAAATTAACCCTGTATCCCAAGTCATACCAGAAAATACTGTGTTTCACTCTATTCTTTACTTTTATGGACTCAACAGGTCTTGGTATAAACTATGAACTCTAGGCTCCCCTTATTCTTGGCCAACATCAAAAAAGAAAAATATTTTTTTTTACTCTGAAGCAGAGAGCTATCTTGGCTCTTGACACAGAAAGTACATCAACACTTGCTTTTCCCTGCATTCTATTTTTAGAATAATGGGGGTCTACCACTTTTTAACAAATGGAACAATTTATAAAGCCAGCTGAAGTTAAAACAGTATAAACTAAGACACTATAATCTATGCATTCATAGAACAAAACCAATTTCCCTCTCTTATCACCTAATTTGGAAATGTTTTCCAAATACTAAGAATTCATTCATGTCCAATTACTCAATTGTTTTTTTTTCTGTTTTTGGGAGTGGGTGCTGCATAGTCACCAGGCAAAACTGATCATAAATTCTGACACTCTAGTTGCTGCTGACAGCTAGATTACTCTTCTTAAATTATTACTGGACAGTCTTTTGGTCCTGGTTGTGTCTTTAATTTTGAGTGTGGTCACTATGGCCAGGCTGTAAGCACAATGGTCAAGTCAGTTTTGTCTGTATTTACTGAGTTCCAACTCTGTGTGATGTAGTTAGTTGTTTACAACTTGACAATTGTAGGAGACATTTCTTAAAATCCCACTAGAAAAATATGATGATTCTCATGGGAATACTTCTAAAACTCTTGCTAGATTAGAAGTGGAACTTGTTATTGACTTTCTTTTGGGTCTGTAAACTACTATGTATGTTAACACAAATACTTCATAAATTCTCCATTTTTTAAACTTTATGTTTAATGTTGTTTTGCTTATGAGTGTGTCTGTGCACCATGTGCATGCAGTTTCCCCTGAGACCAGAAGAGGGTATCAAATCCTCAAGAACCAGAGTTATAGACAGTTATGATCTGTCTCCTGAGTGCTGGGACCTGAACCCAGGCCTTCTAGAAGAGGAGTACTCTTAACCATTGAGCCACCTTTCTGGCCTTAAATTATCCGTAAATATTTGAAAATCTCATGCTGTTACATTTTTAAAAGCATGACTACTTAGACATGGCTCTATTTGAAATATAAGAGTCAACACAATTTCCTGATTTTATTCTTTATTCATTATAGAACTTATAGTTGATGTTTTGTTTGCAAGATAGAATCATGTGAAGTGAATGTAACTTAGGAATCAAAAGGAAATCATTGAATCAAAAGACCAATGGAAACAATAAAATCCAAATGCATTAAGCGTTCCTGTATCATTTTGTGAGATGGAAAGAGAATAGAGAGAGGCATATACAAAGACAGAGCTCAAGGTAGATGATATATAGAGACATATAGATAGACATATAGGCATGTAGATAGATGACAGACAAATAGACAGACAGACAGAGTGTTTAGAGAGAAATTATGGAAAGGGCACCTTAAGGAACACTAGATACCCCAGTGGAGTTGGGGCTCATGACCTATGAAAGACCACTGAGAAACACCCTCCTATGTCGATCCCAAAGTACATCCGCAGAAGGTACAAGCAAAGAAAATAAGAGCTGTCAGGAAAAGACAGTGAAGCATAATTTTTTTGAGCTCCTTCATGAAGCTTCTAAAAACAACAGCATGGCTCTCATACTAAACTCAAAGTTCTAATCTGCTCAAAGGCATCTCATAAGGCCACTGCATTTTGCTCTTAGGGAAGTGGGTACCAAAAACAAAAGAGCTGTGAAAAGGTGTCTACTGCTTTCTGCTCACTCACTTTCTCCCCTGTGTAACAGCACTTCAACTTCTTTAGAAACCTGATGGCACAGAGGGAAAGAATGTACTCAAAATAGTCTGGGTGTGCTGTGACAGGGCAGAGGAGAGAATTGAAATGTTTGGCAGGTTAGTCACTGAGGATAAGGGTCAAACTCTAATACCCTAACCCAGTGTGCCCAGTTTCTCTCCAAAGAGAACCATGATGGACTATAAAATTAATCTAAATGCTTTATTAAAGATATAAATAGCATCTTCCATGTCTGATTTACAAAGCACAGCACTACCAGGGAGACAGCATATTTTAAGACCTTCTATGTGACTGTGTATAAACACAAAGAGTATTTGTTTAGTTTTCAGTTAGCCGTAAAGGACAAAAGTGGATCCCTAACATAGATAATTCATCACAATACAATTCCCAGCAGTGTAGACTAGAAGACAGATGGTTTATTTAGGGATAGATCTCAAGTCTCCATTCACTTTCTAAATCTAATGACCATCACAAATGCTTATGTTTACCTTAATACTGACTGCCTTGATTCACTTAAAAATAGCTCTTGGAACATGCCTATAATGTGTACATTATCTGTGAAGCAGGGTGAGCTTAAATGGTGGACTTTAGCTTCTCACAGAAAGGCTCAATTTTACACATAGTGCTCTCCTGTTACAATGCTATGAACAAGGTGATGTGTATCTAGCCACATCTGGAGATGTCCATTTCTTGCAACTAGGTCATACAAGACACCAAAGTATTCCTTACACCCAGTACTTAATTTAAAGTAATGTTCACTTTGCCAACACACACACACACACACCTTGCACATATTCTATAGTTTCAACTTATGTCACTGATTCTAATTTGTTATTTTAGTCTTTATTAATTAAACAGGTTAACCACATATTGATTTGTTCTAATTGTTTTCTAAAATAAAATGCTATAGGTATGCAATACAGAAAATGACCTGAATCACAATTTGAATTCTTCCATAGGACATGGCCTTGGATAAACTATTTAATTCACCTATGTCTCATTTTCCTTATCTACAGTAAGAAAATGTGGTGGTGTTTGCATCCTAAGAGCTTTCAGATGACTGAAGACATTTTGTTATATCCCTGTGTTGAGATAAGTACAAACACATAATTTAAAGGCACAAAAAAACCTGTCTGTCCATTATGTTTAGGTGACTACTTTTGTCATGGTTTTATTAACTTAAATGACTCCTGTTACCAAATCTTATAGGTAAAACAGTGTCCCCTCAAAGCCTCCACAATTTTAATCCCTGCAGACTGATTATTTCATCACACATGCCATCAAAAAACTTAAATGGCAAATAGAACAACGTCTGATAAGGAGTTAACTTTAAGCCAGGTAAATGATTTGTATTGGCTCAGGGTAACAAAAGGTGACATTAAAATGAGGTGTTCAGGTTGATGTCTCAGTCTGCGTGAGGTTATGTAAGGAGAGTGGTCACTGACAGTATTGAAGGAGCTACCAGGCCTAGGCAGCCTGTAACTCTTCTAGCTGGGAATGTAAGAAAAATAATGTTCTTTAGGAGACTGAGGTAAAACCATAGTCCTTTTAGAAACTTGAATTTAGCCCCATAAGGCTTATTTCTGACTTCTTAATTATAAACTTAAAATAACAAACTTGTATAGTTTAGTATCACTATAAAAATGACCTAGTAATATTAATAACTGTTAACCAGATAGATGCCTTAAATTACTAGTAGCAAGATTGTGCCAAGTATTGTGCCCAAATGTCCCAGTCAAGTATAGTGATGACAATAACCCTTTGGGAGAGTAAGAGGGGGAGAGAATTTTTGGGAAAGTGGTTTATTGTTATTGAACATTCAGCACTAGGGACAGTGCAGTAGTCAGTTCCAGTTTTAAGTCAGTACCTTGGAGAGAGGACACTCAGGCTGGCTAGATCCAGTGGGTGCATTTCTCTATGTGCCAGCTTCTTCTAAGACATCTGAGATTCCGAGGGTGATTATGCAAGCTGTAAACCAAGACAGAAAATATTTAAAAAAGTATTTGTTGTAAAGTAGCTCTTTGGTCACCATTGTGGTTTCCTCATCTGAGCTTTGCTAAAGCCCATAGGAGCCACAGTGCTGGATCGTCTTTGACTAGCAATGAGTGTGGCATACAGCTCTGAACAATCTTTCCCAGAACTTTCTGCCCAGTTCTTCATCATGGCCTGTCTTTTTAGACCAGCAGTAATGCTGGCTTAACATATAGACAAACTGAGCTCACACAGAGGAAGGTGAGGTCAAGATAACCACCATGAATTATTTATACATTCACTTTGTAAATTGTGTTTACTTAGTGCCTGTCCCATGCCATGAATGGCCCACATGCTAGAAATACAGATGAACCAGGGCCTTTTGTAGAAAGAGTAAAGCAGAAAAAAAGGAATATGGATAGAAACCAACCAGATGATAATAATTATAAAAATCCACAGGCAAAGAAGAAATGAACAAAGGTGGTCCACTCATAGTCCACTTTTTGGGTTAGGATCATGTGATTCGGTCTGTCTCTGAGCCATGAGAAACACTGATGGGACTCAGTGCTAAGTATTTCACTACCAGTGTAGAAACCTTCTGGGTTCTTCTTTCCCTTTGACTTCACAATAATGTTTGGGATGTCCAGCAATCCCACTGCAGATCCCTGGGTGATTCCAGCTTACCAACGTGGATATGTAGTCAGAGCATGAGATAAACTTTGATGTTTATGCCAGAAGTGGTTTTGCTTTCCTTTACAGATTATGCTCCTCTGACTTAGAAAGATAGTCAGGAAAGTTTGATACCCAGAATCTGAAGTTGTTGCAGAAACTAAATGATACAATGAATGAGCAATGTCAAGTTATGGGGAAGGATACTTCTGATAGAGGAGAGAGAGAGAGAGAGAGAGAGAGAGAGAGAGAGAGAGAGAGAGAGAGAGAGAGAGAGCTCTTAGCTGGCAGCATGCATGCCCCAAGACAGTGCCAAGAAACTCTGAACCATCTTGTTTTAGATGGTCTCTTTTTGTTGTTTGCAATCATATACACCATTTTAGATGCTGTTGAGCTTTTAAGAAGTGTCCAGTTTCTACCTCCTATCTCTCCCTAGATGCACCATGACACAACAGGTGCACTATCATGGATTCTGTGGATTTGAACAAGTACAGCAAGTTCATTACACATTAAGCCATCTTCCCCACCCAGAGTTCTCATAATTTTATATTGAGACAATAATTAGAAGATCATAAATAATTGTCAGCTCATGTTTCATTGATACAACTAACATTTATTAAGCAATCACAATATTCCTTACCCTATAAAAGACATCTAAAATAAAATGTTAAGCACAATAAATTACAATATTAAGTAAGTAATCACACAATTTCATTGGCAAATTATAACTATGCTAGAGAAATGGAGTAAAAGTCTACTTGAACTAAAAGTCCAGAGTAGGGGTATTTGAATCTGCCTGCATATTTAACTCTGATCTGCCTGAAGCAATGAAGTTTGAGTTAATACTAATCAGATGATTAGAAATTAATGAGTGGAACACTAAAAAGAAAAGTTTGATAGAAAAAGGGTGAATGGCAGTCAAATGCTCTGTGGTAGGAGAGAACACATGTTGTGGAAAAGTAATGTAAACAAAGTAAGGAGATTCACAGTCTTCAAGAAAGGAGACATCAGGCAGGCATAAACGAAGAAAATCAATGAAAATAGTAGAGGCTTGTGGAAGATGCAAGTGAGTTTGGTGAAGGACTACAATAAAGTTTATTTCAACATACACAGTATTGCCCCAGAGGGGATGAGTGGGAAGGGGTCAAGAGGACAAGGAAAAAAATGAACACAGCTAAAGCCAGAGTCAAACAATAAACTGAGACAGCTCTGGCTATGGGTGTGAACGTGAAAATGAGGTGGCGATTTCAAAAGATGTGATGGAGAGTATTTTATGAAATCTAGTGAAGGCCAGATATGATTGGTAGACGAGATTCTAAGCATGATACCCTACAGTGATATTGCCCCTCATGAAAACCAGAAACACTGGGAGAGAACAAAGCTCTCAGGAGGAGGCATCATGTTGAATGCCTTGAATTTGAAGGACCTTTGAGACAAACAAGAGGGTCTGACAAGGAGACAGTTGAAAACACAGATTTGGAACTCAAAATAAAGGTCTAAGCTAGATATATAACCTTGTGAGTCATTTGCTCCTAGGTGGTAATTGAAGCCGTGGGCAAGGCTGAGACTGCCTAGGGAGCAAGCATAGCAAAGGAGGAGCAATGCACAGGAACCCTGAATATAATGGGAGATCAAGAGGACAAGCAGGGAGGCACAGCAGGTGCAGGTTGGGACTCCAGTCTGATCAAGATCACATGGCATAGATTCTGGTTCTGCTCCTACCACAGTTTGAAACAGTGTGCGCACCATGACACAGGATCTCTACAAGAGATCTCACTCTATTAACTAGCATTTCAGCTTATCTGAATTAAAGAATAGAGAATAGTGCTCTTCTCCTAAATTGGATACTTTTCTTTTACTTACAAATTGTCCCAAAACTTAGTGTTTGTAAATCAAAGATTCATTTCACTGGGGCTGGAGAGATGGATCAGTGGTTAAAAGCACTGGCTTCTCTTACAAAGGACTAGGATTTGATCCCTAGCACCCATAGGGTGGCTCATAACCATATGTAACTCCAGTCCCAAGGAATGATGCCCTCTTCTGGCCTTCAGGGGACTGTGAGCCTGTGGTGCACACATATACATACAATCAAAATACCCAGACTCACAAAATAATAAAATAATTTTAGAAGATCAATTCCATCAACACAGGGCAAGCCTGAAGTGTGCACAGGCTTGCACACATTCTTACCCCTGCTACAAAGTTTTAAGACTAAGGTGAAGCCATAGTAGCTTTCTTAGTCAAAAGCCAAACTTTGAGCACTACCTGGAGAGTTGATGCATTTGTACCATGAAAAGCAAACACACAAAGATGTGTCTTCTGTGCTTCAAAACCAGATGTTTAAGAAGACTATCACCCATGTTTTTGTTAGGCAATTATGAAGACCATCTTCTCTTATTTTACATAGAACATTTTTGACTATGTTATCTGATTTCTAATCAGTACGAAGCTGTACCTAAAGATAAGAACTAAGAAGAGTTGAAAGTAGGCAAACTCAAAGTGAATGGTTGACTAGAGTCTTGGCAAGAGTGTTGAAAAAGAATGGCAATAAGAACTACCCCAGAAATCCAGGAAACAGAGGTGTCCAGGGTCATAAACACAATATACAGATTTTCTTACCTTGCATTCCCTTCAAGTGTTTTATGAATTTCAGTTGTCCAAATAATTCTGAGGTTGGTTGATGCTAAGCCCGCCTTTTATTGTATGCATTTAATATTAATTTGTTAAGTTTGTCAACTCCAGTATTCTTTAAATAGGAGCATCCTTGAACCTCTCATTTCCATGTGATCACGATAACTACATGATTATAGAGCAACCATGGCATTAGCTGGCAATAATTAGTGCAAGAAGGCATTATTATTTGAAAGTACATTTAGACTGCTATGGCTACTGTAACATGGTCCCACAAACTCGGTGTCCTGAAGACCAGGAACATAGAGTCTCAAGTTCTCTAGAACCGAGAACACCAACAACAAAATGGTTGGCAGATTTAGTTCCTTCTAAGACATGAGAAAATGACTCATTCTAGGCTTCTCTCCTGGGTGTGTAGGCAGATGGTTGTCTTGATGTTTGCATGGCATTTCCTTTTCAATAGATACTTTCCCCTAAATTTGCCCTGTTTGTAGTTTGTCAGCCATAATGGACTAGTGTCCATCTTAATGATTTCTTTTGAAGTTAGCAAAAACACAGCCTCCAAAGTTCTACATTCTAGGTACTGCATGTTAAAATTTCAATATATAAATTAGGAAGGATAGGGATACAATTTAAACCATGATAATTGGCATTTGTGCAAAAATAATACACAAACACACTAATTGATAGAATGTTTTTCACCCACCATTAAAGCTGTTAAGAGGCATACTTTAAAAACTTAAAACTTTGGTATCATTAATGGATCACCTTAAATTCACTTGGTTTATCTTCTTTGTGTTCAAAGGCAATTTAATAATTGATGACAAGCTCCTACATTTCCACAAAGCTTACCAGAATGAACCTAGTGTTCTAAATTTCCCCTCCTCTAATTCTCTTGTAATATTCATGCAAACATGAACTGTGTATTGATTATTGATTATACTTGATGTACAGCATTGCGTTTTATATGTAATCTATTGTTAAAAAGGATATTTTTAGGTGAATTGAACTGAAAACCAAGTTGGGATTACACATTTCCTCAGTGTCTGTGGAACTGTGTGTAGTTAAGTGACTCATATAATAGGAGATTGCCTGAGTCTCATTCACCAAGTTCTAATTAAGTAAACTAATGAAAAAATTGACAAACGGTGGCTCAATTAGGCCCATTCCATCTATCTTTTTCTGTGGAAATTCATTGCCTTGCATTGCACAAATGATATAATGAGCTGGGATAGATCATGACTCTGATTTAATCCATGTAAAATGTTGGTAGTTCAACTCCTTTCAAGAATAAGTTAAGTAGCATCTTATACTCAGCTAATGAGAGAACCATGACAGTTAATCATCTCTGGTCAAAGTTCCCCAAAGTCACATACTGCTATCCAGATTGAGAAGAGTGTGAATGCACATAAGGAGAATGTACTTTGTATGTTGTTTAGTAATTTCTGTAAATATTCTGATAGTAATTTCTGTAAATATTCTGATGCCAATTTTACTGTCAAGTAGGTTACATTTTCACCTCTCCTGTTTTAAAAATAGAGACTCATGTAGCCCAGGCTGGCCTCAAACTTACTACAAAGCTGAGGGCACCTCTGTCTTCTGATCTTCTTGCCATCTTCTGATTGCTGAGGTAACAAGCACATGCCAGCTTGTCCAGGATTATGGGGTACTGAGACAGAGCTCAGAGTTGTGCTTACCACGGAATCACTCTACCAATTAAACCACAGCCTCTGTCCAACGACCAGTCTTTTTGAAAGATTTCTCTTATCATTTGATCTAAAGTTACATGATTACTTCCTTTTCTATCACATGGTCCTTTTAGAAATGTTCCTTTTAGAGCCTATGACTATTAAAATAATCATTTACAAGTGTACTGTTTACTTCTGAACCATCTCATACCCCTGCTGCAATATGAGCTGTTCCAGAGTACAGGAGCTAGTCATTCCTTCTTACTGGTTTCTTGCCCAAAAGGGACTGGGCACGATAAGACATCAGGCAATGAGAAATATGGCTCAGAAGGACTATTCACCTGACCCATCAGATCTCTGATCTCACTTCTTGCCAATCGCTGTTTCATTTATTTAATTTAAAATTTTCTGCCTCCAAGATTTTGCATATCCATCTCTCTTCCCTTCTGTATGCTTCACTTCCTCATTTCTTTTGGGAATCTCAAGAGAAACTTTGCTGCATAAGATTCCGTTTCCCAAAAGCTTTGTAATGTCTTGCTGTGTTAGATTGTTCTCCATTGCATCTGAAAAAGAGAGAGTGGGTATCTGTTTGTTATCCTAGATGACACTGGATATCTCAGAAAAACTTTGAGAGCCAGACACTCCCTGCATTGTGTGGAGTGTAGTCTGACCTCAGCTCACAGCTTGTAAACTCCACTCCACTAGAAACTGCACCTGGGTAGGAGAATCCAGCTCACTGCTCATAACCAGTTGATGGGCAGGCTGACCAGCTCCAGAGTTGTAGCTGGGGTTTGCAGCTGCTCTTGTTGCTCTCAGTTAGCCTCAGTTTAATGTTTCCCTCTACCAAATCTGCTTTACCCTTTCTCTGACTCACATATAGCAGTTTTTAATGAAACTATCTGTACACAAATCTTGACTATATAATCCATGTTCCCTGGAGAGTGTTATGATAGGGCATAAGCTAAGATTTAGGCAGAGTGTAAAGCTCAGAGGATAGGGTCTTTGTGTAATTGATCCACTTATATTCTCTATTGAATGTCTGCAGTCTAAAACAATGCCTGGAAGGTGTTCAATTAACATTTGTTTAACAGGTAAATGAGTAAGAGGGTAGACAGCTCTCCTACAGGTTAATTACGGACATAGAACAATTCTACATATTTTTACTTGAAGACAATACAGAGCAACTTTCAGGAGGTTATTCAATTCCTTTGAATAAGGAATGTTAGCATACCAAGAATAAGATCTATGAATAATTTATTTTGCAATCTCAGTTTCTAGTTTCCAGTGTGATCTCATAGATACTCAGAATCCCTGCATTGTGATATCATAGCTCAATTGACCTTCCTAGAAACAAAATGAAGAAGTCTTTCCTAAATAAAAGTGAATATTGGACAGTTATTATGACTCCTCTGAGGGTATTTGCTACACTGTGGCAGAATGCACATACAGACTCAGATTTTCTCTATTGTTACAGCTGTGCTCAGGCTCTTTAATTCACTAGGAACAACCCCTGCTTCAAATAATTACATACTAAACTCATATAACTAATATGTTTTGCACACAGATTTCTGGATTGTTCAGATATTATTGAAAACTTGCTTTCTTTAATTAAGAGACCAGGCATCTCTCTTTGATTAAGAGAGTTCTGCTATGATGTTGAAAGTGGAAATTTTAATGAACAGAAACTATTGTTTTTAAGACTCATTTATGAATCTCTTAATAAACACCGCAGGAAACAGTAATCATTGTGCCCCAGGTCGCAAGAAATCTTCTCTCTGAGAATCATTGATTGGTCCTGTTACTATAGAGATGTCAGTGACATGCCAATATAACTTCCCAATGTAACATCTAAATTTAAAAGAAGAAAAATGAAAAATATTTACTATTCCAAAAATACATTTTACATTATATAGAGATTTGTCTTTATGAGTCTATGTATAAAGAGAAAAGGGAAATTTAACTAGTAATAGTAACTGATTTGTTTTTATTTTAAGATGCGCATTAAATTTAGTACTTGGCTCACTTCAATATAGTAGCCAGTAAGACCGGGAGTGATTAGTGATATTTGGAAGTTAAATATCTTAGAAGAACATGTTTTTGTTTTTCAGGGAGTGAACAATGCTATGATCACAACACCCTATGAAATTGCATATCTGAGATTATCTGCTCTGGTGCAAATCATTGAGTATTCACTCTTGCTAGGTCCCATTGAGTTTCTGCTTCCTGTAGACAGCTCTCCACCATGGTCAAGGGACTAATGCATGCTCATGATGGAGAAGTGTGGGACTTTCCAAGCCAATGGTATTGATGCAGACCCTGAATTCATCAGACATAACCCTTTCCTGAAACTGTGAGATAGATCAACCTTTGTTTTGCTCAATCTACACTACTTTCAATTTAACTCTAGAAAACTTTACAAACCATTGGAAAGGGTTTTCCTGCCTCTGCTTCTCTTTCCCCACTAAGTCACACATGCTGTGATGTAGCTATGTCCTCTAAAATAACATAGCATACTTAGGGAATGTGATCAGCAAGAATGCAATAGAAAGACAAGGGAATAAGGAAGAAGAAAGGTGGGGGATGAATAATAACAGTTGGTGCTTGGAAATGCTATAGTGAAATACATTACTCTGTATGATAACTAAAGAAAAAAGACTAAACTTAGAAATTTCCTCCTGGAGGGAGAAGGGAGACTTCTAAGACTATGGAATCTCATGATGTATAATTCACGAGGCCCTTCTCTGACGTCCTATATGCAGAAAACAATTGCTTGAAAAAGGAAACTCCTCAGTGGTGCTGCCTGCAAATTGGTCAGCATCCAGTGAAGTGCCTTCCATAATTGTTATCCACCCAGAGTTGGCCTTTTCAGCATTGCAACTTCTATTCGCCCATGGTCCTTTAAGTAACTCTTCAGCCATGCTCCTGTAAGTATCCCCAGTGAACTAAGAGCTAGGCTTGGGTGGAATGGTGTCTTTGCTCTGTTGCTGGTGCCCTACCTGGGATGTGTAGATCTTCATTTAGGGTATCCCCAGGAAAAAGCATGGGACTCATTTGAACCCATATGACTATCTTCTTTTTATCACTTCTAAAACAGGAATAATGTTAAAGACTATAGACACTGCAAGATGACTACACTACACTTAATGCATCATGGCTTTGTCTAACATATGGTAAACCATACACAAAAAAGCCACACCACGCACAAAAAAGTAACTGTTTCTCATTAGGTGCTTAAGAAACATCTAGAAATCATTCTAAGGGAAACTCAATTACTATCCAGGCCACATTCATTACATGCAGTGAACACATTCCCAAATTTGGCAACGTGTTGTACTTTTGAGATGGTTATAGTCAGAGAAAAATGTGGTTGTGATCAATGATACAAGATATGGTAGAATGATGACATACAACCATTACTACAGCCTTAAGACAGCAACAGTATAAAACAGCTGTACTTGCTGGCCATGAAAGGAGGGGCCAATTCACCTTCTGTGTAACCATCTGAATCTACACAAAACAGTTATATTACTGATATGTATCAAGTTCAATTAAAAATCACACAATGCAATCCTAAATCATCTTCTCTTTGAAACTTTCATGTTTATTCTCATGTGTCATGAGAGATCTGTGAAGGGTCTTTGGAAGTCATTACAGCTTGTAACATATTGTCATCAGAGGAACTACATTAGAAGAGACCTAGGTTTCATAAACTCCAGCACCACCTGCCATTGAGGGTTAGAGTAGATCACTCAGATACGTCTGAGTTCAAGTCCTCTTATAGAAAACAGTATCCTTAGATCCAAGAACTGTGCATATTCAAGAGAGTCAAAGTCACCTATAATTAGAAAGGATATATTAGAATAAAGCACACTTTTCTTTTTCCAAAGATGTCTATTATCATAAAATTACCTGAATTTAAACTTTAATCTATTTCCTATCCTCCTCATCTGATAAGAGTATGACCCATGTTTTATGGTCAGAAAAATGAAAATGATAAATATATTTACTGGGTGGTGATAATGAAAGGAAGTGTAAGCTGTTGTTGTCATGACCAGATCATGGGGTCATGCTTGTGTTTTCTCAAGAAGAATCTCTTTGTCATACTGTCAGCTGTCACAGAAGCTCAGAATAAGCTTGTGTCTCTACAGAGCTTGAGGAAGCAACTCTCTATTCGATGGCCAACGGGGGGGGGGGGCATGAAATCTAAGTCCAAGTGTCATCCAAGCTGCATATTCTTTTTTGTTCTTCATCTCTCAAGCATTCCACACCAGTGCTCTCTCATATTGGGCTGAAAGTCCCTGCATCCATTGCTGTTTCTCACTCTTCCCAGGAAGGATCAACACACATCACTGCTCTCCTTCCCCGTAATTTCCTCTGCTTTCTCTCTTCCAGATGACTAATTTCTCCCATTCTATCATAGGAACAACTACCCAATTACCCCACTCATTAACTTATCACCCTATTTCTTTTCTGTCATATTGTATTCAGCAATCTGTGGACAGAAAGAAGTTGTATATGAAAATCTATACTTATTTTTGTCTCAAAAATGTTGAGAAAAACTCCTCTCCCCACCATTGCCCAAAGAGTGAACTCAGTTCTGCTGCTGCTACCCCAGTTTGCTCTATCCTGGTGCTAAAACCTTTGTCCACTCTCCTGCTGCATCGCATCTTTACCCCCACTCAGCACAGCAGCACCCCAAGCTAACCTCACCCTGAGGTAATATTTCTCTACATTTTCTCCTAATCACCCTTTGATCAGATTATCTGCACAGTTCAGTTTGATAAATTTCCCCGTTCTCCCTTTTCTCTCTTATACCCCAGTACCTTTTTCTTTTGTTTTTTATTTTAAGAATTATGTATTCTTACCTTTCTTCCAAGAGGTCCTTTATAGCAGTAGCCCTTGATATTTCTTAGACTGGGCTGTTGCATAAAGATTTCTAAAAGAGTTGTTAGAGAGTCAGTGAGCCCTGTGATTTATGACTACGACTCGGGCAGCAGCTTAGCTGGAAGAATTGAACAAAACACGAGCATCCCAAGGGAAACAAAGAGCTAATGTAAAATGCCTTGGACTTCTGTTTTCAAAGGGGATCTTTACAACATTGTAGTCAATCCTCAGCAGTTCATAGCAAAGAACACTGTGGTTCCAAGATGGGAAAAACACTTATGAAAGGCCACACCAGCATGGGTATCAGAATGAAAACCAGGAAGCAGACATGATTCTCCTGCTTACATTTTATGGTTCTTCCTCCATTCATTCTCTGACAGTCACTTGACAGGTTTTTAAAGGTCTGGAACTAAATGCAAGCTGTGTGAACTCTCCATCATTAATCTAGGGTTGCAGATTGTTTGCATAAGTCAAAGGAGTTACTTTATTCCAAAGAAGGGAAGTTGGTCTGTCAACATCGCAGGAGCTCACAATTACGTTGTTTTAAGAACAAACTGCCTCTCTGATCTGCCTTCTAAATTATAGGGGACTGAAAAAAATCTAAGCTCCTAATAAAGTTTTAAATAGATTGCATCAAGTGGGATGCTAACTTTGAGTAACTGCACTATTCCAAACAGCCTCACTGTCATCTGCTGGCAAGTATGTGGAGATAATCCCAGAAGGGAGTCAATGATGACCAGGGTCCTTGGCCAACTCTAGGACCCCAGTTGTTTTCCCTTAATCTTAATCTATTTTATGCTTGGAAAAAGGAGAATAAACTCTACTCTGGGGGTCCTGGAAGTGATTTGATTGCCTTCGTCGAGCTGTTGTCTCCAGATTTTTGTTATGACTAATTGTTCCGCCAAAGCTGCCTGAGCCCTACTGCCACGTGGGCAGTCTCCGCCAGCCACCCGAGTTCTGCCCACCTCGTGGATGGACAAAATAATACAGAGACATATTAGAAATAATGCTGCTTAGCCAATGACTAGGATTTCTCATCTGTTAGCTCAGTCTTAATTATCATAAATCTATATATTTTATAAGACTTATCTTTTTGGATGCCTTATTGGCATCCCTCCTTGCCGGCGGATCACATTGCGCCACTGGAGGAAGAACGAAGGGGAAAAGGGACACTTCCTTTTTCTCCTTTCTTAAATATGAGTCTCCTTGCTATGTCACTTCCTGCCTAGATCATCACTTCTCTACTACATTTCCCAGAATCCTCTTTGACTCCTAGTCCTGCCTAACTTGCTGTCTCATTGCCCAAACAGTATTTTATTCAATAACCAATAAGATGAACATACACAGTACATTCCCCATCATCTCCTCTTTTCTGTCTAAATAAAAAGAAGGGTAACTTATCTTTTATAATAACTGAAGAAAACTATAACCATAACTACCTGTCTTCAACTCTATCAAAGACCATAGAAGGATAATATATAAACTGTAGAATTGACAGGATGTCTTGCTACCTGGACAGTCACCCAAAGTTCTTCTGTAACACTGGGGCATCCATCTTCAGCCCATAGGCCACAGTGTGTCTGGCACACTTCTCCATTTTTCGTGGCAGTGGGGCTCTGCAGCTTATGGTGGAAAGATTTATCGTAACAGGTAACCATGTGGAAAAGGGGAAGAAGAGGTTGGATCTGGAAGAAGTGCCTCCCATGCGATTTTATACAACTCAGAAAGCTTGGATGATATTACTTCCATGGGTACCCTTCAGTAGACAAATGTGGATTCTCTACTTATATGGGGTTGAAAATGACTAAAATTTAATATACAAGTGCAATAAACAAAAACTTAAGTAATTAAAAAGAAACAACTACTATCATTTCAAAACAATAAAAATATGCCATTTTCAGAGATTCCTAGTGGGAATTAATTCATGGGGTACATACGAATTGCTAAACAGTATCTGACAAACAAATGCCAAATAAGAATCAGTAGACTAATCTTTCTTTTCCTCTTGTTTATCACAAATTTAAATGTATGATTAAAATGTAGTATATTAAATAATGTACTTTATGAAAGAATAAAGAGACGTGAGCTTGGATAAATAAAAAAAATGGATTCACCAAATATCATGAATACCATTTTGAATAAAAGTAGCCAGACAAATAAGAATGCACTGTGCATTGTTGGCATATTCAGTACCAGGAGTGAGCTATCTTTTTTTTTTAACCAAAGATGCTCTGTAGCAGAGAAATCCTCAACAATCATCATAAGGCAAGTGAGAAATAACTGTTGTTTAAATAAAAGTGAGACAAGCAATTAAAGTAAATGAACTGAAATCTATTACAGTACAAAAGAAGAAATATTAGTAACAGACATATTTTATACTACCTTCATAAGATACGATGGAAATCTTTTTTTCCAACTTTTTTATTTGAATTAGAAACAGGATTGTTTTACATGACAATCCCAGTTCCCTTCTCCCATCCGTCCTCCCCTACCCCCCCAACTAAAACCTTATCTGTCATATCTTTTCTGCTCCCCCTGGATGGTGAGGCCTTCCATAGGGTGTCATCAGAGTCTTTTGTATCCTTTGGGATAGGGCCTAGGCCCACCCCCATGTGTCTTGGCTCAGGGAGTATTCCTCTATATGGAATGGGCTCCCAAAGTCCACACCTATGCTAGGGATAAATACTGGGCTTCTACAGGAGGTCCCATAGATTTCTGAGGTTTCCTCACTGAAACCCATGTTCCTGGGGTCTGGATCAGTCCTGTGCTGGTATTCCAACTATCAGACTGGGGAGCAAGAGTTCCAGGGTGTTCAGGTTAGCTGTTTCTGTGGGTTTCACCAGCCTGGTCTGGACCTCTGTGCTCTTCACTGGTTCTTCTCTGCATCTGGGTTCCAGTTCAGATCTCTGATTAGTTATGGGTGTCTGCTTCTACTTCCCCCAGCTGCTGGATAAAGGCATGTAAGTCAGTCATTTAAGGAAGCCTCTACTCCGTTGCTGAGATAGTTAGCTGGTGCCATCTTTGTAGATCTCCAGACATTTCCCTATTTCTCTGTAAACCAAAAATGTCTCCCTCTATTATGATATCTCCATTCTTGTTATCGTGTATTCTTCCCCTGACTCATACTTTCTGCTCCCTCATGTCCTCTGCATTCCTCTTCTCCCCTTCTCATTCTCCTAGCTCCCTCCCCCCTCTTCCCATGCTCCCAATTTGCTCAGCAGATCTTGAGCCTCTCCCCTTCTCCAGGGGACCATGTATGTCTCTCTTAGGTACCTCCATGTTTTTTAGCTTCTTTGGCAGTGTGGATTGCAGGCTGGCAATCCTTACTCTATGTCTAAAATCTACATATGAGTGAGTACATACCATGTTTGTCTTTTTTCGATTGGGTTACCTCGCTCAGAATGGTTTCTTCTAGATCCATCCATTTTCCTGCAAATTTCAAGATTCCATTGTTTTTTTTTATGCTGAGTAGTACTCCATTGTGTAAATGTACCACATTTTCTCTATCCATTCTTCGATTGAGGGGCATCTAGGCTGCTTCCAGATTCTGGCTATTACAAATAATGCTGCTATGAACATCGTTGTACATATGTCCTTGTTGTATGAATGTGCTTCTTTTGGGTATATGACTAAGAGTGGAATTGATGGATCTTGTGGTAGCAAGATTCCCATTTTTTTGAGGAGTTGTCATACTGATTTCCAAAGTAGGTGTACAAGTTGGCACTCCCACCAGCAGTGGAGAAGTGTTCCCCTTTCTCCACATCCTCTCCAACATGAACTGTGATTGGTGTTTTCACCCACCTGGAGAGCGAGTACCTCAGACCTGCCTGTACCCAACTCGAAACCCATTTTACATCCCAAGCTTTCTATCAAATCTTGAATACCTTGTGTTTCTTCTACTTACAGTCAACAATTTCCCAAGGTTCTTTGATGTCCCTAGCAGAGATGATCATCTCTGCATAAAATCACATGAAGCATGGTTTCAGATCCTTGAACTTGCAAAAGCAAGAAATGTTTGCTGAATATGACTGGGCCTCACACTTCTCCAATGGAATTTAAATGAAATTCAGGTGTCTTGTG
The DNA here is from genome assembly GCF_003668045.3 of Cricetulus griseus. Classification (NCBI taxonomy): domain Eukaryota; kingdom Metazoa; phylum Chordata; class Mammalia; order Rodentia; family Cricetidae; genus Cricetulus; species Cricetulus griseus. Next base: position 191,739,977 of record NW_023276806.1, read on the forward strand.
AAATTTCCCCCATCCATGTAGGCATGTCAGCTGGGCTTGTCATTGTGCAGGTCTTGTTTAAGCAACCATAATGTTGAGATTTTATTTGTGAAGCTTCCCAGTCCTAATAGCAGGTACTAACTCACAGAAGACATCCAAGTCGTCAGGCTTTCATTAATCTTTCTGTCCGTTCTTCCATGGTGTTCCTGAACCTTAGGTGTAGAGGTTGCATTGTAAATGTGTCACCTGGGTTGGATACCCCAAAGTCACTTATTCTCTATGTTGATCACTTTTGCACATTTGTAATGCACTACAACTATCATTAGAAGAAGCTTCTTTGCTAATGGGTGACATCTATACTTATCTGTGGGCATAAATATACATGTTCACAAAAGTTGTAAATTATATTGGTTTAGGAAAATTATATTGGTTTAGGAAAATGGCAGTCCTAACCGTATGTTCATATGGCAACAATAAATGGACTCCATAGGTCTTTACCCACACAAATTAAGGAAGTCATAAATTTGAGAAAGATTGGAGGGCATGGGATGAGTCAGAGAGGTGGAAATCATATAAATTCAGGTGTGTGATCAAGAAGTGAGTCTTACTGACTCAGACTTTCTTTGGCTACATCACTGAATTTTCTTTTTAAACTTCATAGTCCATGCTGACACATAGCTTAACCCTGGTTAAGCACCAGTGCTCTAGACACAAAGTCTCACATTGTAAAAGAAACACAATACAACAGAAGACATTAAGATGATCTTGCTATATTTCTAACTCAGCTGTATCTAAGCATTAACTCCTGTCAACTTTAATGTATAGGTAGAAGATAGGAAAAGATTAATATGGGAATTGACCATTTCTCAAATCACAATTCTTTCATTGTTGTCTTTTAATTGTGTATCTTGTTCATAGCTATTTGACTTTCAAATTTTCATGGAACAGAAATGAAAAGTAATTATTAATTTGCATATTCAGGTTAGGTTTTCATTTCTTTAATCATATATTTCAAAATCCATTTCCGAAAGTGCCAATTTTAAGATTTGCTGGCTAAGAAACAATGCTGTTTAATTTATATATTGACCTGCAATAGAACACAACTTTTCTTCTTTCATGAGATCACCAAAGCATAATTGATTTAAAATAAACTCTGTAGTCTAGGCTAAAGTATTTAGTTTATTAACTTTGATTTTTTATACACTTAGAAAACCATTACCACAATCAAGATGTCATCTTCACTACTTCACACATTTTTTTCATGTCCCTCTGTAATCCACACCTATTCATTTCCACTCTTAGGTATCCAAATTGCCTTTCAACATTAATTTTTTTTATGTGTGGAGATACAGTTTTATCTAATGTATTCATGTGTTCGTAAATGCCATTTATAAGATAGTTTTTATAATTAATTTATGCTAGCAAATCAATTTTTATAAAATTCTTTAAAAGTGGTTATTTCACTTAAATTTACAAACATTATTTTTTTCTAAATATAAAAATTTTGTGCACACCTTTGATCCCAGCACTTGGGAAGCAGAGGAAGGCAGATCTCTGAGCTCGAGGCCAGACTGCTCTACAGAGTGAGTTCTAGGACAGCCAGGGCTAAACAGAAAAAAAAACTCTCTAAAAACAAAACAAAAACAAATTGGAATACAAATTAGATATTTTACTTTCATAGCATTAAATGCTGAGTCTTTTCATTGAGGCTTTTAACAGAAAGTTGTCTACACATCCTACTTTTGCTCCTGTGTAAGGCATTTTCTTTTTCTGTGACTTTGAAATAATGAATATGAAGTATTTGATCTTGGGATATGTATATGTATTTTATTTACTTTTAATCCTCCTTGTTGCTCCTTGAACTTTTCACATGTATATTTTGATGAAGTTTTTAACTTTCAAAAGTTCTCAACCATTATCTCTTTAAATATTTCATCTACCCTATTCCTTCTCCTTTCTTTTATGGACTATTTAGATGCTAAACCATTAGACAATGTATGCCAATGTAGTAGTCATCTCTATTTTAATTTTTGTTTTGCCTTTCCCCCCTTTTTGTGCTTCAGCTAGGTAAATTGTTCTGTTCACAAATCTATAGATTCCAGATTCTTCCCTGCATTTTTGTAAGTCTGTGTCACAATGAGTCCTCATCACCATTTTGATAGTCTTTATTTCTGGGAGTTCTTTTTTTTTGTATTTTCTTATTGTTTTGATTCCACAATTTAATTTAATTAAATTCTTCATTCATTGTTGCACTTTATGAGCTTCTTCTGCTTGGGAATTGAACACATCAATAAGGGTTCTTTTTAAATGCTGATTTGGAATTTCACTATCATCATCAACTTGGTTCTGTTGATTACTTTGTCTCTTGACCATGTACTATTTTCTGTTTGAATTTTTAGATGTCCTTATATTTTAGCAAATTACTTGGCACAGTTTGTAAGCCATTGGAACTGAAATAATTAGTATTTATGCCTGTTATTCAATGCTTCTTTTGTTAGACATTCAGAGTGGAGAGCTGAGTTAATTTGGGAAAATGTCAGACTATTTTTGAAATATGTTGTCTTTCCTTTAATGTTATCATGTCATTGATGTGAGGATTAATGTGCATAGGAGTGTTATTTCAGATGCATTAAACATAGCTTTGTTATCTTTTTTCATTCATCATAATATTGTAATCCAACATTAGTTTTTATCTGTTACCTATAATTCATATAAACTAACTTTTCTACTTTGTAGATAATTGGAAAATTACAGATATCTTCCTGTAGTTAATTTATAATCTAATACTTTCATTATTGGACAATGTGCTTTGCATGATTTCCATCATTTGAAATTTATTAAGCCTTACTTTATAGCCAAGATTGTATTTTGTCTTAATGTTTCAGAAAGATTATGAGTTCGATGGTCTATCATATTTGACTGATAATGTATTATCTTCTCAATGTCTTTGTTTCTATCTTATATCGGCTATTAAAATGAATGATTGTACCTAAATATAGTTATTTCTCCTTTCAGATCTATTTGTTAGATTATTTGAAGGTTTTCTATTAGTGCATAAACATTTGAGTTGATAAATCTTTCTAGTGAATTGATTAGCATAGAATATATTTTCATAATCTTCTTCCTTATGAAATATCACATTTATATTTTGTTTAAAATTGGTCTATACACACATACAACTATAAAAACTGAGGCATATTGAAGGATACCATGATAGCTGATGACTAAAGCACAACTCACCCAGATCTGATCTTGCTGCAGACAAGAAACTGTGGTGGAAGACGGGTGAAATTCAAGTAATTTCTCCAGTGTACCAACATTCATTTCTTATTCTTGCTAAAGACATCATGGTGGATATAATTTGTAACATTAGGGAGTCTTAATGAATGAGACACAGGAACTCTGCACTGACTTTTATAACATTTACAAAAGCCTAAATTAATTTTAAAATTTCTGAATAATTACAAAACAAAACTCTGTAACACCTACACAGCAAACTGCACAGCCTCCTCCAGTCTTTCCTTCTTGCTCCAGACAGCATGGCTTTTCTTCCCCTAAAGAGCTTGAGATGCTCCCTCATTCAGAGGGCTATCTGCACAGACCCTGTTCCTGCAGCTTCAGTGAAATCAATTACCACCTCTTCTGAAGTGGTAACCCTCTTATCAACCTCAGGTCTCAGAGCAAGAGCATGTAGACGCCCCTTGTAGAACAAATTCCTGATGCACAGACTCTCACATTCCATGTTCTAAAGCTTCGAAGCTCCAGTTTTAAGTGCAGCTATGAAGTACTCCCTATGGTTATTTATTAATATTTGTCTCCTATTTTGAAATCAGGTTGTTCATGTCTATCTACATTTTTATTTATCTAGTGCTTACCACTCTGTCTGTCATGACATAGGTCCTTAAGACATACATGTTTAGTAGATACCATTTCTTATGTACTGAGACACAAATGCCTCACAAGTCTGGCTTGGTGAATCAAGGGGTTTATATGGTCTAATTTCGGGGTATGAGAGATCTTATGCACTGAGCTCCAAAAAAAATGTGTTTGGATCTCAAATTCTTCTCTTCTTACCAACAGCAGGACAGAAGGAGAAGAGTGTACTTCTGTTTGCACCAATTGTGTTGGCAGGCAAACATTGAGTGAGAAAAATGCAATTCGGGGGGCTGTTCCTCTGTGTCCCTGGCTGTTCAGCCCTTCACCCCAGGAAAACTTCAGGTCACTCAGTCATGTAATGTGAAGTGTTGCTCATCAGTGCCCTTCCTTCCCTGGGTTAGCAATATTGAGAAAATGCAGAGATTTCTGAAGTAATCCCCTTTTTTTTCTATCTTACGCCCTCCCCCGCCCCCTGTAATAGAAAGGAGTTAACGCTCATTTTGGTTTTTGCTGTTTACCAGGCAAATGATTCTGTGAGGCAATTCCCGGCGGGACTTGCTTTACATTTTGGGTGCATTCCAGTCCAGTGATAGCAGATGGCACATCACACTTGAAATTTTAAAAAGAAAGACAATGAAAGGAGTTCTGGAGAGATAACAAGGCTGCAGTTACATAGATGAAAAAAAAGCTTTAAAAATTACTATTTGCATCTAAAACCCATACTCAGGGAATTGAGTGATGGCGAACTGTAAAGAGAAGGGACGTTAACTCTGTTAGTTTAGTTATGAAGGCTTGCTTGTTGTGAGATGCAGTAATGGAGAATGGGTTCCCTTTGTGTTTTCTGGATGTCTTGCAACCTATCATACTCCCTTTCCTTTGTTGATGAGTGTGGAGCAGAGAAGAAATAAATGTAACCCAATTCCTCTTGTACTTAGTACAGGTTTTCAGGATGGCTCTGATGCTCATTATTCTCCTCAATTAACATTCAATACTAAACATTAGTTGCCCTAGACATAAAGCAAAATTTACCGCAGTATTTTAAGAGTATGATTTACTCTTTAATTTCATGTGACAAGAGTTCTTCTGATTTCATTGATGACACATCACACAAATGGCAACCTAAGCTTGTTTCTTGTATGTGTCATGTGGACGCGCCCATGATAAGAGAAGATAATCAGAAATTTCCTTCAAACATTTCCTTTTACAACAAAAGACAAGGCATACATAGAGCATTCTAAGACAGGCTTACAAAAAGTGTTGAGAAATAAAATGCATTTACTGTCATGAAGCTGCTTCTGAAAAGAAATATTCTGTCCTGGAAAGAAGTTTAAGACTCAGGAGGTAAAGGAAATTTACTAAGCTCAGGAAGCACACGGAACTTATGAGGCACAGAAAGTCCGATGACTGAAAAGATACCTTTCCGATGTTGTGTAAGTGGTAAGAATTGCTGGATAATCTGGCCAATTGAGCTCCCGGAAGTCATTCAGCTTTGGTGAATTGTAACATAAACTGGAGTGGTCTTTGTAGGAGTGCGACTGCCATTGAGCTTTTCAGGCTTCTATGAGTAGCACTCCCTAATACTCCTGAAAATAGACCTTATAAACTCCAAGGTTTACCAAGCTAAACTTAAGTGGGATTATTTATTTGGTCTGTGTTGGATGTCATATCTGGGGTGCATATACATTTGTTCATGCCTCCCTAGGAAAAGTGGTACATCTTATTGTCAAAGAGAAGAGGGCTGATTTTAGAGGTTGCGATTTAAAAAATAACAATCACAAACATTGGTTCGTTTTATTCATTTGTCATATCACAAACTTTTAATATATCATCAGTAATATTTACCAAATGAAATGGCTTGGATATACAATATTCTGCATCTGGGTGTTCTATAACAATAGGACTTGCGCTGACAATTATAATAAGTATGATGTGTGTGGTCAGTGAGACTTGGATGGGATTACCTAACAAATCCCCATACTTCCTCTCTCCTTTCACACAGCAGGCTCAGGAGCTGAGTATATGAGCTATAGAAGTGATGTATAGTTTGATAGAGCAAGAAGATCGAGTCAGGGGAAGAATAGAGGAGAACAAGACAAGAGATACCATAGTAGAGGGAGCCATTATAGGTTTAAAGAGAAATCTGGCACTAGGGAAATGTCCAGAGATCTACAAGGTTAACGCCAACTAACAATCTAAGCAATAGTCAAGAGGTTACCTTAAATGCCCTTCCCCTATAATGAGATTGATGACTACCTTATATGCCATCCTAGAGCCTTCATACAGTAGCTGATGGAAGCAGATGCTGACACCCACAGCTAAACACTGAGGTGAGTTCTGGAATCCATTTGCAAAGAGGGAGGAATGATGAGCAAAGGAGTCAAGACTAGAGTAGAGAGACCCACAGAAACAGATGACCTGATCAAAGGGGAGCTCATGGACCCCAGACTGATTGCGAGGGAACCAGTAAAGGACTGTTCTAGAGTACCTGAACAGTGATGTCAGTTTGGAAGTCTGGTTAATCTATGGGGTCTCTGGTAGTGGATCAGTATTTATCCCTAGTATAAGAATGGACTTTGGGAGACCACTCCACACAGAGGAATACTCTCTCAGCCTAGACACTTGGGGAGGGTCTAGGCCCTGCTCCAAATGATATGACAGACTTTGAAGATACCCCATGGAAGGCCTCACCCTCCCTGGGGAGCAGAAAGCAAATAGGATAGGGGGTTGGTGGGAGACAGAGGAGAAGGGGAGGGAGAGGGAACTGGGATTGACATGTAAAACAAGCTTGTATCTAATTTAAATTTAAAAATTTACTAAACAAAAGAGCTGAGTATACAGCAAACAAGTGTAGTTTGGACATCCTGTTAAAGATACTAACCGGGAAGAATTATGGCTACCAATAAACCTATCATCCCTCCATGTGTTTACTGTGGATCTCCTTTTGAGAAGGAGGAAAGGCCTTCCCCACTTTGGGCGAAATTTTATAGGTGCTGACAAATGTCCATTTCCCTCCAAATTGTTACAACATTCCCTACATGATTTTGCTTGAAGTTCCAAGTCTCTATGTGGATTCATTTTGGTTGCTCACTGGCTGTTCCACGTGATCACTCTCTTTCAAATATAAATACCAGAAGGGCTGAAGACCTGGACTTCTCAGTTGTTGGTTGGTGGCTGTGTCACTATAGAAACCATTGAAGAGGTAATTGATCACAGTGATGGATGGTACAGTTTAGTAGTCTCTAGGCTTAGATTAAGGATATGGTGGTGTTACTTAGAATGGAGTTCTGAGCCATGGAGTGCTAGCCAGGAAGAGTGGCCTAGCAAAGTGGAGACCACTGAGAATCCCTACAAAAACTGAAACATGGACTGTGTGGAAACAAAGAGGACAAGCATGCCATTGAAAGGAGAATGTGAAGCAGGAAAGATGTGGGCATAGTACGTGCTTACACTTGCTTATATAAAAGATCATAGGAGTTATAACACACCAGTTAATAAAGTCAATGTCAAGATAATTTGTAAATAGATACATATTAGAAGTGTAGAACATTGATCATTGTTGATACATTAAATAACTGGCACTATCTAGTTCTTTGGTTTTACTGAATTTTTATTCTATAGAGGCCAAATCTATACCTTTAATTTGTTTGATTAAAGAGAAAATATGTATGAAAATGGTCAGTAAACAATCTGTCACATCAGGATGTTTTCATCACAGACTTTTTTTTATGGTACCTTCTGTTTGTGGCCATCAGCATGGTCTTACAAGGTATTATAATTCTGTATAATAGTATCTACTCTTAAAATGTGTTCTTATTCTGCAGAGAAGAAGAAATGCACTTATCCAGAATTCATTGGAACAATTTTTGAAGTGACTCAGACTCAGACGTATCACCACATCAACAGCAAAATAAATAAACGTGACATTTACAAAAACAAAAACACTGCTTGTTCATGCCTAAATTGGAAAAACATAGATGATGGATATTAATCAGTAAAGCATAATTATTTCAAGCATATCAATTAAGGCTAATAAGTCAAGAAACACTATGGTATATTTATAGCTTCATTAGTTTATACTTCAGTAGTTCAGACATGCAAGTGCATAGTATATAGAAATGAGCATATTTATTCTTTCATTATTCAGTTCTATAAAAATATTAAAAAGATAAAAATTTCTTTAATATTTGTGGAAGAGAAGTAAACATCCATTTGAAAACTTCAAAACTACAGATAATTTGAGAAGCGTTTTTGGTATTTATATTCTAGTTCTGGAAAAATGTTCCGAATTTACACTTTGGGAGGAGAGAGGAACGCCGACTCTCACTATCTACTAATTTCTATTTGTAAATATCCTCATCATACTAAAGTTCAAGTTACAATATCATGACAACTGGCTCCTCCAATCCTGAAAAACCCAGAATCTGTCTCCAATGACTGTTATAAAATGGTCCCAGAATCAAGATTCTGCAAAAGGTCATATGTGAAAGGAAGCCATATTTTATTAACAAAATTTCAGGAAAATAAACCCAGGTTCATTCCCTTTCTGCTTCCTTACAAGTTAGCAAGCATTCTCTAGATGAAAAGACAAGTGCCTGAGGCCAGGTGGCATGGCCCCTTTCTTCTTTTCCACATTATTAAACCTCAGCCCATCTGTGTTGAAGAAGGTTAAAAAGAACCAGAAAAGCTATAGAAAGATGTGGTTTGTCCTTTCTAATATGTAAATATTAAAATATGAGACATAGGCGAGTTATAAGTTGCCTATAAGTTTTGAAAGGTAGAAACATATAACACACACACACACACACACACACACACCTCTACCTACCTCTGGGCTATAGGAGAGAAGTTAGGATTTTTTGAGGGTCAAGTTATAACATGGTTAAGTATTTCCTTATCTCCCCACTTTATTTCAAATAAGAAAGCTTTGAAGATGGTGCCTCAGAGAGACAAAAGCCCATTCTTACAATCTGAGAGAACACAGGGACAGATGATTTTTCTATGTGTCTGAAGTCTGCAGGCAGTATTTGAGGCTGTTGTTCAATGGGAGTGGCAAAGAGAATTTGGCATTGGAGTCAGCTGAACAAATACCAGCCATAAGACAAACAGTTATATTTTAGTTTGGCTGAGAGATGTACCCAAGGAAACCAGTCTGTCTGTGAGTCATTTACAAAGATGCCTCATCTGAGAGAGCTTCCTTCTAAAGGGCAACCATCTCAATCCTAAGGGTGCACTTGGATAGGTATGAGCAGAAAGAAGAGCTCTTTCCTATACTGAGAGAAGTATTTATCTCAGGAATCTCTGAGGCTCACACAAAGATCCATACAGGAAGTCAACTTTAAGTACTTGCTAAGGCCAGAAAATAGCAACACCAGACTATAGTATGCCACCTAGTCTATGATACTATATATCTCTGATGGGGTTTGTCCTTCTGTATATTTGTTTATCTTATTGCTTAATGATTAAAACACTGTGTTCAGCCAATGAGACAGGAAGTTAGGTGGGTTTAGGACACAAGAAGAATTCTAGGAAAGGAGGGCAGACACAGAGTTGCCATGTAGGCCGCCAAAGGAGTAATAGGTCCGGCCCCCTCTCTGGTAAAATAAGACCACTTGGAAATACTTAGATTAATAGAAATGGGTTAATAATTAATCCAGAGCCAGCCAATAATAAGCCCTAGTAACCCACCAACAATTTTGTGTGTTTATTTGGGGCTGAACTAGTTGAACCTGGTAGAAAGAAAACCCCACAACAGATCTCCATTTTGTTCCACTCCTGCATTTAAACTTTCAGTCAGGAGATGATGGAAACCTTCTAGAATAGAAGAAATCATAAGCAATTAGATACATTGTGGAACCCCACAATGACTTTTTTTTCCAAGAAAGACTGCCTAGTTTGAAACAATATAGAAATTGGTTGGGGCAACCTCCATCAGTTTAGACATGGGGTTGTAAAGTGGACAGGCACCATGACTCCGAAAATCTATGGAAACGGAGATTTGGCTTGTGATGATGGATCTATATTACTTTCTTGTTAATATCTAAGAAAGACTAAATTACATATCCAGTGGTAATGGAAACAATTGAGCCTAAATAATAGGTATAGAAGAACAAGGGCATACAGAATAAAGTTACAGTTTGCTTCATGTGTCAAAACTCAACCTTTCAATAAAAAGTCAGTGACTTCAAAAACTGTATGAAGCCCAAGAACTCATTGGGATATAGCTCTTAACACTGTAATCGTAATTTCCCCCAAAGTGGTATAATCAAAGTGGCTGATGACAAACAGCAGTCACACCACAAGGTGCGTGCATGCAGTGCAGAGAGAATTACAGGATGGAGGGAACAAAGGCTCCAGTCCAGGCTTTGCCTTTTAAAAAGTGTACAAGTGGAAGAAAGAGGCTTAGCCTTGCCTAACCCAGGGTTGCTCTGCAAGCTAGAAACCATGGTTTTTATATGTTGCTGTTGTTATTGTTTGTTCTTTTTCTTTTTTCTTTTTTTTTCCTTTTATGGCCCTGCCTGCAACTCCAACTTGTTGGGAGACAAAAAGAAGAAAAGGTTTTGAAAAACAAAATTTCTATGAAGTGCTGGTCAACAGTTTACCTCATGAGTGCTCAGAGTAGGGTGCATGGTAAGGAATTCAAGACTTACTGTTTTTCTTCTTAGATACTTTCCATTGTCTTTTTTGATCAGAGGAATGAAATCTTTTCTCTACAGGACATTATTCTCATTGCTGATTTCATCCAAGAGGAAAAAAATTAAAAAAATTAAAAATTAGTTTGTATTCTTTAATGTATTTTCCTTGAGACTCAGAAATCCAAAACCCATATAGACCTCTTTCCAATAAATATATATATAATATATATTATATATTATATATATATATATATATATAAAATGACCATTAAAATAAGAATCTCCTCTCTTCCGAACATTCACATTTGGACCATTTTCCTATTGGCTTGTTTTCTTTCTCACAAGTAGAAGCCCTTTCGCAGAAGACCCGTTATTACATGATACCCTCAGTTGCATCTGACTCCGTTAAAAAGTATGTCTCTCTTGTTTGTGGAAGATTATTTGGGAGATATACAGTTTTATTTGACAGTTACTTTAAACACTGTGAGCCTTTGGTTCACACTGTCATCTGGCATCCATGGCTGTTTGGGGTCTGCTGTCAGTCTGGCTGGCATTCTTTCTTATACCATCATTTCTCACTGCCTGATTTTAAGACCTTCTTCTGGTTCTTACTGTTATTTATTTGAGCGTGATGTGTGAAGGCTTTAAATGTTTAATGTTATCTTTTTTTGACATGTTTGTCTAATTCTAATGCTTAAAACATCAGCTGAGTTTTAGAATTCTCAAATATGTATCATTTTCTCAAGTTCCACTGAAGTTCCAACAGGTTATTGTCTTGTGGTTGTTGTCTGTTTCAGTTCTTTAAATGGTTCTTGCCTTGTTGGTTTATAATTTATTTTTGAAAATTGTAGCATCCCTAGTAATTGGAGTCTCTACTTGCTGTCATGTTGTTTTGTTTGGGATTGGGTTGGCTTTGGTTTTTATTTTTTTCTGAGAATATGTCTCACTCTGTATGGCACATTGGTAGTCTTGAAAGATATTTCTCCAGTTCTCCTGCATCATCCACTGAGTGCTAGTACTACGGACATTAGCCACCATGCCTAGCATGTCCCTTTTTAATATTAACTGAATCTTATTTAAAATGTTGTCTCTCCATGCTTTATTCCTTTAATAGGATTGTCACAGCTTGATCTTAATCTGTAGGTTCTTGTGAGTCTAATTTTAAGATGATTTCCCTCAGGACAGTTTGCTTAAGCTTCTGTCAGGACCCAGAGTCACTCACACTTGAAGACCTGGATTCTATACAGGGATCCCACTGTAAGCTTTTCAGCCAGTTTGAGGCTCAGGTTCCTGATGCTAAATTACTGTGGCCATTATCCTCAGCACGAACTTGATCTTGGGAATTCCTATTGCTCATAGTGTTTTACAGAATCCTTTAACTCTTTGAAGGATGAATTGTGGACCACAGAATACATTGTTGGTTATGTCCTATGCAGAATTTAACTCCATCTGCGTCTCTTCTGCATCTACATCTAAATTTTCTGGTGAAAAAGGGCAGAGGGCAGAACATCTTGTTGACCAAAGGTGCCGAAGTCTTTAATATTTTCGTTTGTTTCATCTCCTCCAATTCCTCTACTTTCCAATAAGGTTTATCTTAAGTTTATCTTGGCCATCACTATTTTAATTTTCTTTGGTGCCTCTTCTGTACTGATTTGTTTTCATGCTCAGTTCACTTTTGCTTCTTTGCTTCTAATATTATGACAAGCTTATGGTGTCACTTCTACAAGCCCCTCATTCATGGGCCATAGAAGCCCCTCCTCATCTCAAATTCCATTCTAAGCAATTCATTGCTCATTTCCCACTTCTTAGGTACTGTGATTTCTTAAAAGTTTTCAAGAACATAAAAAATTGAATATGTTGCAAGTTTTATGTCTGCTACTGCAATACTTCTCCCAAATATACTTTAATTCTGAATACTAGCTTTCTTTTTATGTTGTAGATACATTATTCATTTTTATTAGTCATCATTGAAATAAGAGCTACATTCCAGTAAAGCGTAATATTTATTGAAAAAGATAAAGCATTAGCTGTTTCTTGTTAATCATTGTCAGTGCACTTTACTTATTGATCCTCTTTGGAGGTATCAAACTGATGAACTGGTAGATTTATCCTTAGTCAAACTGATATAAATGAAAACTTATGGAATTGAGTATCTTGGAAATGGTACACTGGCTTTGGTTTGCTCGCTCACTTGCTTGATTTATTTTGCTTTAATTTTATATTTTGTTGGTTAATTTTGTCATTTGACAATTTCATACATGTATATAATATAGTCTGATTGCTGGTATCTCCCACCCATCCATGTCAACCATGCCCTTTCACACCTATCAATCCCTTTGTCCAGATTCATGACTTTGGGGTTTTGTTTTGCGATCCAGTTAATTTAGATAGAGCCATTTGGTGACAATTTTATTGGAATTATCTTTTGGAGCCTGATGGATACACCACTATACACACATCAGTGGATACATAACTGATCTCCATGAATTGGCAAATAGTTTAGCAGTGTGGGTTAGGGATTGAAATGCCCCTTCACCCATGCAGGGTTATCAATGGGCCATTCTTGTGAGGATCCATTCATCTGGAGCTGCTGTGAGGCTTTGACTAGAATGCCTATGATTTGCTCAGAAATATTACTTCACATCCATTATCTTTATATTCCTCTCCTTCTTCTACAGTGTTCCCCATAGAACATTGAAGGTGGCACAATGACCTCTTTAGGCTGAGCCTTCACCTGTCAATTATTCTTAGCACCTTATGTAGCCATCAATCTGCATTTCCCCAATTACCAGAAAGATAAGATTCTCTTATCAAGGTCATTTAAGTTGGGGTTTTGTTTTATGTAGTAAAGAGAAGGATTTTTCTCACGAATGATCCAAAAGAACCTGTAGCTTCTCTTCATGACAAAGCCACCTCATTTACTCAACTACTCCAGTCCTGCTAGTCCCCTCTTTCCCTGCTGCCCATGCCCCAGACTGCTGCAGACCTGAGGTGCAGGGAAGCAGTTAGCTTACAGCCTTGCATAACTGGGCTTCTTTGAATGGGTGGGAAAAGAGAAAAGGGAGGGAGAAGATGGGCTCTAATTGAACCCAGGACACTGTGCTTAACCTTAGGCCATAACCATGCCTACATGAAACCCAGGAAGCTGAAAAGGGAGAAAGATGGTCACTGTTTGGATCTCTGTTTTGACAGAGGGCTGGAGAGTTGGATCAACACCTCTTTCTGAAGCCTTTCTTTTGAGGAACATTGCTGCTAAATCCACTGCACAATACTTTTTATAAAAATTTTATAATTTTAAGTAAGTTACATATTCTTTACAAGTTTAAATTATGTAAATAATTCAAAGATTCTATCAATAAGGCTGTTTTAAAATGTCGGTTTCTGATGGTCTACCTGTTTTATTCCAGTATTCACGTGGGGAGTCATCCTTTAGCATCCATGGGAAATCAGCTACAGGACTCCCTGTGGACACTAAAACCTAACTCTACTTAATTAATTTCCTGAAATAAAATAAGTAGTACTTGTACCTTAAATCTTTGCTAGATTGACTATATTACCTAATATAGGGTAAATACTGTATAAACAGTTAAATCACTGTTTTTTTTAAGAAATAGCAATAAAAAGTTTACTTACATTTAGAATGAATGCAACTTTCAAGAGGTATTCGCATCTCAGGCTTATTAATGTGTGGATGTAGAACTCATGGGTATTCAAGTCTAGCTGTATTTCCTGGAGGCTCAGAGGTACCAAGTCATAGATGCTAGTCATACACCATCTTCATTCAGAATTCAGTCTGGTATTTATGAGACTCAGTCATAGATACTCAAGTGTTATTATCAACTGAGTTGTCAGAGAGAAAGGTCAGTGTCTTGCTTCCCTTATTGCTTTCCCATACCTTTTCAGTAGCCTTGGCTAGATCTAAGTTGGAGCTTTCTCCTATGATGCTGACCAAGACTCAGTTCTCTGGCTGTATCAAACTGAAGAGTGTCATTTTGTCCCATCCACTCTGATTGTAGTGACACCAAGGTCTCCTTACCCTTTAAGAGAGAAAACCACTTCCTTTTATTGCTTCAGGCAGATACAAAGAAGCCTTCAGAGGTCAAAGGCTGGTGCTGCATTTTAAGCAAAGGAGGCTTGCTGCCTTGGTGATAAGACAAACTTACAAAATGCAAACTATGTGTCTGCTTGGCCTGATGTGCTCATCGACCCCAAACACAAATTGTTCACAAAATGTACATGATTTTTACTTAATACATGATGGGACTTGAATTCAGAAAGCTGCTGGAAACTCCAGACACACTGTCTAGAAGATACTGTAATCTTTCTCAGGTTCCTGTCTGATGCGCCCCAATCTCCCATCAGGATGATTTCCCCACCCCCAAGGACTGTGTCCTCAAATTCTCAGCAAAATAAACCCTTCTTAAAACAAGTTACTGTCTTTTTGTCAGGATCACCTGGACAACGAAACTCATTTCCAGGGCAAATTATATAAGTTGCTGCAATTCATCTTGCTGATTAGACAGACTGAACCTGTGCAGTCACTGAAGTCATCCTACAGACCACTCCAATTGAATTTCAATTCGATTTGTTTTAGCTCAATAGACACAGTTTGAGATGTCTGGGAGATGCACAGGCAATTATCTCAGAAGCTTGAAAATTATGAGTCTTCTTTGGCAGGGGTTATTTCTCAAGAGATGACATCTATTTGGAGATATTTTTGATACTCTACTAGACTCATGATGATGCATAGCCTTTTAAAACAATTGGGACTCTTTATTCTTGCCAACTTGTAGAAGGAAGGTTTTTTGACAGAAAGATCAATGACCTAGCAAGCAAATAATCGTTCTGCCTAATCTACCAACTTGAAACAAATTTAAAAAATTTGTGAAGTCCAGTTTCTTCATTAGTAAATTGAGAGGAATGACTACCCTGCCATATTTCTTTCCACTTATATGATTGTCTCCTTGTCTCCATCACCTTTCATTTGATTGTTCCAAAAGACAAGAGAGGGTGAGTGAGATAGCTCTGGAGGAGAAGGTACTATGCAAGCCTGAGTTCAATCCCCAGCTGTTACAATGAATGGAGAGAAGACATTTCAAAAGTTGTCTTCTACCCTCCACAGGCACATTACAGCTCTCTCTCTCTATCTCTGTCTGTCTGTCTGTCTGTCTGTCTGTCTCTCTCTCTCTAGTATTGATATGATGATGATGATGATGATGATGATGATGATGATGATGATGATGACAATGAGTATTTCAAAACTAATGGATGAAAAAGTAGATTTGGCCTTAAAGAGGCTGCTTAAGCTGATATTTCTGTCCACCTGTCAAGCCTGTATCCCCAAGTCTATGTCAAAAAGGTAACATAGTTTCTATATTAACTTTATTTTCCATTTTTTGTTATATGTCACAAACAAAGAGCTGTTTGGAGTTTGACAAAATATCAAAGTATAAATACTCACTGTTGGAAAGGAAGGAAAAACAAGACCAGTGTATGGACAAACTACACATTCAATAAGAAAGAACAGAAATCGTTATTAAGAAGTGGTGAATGACCAGTGAATTAGACATCCACTTAAAGACAAGATAGCTTTCAACATCATTGATTATCTGTTTGCCATCGGAAGAACAGATGCATGATTCTGAAGGCAACACTAATAAACATGTTTCTCAAGTTTCATTCATAGTATTTCCTCATCCCCAAATTCTTCTCTCACTCAACCCAATGTGATTATTGTCACACTAACTTGAGTAGTTAGAGGATTTCTCACCCAGTTTTGACAGCATATAAAGCCATAGAGAATGATCCCCAATTTATGCTGTAAAAGAAACATTTTCTTGTCTCTACTGGGTTTTTGTGCTGGAGTTTTATGTCAACTTGACACAACTGTCTTCTGAGAGGACAGAACCTCAATAAAAAAAATGCCTCCCTAATATCAAGCTGTAGGCAGGCCTACAGAGCATTTTCTTAATTAGTGAGTGATTGATGGAGGAGGGCCCAGACTATTGTGGATGGTTCATCCCCTGGGCTAGTGGTCCTGAGTTCTATAAGAAAGCAGACTAAGCAAAACATAGGGAACAAGGCAGTAAGCCACATCCGTTAGCCTCCACATTCCTGCCTTGAGTTCCTGTCCTGGCTTCCTTTGATGATGAACAGTGAAATGGAAGCATAAGCCAACTTGCCTTTTGGTCATAGTAGAGGCAAATTTTCACTCAAAAGCCAAATAACTATCTTTATGAGTTTGGAGGCAGGTAGGTGCACATGTGTGTTGTAAGCTTTTCCTATCTGTAATTCATTCTGTTAGCATCACATATACCTACTTCTTCTAGAATAGTGATTCTCAATCTGTGGTCACAGCCCTTTCAGTCTAATGACCCTTTTACAGGGGTCACCTAAGACCATCTGCATATCATTTATTTATATTACAATTCATAAAAGTAGCAACATTACAGTTGTGAAGTTGTAAGAAAAATAATTTTATAGTGGGGTCACCATGACTTGAGGAGCCGTAATAAGGGTTGAAGCATTAGGACGGTAGAAGAACCACTGATCTAGAATGCTTATACATTATGTATGCTCCTTAACATTCAAAGGCCTAAACTTGTTGGGAGGAAATTAAATTTTTGGAAAATTACAGGTAAACAGTTCTATCATAGGCTGAGTACCATTTTGTCATCTCTATTTCATTTTGCAATTTGGCATGGGTGCTATGTGTTTGTGTGCTTTTCTTGATTGTGCAGATGTCTATGCACATGTGTGCATGTGTGTGTTGAGGTCTTCCTCACTTGTTTCCACTTTTTCAAACCCTGAGATGGGGAATTATTAACTGTGCTAGGCATCAGCCCAGTGCTTTGGAAATTCACCTTTATCTGACCCTCACTGCTGGGTTGCAGGCACACAGTGTGTCAGACTTCTCTAGTGGCTTCTATAGAGCTGGATTGCAGACACACTGTGTGCCATGCTTCTTGGATGGCTTCTGTAGATTTGAACTCAGTTCTTTATGATTGCACAATGAACACTTTATTGACTGAGCCATCCCCACCAATATTTTATACCCTTTGCTAAAATAGGTTCTGTTTATACAGATAATAAATACTATGTCTATATCTGAGTACATTTCTGAGCTTTGAATGGGGCTTACAAAAATGTAATAAATGGATTGTGGATCAAGAGACTTTTAAAATAGAACTCCCATATGAGTAGCAACAGAGTATTTGCTATAAGAACTGACACTATGTGTAAGCAAATCCTTATGACAGTCTTTCAGGAGTGGCCTGTGTAACATGTTTAGGCATAGCGCCACTATGTTCCCCAGGATTTGCTGGTGACAGTGTTTCTAAACAATATAGAAAACAATGGTGCCAGTACCTTAACCTCCACCAGTGCCTTCTGTGTCATTGTTTTAATTACTTCTTATCTTTGTTCATCCTGATCCTTCTTTACAAAATGACAATAATACATTGATCTCAGAGGCTTGAGAGATGACTCAGCAGTTAATAACACTCGTTGCTCTTTCAGAAGTGTTGGACTGAGCTTCCAGCACCAACAACAGGTAGCTCACAACAGCCTGTGACTCTAGTTCTCAGAACATCCAATGCCTTCTGGCACACACACACACACACACACACACAGAGAGAGAGAGAGAGAGAGAGAGAGAGAGAGAGAGAGAGAGAGAGAGACTTTAATATGCCCAAGCCTACACAAAAATTAGGTTAATAAATAAATCTTTTACAAAATCATTTAAAATAAAGGAAAATTATTTGACAATTTGGCACTTAACTTAGATACTACTATGTTCACAGTTATATCTTAATACTTTAGGGGTCTACATTTTCAATATATTCAGTTATTTCTCATGATTTAATATCTCTTTCTATATGTTGATGTTTATGTCTAATAAACCTCTTAGGTTGTCTTGCATGAACTATAAAAGATTAAAATAGAATAACAAGTATGCATAGACAGCTCCTGGTTTATTGTGCCTTGACATTCTTTCCATTTTAAGATGGTGTGAGAGTGGTATACACTCAATAAAAACCTTAGATTTTTGGGTGTTACCTCCCTTTGCATCAGTAGAATGTGGTCAGATACTTTCTTATGATGCCAGGGTTGGCAGAGCCTGATTCCCTCTAACTGTGCAATCATGATGCTAAATGATTGTCACTTTACAGCAAACACTGTGTTGCTTAGTTGTGATGTTCAAGTAGAGAAGATGTATTAAATGTATTATTATTATTATTATTATTATTATTATTATTATTATTTGTTTTAGCAACAGGGTTTCTCTGTGTAGCTTTGGAGGCTGTCCTGGAACTTGCTCTGTAGACCAGGCTGGTCTTGAACTCACAGAGATCTGCCTGCCTCTGCCTCCCAAGTGCTGAAATTAAAGGCTTGTGCCACCAACACCCAGCTTAAATGTATTTTTGACTTACAGTACTTTCAGCTTGCAATGTTGATCAAAACATAATCCTATTGGAAAACAAGGAGCAGCTGTATGTGATTTTAAAATTGAAGTGCTGACTAGTATTCCTTCCCACCAACAAGGACAAAATCAGTTCAGACACACAAATATCAGACAGAGACATGATCAAAGTACATAAACTATCACTGTAAAATCAGAGCTGGAGAATGTGACTTGCTGTGTGGTCAGCCATTACCTGTAGTTATTTTTCAGCTCTGCACTACAGTTTCCTGACATCTCCGACACCAGCTGTATGAGAGGTGAGACACCTCAGTGTTTAAGAACATGTGCTGCTCTTACAGAGGACCCAGATCTGGTTCCCAGAACCCACATGGCAGCTAAAACAGTCTTTAATTCCAATTCCAGTAGATCCAATGTCCTCTTCTGGCATCCTTGGGCAATGCATGCACACATTGCATGCACATACAAATAAGCAGAATATAATATACATGAAATAAATCATTGTTTAAGTTAGACAGAATCTTTGTATCTTAAAGGCACAGTGCTCTTGGGGAAAAGAGATAGCTTCCAAGCAAGCACACTGTCTTCAAATCCCTAAAACACCATAGCACAGACATAAACGGAAGACCCTTCATGCAGGTGTAATTTACATAGTATTTACTCTTTGAAATTCTATTGCAGTAACTTTTGCATTTATTAAAATAGAGCTGACCCAGTTGGCGGAGCTGTGAGAGGTGTGGGTGAGCCAGAACTGAAGTCGTGAGCATGGGAGACCTGTCCCCACTACTCATCTGTCATGTGGCAGCACGGACAGGGGAGAGATGCACCCCCAACTCCCAAACCCCTACCGTGCCCATAAATTCCTGAGGCAGTTGGGGGAACTGGTCCTGAGGTCTTAAGAGTAGGAAGGCTGTCCCTGCCCCTCATCAGCTGCAGGACGGAGAGCGGCCCCTATGCCATGCCTGGGCAATGCAGTAGAGCTGGCCCTGAAGTTGTAGGTGTGGGAGAACAGACCCCAAGGATACGAAAGCACAAGAGCTGACTCCATCACTTGCTCATTGTTGCAATGAGTGAACTAGCCAGAGTAAGGCTGGAGAGCTCACCCAGGTGGGGAAGACAGGAGAGGGCTGGTGAGCTGCCAACCCTACAGCCTGGACCAGGACCAGGGTTAAGTGTTGGCCAGTCCCAACATCCACCCCATCTGTGATCTGCTGGAGCATGGGGGAAGAGGGATGGGGTGGGTCCTATGGACCCAGGGCTGCATGATCTCCATGACACAGAGCAGCAATGGAATGACCAGGATGAGTTCCAGTGAGGGCCCAGTGTCAATGGTACAGCAGAGACCAGGGGCCTGGAACCAGGACAACGATTCTTTGGGATGAATGCCTGCATGAAAAAGAATCTATGGACAAAGGGTTTATTGTGTGAGTCTCTGTATCACACTGCAGCTTCCATGATGAGAGTCTCCCTTTCTCCTCCTCCTTTTCCCCTTCTTCTCTTAAATTTTATTTTGTTTTATTTTGCGAGGGGAGGGAGATGAGTGAGATCAGGAACCATGATGTGGAGATATGTCTTGAAAGACACAAAGAATAAATAAAAAGAAAGTTAAAAGTGCGATCATTACAAAGTTCTACTTGTTATCTTCATTGTACAGGTGAATAATGGGAAGCCTACAAAATGTATGTCATTGATCCATGGTCACACTGACAGTAATGGGCTGTGTTGGGCATTTTCTCTTTAGGGTAACAGGTCTTAAAAAATGTGTGTATGCATGCATGCACGTGCATGTGTATCCCTGTTTTTCTGTGACTTTGTCTCTCTGTCTCTGTCTCTCTCTGTCTCTCTGTCTCTCTCTGTCTCTCTCTGTCTCTCTCTCTCTCTCTCTCTCTCTCTCTCTCTCTCTGTGTGTGTGTGTGTGTGTGTGTGTGTGTGTGTGTGTGTGTGTGTGTGTGTGTAAAAGAGAAGTTATTGGGTTGGCTTATTTGCCAGTGACAATGATTATCTTGGTTGTCTAGACATACTAGAGAAGAATAGAACCCAGTAGCTGATTTGTGCAAGAGGCTGTATATCTCAGCACCTTCCAACTGGTACTTCAAGCCTGGACCTTTCCAGAATGTGGCTGGTACTGAGTTCATGGTGGAAGAAGACAATCATTGCAACAGGAATGGAGGCACTCTGGGAAATAAGTGAAAGCAGATGTACACATACTGCTTTCTGTGGGACCTTTGTATCTGGGATTAGGGTTTGAAATGTGCCACCTTCATGAAGGGTGGATCTACCCAAGGCAGTGATTTCTTTATGGGAACAACATTCAGCAATGTATTTCCCAGGCCACCTCTAAGTACAGCCAAGTTGACAGTCAAATGATTAGAGAGAGTATCTAAGCTGAGAATGAGCCTCACAAGCCCATAATTAGATCCTACCACTTTCTATACCCTGCAGTGTCTTCTGTCTGCAACCTGTTGAGTTTAACACATAAAGTAATGCAGAAGTGTCCCTCACGGAAGGAGACTGACTCTCACCCTTGTGAGCCACTTTTCTTAACAGAGAGTGTTGCTTCTTTGTGTGTATCCCTGTGACTAGTGTAGTAAGGTTAGCTTCTGCCCTCTTCCTCCAAACTCAGAATTCTGAAATGAGTCTGGGTGGTGCAGTGATTAAATTAATTGAAACACTCACTATGCTTGTTAGCTGATGTCTCATCACAATTATAATTCCCAAGTCAAATTTTTCCTGTCATTCTATTGAATAAAGCTCATTAGAGGTCCTAATAAACACAAATGACAATAGAAACTTCTAGGAATATGCTTGTAAGCATAAAAGTTTCCAGACTTTGCATAATATGGACATTGTCCATTAGTAACTTTTAAGGGAGAATTAAATTACAAATATTTAATCTTCTTGCTCTTATAATTTAAGACCCTAAGAAATTTAACCCCATAAACTTCCTTTATTCTCCAATTCTTTATTCTGCTTAGTTTCAGTCTTTGGAGGTTTCCCAACATATGGAAGGGTTGAGGTCCTTCATAGCAGCAGCCTAGGCTGTCTTCAATAAGAAAAAGTGTATATATATATCTCTCAACTCCATATATATATATGGAGTTGAGAGATATATATATAATTTGTAATTATGGTATACAATATAGCAAGAGAGTCAGTAAGAGCTTTATGTTTTTTATTCACTATCTTGAAGTATATCAATAGTTATTAAACATATTTAAACACAAGCATGTTCATGAATATGCATAAAATTAAAACTATTGATTTTGTAATTCTGTACCTTTACTATTAGACAGCAAGGAGACCCCTGTTACTGGGCATCTGAGTGTGTATGTAAGCACCATGGTACTCCTGGCCTTAGGAACTCACACTCCATTGTAAAAGAAAAAAATGATCTGCTGTTGCAATATATGTTGACCTCCATTTTACCCAATAGCATATTTCAGGGGTGTTTGTTGATTGCAATGCTGAAGCAAACAATACTTAAGATATAATCCATTTTGAAAACATAACAAGCTATTGGGGGAGTTATTTAGAAACTAATTTTACAACAGATATGAGCTTATAATGTTCTAAATTCAAATGGTGTTTAGTTAATTCTTGGGGGAAATACATCAATTACCATCCATGTGGAGGGAATACACATCCTCTAGAACAACCTCAGGGTTCTTGGAATTTTTGCTTTTGCATATTTTGCTTTTTGCAATTCTTGTACTTAAATTTTTTTACTCATGCTTTTTCACCTTTATTAGTTTGAGTTCTGAGGCAGCAGCAACAGGGTGGGAAGAGAAGAGATTCTAATGTGGTCAAACATGAAGCCTACCTCTGTTATGTTCTATGACCTCAGGAAAAAATTAACTTCTCCAAGTTGCATTTTTTTAATTCAGTTTTTAAATGGCAGTAACAATGGCTACCTAATTACTAACACTCTGGGTGATTTAATTAAGGTAATGAATATAAGCTTCATAATAGGAGACTATTGTGCTCACTTGTGGCAGTGAACAGTAACAGCTGTGTTCACTGTGTGCTAACTTCAGTGTCTATCCAACAGTTGTGAGAGTTTTTCTTAAAATGTAAATGGTACCATTATGCACATCTCAATCCTGTGAGTTTCAAGGATGCACACTAGCTGTATTTATGTTTATGGCAACCTACAAAAATCTGGATCAAAAATCGATTCTACTTCCTTATGTGTGTGCAGGTTTCCACTTCCTATTGTCATTTGGAAAAAAGGAGGGGTGTGGCTATTTGGAAGGTAAGAGCTTGCGGGGAAACAACACAATTATTGGACCATTCTGAAACATCTCAGGGGTTATTTGTCAGCTCCTATGGACTCTACAAATGCATAATGGCATAATGAACTTTTCTATTAAGGAGGAAATTTATAACTCTAACATATTTAAAAATAACAAAGAGAATCAAAGAAATAAAACAAAATGCAGTCAGTGCATTTGATTCTAATCTAAACTTCCCCCAGATGGACACTGAGGGAGGATCCAATGTGATGTCCAACATTTTATTTTGTTTAGTGTTTTTTATGCTGCACCAAAATAAACTAAGTAGAGAATCATGAGCAGGAAACATTGTGATGCCAGTGGCAGTCATTGAGGGTGGGATGTTGTGGAAATGCATTATGGGAAAAAGTCTGTGGATACACATGCACTCAAGCATACACACACACACACACACACACACACACACACACACACTTGAAATGAGAAGTAACAGATCCAATTCCAGGTTCCAAGTCTTTGGATTTTTTATAGGACCATGAATACTCTAGTCTTTGAAACTAAATTTATCTTAGTTTTTGAGAGCAGGGGGGGCTTTTCATAGCCCAGTTGTGCATGACCCAAGGCTGTAAGATGCCAAATACTTGCAGTCATCAGACATCTACCTTGGACAGTGACTCTCAGTCACTTGCATACACTAGTGATTGTGAGAGTATGAAAAGCAGAAGAAAACTTTATTAGGAATTATTAAAGAAAAGTGAGATATTGAGGAAAATGGGGAGAAACTCCCAAGAGAGTTTTAAAGAGATTTGAGATTGATTTTTGTTAGCATGTCTGACTCTGTTCCTCATATCTATTATTATCCAACAAGCAGGCTAACTCATGTCAGCACATTAATAGAATTAAGTGATTACATCAAAGTCAGCTCACTTTATTTTCATTTAGTTTAAATATCTTTCTTTACATTTTCAAGGAAGCTAAGAAAACAATGAAATTTTGAGGATGAAATAACTGCATGATTTATAAGTATGTTTACTAAACATCATTATGCTGTACGTGGTACTGGTGATATTAATTTAATAAAGCATCATCCAAAACTGTAACTCTCATGGAGGTACAAAATGATGCAGCTTAAGAGACAGGTTGCTTCCTCAAGTTGCATAA
Source organism: Cricetulus griseus (assembly GCF_003668045.3). Classification (NCBI taxonomy): domain Eukaryota; kingdom Metazoa; phylum Chordata; class Mammalia; order Rodentia; family Cricetidae; genus Cricetulus; species Cricetulus griseus. The sequence continues at coordinate 191,764,279 of NW_023276806.1, forward strand.
TACAGAAATAACTCACAAGCCAAAACCACAGTCTTCAGCATTCATCCCTCAGGAATTCTATCGATAATAGAATAAGTAGTATCTACTATCTTTAATACAATATACAATGTAAAAATGTACATTGAAAATGGTAGTTTTACATAGAATTACACAGTAATATTTATAACAAAACTTTCTTACAACTAAAAATGGGAACAGCTCAGTGTCCATCAGTTGAATCGCTAAATAGAATGATATCCCCAAACAATGGAAGAATAGATGCAAATAAAGCAAACGGAATACTGATGAGTGCCATGGCTGGACAACTCATGTACACACTTACTAAGCTAAAGAAATCAGTAACAAAGAAGTAGGTATTTATCATCCCACACATATGAAATGTCCAGAAGACATGAAACTAGAAAAACAAAAAATACAATGTTTTGCAGTAGGACCAGGATCTGTCCCTGGTGCATGAGCTGGCTTTGTCCTATGGTGGGACACCTAGATGTAGTGGGGAGGGGCTTGGTCCTGCCTCAACATAATGCTCCAGGCCTTGTTGACTCCCCATGGGAGGCCTTACCCTTTCTGATGAGTGATGGGGTGGCTGGGATGTGGGGGTGGGGGGACAGAGGGGAGGAGACAGGGGGCAGTGGGTGGAAAGGAGGGAGGAAGAACTGTAGTTGGTATGTAAAATTAATAAAAAATGTAAAAAAAAAAAAAAGGATCAAGCCATGACCAAAAGAAAGAAAGACAGAAAGAGAGAGGGGGAGGGAGAAAGGAAAAAAGTATGAAAGAAAGAAAGAAAGAAAGAAAGAAAGAAAGAAAGAAAGAAAGAAAGAAAAAAAGGAAGGAAGGAAAGAAGGAAGGAAGGAAAGAAGGAAGGAAGGAAAGAAGGAAGGAAGGAAGGAAAGAAGGAAGGATTGAGAGACATAAATGAAAGTTGAAAAATTCAGGGTTTCTTCTTTGGATACATGAAATACTCTAAAATGGATTGCAGCATTAGGTTAAAAAAATCCATAAACATTAAAAGCCACTGAATTACACATGCGAACGACTTCCTAAGAAAGTTGCTAAACACAAATAACATCACTCTTCTCTCTGAGGTATATCAAGAGAGACATGCAGCAAAATATTAGAATGACACACTTACAGAGATCCATTTCATTCTTTAATTCTTTAGTGCTTCAAATACCTCACTGGCCACCAAGTCTGCCAAGGGGAGAGAGAGAGGAGTTTTAAGCAGATCCGATAATTTGGCTTCTGCACTCTATGGATAGCTAACAGCATAGTCATCAGGGGACTACTGATTCCCTCTGTTTAGAAGAACTAACTTCTGATAATTAGTTCACAGGTCCTGAATCATACATGGTATTACTTTAGGGAAGTTTCATATAAGATGTTAAGGCTTTCCACTTATGGCTCCTAGGAAGAAAAGAGGGGGTAAATCCAACAGAACTAAGAAGTGTTACCTCTCAGAAAAGTGAGGAATCTGCAATATGACCATGGCCTGGAGAATGAACACCTCTGACCAATGGGTATATATAATCATATACACTAGCCAACAGGTATATATAATGATACAGATTAACAAATGGGTATATATAATGATACACATTAGCCAGTGGGCTAATTATTAATGTATAATAATGATATACATTAACAGATGTGTATATATAATAATAAATATGTTTATAAAATAAACATTTTTATAAAAATACTACCGTGGTGAAATAATTTTGGAGCACATGCTGTCAACCTCAAGATTTGTATCATGAACTAAACAGTTATACGATGAATTAGGTACTTCATACACAGTATTTGGGAAGCGACACCAAATTTTTTGCCACCAGTTATATTACATGAGATCCTTCACATGGAAGAAGTGATAAGAAATGGATGTTTAACAAACTATAGAAATGATCCCTGAAAGGTTGAGCCAGGTGAAGAATAGAAGAAAGGGTATGTGATAGGTAGGGTTTTAGTTGGGGGGTGGTAGGGGAGGAAGGGAGGGAGAAGGGAACTGGGATTGTCATGTAATTCAATCTTGTTTGTAATTCAAATAAAAAATGATTAAAAAAAGAAATAGAGGTTTAGTGAAGGGTTCAAAGTCAAAACACTGATCCCATTTCTGTGTTCTTTCATCTTGCACATTTGGTAGCTTCCCTCCAGTTTTAGGGAATGTGTCACATCTTAGTATGTCCCCATTCACCTTTCACTCCCAACCTACTCATAAATTAGTTAGAGTGGTTAGAATTGGTCTCAATAGGAAGGAATTGGAATAACAACATTATTTTAATTTAGCTTAAAATATAACACATTGGTAATGCACACAGTAGGGTTATCAGGTTAAGGTAGATCACAGAGATCAGGAGTTTCTAGGGTCTGAATGTTTGCAATACTCTGCAAGTTTCTGGGCTGATATATAACTTAAGTGACAGTTCTGTAATATGGCTCCTTTGAGAGATTTGTGACATTACCAAAGTGTTCCCATAGAAATTACTCCTCTCACTATGGGAAGTGGTAATGAGAACCTACATCTGTGAGTCTCAGGACAAGACCAAGGAAAAACCAAACAGACAAAGGCCAGTGCCTTGTTCTTGAGCTCCTTGGCCTGCAGGACTGTGAGTATTAAACTTCTTCTGTTTATAAGTTTTCTGCTCATAATCTTCGTTGGTGCAGCCATGCACAGCAGACTGAAAACAGGCTTCATATACATCAAATAGCCACTGATTTGGATGGTGGGGCATGTTATTGAACACTCAAGAGAGGTTAATGTTCTGGTTTCTGCTCTGCAGCTAGTGCTGTAAGGCTAACAAATTGATCCCTTGACACCTGCAAAGAGAAAGAATTAAACTAAGTCAATTCATTTTAGAGTAAATATTTTACATTGTTATAGCAAACTTTTAATTTTTTTCTTATGATAGTTGAGAATGCCTAATCTGAAAATTGAAACTCTGAAATAATACCAAATCTAATTTCTTCATGTCAATATCACACAAGTAGAAAAATATATATAAATATGGTTTTATTTATAGTTTATATATAAAACCTTCTTCATGCACACAATTATGAAATGAGTATACAATATTAACTTTTGGCTAAGATCTACATGGAATATAGATGAATCACCTATTTAGATGTGACAGAATTCTCTGAAATATCTCAGTATATCTATGCAAATATTCACAAATCTGAAAAATCTTTGTTTCAGAAAGACTTGTGGTCAGAGCATTTTGAATAAGAGAGACTCAATTCAAATACACCTGGGGCACAGTAGAGATGACGAATAGAGACATGGGTGTCAGGGCTTGTGTGTAAAGACATAGCCTATCACTTATTAGGGTGTTTTGAAAGTGCTGGGAAATTTTTTATAAGCTCGTTTAATTCTACTCTGTACAAGAAGAAAAGAGAGTGGCTCCATTAGATTATTTCAAAATAACATCTTGTGTAAAAAGCACATGAACCACACATATATATTGAGGCACTCAGTATATGAAGGCTATTATATTTGATCTAGAGTAGAAATACATTTTTTTTGTAGAATTTGCTCAACATCTTTGGACTAATGCCCTTCTTAGATGTGAACTTTGTAGCCGCTGCAATGTAATATTGTCATACCATAATATGCTATTTGTCTTTCATAGTCTGTGAAGGTCAGAAACAATTTCTCAGCTACAATTTCTGAGCCAATGAAGTGCTCCAAGCTGCTATGTCTTGCTGTGACATTATTGAAAATAAGCCTACAGTGAGAGTGTGGGAAGAATATAAGCAGAATTGGGGCAGGGGATAATAGTTTATGTAAAAACTTCAAGCCTGAAAATTTAAAAAAGAAGATAAGCAATATGAAAAAAATACAATTAATACCTTTATCCAAACCTCTTATAATTTTGTGTCTTTTATATTTTAGAAAGATAAAATATTTTTATCACAGGGCGATGGCATAATTTGTGCAAAGAAGACTGCATCATTCCATGGAAACATTATCTTAAAAGGGGAAACAATAGAGACTATGGATGTCCTGACCCTTCTTTACAATCAGACCTGGAGTGTTTACAAATTTTAGTGTGTACTTAGGAATAATCATCCATCTATTTACATGTACATTTCCAAAGCCAAGCACATCACTACACTTAGTCACATTTGAACCTAACTGTGTGTTCAGTAAACACTGAGATCTTTCCTCAATCAAATAGACACCTACACATGTTCTAATTTATATTTATACAAATATATAGACACAAACGCTGACACTCGAATTTTTGAGGAAGTCTCTGCAGAAGCCCAAACTAGTTAGTTTTTGCAAAAAGACAGGGAGCTATTTTTCCTCACAGCCATCCATTAGCCCTTCCTAAGCATGGTGCATTTCTTTTGCATTTGCAAAATGTCTATGTGTATGAAATCCCAGCCCACCACTAAAGTTGCTTAGGATTTTAAAGTTGAATATAAACACACACAGTGAAATTAGTTTTATATCATCTACCTAATGCAATAAGCAAAATTCCGTAACTGATTTAGTATAGTGTCCGGCAATAACATCTTGGCCTTCTTACAGCAATTTTCCAGGAGGCCACAGGGATGCAGCAATGGGAAATGCTTTGTTTTCAGAGCCGACACTAAGAAAACCATATCACCATTAATGCTGTATTCCTACAGATTAAAGAGAGTTTGTGAGCTGGTCCAGAAGGGCAGTCCACAGGAGCAAAGGTGATGTTTAACCCAGGGCACAGCTTCCATTCCCAATCTATTAACTATTCTCTACAGTTTGAATTGGTATTCAAGGCCACCTGGAAGCTATGTCAAAACACAGGGGGACCCACTTGCAAGCCATATGCTAGAGACAGAGTAATTTTAAGAAACATTTATCAGAATCTCGCTGGGAGTGGAATTTTAATCCAAGTAAGAAAATGTATTTTCAGAACTTTCTCTAGGGTACTATTCTTCAATCCTCTGTCTTTCCAGCTCATTTTCCCAGACTGTTAACTAACATCCCAGCTAGGTAAACTTGCAATCTCAAGCACAGTAGAGGAATTCAAGTCTTAAAGCTCCCAAGAAGCAGAAATATGTTCTGTAGATTCAACATTTCTATGAAGTAGGTTAAAAAAAAATGACAGAATCTCGTAATAGCTGCCTCATCTTTGCCACAGTAAGATGAACTTTTGAAATACTTATCTCACTTGTATGAACTTGAAAGCAGTGGTCAAATGAGAAGAAGAAGCCATAAGGTAAAAAAAAAAGATGGGTATGTGTTCAGAAAATCCAAGCCCCAAATTTAGCCTCGTAATGATTAGAACCTGTTTTGAAGTTAGTTAAAGTGGCATGAAGTGAAAGATTAACTCTGATTTTTACCTGACAGGAGGTGAAGTGAATTATCAAAAGACAACATGGTGTGATTCCTTTAAGGTAAGACAGAGAAATGTACCAAGGGGTGGTGCCAGTGGTGAGGGACTGTGCACCTCAGTCTCTGAAATCTGATGAAAATGATTTTAATTCCCAAGATGTAGAGATGGAGCAGGCAGCCCTGAGGACACTGGGTTGATGATGTGGCTGATTGCTTCTCTGCCCAGGGTCATTATGACTGATGTGGGCAAGTTGTTTAACCTCTTTGGGGCCCAGTTTCCTCATCTGTAAAATGAGGAAGTTAGAATAGATGATTTCTGAAGTACCTCCTGGCTCTGAGATTTTATGATTTAGTGCCTGAGTGGCAATGTGGTCTCTTAAGTGCTACTGTGCACAGCCATGCATGACTTAAGACACTCTTCTGCAGGGTGCCAGCACATCTTTATAACTGAAAGAGAGAACGAGCTGCCTTTAGGCGAGATAGCAAAACAATCCATGTTTTATTTAACCTTCTTTGTGCCTTGTTTAAATCTGACTTTTGTGTCTCTTAGACTCCCTTTCTGGCAATGATGGAGTCCTTACATCTCCTCATTGACCTCTCTGACCTCTCTCTTCGCCTCACAAATCAGAATGTCTTCAGTCATTACTCACCACACAGTGGAACTGTATTTTAAGGGGTGTATGCCCCCTTTGTGTGTAAATTGCATTTGGGGCTAATTTCTTAACTGAAGAAATCATGTTAATTACTGGAAAAGGCATACAGGGTTTTGATAAGCACACAGATAATGTTTATTAGGGCAATTGATGCTATTTTTAAGAGGTATATCTACAGGTTATTTTTTTTAAGAAATCAATCTTTTAGCAATTTTAGCATATTAAGCTTCAATTAATTTATTAACAAAATGTTTAGCAATATCAAGTATTTATTTATTTATTTGAAAATAGATTCTTCTTTCATATAATACAAACTGACCAAGGAATCCAAGATAAAACATTCAAACAGGACAAAATAAGATACAATAAAACAAGTTGAAAGTCCTCATACCAAAGCTGAACAAGGCAATCCAATAGGGGGGAAAGAGTCCCAAGAGCAAGCAAAAGAGTCAGAGACACATCTGCTCCCATTGTTAGGAGTTAATGCTAAGTACTGTTGGGAACACCAAAATTTTGTGTGGGCAATTCCATGTTCAGGGACTAGTACTGAGCAACCAGGTGGTAAATATAGGCAAAAATCTCTGGCTGCAGGTATATAACCAGGGAGATATTAATCCATTTTTTGCTTTTATGCAAATTTTGAAAAGGCTTTGAATTAAAATATAATTACATCAATTTTTCCTTCACTTTTCTCCCCCTAGTCCCTTACATTTAACCTCCTTGCTCTTTCAAATTCATGGCCTCTTATTCTTGAATGTATGTGTATATATATCCCCCTCAGCCTACATAATGTTATTGGTATCTATATGACTGTTATCAGTCTGTATAATCACACACACACACACACACACACACACACACACACACACACACACACATATATATATATATATATATATATATATTATATAATTTCATAGCTGACCATGTGGTATACTGGGTAACCAATTTGGGCCCTAAGAAAGAATATTTCTCCTGCTCTCAGTATTTCATAATTGTGTAGTTCTTTGTCTTGTGGTGGGCCTGAGACACACCTGAAATCATACCATCACTTCTTCTAAAGCAGACTCCAAAATAACTTAAAGAGTTTGTCTGGAATCCCCAGAAAAATGGTTGCAATTTTCTGCAACATTTTTACAAATTTATTACCATTCCAAGAAGGCACTGTTTAAGGGACATTGAACTAGAGGAAGGAGAGGAAAGAATAGGTGTGTAGGGGTTAGGACTTCTACATAGGATGTCCAATCTTAGATCCTTCCCCTGAGTAGGGGCCACTTTCCTGTGCCTCTTTTTCTTCCTTTATATTTTGTAGCTACTCACTATTATACCATGCACACAGTTCCATGCATTCAGCACCTACCCAAAGCCAAGAGACCTAGGATTCCCATAGCTGTAATCCCTCTGCCATTAGCCTTGAACATGTGATCATTAAGGCAGGCAAGGGTTACAAAGACTTCAAAAGAAGTCAGGAAGGTGAAATAGTGATAATAGAGCACTTAGAGACCTCCTGTTAGGCTATAGTGAACATCAAGAGAAAAATAAGGATGTAGAATTGGAAATCTTCCTCTGACTACATGCCATGGGAATATACAAAAACAAAGCAAATGCCGATTTAAAAAAAAGTCAAAATAGGGAGATAATTAATAATTATGACTTTACTATGGAAGATTTATATTAACTTCAAACTTTTGACATATGTAGTTATTTTCTATATCTAGTAATTAGGAAACATAGTATTATTTGGTAGTTTATCATATTAATCATATCATGTTTGATGTGATCACAACATGGAATTCTGGTGAAATTGCCAACACTCTATGCTTCCATACCTTGTAAAGGGACCATATCTACCTATTTATAACTCAAAAAGAAATTAGAGGAAGGAGTGAATGGCTGGACTGTCATGTTTATGGGTGCAATTTTAAAGAGGGTGAATATTGGCTCAGTCTCTTTAATCCCTTTATTCAGAGAAAAGATAAACTACTGCCTTTATCTATTGTTACAACAAGAACAAGTTATTCTTAAATGGACTGTGTTCCAACTTAGCAGCCCAAGTTTTGTTCTTAATTGTTCCCTTTATACAGCTCTGGCTTGGAAGGAGACCAAAGAGCCATCCTTTTATTTCTATATCCACTGGTTGGAAAAAGCCCAGGTTGAACATTTTTAAATAATCACAGCCACCATTGCTTTGTTCCTTAATGCATTTATGATGAATACTGAATTCAAAAGACCCTTATAAGATTATCAAGGGGCATTTTAAGAAATTCAGATGAAGTCTTTGATTAATTTTAAGCCTGATTCATTCTTAATATTTAAGCCAGGTGTAGAAACTTACTTGCTCTTCCAAGTGCCCCCGGCTTTTCAGAGAATGGTTGTTGATTGAAAGCAAAAGTAGATAGATCTGGAAAGGAGACATGACATTGTTATTCTAACTGATGAAAGAGCCAATCAGAGTGCAGAACTTTACAGACACAATAGGAGACATATCTTTCAAGAACTCCTGTTGTCTCAGAAACTGTCCTGTCAATGACAGGTCACAACGGTGATGTGAAGGGTGAGTCATAAGAATCAAAACAGCATAAAGGAGTCAAAAGTGCTTTCAAATAATTTAACAACTAGCAATTAGTTATACCTTCTTGCTTGTTACACACCCAAATATCACACACAATATTATTTGCTAAATAATTGTAATATATATATATAATATATATATATATATATATATATACTATAACTGGTTTAAATAAAATTTGAAATTAGCTCTAGTCCCAGTGTTCATACATTTGTAAATCTTACTATGTAAATTACATTTTCTATAGATCTATAACTATGCACACACACACACACACACACACACACACACACACACACACACAAAAGCCTGGCCACCGTGCTTTCGCTCTTGGCATCTATTCTCATAATTTCCCATCAAGAAATAGGTTTTATTTCCTGTATTTTGAATCTTCACGCATCTGCAGGTTTTCTGACTCACTGAAGCCAATAAAATACAGTAGAAATGACACTAAGCCTTTAGAAACTTTGCACAATTCTGCTTACACCAGGACCTTTCCATAACTCTTTGATAGAACAGAAACTCCTTTCTGCCCCCCCTCCTTCCCTCCCTCTGACACTTGGGTTTTGCAAGTTTCCATTGTCCTTCTGGACACTGCATTAAACTGCTCCCTAATTCCTGTCTTTATGTCCACGGATTGGTACATCTCTGAACTCTTATCATAGAAACATTTCATTTCAGGGGATGGAGATTATTAATACTGATGCCCAAACATGTTAGCATGCAGTGAAGGAAAGGGTGTGCAATGACCTACTCTAAATAGCACAATTTTTGTATTGTTTTTCCTTCTGATGGTCAAGTGTCATTGCAGAAGGAACGGAGAGTTTCTAAGAGGTAATAAATGGGATTTGCCATGTATAACAGGGCTGTACCACATATGAACTCACAGTGGCTGTAGCTGCATGAACCAAACCTCCTGCATGAGATCAATCCATCTAAAATCCCATCATGTGTAAGAGAGGGCCATATGAAGTCTTACTCTTAGATGAAGACTGTGAACTCTTAAATTCCCAGATGGGTTTCTAGGCTTAAGCTGAGATATGCGAAACTAGCTCTCAACAACATACAAAGACTTTGGTTGCTGACTTACTGGATAGAATATTATTGATATCTCACAATGGGCAGTGGGGCAAGGTCTACAAACAGTACAGATTCCAACAGTCCTCCACAAGTTCTGAAAAACTACCCTGACCTGGGAATCCCTGTTCTTAGAAGGTTTCTCAGGACTTGGACTCTGAAACCAAATGGGATGATTGTATCACTAAAATGGTATATAACATTCTTCTGTAGAAATAACAACAGAACAATAATTTAAATATTTAAATTGCTGATGTTAAATCCAAAACTGCTCACCTTACAGAGAAGAAAAAGAAACTATTAGCATTCAGCATGTACAAAGAAAAGAACAGTAAGATATAGTAAAAAGAAAGATACATCACCTTTACTCCAAAATAGAACAAAATGGAAATTTAGACCCAAACAATACAATAAACAAAACAACACAATCAGGACAAAAACCTTATTGAATGAAAAAATCAGAACAGATAAACAGGAGAAAGAGTAATTAAATGTGAAGATAAATCAATAAATATTACCTAATAATAGGGAATCAAAATATTGAAAAATCAAATGGAGGCTCAAGTTGATTTAGAAAAATATTGAAACATATAGCACCCAGATTCATGCCTAAGATGGGAGAAAGAAAGAATGTCATTCAAAACTTTTGGAACAATATTTAAAACTTTCCAAATGTAACAGAAGACATAAACCCACAGATCAAGAAGTTCAGCAAATTGAGAAAAATATAAATAACTCCCAATTCACATTTATACATATCATAATCAAAGTGTTTAAAACTATACAAGAAAAAATATTACAGGCACCAAGATGAGCTGAACTCTACCATTCTGAAAATCAATATAACTACTTACAAACTCATTTGTCGAAGAATATTTTTTTCAAATTTTAACTGATTTTTTTTTCCACAGTATGAAAGGAAAACTAAAGTAAGCTGTGAATTTAGAAAAGTAATCTTGGCTCTGCATGTTCCAAGGTATTTGTCTGTCTGTTTGAAGTAGGGTGCTATTCTAGCAAATTACTGTGTTCCGTGGTCAGTAGACACTACAACTTTTTGGTGAATAGAACATTATGGCAGGACATTATGGAAGGCCAGCTGCTCACCCCCTGAGGCTGACAAGAGGAGAGACTGGGATTGTACCTTAGCCTTCAGGAACACTCCCTCAACAGCTTAACTGCCTAGTGTAGGCCCTGTTAACTGCCTAGTGTAGGCCCTGTTGCATGAAGGTTCTACCTTCCCCTTCTAGTGTCATTGACTAATGACCAGATCAACAAGTAGTGCTGTAAAGAGAATTCATGTTCCAAACCATTGTGAAGTATCAGATTATGTGGTGATGTCTATAACAACTATAAAATTTGGAAAGATGGACAGATCTATTTACTAGAAAAGATCTTGAACTGGAAAAAAAAAGTCATGAAAACAAGTGAAAGTGTTAAGCAAGGTATCTATGGGAACCTCTAAAACTTGTACGAAAGAAAATGGAAATTGAAATTACCATGCAACACCACTGGCAAACTTAACATAGAGGTGAGATAAAATACTCTGCCAGTACCAGGGGATTTTTTATACAAATTTTATTTAAATTAGAAACAAGTTACCAGGTTTTTACCATTTACTTTCCTTACTGCTGTGACAACATACTTGACTAAAGAATCTTAAAGGGGAAGTGCTTATTTTGACTCACTGTTTAAGAAGTGGGACAGCCCATCATAGCAGGGGAGGCACAGAGGTGGGAGCGTGGGATAATTGGTCATATGGCAGCTATACTCTGGAGGCAGAGTACAGCAGAATACTGGTCTCAGGTCATCATGTTCTTCAGTCCAGCCTCCCAGCCCTTGAGATGATCCCAGTTGGGCTGGGCCTTCTCTCCCCAGTTAAACCTTTCTGAAATGGTACTCATAAAAAACAAACAATCAAAAAAAAAAAAAAAAACCAAGAGGGACATTTCCCTGTTCATCTCACATCTAGTCAAAATGACAGTGAAAACTAATGATCGCACAGTTGTTAGCAAGATACACAAGCAACCAGAACTTGCATTCATTGGTGGAAGGAGTGGAAAGTGGGTCAGCTTCCCTGGAAGTTAGTTTGGAAGTTTCTTATAAACATCCACTTACCATGGGACCTAACCATCTCGCTCGTAAGTGCTCCCACTTGAGAAATGATAAACTCAAACTTACATTCATGTGCAAAAATGTTAACAGCAGTTCAGATGGCCTGGTAAAGAATGAAGAGCTTACACACACCTACCATACTCTATCAGATGGAAAAGAATGAAAGATGCCATATGATATGTGCCTAACCTGTCTTAGATAAGTCAACGTATTTTTCTGAATAAAAGAAAAGACTCTATAAAAATTACATTTTATTTATGTAACATTTCTACAACGACAGAACAGTGGTTGTGATGAGCAGAACTTGTATCATAGAAGGGGTACCCAGTGTTTACAAAAGGCAAAGAGCACCTTTCAGAGTAATGGAACTGACATGTGTCCTGATATTGGTGACTTACTGTGCAAATATATGCATTTGATAAATTCACAGAACTCTGTATACACTTCCTTGTGTGTTAACATAGAGAGCATATATACACATATATAATCTAATATCTTTATTAAGGAATGATTGACATTTGAAAAGAAATAATATTTAGAGCATAGGGTCTATTGAACTTTGATAAATGTCTACAAACATGAAATCATCCCTGCAGTCGAGGTAATAAAAATATCTGTCATCTCCAAAGTTTATTCTTGTGCTTTTGTTTTTTCTTTTCCCTCTTTCACTTAAACTGTGGTAAGAACATACAATGTGGGAGCAACTCGCTTAGTGTAAGTGTGTGTGTGTGTGTGTGTGTGTGTGTGTGTGTGTGTGAGTGTGCACATGCATGCACGCACGCACGCACGTGCATACATGTGGAGGTTAGTGATTGACATATGGAGGCCAGAGGTTCACATATGGTATGTTCCTCAATCTCTCTTCACCTTGTTTTTCTGAGAAAGGATCTAACATTCAATCTAGATCCTGTTGTTGGGTGGACCATCTGTTCAGTAAATTCTACAGATGCCCACTGACCTGAGTCCCTAGCACTGGGCTTAAAGGCTTGCTTTATAACTGAGCACTAGGGACTGGAACCCTGGACTTCATGTTTGCAATATCATGCTTCTCTTTACTGACTGATTTATTTTTCATGCCTCCATTCTCCTAAAAATTTTTAGTGTACGATGTATCATTGTTGATCACAGACACTACAGTATATGGGAGATTTCTAGAACTGACTTATCTTACTAGCTTGACACTAACTAAATAACACACGGAACTTACTAAGCAGCACAGGCTCCCCTGCCCTCTTCTACCAAGCTCTTAACATGATATTTTTATTTCTATATTTTGAGCTTGGCTATTTTTTGGTGCTTCATCTTAGTAGAGTCGTGGAATTCCCTGCACTCCTGTCTGTGGACATATGAAACACACCCCCCAGCTTTACTCATGCTGTGTAGGGCAGGGTTTGCTTTCAAATGTGAGTAAGGATCTGGAGACTTGGCTCAGTGACAGAGCACTTACTGCTCTTGTTGAGGACCCAGGTTCAGTTCCCGGCACCCACACAGCAGTTTACAATCATTTATCACTCCAGTTTGAGGGAATCGGGTGCCCTCTTCTGACCCTACTGGGCACCAGGCCAATGCATAGCGCACCCACTATATACATGCAGGCAAACATTCATAAACACAAAATAAAAAGGAGAAAAATATCCTTGGAAAGCTAAAAAATAAATAAGAGTCTATTTGTTGATCTCTTTATTGACTATAGATTTAGAGATGGTTTTCACACTTTGGCCATTGTGAAGAATACTGCTATCCCCTTAAAATTCTTATTTCAGCTATCTTACTAAATACCCAGAAATGGAATTTCTGGATCATACTATAGTGCCAATTTCTTTTCCTTCCTTCCTTCCTTCCTTCCTTCCTTCCTTCCTTCCTTCCTTCCTTCCTTCTTTCCTTCCTTCCTTCCTTCCTTTCTTCCTTCCTTCTTTCCTTCCTTTCTTTTGAGACAGGGTTTCTCTGTAGCTTTGGAACCTGTCCTGGTTACAGTGCTAATTTTAATTTTGTAGGAATCTCAAGAGTGGCTCCTATCAACAAACAAGAATGAATCAAAATCAAAAGCATTGGTGTCACAGGAGAAGCATTCAGCAAAATGAAAACATAATATGAACCAAGGGAACAAAACTTGCAAACCATGTGTCTGATAATTTTAACAGTCAAAATATTTAAGAAACCTTTATGACCTTATAGGAAAAAAATTATAGCAATAAATATTTGTGTCAAAAATGAGTAAATAACTCAATGGACTTTTCTCCAAAGAAGAAATGCAGGTGATGAACAAGCTCGTGGAAATATACTCAGTCCCAGCAATCAGGAAAATGTGATTCAGATCCACTATGAGATGCAGCCTTACACATTATATTTATTAATGCAAAAGTGAATATGTCTGGCTGGAAAGTTGGTTCCGCAGGTAAAGGTACTTGCTGCTTTTTCACAAGCCTTAGGTTCAGTTCCCAGCACCTATGGTAGGAGACGCACACCTGCCTGTAACACTAGACATAAGGGATTAGACACCCTCTTCTGACCTTATGGGTATCCATATACATGCCCAATATACAAACATAGGCAAACACACGAGCATATAAGTAAATGAAACTATATTTACATATATGAGTGTCTGTGTGTTGGTATAAATGTATGTATATATGTGTATGTGGAGGTGTGCACATAGTCACAGAAATACAAAAATCTAAAAATGTGAGGCACAAAATTAACTCTTTACCTCTGTGGTACCAAATTTAACAAGAGTTCGGAATGTCATCACGTCAATATGTCTCTTATTCTGAAAAGCCAGAGACAGAAGCCAGCTTTTTCCTGAATCTCCAGTAATTTTCATTTTTGAAGGTTTATTAAGAATCATAAACAGTTATGGATGTGAAATATAATTTAATGATATTGAACTACAAATCTATAAAGAATGCTGAATTTTTACCCATAAATGTTGGGCTAAAACTCCTCAGTGATGCCTGTGAACTGGGCAAAGATGAACTTCATAATGAAGAAATTCATGTGTAGGATGCCAATCTCTGAAACCCTGTGAAAATTCTAAGCAGAGAAGAAAATGCTACTGCCACAAAATGAATGAAAACATTCTGAGAAGCTCACAAAGAGGAGCCAGAAGAAAACAGGGAAAAGAAGAAAAACACTTAGGAGAGATACGAAAGTGAGAAACAGATGACAATACTTAAAGACCTTTCTTCTAATTATTACACATATTCATATTTATTCATTTCCTATATTTCTGAAAATAGAGAAATGAAATAGTGAAGAAATTTAAGACAATTAAAAAATAAAAATTTTTCAGTCTTGTATAATCATCTTTGTATGTTGAGGAAACCTGGAAAGGAGGTCTGTGGCTGTGGTTGTTATCAAAGGCTGACGTTTTCTTTTATTTTGTTTTTGTTTTTGTTTTTCCAGACAGGGTTTCTCTGTGTAGCTTTGGAGCCTATCCTAGCACTCGCTCTATAGACCAGGCTGGCCTTGAACTCATAGAGATCCGCCTGCCTCTGCCTCCTGAGTGCTGGGATTAAAGGCGTGCGTCACCAACGCCTGGCCAAAAGGCTGAAGTTCTCATGATTGTTTTTCTTATTCTCTTTGCTTACTTTGATAAGACCCTGCCATGACCCCTTAGACTTCCACACAAGTCACTTTCCAACATGACTGACTCATCTCATTTGGTTGGGACCAAAGTGCAGTTCAAACAACTTTCCCCCCCATAAAATGTTAAACTGTCTTGAAAGAAAACTAGCAGGGCTATTTTGGTGCATTGCATCAAAAGGGTGTTATCAAGTTTGCAGATGTGGAAATGAGGGGAATGCTAGGGAAAGAATTTCTTTAGTTCAATCCTAAGAAAATGGCCTCCTGATCAAGTAGGAAGCCACAAAGTTGCCAGGTACCCAGTGTTGTCTATCCATGCTGCAATCATAGACACTTTACATACACAGTTCAGGACCATCTCCATAGAAACCTTATGAAGGGAGTATGGCAGAGCTGAGGTTCTCCCAGCAGTGCCATGTGTCATCTGTTGGTTAGCAAAGGAGCATGAGATACACAGAGTACATGGAATGTTCACCTAGATAGATGCAGAGATAGGGCCCTCTCCCAGAGCTGCTGGTGTATGGAAATACCCAACAATCAGGTTCTAGGAGTTTCTATCAGGAGGATGAATAAAACATGGAGGCCAGAGAAAGCTTTAACAGAGAATTTATGTTGGGGTTAAAACCTAGAGAAATAAGATGAGTTATCTGAACTTGCTTAGATGTCTCCTTTATACAGTGAGGTCTCCTATCCCTCCAGTGCAGCAAACCCCCTTTCCAGCACACTCCTGGATTTCTTGGGTGTGATTTCATTCACAAACATAAAAATCAAGATCTTGTTTTTGTTTTGAATGCTGTGTGATAAGTAAAACCTAAAAGTGATGAGACCTAAAGCCACAGATCATGGCACTTGATCCTAAATTATAACTGCATTCCCCCTTCATTAAATCTGAGAGTTTCATTGATAGTTATGTTTTCAACTGTTATCTGTTAATTACAAATATTCCTAGAATGAGACACCTTGCACAAAGGCAGAGCTCACTTTTCATCAAGTAGTATTCTGAGATTTACATGTATTAGCTGAATTTCTTCTAATTACTGTCTGTGAGGGCTATCAGTACCTTACTATGTCGAAAAAAAAAATGCACAGAGAAGGTTAAGAAAATCCCCTAAGAAAATATAGCAGATAAGTGGTGGGGCAGGGTTCATACCTTACATATAAACTGTAAATCTTCTTAATACCTGAAAACATTATCAGCTAACTGAAAATAAGATCCTCTTTTAGAGAATAAGTTATAGAACACAGACATCTGTCAAGAAAAATTGTATGGGCAATGAAGAAACAGCAGAGAAGCAGATGAATTAAAGGAGGCTGGGGTTCAGCCCTGATATGAGAGAGGAGAGTGTAGAAGAAGGATCTCTACAGGGTATCTTTGTTTCATTTCCATCTGATTTTGTATGTGTGTGCATGAATTTGTGTGTGTGTGTGTGTGTGTGTGTGTGTGTGTGTGTGTGTGTGTGTGTGTGTGTACACATTCAAGTAATTTATGTGGAGGCCATTATTTGACAACAGCTATCCTTCTCACTTACTCGCCATCCAATTGTTTTGAGAGAAGGTCTCTCACTGATTCTAGAGTCCACTGATTTAGCCAGCCAGCTCTGGTGATCTTCCTATCTTCACCTTCCCCCTAGCTTGTGAAGACAGATCTATGCCATTGCACTTGATTTTTACATGGATGCTGTGGATCCAAAAGCACAGCTTCATCCTCATGCTTACAGAACAAGTATTTTGCCAACTGAATCATCTATTCAGTCCCCTTCACATGATTTCTTAATAAACCAAATGGTGGATGGATAAGATGGGTGAGCAGGTAAAGGTGCTTATGGCACCTCCAGATAACCTGAGCACAATCCCCAGACCCCACAGTGTAAAGGGTGAACCACCTGAAACTTGTCCTTTGACCTCTACATGTGCCTTGGGGAATGTGCACACCCACACGCTCAGGATATCACACACACAGTAATAATATAACAAAGAGAAACTTGCTGTTAGTTGGTGCTATCATTTGCATTAGCTAGCTGCTCCTTTGAGTCTGTGAATTGGTGCTCTCTTGTGTGAAATTTCTAAGAGTAGAAACATTCTATTAAAAAGTTTAAAAGCTGTTGCTGATCTCCAGGAAAATCTAGCATGTTCCTTTCCATATAATATTGAGGGCTCTGTTTCTGCTGGAGCCATCTATGGACCTGGATATTTCCACCATCCTTCTTTGGTTATTACAGGCCTAATTTTGTTTTGGAAGAGTTTAAACAGAGTGTGAAATCCAGGAAAATAATCAACCAGAAGCATTTTGTGTTCACTGAAACTAAGACCCCTGAATGAGGATGTCAGTTTGGAGGCCTGGTAAATCTATGGGGCCTCGGGGGTGGATCAGTATTTATCCCTAGTACATGAATGGACTTTGGGAGCCCTCTCCACATAGAGGGATAATCTCTCAGCCTAGACACACAGGGGAGGGTCTAGGCCCTGCTCCAAATGATGACAGACTCTGAAGACCCCCCCCATGGAAGGCCTCCCCTCCCTGGGGAGCAGAAAGGCAAATAGGATGAGGGTCTGTGGGGGGCAGGGGAGGAGGGGAGGGAGAAGGAACTGGGATTGACATGTAAAACAAGCTTGTTTCTAATTTAAGTAAAAAGGGAAAAAAAATTTAAAAAAGAAGGTCCTAAAATCTTCAGATGATTGAGGGAACAATAGAAACCAAGAATAAATCATTGTAATATTAATGATATCTGTTTTCCATGTGCGAACCTCCGGTTACACAAGTTGTGTGGAGTGGGGTTGGGGGTGATTAAGAATTTGAATACAGTTTACAGGTTTTTTATTAGTTCTTCCTAAAGCCTGGAAACATGGCAACTTTTATTTCTCTTTTCAAAAAGGAAAAAGAAAGCACAATAATTTAAATAGAAGGGTGGGGCATAGAAACGCAGACCCCTCTAACTCAAGGGGGAACCCTGCCCCACACCAGTTACCATGAACATAGGCAAGACAACACTGGCACACCTGGGCTTTCTCAGCTTTTGTGCCTCCCAGCAGAGTCCCCAGAGCATAGTGATCATGAAGCCTTAGAAATATGTTGCTCAGTTTGGACCTGGATCTGAAACAACCTTCTGGAATATTTTAGTCAAAATAATATATGAAGCCAGTTGTTGTATCAGTATAGGCCTGGAATCCCAGCACTCAGACAGAAGAATATCAGGTTTGAGTCCGGTCTGGTCTACATAGTGAAACGTTGTCTCAAAAACAAACAAACAAACAAAAACAAACAAAAAAGAACAAAGGCAAAAAAAAAGACAATCATTTTCTATGATTGGTTATTAGAGATGCAAACCAAGCCAAGCTTGTATTATATTTCTAGATAGTACTTTAAATAAACTTTAATTTAATAAGAATAAATAAATACATTTTATATAGCATATAACTGTAAAAATAACACTGACTGCCTGCAAAAGGAGCAGAGAATTTCATGTTGGTGAAGTCAGATGCTTTAGGACATGTGGGTGAAATCTGGATTCCCATCAAAGCACATGCTTGCATGAAGAGAACCACCATGAAGACTCATCTCTCCTCTACTCTCACCCCCAAATATTTCTACTGAACCCTGTATGAGTTACAGGAGGGAAGGAAAACACATGCCAAGAATGTGTACAAGTTACAAGATAGTGGGAAAGGTAAATGAGGAAGAAAATGGGGTTGGATCTCACAAGTTTCTAGTTATCAAATTTAATACTGAGAACCATGATTTGAACTCTAGTTGAAATGGAATGATAGAAACTGCCATGCTTGTCGTTGTTGGCTTCCAAACTACCAAATTCGCTTCCTTCAATTAGCCGAGCAAACTTTTTGGCTGACCCAACAACCTGGGATGAAAAAAAATGTTAATGATTACTGTGATTCCACTTTGTTCTGCTTTAATGATGTTTCTTTCTCCCCTTCACCCTGGCACCAAATTTTCTATGTGAAAATGACCTGGAATGATGTTTTATTTTGTGATTTTCTGAAGTAGTGGGATTTAACTAGTTTTTACTCTCTTGGCTCAATGTCTGACGAGAGTAAATCAAATCCTTGAACATGAAGGGCAGACAACAGGTGAAACTGAAAATAATGACATCTGAGTACTACAGGATTGTGCTGAAGATAAGATTGTCACCCACATTGTATTCTTCATCTTTCCTCTTTTTATCTCTTCTGAATACATCTAGAATTGATGGAGTGACTCTAGGACAAGACGTGTTACAAATAGAGCTAATAACAAGAAGAGTCTAATTTCAATTTTCTTTCTCACAAGTAAGAAAATGAAATGGTCTTAAACATTTTTTTCAACTTCATATATCATGCTCATAATATCTGGCTCTCTATTTTTAAAATGTAGATGTTTTATATTTATTTATGCTATTGCCATTAGCTTTAAAATCAGTATTACAAAATAACTGAATTTAATGGAGACAGTTTTTATTTTTTTAAATAGTTTTTCTTTACTTTGGAGAATTTTAAACATATCTAACATGAGATGTGATCATACCTATACAACTTCCCCCCATCTCCCTCCATATCTCCCTAACTACTTGTTCCCCTCTCCTTCAGTGACTGAGGGAGATTTGAAGGGAATTTTGAATGCAACCATTATCAATGAGTTACAAGCCACCTTCAAGCACGGTAGATTTTAATGGTGACTCATTTGCCATGAATCTATGTTTGGGTAAAGAGTTCTGTTATTATTTCTTGTACTCACTCTTATGGCAATACTCAGCTAACCTCTTACCTGGGGCTAGAGTATGTGTGATTACCTCATTCTTGTAGCTGGGGCTCAGAGTCTTTGTCACTGCCCATAGGCTGGAATATCTGTTTATTAAGTTTTACATTAGTCATAAGATAGATGAATCATGATAATGCAGGAATCAGAGACAGAATCCCTACAGCTTCTTGATGGTGACATATAAGAATTCATACAACTTGACTATGCACATTTTATTGGTTAAGGCCAATCCTATATTAAAAGTCTAGCTTAGAATTCCACCTTTTCACTGAAGAAGTTAAAATTAGTGTGTTATCATTCACCTACCAAGAGAAAATAAAACTTTATATTAAAATTTTAGGCTTTAAGATTCTAACACTGGATTTCTTAAACCTGAGGGATATTTATTATAGTTACATTCATACTTTAGGCTCAGAGGGCTCTCATGTGTCTGATCACATTACATTATGTTTTGTTAAGTGTATACATATTATAGATTTAGAAAATATGAAAAAATGAAGTAATCGTAAAATTATATATATATATATATATATATATATATATAATAGTTGTCAGTGATGGATTGTTTAAGCAAATTAAGGAAAGATATTATCAAGCCTATTTTTAGGGGACAGCATAAATTTGAAAAGAAGAACTTGTAGAATTTTAAATGAGTGTGGAACATGTACACAAATGGGAAAAATCTGAAAAGGCAGGTAGTGTACATGGTGGTGGCCAGTGTTTGTGGGAGCGTGCAGTTTGCTAAACCGAGAAGTAAAGAGGAATCAGTTTGTGAAAGCAAGGAAGATAAAACAAGATCTGGTATGAAAAGCATGAAGAAGCTGTAAAAAGAATTACAGCCTGGCTAAAAGCAGCTTACCTTTGCAGTGAAAAGCTTTATATTTGAACACTGACTCTTCCCTTCTAAACTCACGCAGAAGGTATATTAAAGCCCGAGTGTAAAGAGGCCTCATTGAATACTAAGTATAATAGGGGGAATAGTAATAGAGCTTAAAATTTTATTGGCATACATTAATTATGTGTATGGATGTGTTCATTGTGATATTTACATACATGCATACTTCATGCATTGATCATATTCTTCCCAGTTCCCTGTATCCTGATGTAGCTTCTACGAAGTAGCAATCCTTTGCCTCTAAAATTAAACCCAGGTAAGCCCTAAGTCCTCCAACTTTTGTCCCTCTCAACCACTAGCCTGCATCTCCTGTCTATTTCCATGCATGCCACACACCAAGTCCTTCTTCCAGGCTGTCATTTGAACACATGATTGCAGTAAATATGATCATGTATTTGGTAGCCTATGAAGAAAACTTCATTTGTTGGCCATGTTTTGTGTTCCCATTCATACTACAAATTCCTTAAAAGCAGAGACATATTTTTCTCCTCAACAATAGTACTCAATGAAATCTGTAAGTTAAGATAAATGGAACATATTCAAAGAGCTTTCTTTGCCTACTGGTAATATGTAGACCTTTTATTTTCCTCATAAAAAAGTTAATATAAGTAAAGCACACATAGTCCTGTTTAACACTTAGAATGTGTTAAATGATACTGGGCTGTTCCTGTTATCATTATTGATACCACTTACCCATAATTTACAAGCTGAGGTGTAGTATTAGACAATATTTCCTCTGTGAGTCATGGACAAAATAACTGGATTGATTGATTTAAAGAACAAGCATTTATTGAACATGAATATGTATTGAATTTGTACTGTAAGTGGCAAGGAAAATAGTTATGGCTCTTAGGTCTGTAAAAAAGCTTATAGTGTGGATTGGGGAGAAGCACAGATTCAGCTAGTCAAGAAGCAACAAGAATTTCAAAGACACAAATCGAAGGATGTGATTCTATGAATCAGTATGGAAAGAAGGAACAATGTATTAGACTAGTAGCCAAAAGACATTGTTTTGAATCTGTTATGTTTAAGCTAAAACATATATAACACATTATATATATATATATATATATATATATATATATATATATCTTCCCAGCAAATAGTCAAAGAATCATCAGGGAGCAACTTGGAGCTAAAGGCCCATGGATGAGAAAGAGAGGCTGAGAACCTGCAATATAAGACCACTGGCCTGGAGAGAGAGGCTAGAAGAAAAGTGGTGAGAAGTCTGGCTAGGGTCAAAGGCAATGCCAAATCCCGGAATTTCTTGACAGGAAGGGTTTATGGTTTTTGTTTGTTTTTTTCAAAATGTAAGAAAAGAATGTGAACATGTAAAATAATTAATTTAGAAATGACTCCAGTTATCCCATAAGCATAAACAAGAGTGGGGTTGGAGCAAAAGAAGGGAAATTTCACAAAAATAATGCAGCAGCTGGCCTGCTGCCAAGGAAGGGGGTTGGAAGGCAGCTATGAAGAAGAGAGGTGGGCTCATAGGTGATAGAATCTGTGGTGGGAGGGACAAGATTTCATGGCAGATTGCATGGAGGTGTGAGAGAAAAGTCTTCCTTAGGCAGGATCCCAGGCTTCTGTCTGAAGTCATTGCAAGGTCACTTTTTTAGATGCTGATTTAGAATAATAAACAGTTGAGTGCTGGGTCTGTTGTTGAAGTGATACAACTGCAAGTGGCTCCTAAGTGGATCCTAAGAACGGTACAGTAAAGAAAAAAAGTCAGAAACCAAGACAAGGACCTGAGCTTGTCAAAAGTTTTATGGTGTTAAAATTCATATATGATGAAGACAAATAAGTTAATGCTAGGGCCTGGGGAATTCTGTTCTTACAGATATGCTATAAAGAGAATATTTGACAGAGATGTTTGTGAAAACAGAGAGCAGTAAGAGGGAAAAAAATAGCACAAGTGAGAAAAATCCGAGACTTTTGTAAACTTAAAATACAGCTTCCACCACATCTGTATGGATTTCTGAAGGCTCACAGCAAAAAAAAGCTCACCCTGTCTAAAACAGGAATTTAGATAGATGCTGAGCTTTCTGAGAAACATGGGAAGATGAAAGAAGCAAATGTGAACCAAAGACAAATTATGTGTGGGGTTGGTCCAGAAGGCTGGAGAAATGTATCACAGGAACAGTGAATGGCTTTCAGTACACTACGGACTACATGAGAACTCACCGACCCAACCTCACCCACACCACTTCCAAGCTCCACCTACAGTGGCCCAGGCTGAGTGAAAGAGAGGGTCCTGATGTAAAAAGATGTAAAACTGTCACCAGGACCTCAGTGCTCTGCCCAGGAATCTTAGCCATCAAAATAACCATCTTTTTCTTCTGAGATTTTGAGTATGAAATCTTACGTTTTTAATCACAATTACTAACACATCCATGAATTGCTGGCCACTTTGGTATTCGTGACATTTTTTTATGTTCTCGGTGGCTATGTCAGTAGGTAAATGTATAGAATTTCATGGGTAAAGTAGAATTAGCCATACAAACACTTAAAACTAAAGGTCCTGAACTATCCACATATCATGCATCCATTTCATTCAGATATTCCCATACACTAAAAGAATAGCAGGCATATACCGTAAGCTTCATAAATATTTTTAGAGTTAATAAAAAAGTAACTCTGTCAAGAGACTGCAAGATATAATGTGTTCAGATAGATAGCAGAGACAGTTCTGGACCAACTCCAGCTCGTCACCCTCTGACAGTGTCAAACCTTGGGTATAAAATCTTCAAGCCTTTCATCTTATGGCCCAAGATTTTTTTTCTATGCCATGCAAGAACTTGATAGACCTTTGTTCACTTTCATTTTGAGAATGACACAGGGTAAGCAATACTAGATGTAATCCTCAACCAAAGGCAGAAAGGAGCCTATGCATCTATGCTTCCTTTCCCTCATCCTTTCTTCCCTCTCTCTGTTTTACCAGTGTTGTTAGGGTTAGAACATGGTAACAGGCAACCTCAACAAGGTAGGCCTAGCTAATCATCTTCAAGAAGCCAATTAAAGAGATAAGACATAGTGAAGACCAAAAATAAACATTTGATGTGGCCACATTGGAAGGATAAATACATAAAGATGTCCTATGATATCAAAAGTCCATCATTGGGATTTATACATGATGTTTATGTCTAAATAGAAAGCAAGAGGTATGCACTGTGAGCTTGTTCTGCCCAAGGTATGGTTCTGTTATCATTGAACCATAATAGTTTGTGGCTGCTTGTTCTCAGTCTGTTCTAACAAGTTTTCAGTACTATGTGAAATCTCTCGGGTTGCCACAAGCCCTTACTTTAGTCTTATCCTCCCCACTACTGTGAGATTCCTTAGGGAATTCTAATTCCTTGCACACCATTGTTTCAATAGTCTGATAGCCACGGGGATGGGCACACATGTCTCTCTTTAGAATATTGTCACTTCTCCAAGGACAGTTAAGGTTACTTGTGAACTTCTTATGAATATTTCATGTTTCTCATACAACTATTTCAGAAACCACAATGTGTTCTGATATTGGCCCAACTTTTCTTATCCTTAAAGCTACTTCCTAATGTAGCCCTTAAATTATCCACCTACACTCAAGCCCCAGATGCAACTATCATCTCTATGTCTAGCAGTTCTTCTTTTTTTTTCCTTTCTGACTTTTAAAACCTACAAACAGCTTGGGAAGTAGTTAGTGATGGAGTGCTTGCTTAGCATTCATGAGGCAATTGTGGGTTTAATCGACAGTTTCACAATCAACAAATGGGTAAATAAACACAAATATAAATAGGACTCAATTATAAAAGCTTACTTACAAAAGCCATTTGCAATATTTAAAAAATATATATATATATATATATATATATATATATATATATATCAGTGTGTGTGTGTGTGTGTGTGTGTGTGTGTGTGTGTGTGTGTTGTGTGTGTGTAGTATGTATGATATCTGCAACTCAGAGTATTTAAATGAAGGCTGCTCTGGGATCTCCTGATTGCTAATGAGGCTGGAATTACAAGTGGGTCACCACCTCCTCCTGCCATTTATGGGTTCTGGGAATCCATCCACTGGTCCACATGTGTGTACAACCACTCATCAATTCCCCAAACTCTAATTTTTTACAAATACAAATATTATATAATTCTAGGAGGTATGATAGCCATTTGGAAAAAAGAGAGAGAAAGAGACAGAGACAGAAACAAAGATACAGAAACAGATTTTCATCTAAGGAGTGGGAGAAATGGAGGTGAAAAGGGAGAGGAAGAGATGAATAAGAGTATGAGTATTGCAAATGTATTTTCTATTCCTTATGCTTTTTATATCTGTATTTAATTTTCTACAATGTATATATGCAGCTTCTACAAAATTATTCATATATAATTCATATATTATATAAAAATACATGTAATATATCTGACAAAGTATTTGTACATTATATATAGCACAACATGTCTAAAGCCTTCATTTAAATTTTGCTTTAGGTGATTGTTTTGTGTTTCTGGGAAAATAAAATATACTTCATTGCCCAGGATTATTCAACTCAGATGCCAGGGAGAGGTTTTAAATTTCCCTGGAATTTCTAAATCCATGAATGCTGAGTGTTCTTCAGTGTCCACAACCTGGTTTTCTCATTGCTTCTAAGTCCCTTCTATTCATACCTTTAACACTGGGTGTCACAAATGAACAGGAAAATGCAGCCTCCTTCACTCATGGGCAAACCACTTCAGATGCCTGTGGTTTTTCTGTCTTCCCACCATCTCTTCCTTTCACACTTCTTCTCTATTCTCTACCAAATTTACCAAGTACAGAAACTGAACCCTGTGCTTTACTGAAAGATAATAAGCCAAAAACAGTCATCCTGAGATTTTCCTAAACACCCGTGGTGTGATTTTAGATGAATCTTCCAGCCAATGGGATTAAAGACTTTCCTCTGTTCATGTAATTTTATAAGGTATACACGTGTTAGAAACATACACACATACACACACACACACACACACACACACACACACACACACACACAGATGACAAATAGATGATAGACTGATGATATATAGATAGACTGATGATTGATAGATAGTATATGATAGATAAAATGATGATTGATAGATAGATAGATAGATATGTACTGATGGGGTGGAAGGGAAGAAGAAAGGAAGGGAGGAAGGAAGGGAGGAGGAGGAGAAAGGGAGAAGGGACAGAGGAATATAGACTACGTTTCCTAGAATTCCCAGCAGCCTATGCAACAGCTGAAGGTTACTTTTCTGTGTGTCCTCTCCCCTCAACCTCCACACTACCCCTCTACCTGCTACTAAAGTCATTTCCTATAAAAGAACCACTTTTTATGTTCAGGCAAAAAGAAGCCACTCCCACAATGGAGTTGGAGGTGACAGATAGACCACCCCCCAGCATCCTGAGAATGGCTTTAAGAAAGACTCCAAAGTTGTTCCTGCCCCTCCCCCACCTCTTGTCTGTGGTGAGCAGAGCTTTTCCTCCTGTTTCCCAGGTGTGTCAGGAAGAGGGTTGAGTGCCCTGAGAACCACAGGCCTGTGGGACTCCAGCTTTATTATCTGTAATGGCTGAGAGCCTGGCCAGACCATGGTAATGTATTGATATTTCAGAGAACCAAGGAAACATTATAAGATTTCATTTACTTAATGGTTACTGATTAATTGACTTCCATACAGCCATGAAGGTTGCACAGTTTTCTGTAAAATGCATCACACTCTTTCTATAATAGCACAAATGAGTCTTAAAGACAGCCTTTATTTTCTTTTGAAGGAAATGGCTCTAACTGACCCTTCCCCTCAAATCATCTGACATCTCTCCTAGAATTCCTCTGTGGAAAATTTAGACTCAAAGGCATCCATCATACTATTCTAACCACTTGCAAAAGAAAATGCCAGTCTTCTGATCCCTGCCCCAACTCCCCTGAGTAGTAGGAGTTCCCCTCAGACAAGGAAAGCTACAGAGGGAACCCAGAAAAAGATTTTAATTCTTTCCTCTGCTATTATTCTTTTCTTTAAGAAAGAGTGAAAATTGCTCCTTTTGTTCCTTATAGAAGTTTGAGTTCATTTCGAGTTGTACATTTCTACATTCAAAAAATCCTAAGGAGAAATTAAGGGAAGAAAGAACTTCCACTATGTAACATCTTCCGTATGCATTAGAACCTGTACTATATAAAAGAACTGCCAAAGAGCTATTCCATAAAATAAGGCAGTGCATTAATGCCATGTTGCCCATTGTTTAAACAATAAAATGCACAAGAAGGGCAGGATTATTATGATTATAGGCAAATGAGGTACAAAGAGACTACAATGAACACATGAGATGAGAGAGGCTCTGGGTGATGGGCGTGGTTTGGATTGTGGTCCTGAAGATTATTCATGATCAAAGAGCAGAAGAGAGGGGGCAGGGAGAAAGGCTGAGAGAAAAGCAGGCTGGCTGCAGCAGCAGGAAGGCCATTTCCATTTAAGGAAAAGTGGTTGGTAAAGCTAGCTAAGTCTGGGCCATGGGAGGGGAAGTAGACAGAAGCCAGGGCTAAGAAAGTGGCAAATTCTTAAATTCTTGCTGAAAGTGTTTACATTTGATCCTTTGGGTGCCACAACGTCATTGAAGTTTTGGGGGAAAACTAAGATTGCTGTCCCTGTAAAGGAGGGGGAATTAGGATAGGGAGTAGATGCCAAGGAGGGTCGGAAGGGGATTTTCTGTCCAGTGGAATGAAGAGGGCTGTGGCCAGCATCACAAAGTACACAGAGGCGCTGAGGCGGCAGCAGCCACAGATCCACAAATCACCAGTGAGTAAGGAGATGGAACAACACACACCGGACTTTGGCTGTGGCTGTTTCTGGAGGCAGGAAGTGAGTGCTTGACAGGAGGAAAAAACCCAAGGGAAAAGTGAAAAGGCATTTCAAAAAGAAAATCAGAAGAGGAAAATCACAGGGTAGCCATCCTCCTTTTCCTGTTATAAATGGCTGAGGAATACATTTATTTTGAATTTAATTAATTAGTTAAAATCACCTCCTTTATTTATTTATTTATTTATTTATTTATTTATTTATTTACTTTGTTTGTTTTTTTGACAGGGTTTCTCTGTGTAGCTTGGAGCCTATCCTGGCACTTGCTCTGTAGACCAGCCTGGCCTCAAACTCTCGGAGATCGGCCTGCCTCTGCCTCCCCAGTGCTGGGATTAAAGGCATGGGCCACCAACACCCAGCTAATCACCTCCTTTAAATGAATACTAATAGCTTACCTTATTTCTCCAGTTCTCTGTAACAGGTCCACTAATCAAATTGGACCCCTCCCACACACAAAGTGATTACCTGCTAGGACTTTCAGTATTGTTTATATTGCATCATGGACTCCCTGGTCTCCTGAAATTTCTCTGCCACCCGCTACACTATTGCTTATATTTTTTATTTAATATGCTTACATTTAATATATTGTATACATTCAATCTCTCTATCTCAGCTACATGCGGAACAATATAAATAGTTCACTGCTGCTCAAAAATCTTATCACTTTTCTTACTAAGTTTAA
Source organism: Cricetulus griseus (assembly GCF_003668045.3). Classification (NCBI taxonomy): domain Eukaryota; kingdom Metazoa; phylum Chordata; class Mammalia; order Rodentia; family Cricetidae; genus Cricetulus; species Cricetulus griseus. The sequence goes on from NW_023276806.1 coordinate 191,792,768, forward strand.
TTTAATTAATTGAATTACATAAATTTATTTAAATGAAAATTTCAAATATCTTCTGCTCTAGCCTTTACTTAACTTTTGATAATTATTAAGCTTCTTACAGAATAGAGAAAATAAAAGCAATGCATGCATTTTAATGTGCATTTGCTTCATGAATGTAAATGGCTCTAAGATTCTTTCATTTCCCCCTCTCCAGGCTGAGCTCTTTCCTGAGCACTGTGTCCTATCATTTGCTACTTTTTCTGAGACTTTCTTTTCACCACAGATGTAACAGTACTCCTAAACAGTTGTAGACTACTACAGTAAAAAACAAATTATTTTGATGCTTTGTTATTCAGTGGGATTTCAAATGCCAGTTCCCCACTTTTTGAAGTTTTATCAGAGATCTGTGCTCAAACTGGCTAACTGCATCTCCTCCATCCTTGATTACTACTGAAATGTGAAGACATACTGAAAACATTGCATGCTAATTTCATTGTTTGACTGCAGAAACCAGAAGGGTGCAATTAAACGGTTACAACTCTGAGAGACATCCTGACAGCTGGAGGTGATTGTTTATGAAATTCAACCAAGCTTAGTAACCCACAATTCTAGACAGATGAAAGAGAGGACCACCAATAAAAATAAATGAATTTATTCAATAGGATTGCCAACATGTTCTGTTTCCAAAGGCAGCTGCTGTAGGAGTTGGATGAGATATACCAGGTGTTTAGCAAGGTTAATCATTCCAAGACTGTGGGACACTTTGTTCCTACAAGAGAGATCTAAGTAAACAACCTTTCTAATAAAATGGCAATTCTGCCCTGGAAGACTCCCTGTAGAGACATCGAATCAGAAAACATTTACCTAATATGTGCAAGAAAGTACTGCACTCAAACCACAAGGAGAATCCAGATTCCCCTTCTCATACTCTAGGTCTCAGCAAAGATCCTTTATTATTAGGGTCAGCAGTTACTACAGGAAAACAAATAAACCCATGCTTTACCTATGGTTAGGAAACGCAAACACTGCAACCCACCACATTGCTGAATCCAGACAATTGGTTGAAATTAGAAAGAACCTAAAATGTCCAACAATAGAAAGAAAATAAAGCAGCAGGTATAGCCATAACAGATTTAATAAACTTCCAGAGGAACTAGAATAGTGCACGAAGTAAAATTGATCTTCCAATATTGCATCTTCAGTAACTTCAGAGCCTGAAAACAAACATATCACTAGGCTACCATAAAATAAACTAAGTAGCCAGCGTTCTTGAGGACTCAATTTGAACAGCCAGAAGATATCAAGCATGTGTTCAGAAAGCAGAATAAGGGATGGTGACATTGGCCTTGACCTTGAAGATGACAGACACCTCAACATCCAAGTTAAAGAGATGAAAATGATGTGAGTGGCAAAATGAGGAGAACAATTAGAAAATTGAAAATGTTGATCGAACAATTCTAGAAGGAAAGCACTCAATGAGAGAGGGCTGGAGATGGCTCTATGGGTTAAGAGTGACGTCTTTGTAAGTGTGAGGACCAGAGTTCCGATCCAACCCATGAAAATAATTGAGTATTGCTGCACATAGCTGTAACCCCAGAGCTGTTGGGGCAGCGCCCAGAGGATTACTTGGGGCATTATGGGGCACAACTGCTTAGCTCCAGGTTTAAGATAGACCATGTCTCAAGGGAATATGGCAAAAGTTGTAGAGGACAAGCAATGTCGTCCTTTGGATACACACACGTGTGAACGCTCTCGAGCGCGCACATACACACACACACACACACACACACACACACACACACACACACACTCAAACACAAAAGAATGGAGTGGTGAAAATTAGTAGTAGTAGAAGGAAAATACACTGTCTAGAAGAAACACTTGGTGCAGTGACCAGAAACTTAAGTTTCTAGAGGTTCTGAATGTTGTCCAGATAGACTAGCTTCGTCTACTTCTCTCAAGAGTGTTGTGCCAACTTTTGTATCCCATAGCCAAGGGGACTGCAAAATGTTACATATCTAAGTTCTCTTGGGGCTGAGCAGCCTGTTTCTCAGACAGCACTTATAAACATCTGGCACCAGCACCCCAGACTACCTGGCACCAAGCCGACCTTTTGCCTGACAACAGTCTTCTCCCACTCACACCTCTGTGGAGGGGATGCTTCTGAGAACATTCCTTTCTCTGGAGCTCAGTCAGACTCAGGCTGGGACCCAGGAGACCCTGCACATCGTCTGTGGGTCCCAGAAGAATGGCGAGCCAGTGTCTCTGCTTCTTTTCTTATTGAGCCTGGATGCATGTGTGAGTTGGGCCTCTCCCCTGGGTACTCCTGGTGTTGAAACTGCCCAAGATAATACTGTGATACAATACTCGTCATGAATGTGAAACCTTGTCTCCTCAGAGAAAAAGACATGGTGAATGATTCACAAAATGATGCATTATTTAAACAGTCTGAAGAAAATAATTTAAATTCAAAGATAAAAATTTTCTACATTTTCATAGTTCTAGGTGTAATATATTAGACCGCCAGAAATGTTTCATTGAATGCATTTTTACAGCATATTTGAAATATAGATTAGATATTAACTTGATAGGCCAATTGAAAATTTTATTTAGAGAGAAGACATTATATTTTTTGTGAAAATATGAGGCGAGACAAGCATGCTAGTACTTGTCTGTAATCCCAGGACTAAGGAAGTTGAGGCATAAAAATTACAAATTCCAGGCCAATTTGAACTACATATCAAAACTATATCTCAACAATAAACAAACAAACAAACAAAATCACAAGGTACCATATAGCCTATACTGAGCTTTTCTTCCCTGTATCCTTGTAGTTGTGAAGGACTTGTTCTCTTGCTCGAAGTCCAGCCAGCTGATAAGCAGGAACCATCGCTCTGTTGAAACTCTCCCAGAACCAGCTACGCTCAAAGTACATGATAAATAAGCATTGTGTTGGGGCGGTCATAACTAAGTTTAAGCATCTAGAATATATTCAGAACTACAGAAATTAAAGATCACATCTCCCACAATCTCCCAGATGTTATCTGTACACATAGTTTCCAAAAGAAGAAACAAATGGCCAATAGACTCTTGAATGCTCAGCATTGTTAGTCATCCATCAGACAAATAGCATAAGGAAACCCAATACTTTGCACTTTGACCTCAAAACTAATAAAGATAAAATGTAAGATTGTTACGATAAATCTTTCTGCCAAAAGCCGCCCAAGCCCTACCACCACATGGGTGGACTCTGCCAGACGCCTGAGCTCTGCCCACCAAGTTAGGGCCCCAAATAGTACACAGAGACTTCTATTATTTACAAATGTTGCTTGGCCAATGACTAGGATTCTCATCTGCTAGCTCAGTCTTAATTATCAAAAATCTATATATTTTATAAGACTTATCTTATCAGACGCCTTCCATTGGCATCCTCCCTTGCCGGTGGATCACATTGAGAATCTGGAGGAAGAACGGAGGGGATAAAAGGGGCCGCTTCCTGCTTGTCCTTCCTTAAATATGAGTCTCCCTGCTATGTCACTTCCTGCCTGGATCATCACTTTCCCAGAATCCTCTTTGACTCCTAGTCCCATCTAACTTGCTGCCTCATTGGCCAAACAATACTTTATTCAACAATCAATAAGATGAACATACACAGAAGTACATTCCCCATCATAAGATGACTGAAAAGAGAGTATAAAAGAAAACCACTTCATCCAGAGTTTTTGTCTTGTGTCCCTACTCAGAAGTTCACATTCAATTTTTTATTAACCAGGGAGGGTTGGAAAGCGCAGCACCCTCTCCCTGTCAAAGCTTGTCCTCACTTTAGACCTTCCTGAGACATCAACTGCAGCTTGCTTATAGCATCCACCTCCATTTCTCTTCCCACCCACCCCCTCCTGCTTCTATCTATCATCCCCACTGGACATTGATGACTACAGCCTTCATCAATGAGCTTTCTGCAGACAAGGTCTACCTCAAAGACTGTTCCTGAGAATCAATCCTGTCCTTGCTGTTAGCAGACACATTCAGCTCACAAAGGATAGTATATGAAACGGGGTGATGCCAATATGTTAATAGGCCAAAGAATAAGGCAGACAACAGCAAGTTCAGAAAGATTCAAATGCATGTGGAGATTTGATATCTCATAAGGGTGTGCTTGCTTATCTATCTCAAATACGTGGAAAATGGTGGATTTTTTTTAAGTAAGAGTCTAGAGATAGCCATTTGTCTATATGCAAATATTTATACATATAAACATAATTAATTCTGTGTGACTTTTGTCATATATTAAAAACAAAGTATACCAAAGGACTAAAGGAAAATAAACAGTGATTTCAGTGTCAGGCACAATTTTATAATCTTGTATAGGAAGTATACGTTAGGCATCTTACCCAAACAGAGTACAGAATTGAAGAGTCATATTTTAAAATGAAATTTTAGATCAGAACATAAATTAATTCATTTATTTCTCTTTATATTTTGAATCTAGTTGACATTCAAAAAGTTACAAAAGCAATAGCATTATCATTAGATGTTTCTCCATCACTAGGAGAAAATACATAAACAATGGCAAAATGGTGTAGAAGGTGAAGGTATTTGCTGCCAAACCTGACAATCGGAGTTTAATGCCTGTCATCTAAATGTGGAAAGGAGCAACCTGACTCCCGTAAATCATCCTGTGACTTTCACAGGCGTATAAAGGCATGCACGCACACACAAAATAACTAGAGAAAAAATTTAAATAAAATGTGTAATACTCAATAAGTTTGTCTTTCTAAATGTTTGTCTAGCAACCTTGATTGTCCTCACAAGAAGTTAATGAATAGCATGTTTAAGATTAAGATTAGTTTCTCACAATCAGAAAAAATATTGCAAGTGAATGCGAAAGTCTAAGCAACACAACAACCATGATGGGCTCTAACACTCTGGGACCATGTTCCCCAACAGACTCTCTCTTCTCTGAGTTGCCTTGATCATGGCATTTATCACAGCAATGGAAAAGTAACTAATACTAATTGTGACTAATGGGATCAGTCAGAATCCTGAGTTATATGTAGATGATTAACAACTGGTCTTTTACTTTTCTTCTTTGAACATACTGCAAATATCTAATGTATCTTGCTTATATCTACCCCCAACTTTCTCCAGCTCCCCCTTGATCATTACAATTATTCTTTTCAACTCTGTACACACACACACACACACACACACACACACACACACACACACACACACACTGGTCTCTGGATACATATATCATATATTACTGTTTCTGTCTACTTTGAAGTCCTACAAATAATAAAAGTCCAGGGCAAAACTAGTAACCATATATTGATTTCTTGCTACAACTTTCAAATGGTAGACTCCTAGATATTTCATGTTAGTTGTGGGGGAAGCTATTACACTGTATTGGGAAATACACAGAGGCTGGGTGACACAAATAAAACTCTCACGGAGTAGTCAACATCCAAATTTGGAACAATGCCCAGTGTTCTATTAATCATATATAATAAGAAAATAGGTACCCATGATGATACAAGTGAATGCAGAGGATTCCTTAGATCAGAATTCAACACAATAGAAAAAAAATGCAATGAGGGGGAAATAGTTGCTGCAAGACATTTTTTTTTCCCAGACATGATTCAATGCTAAAAAGAGTAGATTGGAGTCAGACCATTTAAATTGGCCATAGTATATTATTATTATTATATATATTTCTCAACAGGCTGTTTACTCACTACAAAGAAAAGTAGAACTGTTTTAATGAGGGAAACAGCAAATGTCAATTAAACCAAGTGATTGGTAGTGAAACATACAACCAACAGTGTGGGTCAGTTGTTAAAGCACTTACTGTGAAGGGATAAGGACCAGAGTTCAGGTTCCCAGCACCCAGATGATACACCTATAGTCCCTGACAAATGGCTAGCTAGACAAGCTAAAGAGGTGGGCCTGTCTCACTCAATAAACAATGTGGCCAGAGATTGAGAAAAGCATCTGAGGCTAACTTCTAGCCTTTACATTCATGTCCACTCACATAGGTACATATGTAGCCTCCTGAGTCCTGACAAATATAAACACACACACACATATATGCATATACCAGAGTGCACACGAGCACACACACACACACACACACACACACACACACACACACACACACACACACACACCACAACAGCTGCAGAAAATGAATCAAATTAATCCTGCAAAGTCATGATTCAGTAACTGAGAATGATGTCATTAATTTGATTGTATTCAAACATTATCTCAAACCCAAGGGACAAAATGAAAAGTGTAAGGAAAGTGGGTTGTCATATAACTAAAATTAAGCTGGATTTATCCCTTACAATATACACAGAAATAAATTTAAATGGATCCAAAATAAAAATACAACCACAGTAGAAGAAAATGAATGACTTTTACAAGCTGAGACTACATTTAGGACAATTTCTTAACCATATTCCAAAAAATAAAACCAATTGGGGTAAACCCCAATTAATTTAATTTTATTCAGATTTTGAAGTTATTTGGAAAAATGAGTGATACCAGATCTGGGCACAAAATGTACAGGACAAGTATGGACTATCCCACTGTATTTGAAAGTGATAGAAAAGTTGGGGTGACTGTGAGTGAAACTTGTTTAAAACTCAAAACTCTCAAAGAATTAAATAAAATAACTATGCCACTTTTAAGGTGTTTTACCTCAACTATTTCTTCATTTATTTTTTCCTTTGGAAGTTTGTCTGTTTAAGATTTTATCTCAATTGAAGTGAAAATTTTAAATAAATATTTACTTAAAATTTGTATTTCACTCAAGTATTCAAGTTTGTTGGTGCAGAAGTCTATAAAGCATTCTCTATTGAATTTTGTGTCTTCTATTTCTCTAAGAAAATTTGTGTCTATGCATTGGCAACTTTTTTCCTAATAAAGTTATCTAAGTATTTCTAAAAATAAAAATAATCAAGTCATTATAAATTAAAATAAAAGATGCTGATAGGTATTTTTATTTTTCTAACTGAAGCATATCAAAATGACTGGTAATATGACTAATGGTTTACACATGTGGAGACAGAAATTTTCCTAATGTATAGTTTCCATAGATGACATCTGACATGCCACATTTCTTCCTGAGAGTTCTGGAGTCTTGGAAGTAAAAGATCAGATATCAAGATGAAGTCAGTGTTGTTGTGGCGTAAGCATCATCACAAAAATGCACAGGTAAGGGGCAGAGAGGGGAATCTAGAGGAGGCTGCATTCACCCTTCCCTAAGGAACCCTCTCTCAAATAACAAATCCATTGCTGTGACTGTGTCAATCCTCCAATGAAGGCAGCTCCTCAATGGCACAGGCACCCTCCCAGGAGGCTCTACTTCCCAACATTTCTACTGCCAAAGTTTCTCACATACAGACTCTAGTGGATATAATCAAACCTTATCACATCATGAGATGCATTTTATATAACACCAGTTAGACTAGGTATCCAGTAACTGAGAAGAAGCCCAATACAATTAGAGACTAGGAAGACATTGCTCTTGATTGATCTTACAAGGTTTGAAGCATTCAGACTTTAACAATCATTTTCCCCTCAGACTGATTCAGATTTTCTTCTCCTTAGTGTTAAGCAAGATCAAAGTTAACTGCTAAATACTGAGCTCTAAATATTCACTAATCAATAATTTTCTCTGCCTGAGACTAGGGTGGAAAAACACAGCAAATCAGACACTGTCTTCATCTCAGTACAGGCTTTATCTGTCCTTCTGATCAAGCCTACCTAAGAATCTGGTAATGACCTTGAGGAAGGAAACATGCAGTTACACACAAGTTTATTTCTCAAAATAGGTCACAAGGTGAACTCATCTCCCTATGATTGACATTTTACTCAAAACTCATTTAATAAGAACTTCATGTTTAAAAAAACAAAACAGTATGTATGTTGTAGTTATATTGATATGTATGGTGTATGTTTCATTGAATGTTAAAAACAAATTTGGAGCTAGTTGAAAACTGGCAGAAAGCCAAATCATTCTGTATAGTAAAAAAAAGGAAAAAAAAAGAAGAGAATTAGTAAAACAACAAAATGAAAAGAATCTTTAGAGCAAAGGCTGGGAAAACACTAACATTATAGTTGTGCCATTCAAAATTGCAGTTCTGAGAGCTAAGTGGGGTATAAATCACAGCATGATGATACTTGCAAAATCAAGTAGAAAATTAAAGATTAATGTTCTATTCAAAGAGAAAACAAAGCAAGTTAATGAAAAAATGCAAGAATTCCCTCATTAAATGATGTTGTCGGTTTTCACACACTGGTAATGACAGAATATTAAATGCAATCACCCAGAAGTTCATGCTTCCAAATATTTTGTTTACAGCTATGGGTTCTGCTCAAGGTGATGAATATGACTCAGTTGTTGGACCATATATAGGAATTATATCAAGCAAAAGTTTCATTTATTCTTTGAAATATTACTAAAATCCCAGACTTCTCAGGGAAGATGGCATCATTTAGTTTTGAAGTGTTTTTGTGGCATAAGGTCGCTGGCAAAGGAGGCAATGATAACTGTAGTAATATCAAGGCAATAATGTGTGGCCAGAAAGGATAGTTCTGTGTGTTGACATAAAGGCCTTCTCTCACATACAACATTTCACTATTAGAAGTACATATCCACATTATGATTCATTGATGAAACCAATAGTCACTATCTTAAGTGTGGTCAAAGTATATCCTTCTCATGGGAAAGAAGCCTACAGTTCTAATTTTCCAAATGAGCCCTGGTTTCCTCACAGTTAATCTGTGATCTGTCTAAATATAAGTAATGAAAAGCAAGACAAACTTATTTCGATTAATGACTCCAATATGGAAAGTCAGAACCTATTTATGGTTTCCCATGGCTTGCTTAGTGATTTTAGATTAGTGTTACACTCAAACTTGAATGCATTGGTTGTTATACAAATTATTAATTTGTATAATTACTCACCATTAAAAGAAAAAATGATGATAAATTGTTAGCCATATTTTAAAATCATTTCTAAATCATATGACAGAGAAAAACAATTCTTACAAGTGCTGAATACTTTGAGATGGAATAGAAACCCACATGACATTATCCTTCCAGATGAACCTGTTGGCCCAGTAACTGTTTTTTGTTAATTTACTTTTTACATTCCAATCCCAGTTCCCCTCCTTTCCTGTCACTCCCTCCACTCCTCCCTCCACCTATCTGCCCCATGGAGAAGGTAAGGTATCCCATAGGAAGTCTACTAAGTCTGTCCCATCATTTAGCTGAGGCAGGACCAAGGCACCTCTACACCCCCACACCCCTGTGTCTAGGCTGGACAAGGTATCTCTCCATATAGAATGGACTCCACTAAGTCACTTTGTGCTTTAGTGTTAGATCTTGGACCCACTGCCAGTGGCCTCATATACTGTCCCAGTCACACCATTGTCACCTATATTAAGGGAGTCTAGTTTGGTCTTATGCAGATTCCCCATTTATCAGACCTGAGTCAGTGAACACTCACTTGCTTGGGTCAGCTGATTCTGTGGGTTTCCCCATCTTGGTCTTGACTCCTTTGTTCATATTTTTGCTCCTCCCCTACTTCCATTGTATTTCAGGATCTTGGCCCATTGGTTAGTTGTGGATTTCTACATCTGTTTCCATCTGTTTCTGGAAGAGGGTTCAAGCTTCTCTGGGGTTGTAGATTGTAGGCTGGGTATCTTTTGCTTTATGTTTGGTATCCACTTATGAGTGAGTATACCCTATATTTGTCTTTCTGGTTTTGGGTTACCTTTTCTAGGTCTGTCCATTTGCCTGTGAATTTTAGCATGTCATTTTTTTCTTACTGGTGAGTAGTACTCCATTGTGTAAATATATCACATTTTTTTATCCATTCTTCAGTTGAGGGGCATCTAAAATCAAAACCACCAATGACAGCTTTTACTGGAGAGGATGTGGAGAAAGGGGAACACTCCTCCATTGCTGGTGGGAGTGCAAACTTGTACAGCCGCTGTGGAAATCAGTATGGTAATTTCTCAGAGAATACCACTGTTGGGTGTATACCCAAAGGAGGCACATTCACACCCCAAGGACATTTGCTCAACTATGTTCACAGCAACATTATTTGTAATAGCCAGATCTTGGAAATGACCCAGTAACTTTTAATGGGAACACTCACCTCTCATTATCCTCTAAGAAGCTGCAAGGGAATCATTGTGTTCAGTATGAACACAACTATCCTGAGCTGCCTCACAGAGACTCCACCCTTTGGTTGCCCCCACTAGTGATCTACAGTAAGAACATATACTCTTCCCTGAGATGGAAGTGAAAAATAGGAAATGTAGCTATATACATTTCTTTTACTCAATCACTCCATCATCAAACTGTGATAGATATTTTCCTGTTTGCACTCAAGAAATGGCCATAACTATTGAAATGTACACCTGCACTTGAATTCTGAATTTAATAATATTTTACTCAAGCATATTTTAATACATGCGAAACTGATGGTCAGCATGTTTGCACAACACACTATAAATCTGTATGAGTTTTCTGTACTATAAACTATAATTGCCTTCCTTGTTTTTTTCATTTTTACATATGTACAGTAGGGAAAATAATTGTGGCTAGTTATATATTTACCACTCAGGAGAGAAACTATGGTAGTTTCAGCTTTTTCATAAATAAATAACCAGTATGTATATCAAATGTCTATCTATCTGTCTGTCTATCATCGATACATCTCAGAGAGAGAGAGAGAGAGAGAGAAAGAAAGAGAGAGAGAGAGAGAGAGAGAGAGAGAGAGAGAGAGAGAGAAAGAATGTATATTATGTAAATGTTAGCTAGGGCCTACATATGTGAGAATGTACACATAGGTGGAAGTCAGAAGGTGATACCAGGTATCTTCCAAAATCACTTCCCATGTTATTTTTCCAGATGGGGGTCTCAGTCAACCTGGATCTCACCAGTTCAGCAATACTCAGAGCCAGAGCCACAGAACTCCTTTCTCTACCTCCCAGTGCTGGAAGCACAGACACATGCTGTTACATTTGCCTTATTTACTTTGTTTCTGAGGTTAGAACTCATATCTTGTACTTGTTCACCAGCCTCTTTAATAACTGAGCCATCTCCATGGCCTAGATGGTCATCTTTTTCTAGAAAGGGCTTTAAAATAACAAGTGAAATGTGTAAAAACTACTCAAAATATCAAATGATGATGGAATAATACAAATATAAGATGGGACAGAATGTACTAGAAATAGAAATGTCTTTGTATTTCATTCATTGATTTATGTTAGATGCCTTCAGGGTACAAGATTTTGCTGTGGAATGAACAATTAAATAAAAGCTAGCCATAAACTGGAGCTTACATTCTCAGTTTCTCTGACCTTAGAGATCATATTAGCTCTGTAATGTTTCTTTGTGCTTTGTTTTCACCTTCGTGTTTCTTGAAAAATACATCAAATTCTTCCCCGAAGATGTGAAAATCCACTTAACATTATATGAATATGACAGTTCTCATATATGAGACTAATTTCTATGCTATAAATTCCATCTGAAGACTTTGTGTCACAAGGACATTGAAATAGCTAAAGTAACCTGCTTAGATTATGAATTAGGGTTGTCATACATTATCACAAGTGTATTTCAAGGGTTCTTCATTTTGCTTGAGTCCCTAACTCTTATGTAGGACAGTAACTCCCTGGAAAGTTTCAAGAAGTTGTAGAAAGTATTTAGAATTTGTAGTGGGCCCTCATAGCTGCTGCTGCTGCTGTAACATGCTCACACACCTGATACTTTGGCTACCAGTATTGCCTGTGGCTCTGACATCAAAGGCATTGGACATTGGTATCACCTGGGAAGGTTTCATCAATCTCTTGGTCCAGGTTTTGCCTCTTACGGATAAAAGCAGACAGTCTAGATGTCCAGTGTAAATCAGGCATGAAAACTTTCTATCATTCCTGGTGGTTCAAAGGCTAGCAACACGCAGATCTCTCTGACCCATTGCCAGAAATTGACAGATACTTCCCCATAAGGAAGAGTGATGTTTGCAGGGAAATTTGCGGGAGTAATCACATTAAGTAAATTGGTCTCAGAAAACAAGTATGTTTTCTCTCACTTGTGGGTTCTAGATTTTATATAGTATGTGAAACTATGCATACCCATACATATGGCACATAAGTGGAGGAGAAATAGTCTAAGGAAACAAAAGGAACCAACAGATGAGAGAGGAGAGGTGAAAATGGAGAGAGTACCAAGGAATGGGAGGAAGATGTTTAAACTACATTATGCATCTGAAAGAAAATGATCTTATATAATAGCATAATGATTAAAAATGAAGATAAGTCTTTTAGTCTTTTATTTACAGCTGCCTTTCATTATTCCATTGCCTTCCCCTATGATTTCTCACAAAGGCAGACAGACACCTTCCCTGTGCTCCAGCTCCTTCCTCTACAGACTTAACAGATTGAATGCACCAAAATTGTCACAACAGGATCCTTGTACAATAAGACTTGGAATTTCTTCTAAAGATACCCTCCAAGCCTCTACTTCTAGATTTCTGGAGTCCCACACTTGCTATCAGTTCATGGAACACAACTGCATCTCAGAATTGAACATCTGAAGGCTGAAGTTGGGATTCTTATTATATTATTTTCAACTTCAATATGATGTATGTCATCTCTCTATCCTAAGACTTTAGGTACCAGTTCTAAAATTTGACTATGTATGAGTGGCTTTGAAAGGGAATCAAAAACGCAGATTTCCTAGTTACAGCTCTCCTACCCATCCAGAATCTGCCAGACTGTAACTGCTGACTGCCCAGGAATTTATGTACTGGACAAACATGTAAGGTCCTTTTAAAGGGAGTTGTATAAAAGCACTAAGAACTGCTGCCCCCCAAATAAGCCCCAAACCACTCATCTTTCCCTTGTTGACACTTTATTTTAAGGAGTTAGTTGCCATTCTACAGAAAATCCAAAGAGCAACTTTTGTTGATGGTGGGGTTTTCTCTGTTGTTGTTGTTTGCTTTGTTTTTCCAATCATTATATAGTTTAGGTAATGTATTCTCTCATCATAAAGGATATAGAAAGAGCTTTGAAATGGTGTTGGGGAGGTTATAGAACCAGCCTCAAATCATTTGATTACTTGAGACATTGAAAAAGTACAACTTTGTGGTAAACAGATTTTTTTTAAAGAAGTGAGTCTACTCTCCAAGTGGACCTAATTCTTAGCAACATAACTTGGGAAAGGAGGGCTTTTTGTGGGGAGAAAGAGGCCTGCCTTCCTCTAGTTGACATCATTTGCTACTGAGGCAGACAACAAGCCACAGCTCATAGCCCATGCATGTTCATAATCTTTAGCTGTCACCATCCAGCCTGGGGACTCTGAGTTAAGAAATGAATACCCTGAATCAGGATGTAGGAATGCAGAGGGAAGAGATGAGTAGAAAGAGGAACACCTAACATGTGGAGGGAAGAGGGAAGAGCGAGGCCAGCAGGAAGTGAAGCAATGTTGTGAAGCCCTACTGGGAGGGATGGGGAGCTCTTGGCCAGGTCCAGGATGGGGATTTAAAGAAAGAGCCCAATCATTAGGAAAAAGCAAATGATTCTCTTGGATGCTACAGTCCCTCCTCTTGTCTCTGACTTATGTTACAGGACCTGTGAAAACAAGGTTTTGAAACCCTGGAGGAGCACATTTTAATTGTAAAGAAAGCATCTAAAAGGAAAGCCCTTCCTCTTTCCCTGTTTTTAATACCCAAAAGCTGTATGTAGAATTGATTTACCTTTTGTTCTAGTATAACAAATTCCTTGAGCTTTGAAAAATACATTTCCTACCTTTTCATAATTAAAAAGAGATACCTTATCTAATGTTCATTCACTACAATATTTTCAGTGCATAGCTTTTCAGTCATGTTAATATTTTTCTTTTTTCTATATGCTCATAAGTTTAGTCCTATGATCAAATAAAAGTACTTAAAATCATTCTTCTGTGAAAACATACTGTATTATTTTATTTTTTTTATTTTCAGGTGTATGTGACTCCGTGAGCTTTTGTGTACCGTGTGCATGCTTGATGCTTAAGGTGGTCAGAAAAGGTTGTTGAATATTCTCAAACTGGAGTTAAGGGCAGTTGCTAACCACCACGTGAATCCTAGGAACCAAATCCAGGTCCTCTGCAAGAGCAGTGAGTGTCCTCTACTACTGAGGCACCTTGTGGCACCCCGAAAAACACATTTCAACTCCTATTGCCTTTCTTTCATTTTGGCTATCTTCTTCCTTATCAGTCACCAGTGGTTTGGTGCAATGCTAAGGATTGAGTCTCAAACACTTGGTCTCAGGGTACTTAGAGATATGGAGAAAAGTTATTAGGATCCTCAATAGCAGAAGGACAGAGGGACTGTGAATTCTTAAAATAGAATGGAGAACAATGGTCATGTGTATCTGTGTCCACTACTCTACTGGACACTTTGACCTTTACTTTCTGTAGGTGTTCTACATTCTGAAATTATTCAGTCATTAAATATTAGCAGTGAGTTAAAACATTAGTATAAACTAGGACATATTCTCATTAACTTGGTAGAATGTAATGATACATTATCCACATGGTTTCCCTGTAAGTTGTAGAGAGAGTCAGCAAAAGAGCCTGAGACTGGCCAAGAGCTTTATAGAATCTTGGAATTTTTGATGGACAATTTGGAAGCATCCTTGGTTTCCCCCATGAAGAAAGTGAGAAGAAAAAGGTAGGGGAGTGGAGACTATAAAAAGAGAGAATAAAAATGGTATTCCTTCCCCAGGGCAAGAGTTGTAGAAGTACAGAACATGTTCAAAAGTTCAACTCATGCAGTTTTAGCCAAACTGATGTGTTCCTAACCAACTATTATTTATAAATAAAGGAAATTACTTTATAAATATATCTACAGATAAGAGTTTATGAGAAGGGTTTAGATAACTTTGAGAAAGGAGAACCACTTCAGAAGGGAACAGTGAATGATCAGGGCAGATAGAGAGAACTGAGGCAGTTTCACTGTATGGCAGCTTATAAACTGTGAGGCCTGAATATGGAGAACTAAGCAGCCATGGCACGTCTTGGACCTCATATATTCTTGTTGCATAGCAATCAGTCATCCATAGCAGATAACTTATATTTTGTCTTCTTTAATTCTGCTTGAAACCTTCAGCAGGCAAAGGGATAGCAATGAGTAGAATGTTGCCCTATAAATTTGCAGTATAGGACAAAACATTAATAAGAAAATGTTAGAACTTCCTTGAATTGGAGGCTCTGTGTCTATTTGAATTATCATTTGTGTTAACTTTGAATTAGCTTCACACAAAAATAGCAATCATGCATACTAGTAACAGCAAAATGAAACCCACTCTCTGGAGCGGCATGAGATGGTGATGATGATAATTAACCACTTGACAGTCCCAGCCTTCTGGAATCGAGTGAGCTTCTTTTGGTCCTCAGACTTCTGGTTCTAGGGCCAAGATTGTACAGATATCCAGGTTCCTTTTGTAGGAAACCTCTAAAAAGTAGGGCATCTGATTTAGTAGCATGATGGGTGACTAAGTCAGATCTCCTTCCTTCGGGCTATAAATCTGAGAGTCATAAAAGTGTATCTGTGCTGATATGGAAAGATGAAGCATGGTTCCTCAGAGACGACAAATAGGTGAGCACCAGAGTCCGGGTTTCATATGGAGAGAAAGGGACTCTCAGTGTGCTTTCTGTACCTAAGAGTATATAGTATCCACCTTCCCATACTGATAAATAACCACTGTGATAGAAAATGATATAAGGCTGAAAGAGGAAAGATCTAATAAGTAAGACTTCAGTTATACAAGAATAATAAAAAGGTGTGATGAATAATTCTTTGTGAATCTCCAGAAACAGTTCTGGGGTATCTGCCAGAAGGACAGATAAGGGCATAAAACCAGTCCCGTGTGCCTGTCTCCTTGACTGCCTAAGAAATGGCTCCCCACACTGTGTTTGTGGAGCTTATGGGCAAAGGCATGAGTATGTCCTTTTCCTTTGATGTTCCCATTTGTAGCTGTGTGATTCCACTTTGGCTCTGAGACATCCTAAGCATTAATGTGGGTCCCTGTAAAAGGCCAGTGTATTTTCTCATAGCAGCCCCTTACTTGCATTTCTGTATGGATGGCTGTAGTGCGTATTCACATTAGGGGATGTGCTTATAACTCTCCTTTATTTGCTTCCAATATCATACCGATGAGCAGCTTTAAATATACCTGTATCCAACTCCTTTCCCTGCAGGGTTTCTGGAGGTCCTCAGTGTTGATGTGAGCCATGGTAATGTATTGCTAGTCCCGCTTAATACTTTGTTGGCTAGCTAGCCAGGAGCAGGCTTTTTCTTTCTCATTTTCATTTCTCCGTTAGAGAGCAGAAAGTGATGAACATGGGCAACTTCTGATACAGAGTTGAGAAATGGAGAATGAAGTGGAGGCAGGGATCTTTACATCTGCTTCCAACTAGAGCAGTAAAAATCTAGTGCTAAGCAGAGACAAAGTGGTCAGATTCTATCAAAAGAAACTAGGAGAGTAGGTCCAAAACTTCTTTTCTGGATGTGTTTTCAGGGACATTTTGCAATTCTATGGCTTCTCGAAGAGATGACAACAAATCAGTTTTTCTATCAACTTCATCTCTGCTTTAGAGACATGAGATTTGCAGGATTGCACTCACATGGTCCAGGCTAGAGTTATTTTTCTCCAGGTCCAGGGTGTAGTTGCTCACCTGGGACTGCCTGTCAGGAAAAGTCTTTACTGTCCTCTGTATTAAAGCTTCAAATTCTTGAGCTAAAGGGTTGCTGCTATTGCTTTCTAGAAAGAGGAGGCATGGGAAGTTGCTTTTGTTTACTTGTTTCTTCTTTTTTTTTTTTTTTTGCCCTTGACTTACAATTTGATTAGCGCTAGAACTGTATGCAGAATCAATATGATCTATAATTTTTGAAAATGCTTAATAATAGTCAAATTTCTACTGCTGTGGTTTTAAAAATCTTTTATGGTTTTCTGAGTTTTCTTTCTCTACTGCTCTCTGGAAAATTTAAAAATCTCTTGTTCTCTGTTTTTTAAAAGTTTCATGGTAGTAAGTGTAGGCGTAGGTAGTTTATGTTCTGAACTTGCGTACTTGACAGGCACGGTTAATCAGACAACTGCAGTTTTCAGTGCTTCCCTTGAAATATCATCCAAGCTTTCCACCCCCTGTTTCCAATGCTGACAACAGAAATCTTTATTATTTAGTGTATAAGCTTTAGGGCTACTCCTCAAACTTTATTTTACTTTTCCTATTATTTATCATCTTATTTTTGCTAGAGTAGTTATTTCTGATGGAGGTTTTTTTTTTTTTGCAGATTTATTTTATTTGAATTAGAAACAAGATTCTTTTACATGTCAATCACAGTTCCCTCTCCCTCCCAGACTCCCCTATCACCCTCCCCCCAACTAAAACCCTACCTATCACATATCCTTTCTGCTTCCCCTGGAGGGTGAGGCCTTCCATAGGGGGGTCATCAGAGTCTATCATATCCTTTGGGATAGGGCCTAGGCCCACCCCCGTATGTCTTAGCTCAGGGAGTATTCCTCTATATGGAATGGGCTCCCAAAGTCCACACCTATTCTAGGGATAAGTACTGAACTGCTACAGGAGGTCCTGTAGATTTCTGAGATTTCTTCACTGAAACCCATGTTCCTGGGGTCTGGATCAGTCCCATGCTGGTTTCCCAGCTATCAGTCTGGGGACCAAGAACTCCCCAATGTTCAGGTCAGCTTTTTCTGTGGGTTTCACCAGCCTGGTCTGGACCCCTTTGCTCTTCACTTGTCCTTCTCTGCAACTAGACTCCAGCTCAGTTCAGTGATTAGTTGGGGGGTCTCTACTTCTACTTCCACTAGCTGCTGGATGAGGGCTATTGGGTTGGCATATAAGACAGTCATCAATCTCATTATCAGGGGAGGGCATTTAAGGTAGCCTCTCCTCTGTTGCTTAGATTGTTAGCTGGTGTCATCTTTGTAGATCTCCAGACATTTCCCTAGTGCCTGATTTCTCTGTAAACCTAAAATGTCTCCCTCTATTATGTTTTCTCTATGCTTGTTTTCTTCTATTCTTCCCCCACTCAACCTTTCTGCTCCCTCATGTCCTCCTCACTTCCCCTTTTCTCCCCTTCTCATTTAAGGTAATGTTTGCACAGAGGGATGTGGCAGAAAAGAATAGGAAAACAAACACAGCAACATAAGAGTAAGAATGAATGTGCTAGCATTTGGAGGCACACGCCTTTAATCCCAGCCCTGTGGTGGGGGCGGGGCAGAGGCAGGCAGATCTCTGTAAGTTTGAGGCCAGCCTGGTCTACAGAGCGAGTTCCAGGACAGGCTCCAAAGCAATGCAAAGAAAATCCTGTCTCGAAAATCAAGAGACAGAGAGAGAGAGAGAGAGAGAGAGAGAGAGAGAGAGAGAGAGAGAGAGAGAGAGAGAGAGAGAGAGACTAAACTATACCCAACGACAGGAACACTCTGCGACTGTGTTGATCTATAGCTAAGCTTTACTTGATGTTTACTTTTAGATTAAAAATATTTCACACATAACAGCTGCATGTGTTTAAGGAGTGCAGTATACATTCCAGTTTGTACATTTAGTTTGTAATGATCAGACCAGGGAAACTGGCAAACTCATCACCTTGGTAATTAATTGGGGTTGATAGCATTCAAAACTGCCCTGTATTATGTGGTTTTCAACCTGTTGTCCTCATGTGCTATCTGGGTATGAGAAGCAATTTTCTCATGCCTACCCATGTCCCAGGAGCCATTGGCAAAGCTGTCTCCATCTTCCCTTTTCAACACCCATACCAGAGTTTTGGTAGCCAGTAGCATATTCTCTACTTCTGTGTGATCTGAGCTTTTTTTTTTTTTTTTTTAAATATCATATCTGTGAAAACATGTGTTGGTAATATCTCCATACCTTGCATTTCAAAACTTAATATAACGTTTCTAGTCCTACCTATATTGGTATTTTTCTCTCTTTTATATTGAAATTCAGTACTGTGGGTATTTACTACATTTTCTTTGCCCAGTCGTCTGTCTATAATGCCTGTGCTGACTGTGTGTCTTACCTACTGAAAACTTTGCCTCATTAGACATGCAAGTGAAGATATCTTTCCAACATACTGAACTCCCTTCCCTTGAATACATGCCCAGTAAAGGGATTGATGAATATCCTGTAAGCGTACCATCCAGTTATTTTTAAAATCTCTATACTATTTTCTTTAACAGCATTGCTAATTCATATTTCCATCAACAATGTTAGGGATTTTAGGGAGTACCATTTTTTTTCATTTTTTCCACATCAATGACATTTGTATCTTTTCATATTCTGATTTACAGGCATTTAAGGTGGGTTTGGATGTTGGTTATATGCTCCAAATGATTAGTGATAGCATTTATTCATATATTTTTGGTGATATGTATATATTAGTTTGAGGAATCTCTAATACATCCAGGTGACCTAAAAGCTGTTTTGTGTTACTTTCAGAACATCCTGGCTTGTGATTTAGTTCTGTTTTATGGAAGAAATTTATTTTTCTAATATCTCTGATAATTATATGCACATGAGTTCTTTAGTGACCTTGAAATAATTTAGTTCTTCTTTTCTCTACTCTTTTCATAATTTTTCCTCATACTTCATTTTTTTTCTGAATTTAATTGGAGTTTTCTTTATTTTCAGGGTACACGTATGGTTTAAGTGCACCCATTTGGCAAGTCTAAACAGTCAGTAAGTGACAGAAAGCCATTTGGAACTGTTTTTGAAACATTTGATTTCACTACAGAATGATCTATATGAGCCATTTAATTGGGTGACCCCCAAAGGCAGATTTATTATTTCTAGTCTCTGCTATTGATTCATTTCCCACAAATAAAACATTCAATCTCTTAACTCAGGTAAATGAGTCCAGACACCAGACATTGCATCTGTGTTGGAGAAACATGAAATGTTTTTTGCTTTTAACACTTTACTTCTAGCCTCATAAACTTGTGGCAAGAGTAATTCTCTTTCTTCTAAATTTTAGTCTTTAGTGGTTCAAGGACGTAGCTATTCCTCCTGCTTCACTTTCCACATAATTTTCATATAATACTTTTTAAATATAATACACAGTATTTTTTACACAACACTTAACCAATTATACCATCTCAAGACCTATGTTAAACACTCCCTTTAGGGCTATTCAGAAATTCTAACTACTGAGCTTTTCTGTAACTTTCTGTCTCTGTTTCTTCCTTTCTCTCCTTCCTTCCCTCCATCTCTTCCTCCATTAATTATATAAATATTTTGTCCATTGTTGGGATACCCTGCAGCCTGCAAGCTCCTTACAGAGAAAAAGGGACATTCTGGCCACATGCACACATTTTCCTTTCCAGTGTGACAGGGTTTTCCAGGTCTCCCTCAGCACGTGTGTTGGTATCAGGTAGATAGAAGACAGGCCAAGACCCTATCCTGCAGGGTCTGCCATCAGATAGAGAAGTAAACTTCCCTTATGCAGGTGTTCCCCAGAATCCTGCTCCCGTAAATCATTGTCTCCCACACTAAAGCATGGTCTGCTGATATGCACTACCTCATTTGGGGGAAGAAATTCCCAATAGAATGATCCTTCACTTTTCCATTCTACATTTAACAACTGTTCGTGTGGCTTCTTTTTGGATATGGGTCAGATGAGTTCATTCTGTAAGTCATTCCTAAGGGCACTCTGTACTCAAGGCTGAAAACTCTCACCTCATCCCATTTCCCTTCTCAATATATTCAGCCTCTTCCCCCCCAGAGGTTTTCAAAAGGAACAAAAGACATCACACACACATTTCAACAATAAATGACATAAAACACTTTGACAATGAAACTTCACAACACAAAGATGCTTGATTCAATACAAATGTCCTACATCATCAAGTCTTCTGAAGAAAAATAAAACAGGTACAATTATTACAAAACTTGTAAGTTAAAACCCACAGTTAAAAACATGTAAGGAACCCCAATAAATTATTCTGTCCTTTTATGTTAACTGTGCATAAAAATTTAAGTCCATTCTTATTTCTTACTTTGGATCAATTTACAAGTCTGGCTGTATTTTTCTAGGTGTCACAGAGTTGAATCAAACATTCAGATTTCTGAATTCTATAGTCATTACTTTATGTGACAATGAAGAAGATTTTCAAATTCTTTATCCCTAAAACATCTAATCTATAAAATATAAAAGATTATTATAGCCATCTCATACAGAAATGTAACTGATATATGTAATACACACAAAGCTATGAAGATTTTGCTTGGGATAAATTGCAACCACACACCTTGGTTTCAAGATAGAGAAATAAGGCTGGAATTGCCTTGTTGCTATGAAGACTGATGGATTAGAACCCTGTGAACTACAATACCAACTTTCCAGGCAAGATATGAACACTCAGACATACTGGCACAACAGTTGTAGTTGTAACTAACCACTCTTTGGTTGAGTGGGTGGCCTGCTCCATAAAGGAGAATCTATATATAGTAATATTAACACTGTCTCTTAGGCCCTAGGGAGAATGGACTGCTGTTGTTTAACTAAAGGACATAGCATCAAGATGATTTCTAAACATATAGATTTATACTTATAGACAAATGCCACTTTAAGCATTAATCAGGGAGGTTGTTTTTGTTTTTGTTTTTGTTTTGTTTTTTTGTTTTTTTGCAGCACGAAGAGATCATTACAGAAGGCCACAAATAATCAGAATGCAGAGAACAACTGACTATGGGTGCCCAGCCCCAGTGGATAGATACATCTACAATATAACTCCTGCACCCCAGATTCAGGGAACATTGAGGAAGATGTTCAGAAAGATAAGATCTAGAGGCTTAGTAAGTCTGCTACAAGATTGTGACTTCTAGCCATGATGAGGAAGTCATGCACACAAAATCTCCACAACATGTCTGCCTGAACAAGACCTCAACAATTCTAATAGTTGCCATCCCAACATAGATGGGAAAATGATGGGGAATGTCCTTCTGTGTATGTTTTTCTAATTGATTGTTGAATAAAGCACTGTTGGCCAATAGGAAGTTAGGTGGGACTAGGAGTCGAGGAGGATTCTGGGAAATGTAGTAAAAAGAAGTCTTGTGATATAGGCAGGAAGTGACATAGCAGGCAGACTCATATATAAGCAGGGACAAACAAGAAGTCGTCCCTTTTTCTCTTGTTCTTCCTCTTGCTCCTGCTCTCTGCTCTGGAGTCACCATGTGACTGCCAGGAAGACAGGATGAATTCAGCCTACGTCCACCGTAAGATAAGTCTTATGGTTATGGTTCATAATTAAGACTGAGCTAGCAGATGAGAAATCCTAGTCATTGGCCAAGCAGCATTTGTACCTAGTAGAAGTCTCTGTGTGTTACTTGGGACCTTAACGTGGTGGTGGGCAGAACTCGGGCGGCCTGGCAGAAAGTGCCCACGTGGTGGCAGGACTCCAGTGGCTTGAAGTAAAGCTTTATCGTTATAGGAAAATCTCATGGGTTCCCATGTAAATACAACTGTCCAGGAGGGGGGGTAGTCTTTTCTAGGGATCAACTCCTGACCTCATAATACCAAGTTGTCAGCCCTAGAAACATACCGGCAGGCAACACCAGAGTGGACTCAGCAGGTTGTATTTATACGTTTATTCTTTTATTTGTAACAAGAATGGTAAAAGGAGGCTGCAGATGTAGGAAGGGGGCAGTCGTGTATGGGAGGTAAAGGAAGGAGAAGTATGGGGGGGTGATATAATTACATTTTAATTTTTTTAAATATTGGAATAAAAATGTTTTGCTTAGGTCTTTTTTTCTATTTTTTAAATTTAAATTAGAAACAAGCTTGTTTTACATGTCAATCCCAGTTCCCTCTCCCTTCCCCCCTCCCCTGGCCCCTACTAACTCTAGATCTTAAATCATCACCAAAGTCCACATGTTAAGAGCTGAGCCCTCAGGGCAGTACATGGGATAATAGTAAACCCTTTGAAGATAAGATTTAGCTAGATGGCTTCAGAACCTTGAGGACATGGCCCTAAAGGCATGTGAGTGCCTGTACCTCACAATCTCTATTTCTCTTTCTGACCATGAGATGAACAATTTGTATGCTCTATACCCTGCTCCTAAGATTTGCTGCACTGCCAGAGGCTCATAACGATGAGACCATTACCTCATTAACTGTAACCCTCAAACTGTGCATCCAAATTATTTTTATCTTCCAGTTAGTTACCTAAGTTGCCTTGTTATAGTAATGGAAAACAGCACAATTGACTGACAATCAAAATATGCAACTTTTTTAAGTGTTGTTTTACTAAATCTTACTCATGTGACATTTCCTTATGTGTCCCTTGGCCTGTGTCATGTCATACATGGTGGCTCTGGAAATATTCAAAAAACTGCCAGCCTCTGATTTTGCTTTCCTAAAGGGCTAGATCAGGGGGCTCTTTAATGGCCTTGGGATCATTTAGCTCTCCTCTTCCTGTCTGCACTTAATACAAAGGGTAAGTCTGAGTCTGGCTTGTTCAAGACTCACTCATCATGTATGAGATTTAATACAGAAAGTTCAATGGCCTAAGCAGCCAATATCATAGACTTGGGATGAAAACAGAAATCAGTCTGCCACTGCTGCTGTGCATTTGTGGTATATAAAGGCAAATTTTCAATTGATTACCTCATACAAGATCCTGTGGTTCATTAGGAAATCACAGCTGGCTGTTTATAAAACCTTCCCAAATAGGAGATTTAGATCAGAATGAAATATACAGCAAGATATTTAGGAGACCACTCAGAGGAGGACAAACACGAGGATATTATATATCCAAGGTTATGCACCTTTCTGTTTGTAGAGTGTAGACAAAGACTCCGGTAGGTACTAGATAAACACACACACAATATTTCACTGGGCATGCTCAAATCTGTGGCCCAAAGGATCAATTCTTATTATGTTTTCTGTCCTCTTCCTGGCTTTTTATCCATTAGTAACCCCAAGTTTCACATTAATATGAATGTATAGGTTCTAATTATACTTATTATGCAATTAAACCAGATAAAGCTATTGCCAATGTTCCTTGCTCTTTTCCATTTTAAAGATTAGAAATCTCAATGCTACTAGAGTTGAAATCTGAAACGTGTTGCAAAAGGACAGGAATCTGGAATACAACCATTTGTAACATATCATCCAGTATAAGCCAGGCTGAAGTTCCCATATAACATTTATGAGGAGGGCATTTTTGTACAAAATATGCCATTATTCAAGCTTCAGGAAATGCACCTAACCACTTAAAAAGAGTATCATTTCTGATGACCATAAATCATCTGTTTTCAATAGCTGGCATGCTCATTACACAGCTAGTCTTTTTAAAAGTGAAGTCATAGATAGTCACTGGGCAAAACGTTATTAATTGATTCAAGCTCTGTGACAGAAGAACTTTCTTTAATTAAAAATGTAAAAACAAACAAATGAACGGACAAAAAAAACATTATAAATTCAGAACCCATCAGCATTTCATTTGGGGAGACAGACACAGTACTGGGATATGAACTTGAAAGTTCATGTTGTAAAATCATGTGTCGCAGAAAAGAGATACTCCAAAGTCATGTAGCTGCTTGCTCCCCCTTGCCTTCCCCTTCTCTGTGGAGCTACCCACCACTGCTAGGTTTCCAGAAACCCTTTCCTGTGCTGACTTCTCTAGGAAACATTTCCTGACCCAAGGTCTGATAACATTGTACTGTTACTGCAAAATACTGGTGCAGTCATTGATGTAACATTTCCTTCATCATAGCATGAGAGTCCATTTACATGTGTAGGTATTCCCCATCCACTTCTCCTGGGGTCATAAAATTTAATTTGGATGTCAGAATCACACTTGTTCTATCTATATTAGAACTCAAATAAACAACCTGGCAGAGAGGAGACACCCGTGAATGTGGGGGGGGGGCATATAACTAGCTACAATATACTGTCCTGGTTCCAACAGACTTTCATTCTAAAAGTGTTTAGTATAGTTTATTAAACAAATATTTTAACAACATAATTTTTATCATCCAAATACTTTATTTTATGATGATCTTTCTGAGAAATATGGAAAAGGAGACATTTCAAGGTGTTTAAACTTACAGCTGTTTCAATATCCTTGGTGCTCATTGAATTGGATGAAAACTTTATAAACGTCTTATAATTGAGTAGGCTTAGTTCATTAAGTTAGGAAAAGGAAGCTATTTAAAAACAAACTGTAACAGGAAAAAAAAACTTAATGAAGAAGAAGATCAATCAGAGTGAATCCATCTGGAACATGAAATTCACAGTATCAGCATGTGTGGTGGTTTGAACAAGTATGGCTCCCATGGGTTCATGTATTTGAATGCTTAGTTATCAGGAAGTGATCAGAAGGATTGGGAGGTGTGGCCTTGTTGGAGGAAGTATGCCACTGGGGGTGGGCTTTGAGGCTTCAGAAGCCTAAGCCAGGCCCAGGGGCCCCCTTTCTTCCTGCTGCCTGTGGATGTGGGTGTAGAACTCCCAGCTCTTCCTCCAGCACCATGACTGCCTGTGTGCCACCATGCTTCCCATCATGGTGATAATGGACTAAGCCTCTGAAACTGTAAACCAGCAAAAATTAAATGCTGTCTCCTATAAGAGTTGCTGTGGTCATGATGTCATGCCACAGCAATACAACACTGGCTGAGACACCCTATATTGAGCATCTTCAGTGAACCATACACTGTATTTGACAGCAAGTGAACACCAATGTGGTTTCTCAATCTAAGGATTGATATTCACAATCTAGCAATAAAAGAATAAATTATCGAATTTCTATTAGCATGGTCCAAGGAGCAGTTATAGAAGAAAGTTCCAGAAAGCATACTTACATAATAGTTTACTTCTGGCTTAATAGATGACCCCCGAGGGAAAGACTACCAGTTAGTCGCAGATAACATAATTACATATGCCTACCCAGATTTCCTGCCACCATACAGACATACACAATGACTATAAAGATATAATGTTGAGAATAAAAGTTACTCAAATTGACTAGCCCATAGTAGTTCCTCAGGATAAATTTGCAGGTAGAGGTCTTTATCTTTTAATCCTGGCCAGTAGTAGATATCTTGAAATTACTTGAAACACTTAGGATGTTTAGGGATTCAAATATCCTTTTATGTCCTCACATTGGTAAAAACAACCCGGATGTGTGTAACCTGCATCATCTAAGGAGCTGGCACCAGGAGGAGGTATAGAGAGCAACCTCCCACCCGGGAAACCTCAACAAGAACAATGGCTCCTCTAGGGCCAGGGTCTTCCATGTCTGGTGTCTGCAATGCTTTAGGTCATGGTGAAGGTAATAAAGGGCTAAATTACCTCTCAGTTCTGCTGTAATACCGACATTTATATATCTGTGATATGCAGAATTCCTCAGGGCTAAAAACAATTACTGAAATGAAAAATGTGGATAGGACTTTGTCCCTAAATGCTCTCAAAATATCCTTTGCTAAGAAAGGTAAGGGGAAACAGAGGGAAGGAAAACCCTCATTCCAAAATCTCCCAGAAGGGAGTTGCAACTCTGCCTGGCGTGATAAATTGTAGGAGCTGTGTGAGTAAAGACCTGAAAGGCAAAATTGTGGCAGCTACTCCTGTCTGTGCCAAAGTTTCTACTTTTAAATGTTGCTTTTCAAATTAGCATGCATATTAGCTATTATTATGGTATTTGGAAAGATTTTGTTTTATTTTAGGTGAGAAAGTAAGGGCTCTTTGTATACATGTGTATTTGACATTGCTTGTACACCTAGTGCTAATGGAGACCAAAAATGATATCAGTTCTTCTGGAATTGAAGGTTATGAGCTTCCTTGTTAGTTCAGGGAACCAAACTCAGGGTCTTCTGCAAGAGCAACAAGTGCTCTTAACTCCTGGGCCATCTCTCCTGTCCCTCATTATGACATTTAAAGAAAATTATTTTAGTAAATTTTCTTCTTCCTCAATTCCCCCACTGAACTATCTCTTGCCTGACACTATAACTTCCATCTCCCTTTGTGTGTTCATGTCACAAGTGTCCTATTGTACAACCCCCACGTCTCAACACCCTTCTCAATCCCATCTTGTTCTCTTTTGTAGGTATTTAGGCTTGTGTCCCTATGGACACAATTAGCACACATAGGTGTATGCATTTCAAGTTTGGATGAAGAGATATTCATTGTATATGAGAGAGAGTGAATGTGGTTTTTATCTTTCTGAGTTTGGGCAATTTAGATTAATATTATGCTTTCCAGATCCATCCATTTTACTGAAAATCTTACAATTTAATTTTTCTTTACAGTTAAGTAAAACTACATTTTATATACATAACATACTTTCACTATCCATTCATCTGGTGATGGACTTCTAATTCCACTAACATATATAATTACATAGACACATACAAACCCACAGAGATATCCTAATAAACAAGTAAGCTGGTTAACTTATCAATTAAATTAACAATATCAATGATGTGGATGGAATAGTTTAACATGCAAGTGGCAATCAAGCAGGAGAGAAGAGAAATGACCGAAGGAGACAATATGCAAAGGAATTGTGAGTGGTCCACAATGGTTCAATTACACTAGCTTGCACTAGTGGTTCCTGAATTGGATTAGAACACCAACAACTAGTTTTACGAGCCAAAGAGATTATCCTCAATTTGCAAGTGAAGATTCTAAATTTATCTGTGCTATTTGGAGCCAACATGTGCCATAGTGTTTGACCTTCCCTAGATTCTGGCTGTCTGATACCAACTGAGACATTTAATTTGAAAAGATTACATCCGCTGGTTATTTATTTTCTTAAGAAAATGAAGAAATCCTTATTTTCCACAAAAATGTATTTTTGAAAGTTTCTATCTTCAAATAGCAATATCTTGAAAGCAATAACCACATTCATCACCCAAGTGCTGTACCTGCCTCTCACCACTGGTTGCTCAAAGTGCCACCTGATATCCTACTTTGATGCCCACATATATCATGCCACTGGGATGTGAGCATCCCATGTAAAATAGACTGTGAGCTATATTCTGCCAATTAAAGTTGAACTCCATATATGATATTCAAACCATTGCATAGCATTTCCCCTCAGTGAAGTTATAGTTTGTGAAATTAAATGATTTAACTGTTTAGAACACAAATGTTCAAAAGAGTGTTTGTCATCCAGAAGGCAGAATTTTGTGTATATCCTCACTCAACAGAAGATTCATGGTACAAAAAGAAAACTATGAATAAAAAGATGAAGACCTTGCCATTGTAAACAACACACACATACATGCACACACAACATACACACACATCACATACAACACACACACACACACACACACACACACACACACACACACACACACAAATATACCAAACTGTCTCTCTTTAATACAGATCTCCCAGCATTTAAGGGCATACCCTGCTTTACAGGAAATCATTCTACAGATGACAGGTTGCTGGGCTCCATCCCAATCAGTACATTTTCAAGGATTTTCTTAAGATAAATACAGTGGTCCAATAGCCCAAGAGCTCTGCCAAGTGATCCAGCCTCCTGAGAACCTCTTCTGCCCACACGAAGAGTTTTCAAACATCCTGTGCTGTTAGGCAGCAGCAGAAGAGCTGATGTTGCATGATGGATTGTCCTCGTTGCAAGGTTGACCTTATGTGTCCCTACAGCACGGGTGAAATCACAGATATGACTCTGTAGAGAGGCGGCCAGGGAAGATTGTATTTTCCGGCTGCCTCCTACACTTCTAGGCCTTAGATGACTTTAACGGTAGCCTATGCCAGATTCAGCAATGACAGAATGCCTGGAAGCAAACAACTTGTAACAAGGGCCAAGTTAGGCAAGGTATGGTCATTTCACTGCAGCGTATCACCGAGTCCTAGTGCAGGTCACTCACTATTCTGAGATTCATTTTATGAAGGGTGGTCCTGGGCCCCTGAAAGGCTAATAATACTGTCAGTCCATCTCTGATAAATGCAGAAGCAGGGGAGGCTTCCAGAGTTGAATTCTGCTTGCTCTTAAATCGGTGACATGGATTTTGAGTGCAGCCCACAGTAGTGAACTACAGAGCTCTCTGCACAGGGAATCATCGCACTGTAAGGCGGCCAAGAGGCAGTTTTAGGGTAAACACAGGGCATCCATTTCCCCGACAGATGGCCGCCTCCGTAAATCTTCCTTCCAAGGTTGCAACTGCCGATAGGGATGTGGATCTCCACCAGGCAGGAAAAGTCACAGAGCAGTCTGAGGAGGTGTCTGGGCTTTGGCAAATCTCCGTTCTCACCAGTAGAGTCCCAGAGGCTGGTGATGAAGGGGAGAACCTTGTTTCATGTGGGCTCCCAGGAAGTGTGGTGGCCAACTTCCTAACTTGGAAGGAAGGAAGCTTTGCTCTACTACCCTGTCCCTGCCTCCACAAACTCCAGCGTGTCTCTTAGCACAGATTTCCATCCTGTAAGTTGTATAATTTAAGAGCTCAAAGAGACAATTTCTGAAGTCAGAGCAGTACTTTTGGAATTAACACTACTTTACAGTCCCGGTATTTTAAAATAGAGTGTCAGAAAGTAACTGAGAAGTAGCTGAGGAGGGGCCATGAGATGTTACTTTTAACTCTTCAGCAGGGAGGAGATGGAAACACATCACTGATGTCAGTTTATTCTTTGGCAGGCAGAATGCTGTTTAACTGTATCCCTGTCCCTCCAAATCAGATGTAAAATACACCCTGGCTTCACCTACCTTGGACAAAAGCAGCTCTCTAGAAATATTGGCCATTAGTGACCAAGTACATGTGCTTTTCTCCCATGGAGATAGGTGAAGGAAGATGGGCTTGAAGCAGGTTCCTTATTCCTTCACATGAAACCCTCTGTAGTGGGCAGCAGGGTTTCAGGCTGAACTAGGTTTAGGGAGGCTGTCAGAGTTGGGCTTCTCTGTAAAGTTAACTGCTGCGCACTGCCACCATAGTCAGAAAGTACACAAGCAAAGTCACCAAAAACATTTTACTCTGCATAAAGCTGAACTCCAAATGGGCCAGAGACATCCATGCAGAAGCAATTCTGGGCAACTGCTGCAGGTAAAGGAGAGAAGACTTCAACCATTAAGCACGAATAGGGACTTTCTGCACAGGCCTCCCACAGCACAGGAAGCAAGTCTAACGCTTGAAATGTGACGTCACCAAATGAAAAGACTTCTCTTACAGCAAATGAAACTGTCAATTGACTGACAAGGTGGCCCACAGAATGGGAGAAAATCTTTGACAGCTATAAATCCAACAAGACAGCTAGAATATACGAAGAATGCAAAAGCTAAACATGAAACCAATAAAAAATGAGCCATGGAACCAAACAGAATATTGTCAAAACAAGGAATATGAATGACTAGTAAACATTTTAACAAATGCTCAACATCTTTAGCAATTAGAGACATGCATATTAAGACCACTCTGAGTCCAAATCGCCCCAGTGAGAATAGCCCTAATCAGGAACACAATGATAACAAAAGCTTGCAGGACTGGAAAGAGGAGCCCCTAGTTAGTGTGAGCATGAACTAGTGAAGCCACTTTGGAAATCAGTCTGGAAGTTTCTCAAAAACTAAAAAGAGGACTACCGTATGACCCAGCTCTATCATCCCTGGGACTACACCCAAATGATTTCATAACACTCCATGGAAACATTCACACATCTGTGCTTACTGCTGCTCTATTTGAAATAACTAGGAAATGGAGTCAACCAGCAACTGACAAATTAATACCAAAAATATGGTATATATACACATTGAATGTTATGCAGCTATAAAAATAAAATTTGCAAGTAAATGTGTGGAAGTAAAAAATCATATAGAGTGAGGATACTCAAGCTCAGAAAAACAGAGCATGTAATTCTTGTTTCATATGTGGATCCTAGTTCTGAATCTTTTGATTTTTATGTTTAACTATGGATATCTGTGCAAGCCAGGTAATTAGAAACTGGCTCTTGGAAGCAAACACAGTAACGAAGAGAGAGTAAAATACAGGTGAAATCAAAGTAGAGAGGGGGCACCAGGGCTTATAAAACCAAACATGGAGGAGACGGTGGATAGAGAGTGGGGGATCAGGAGGTAGGAGAAGACTTAAAAGTAAAAAATAAAAAAAGGCATTCAAAATAAATGAAAATCTATTCTCCCTCTTACTTTTCCTCTCTTAGAGTAAAGAACACGTTAAAGATACTGGAAGGTTCTTTGAGATAAATTATTTCAATCATCAAAAGAATGAAAGAACATTTATTCTTTCTTTTCTTTCTTTCTCTTCCTTCCTCCCTTCCATTATTTCATGCTAAAGATTTGTCAGGAGACCACTAGTGCTTTTATTACATAGCAGTATCAGGCACAGTTCTTGCCTATCACGTGCTTCATGTGTTGAAGCTCTGTTTGATTAAATTACTAGAAGTCACATGACTCCTCAAACTCAACTGAAACCAGAGCTCAGACTTTTAAAATACACTACAGACTCAAGTTGAAAATTTGTAAATGGACCTGTGTCTCAACTATGTCATGCTGACTATAAAATCTTAACACGTGACTTATGGTAGCATTTTCATTCTTCTTGCTGAACTTCAGCATACTCTAAACTAATCTTTCATATCCTGTATTGCTGACAAGTGTGAAGAGATCTTTAGGGCTTAATCATTGACCCATCCCTTCCTCCTGTCTAATTTAAATTTTTGAAGAACTTCCATGTTGTTTTTGTAATAGTATGCCAATTTACATCCCTACTAAAACCGTCCCCACATTGTTACCCCTTATCCATCAGTCACCATAGTTTATCATTTTGATAGTAGTTGCCTTACAGGCTTGAGATGACAGCTAACCATGTGTTTATTTTGTACTTGTCTGAGAATTAATGATGTTAGATATTTTCCTCACACATTAATAAATGACTAATGGTATGCCTTCTTTTGCTAAATGGCTCCTTGGCTTCCTTGTCTTATTTATTGAAGCAGAGTTGAAATTTGTCAAGATTTTAATAAAGATTTGAGACAGAGAGCTGGAGAAAGGCCTGGGGGAGAAAGACAGGCCTGAGAATGTGAGAATGGGCTCCCGAATGGGAGGGAGGGGTCCTTAGCTTGGTACATTTTCAAAGTCCTTCCTTCTGGCTTTGAGTTGCTTGAGTTTCACATTTTAAATAGTAATCCTCTAAGGTGTATAGTTTCCCAAGTGTTTTCTCCCATTCTATTTATGGTCACTTGAGTTTGTAATTGTCTCAGGAATTGAGGCAGGAGCAAGTGTGAACTTGAGGAGAGTCTGGGATATGAAAGTTCCAGGTTAGCTCTGGGCTACAGAGTGAGTACCTATCTTTTTGTTTTTTTTGAGGGGGGGGTTCGAGGCAGGGCTTCTCTGTGGCTTTGGAGGCTGTCCTGGAACTAGCTCTTGTAGACCAGGCTGGTATGGAACTCACAGAGATCTGCCTGACTCAGCCTCCGAGTGCTGGGATCAAAGGCATGTGCCACCACTGCCCTGCTTGAGTACCTGTCTTAAGCAAAATGAAATGAAAAACGTGTTCTGTACATTGAGTTCTTCTATACTGCTGTATGCATATTCAGATATGCCTCTAAAAGGTAAATATGCTATACATTATTATTACAAGTTTATCTTCTTGATTTTGCTTTTTTGAAGTTTGAGATTTTATTTATTTATTTATTTATTTATTTATTTATTTATTACTATTATTGATTCATTGTGGATTTCACATCATGAATTCTGATCCCACTTATCTCCCTGTCCCTAGAATCTGGCCTCTGCCCTTGCATCCTCCCACCCACAAACAAAACCAAATTTAAAAAACAAAACAAAGAGGCAAACCAAAACCAAAACCAACCAAACAAATGAATAAATAAATAAGAAGAATCTTGTCTTGGAAGCTGTAGCAGGATCCATTGAGACACACAGTTTACCCTTTGGTCTGTTCATCTTTACTTGCAAGTGTCAATGCCAGGAGTCATTGGTCTGGCTCAATGCCTCTGATTTCTGCTATCCCATTGATAATGAATGGGACTCCTCTTGGATATTCTGTTATCTGTGTCATGGAGATCCTGCTGTTTTGGATCTATAGTTTCGTCCCCTTCATATGCTCTAACAGTTCATTGGTTCAGTCGATGTTGGGGCGGGACAACTGATAGCCCTGGTTCTGGGCCAGAGTGGGAGCTGAGTTGGTCAGCTTTCTAGCACCCAGGTGAGCTCTCCAGCACTGCTTGGGCTAGCTCATTCAATGCAGCCTACAATGATGTGTTTGAGACACATCTATAAAATCATTGCCCAGATGAATGTCATGGAACTTCCTCTCCATCATTTTTTTTAGAAGTTATAGAATTTCAGGGGTTCAAGTTAAGTCTATAATCAGTTTTGAAAGTGGCATGAGATCCACTTTCCTTTGCATATATATGGACATTAAATTGTCACACACAATTTACAAAACGGACTATCCTTTCTCCAGTGTATGTCCAGACATCTTTGCTGGAAATCAGTGGATCTGAATTAGTCATTTCTAGCTTAGTATCCTATCCTATTAGTATGTGTCTATTTTTATGCCAGTATTAGACTACAATTTTTAGTAGACTTTGATCAAATAATATGATGACTAGATTTGTTCTTGCCCAAGACTACTTTAGCTGTTTTGTGTCCTGGCTGGCACCATTAAATCAAAGGATTGCTTTTTCTACTTCTATTTAAAAAATCATTGGAAGTTTAATCAGCATCTGTGCATCATTTGGGGTAGTCTGGACATTTCAATATCAGTTCTTTCAATCTCTACTATTGAATATCTTTCTTTTCTTTTATGTACTCACTTTCTTTTATGAGTGTTTTATAGTTTAAGGTACAAAAATGTTTTACCCCTCTAATTAAATGTCTTCCTAAATAGTTTATTTGGATCTATTAAAATGGGACTGCTTTCTTGGTTGTTGTTAATCAGATAGGTGTTTATTAATGTATAAAATGATTGATTTTTATATGTTAGTTTTGTAAGCATCAACATTACTGATTGCTCATCCTATTGTTTTTGGTGGTGTCTTTCTAAATTCTTCAACTCATCCATTGCTCAGTGGTTTTTGTGTCATGTATTCGTGACTATTTGTGTCTGTTCTGTTTTTGAAGTCATGTGATTATATCTGGAAAAGATAGCTGATATAATTCTTGTCTTTTAAAATTGAGGTCACTCTGTGGCTTAATAGGAGAATGTTATATGTATGCTTGAAAATAAAGTGTGGCAAATGGAATGTAATTTTTCTTCATATTTGTCTAGTCCCTTTTGACTAGATGTTTTTAAAGTCTACTGTTTTATTATTGATGCTTTGCTGTTGTGTATCCGTTATTTAAAGTGAGATTCTGAAATCTACAATTATTGAACTACTAGTTATCCTTTTGGTTCTGTTAATATCAAATATGCATGTGCATGTATATATGTATATATATATTGTATATTTAGGTGTTCTGCTATTAGATTCTTATGTATTAGAATTATCAAGTTTTTTTGTTGAACAAGTCCTGTTCTGATTATGAAATCAATATTTTGTCTCTTGAAGTAGCCTTTGAATAAAAGCCTATTTCATTCTGATATAAATATAGTAACTCTTGCTCTCTTCTGGCAGTCAATAGCATGTGATAGGCATTTTCAACACTTTAACTTTAGCACACATGTGTTCTTAAAGTCCACACAGGTCTCCCATGTGTAATATACAAATCAATATTCATAAAAAGCTATTCAGTAAAGACACTTCTGTTTATTTGAGAATTTAATGACTTTTGTGTTTAATGATCAGTGACGTTTCAGGATTTCATATTATCATTTGCTATTTTCTAATTTATGGTTTTCTCTGTTCTTTTCTTCCTCTTTTGTCTTTGTAATATGATGACCCTTTACCTGGTATTATTTGTTTCATCTTTTGTGTATTGACTATAGGTTTTTTCTTTGTGGTAACTATGCGTCTTACATATACTACCACTTAGTTAACAATAGTCTATTTGAAACTGAAAACTTAGCTTCAATCACATATTTAAAATACAACACTTCAGCTGCTTCCCCCTACAATTTATGTTACTGATACCATGATTTGCTTTTTTATTGTATATGATGAACTGCTTATCACAGCTATAGTTATTTTTAATACTAAAGCCTCCTTAGTTTTTATGTTGTAGCTAAAAAAACGATTAAACTGCAACCATTATTGCATTGGAGTATTGTGAATTTGACAGCATTCTTACCGGTATGGTGCAGTATCTCTTTTCATGTCTCTGTTCACTGTTCATCAGCATCCTTTCTTTATAATTTAAAACCTCTCAGCATTTACAGTGAGGTGAATCCACTGGTGATAAATCCTATCCCTGTTTTTAGGAATGTGTGTGCATGTTGTGTGCAGGTGTGTGTGTGTGTGTGTGTGTGTGTGTGTGTGTGTGTGTGTGTGTGTGTTCTAAAGGACTGCTTATCTAAGTAGAAGATTCTTAACTGCAAGTTTGTTATTATTGCTGCTGTTATTTGTTTTTGTTTTTGTTTGGTGCGAGGGGGTGGCAACTTAAAGGTAAGAATAATCAAGAATAATCAGGTAACTAATAAAAGTTTGGGGTCCAGAAGAGAATAAGTCAGAGGACAGTTGTTACAGAAGCTATGATCACATTTGTTGGTAAGATGGCTACAGAATAAAGATCATTGATGAACACGTGTCTCCTTTCTTTACTGAAAACTGTTGCTAAATCAAGACATACATACATGATTCCTCAAGATTTTCTATACCCCTCTTTAACCAGATTCTAGTTTCCAGTCTTATTTGGAAGTGAAAGCTCTTTGAAGATGACTATAACATAAAGTGGGCGTGGTGCCATGCTCTAGCTTTTTTGGGAAATTTCCCAGTCTTCTAGACGAAAGGATGACAGAGCTGAAAATGAACTGCTTTATACCTTTGAACAAACTGGACTATGCCTGTAAACCAGGAACCAGGCCCTAGCTTGCAGCTGTCAGATTCTACAGGACAGAAACAGTAGTAATGCTTCAGACCACTGGTTTGGAATTGCAATGTTACTACACATTACATACAGTTGTGTGTATTTGCATGAGTAAAATTTTACTCTCCTACATATCGTACGTTGGTGAGAACAATAGGTAAGTTAGAAACAGTTTCCTAAAATGTCATTTGATGTTAAACATCATCGTAAGGGTTGTCTATAGAAAGACATGGCAGATATTAGGTTTGGATCTACTCTAAGCAGACAACTGGAACTGTGTTTAAATAAATTTTAACTTATGTCTTCATTATGGAATGGGACAAATCATCATCATCATTGTCATCGTCATCATCATCTATACACAGATAAAGTAGTAACCCATTCTAAAATCAGGAATCTCCAATTGTCACCATTTGGTCAATGTTGTCAATTCAATGTAAAAAGAGAATTACAAAGGAGTTGAGATAACCACTACTCTTTAGGATCCACTGTGTGCCACACA
Source organism: Cricetulus griseus (assembly GCF_003668045.3). Taxonomy (NCBI): domain Eukaryota; kingdom Metazoa; phylum Chordata; class Mammalia; order Rodentia; family Cricetidae; genus Cricetulus; species Cricetulus griseus. The sequence goes on from NW_023276806.1 coordinate 191,829,234, forward strand.
GACTACTGTAGATTATATCATTTAAACGTCTCAACAGTAATAACATACTTATGTCATAGACATACAAGTGAGGTTCAGATAACCATTAACCTCACATAAAGCCACTGAGATTTTAAATGTCAGGTGCAGGTTTGAAAACCAAGTAGCATTAAATATAAGTATCATGGATGAATTACTTCTACCACTTGGAAACCCATCTGCTGGAGTAACCGTGAAAGGAGGATCATTTGTGTCTGTGGTCATTAGGCAAGTCCTCATGAAATGTCTCCAGTTGCTAGAAACATTGCAAGAACTCTCATAAGCTAGAGCTGGACTTCTTTTCTTCAAACCCTCACAGTCTGGGGAATAAATATACTTGAGGTGCCCAGAGACACCTCTTCTCCTGGGGGTGGAGGGATACTTAACACAAACTCAAGATTGTCATCTGCACAGACAAGTCATCCTGCTAGTCAGTGTCAAATGTTGCTTGCACAGCTGACACCTGTATTGCTTATTAATCACAGTGCACCAACTTGGCCCGAGACACAAAGACTCATATAGGGATGCATTAAATGAGCCCAGCTCCTCTCTAGTTCTTCCATCTGTTTGTCAGAGACACAGGAACACAGCCAACTGATACAGTCATGAGAAGAAAAAGCCATCAGTGGCAGAGACAGAAAGCACATCCCAAGAAATGTTAGATTCAGGGTTTTAATAATCTCTTACATGTGCACAATGGAAAAATCTCACCTGCACTGAATTTGTGCATATGGCCTGCTCTTTTTAACCTGTGTAAAGAATTCTGTCATGTCTTCTTGAAAGATTCAGATATGTGGGCTGAATAGTTTTGAATATGTTCACAGTGAAAGATAGCCAAACTGTAAGGAACATTTGTTTTTAGAGTTCTTATTTCATTTTTTTAGCACTCTTGCTCACTAGTTGGACTTCTAAGCTGAGACAGGCCTTTTTCTATTACCCATTAACTTCATAACTTTATCCTTCAGCCCAGAGGTTCTCCTTAGCTCTAAGCATCCTGATACTGCCTTCTTCCTGCCTGGATGCCATATTGTCTGCTTAGATCAGTGGTTTCTAATCATGTATGAGGCCATTTAGTAAACTGTTAGTGGAAAGATTATATACACACACGAAGAGTAAAACATATTGCATATGCTTATACTTATGTGCCCATGTGTCTAGCTACACGGGAAGTAAATGGTACCATTGACACATGAGTCAGGCCATGCTGTAGAGAAAATCAAGATTCTTCAGGGGATTTGGTATGTACTGATGAGCAGAGACAGAAAGCATCTCACTTCCTCTCAGAGCATCAAGATACTAAAGTTTGGATACATTTACTTGAATGGATTTGCGCTACAAATCATCTCTTGCACCTTAAATTACCCTGGTGGAGCTAGAAGAGTTCCAAGAAGGTTCTGTAAGGATACTGTGACTAGACCACAGTCTAATATTACTGAAGCAGAGAAAGAGGAGCATGGCTGAGAGAACATTTCCACTTCAGCACATCCCGCCACATCTCTGTCAGCACTCTGGAGACAAAAATCACTGTCTGCCAGGAGCATACCACTGGGCAGACACATTAGACAAATTAAACATCAATTCTGTCCAGATTTTAATTGTAGCCCACAGAGTGACTGATTTTTAAAATACACTTGTGACACAGAGAGAGCGTTTTTAAAATCAGATTTTCCAAAATAACACCATAGTTACATGATGTTTTTGTTGAATTCAAACTAATTAAACAAAAAAATGTTTGGATACTTTAATCATATAGGAGAAAACACAGAAGAAACATAGACAGCATTGTCTATGCAATGTGTATTTATTAATTATAGGGATTAAATTTATTTGCTGCATCTATCAAAGCACAAGTTTTCTCTTTGATTAGTAAGTTAATCAGCTTGTTTGCTTGATTCTCGAATAGTCCAGGGTAGCCTCACACTTACTTAGTGGCCAAAGATGACCTTCAACTCGTGATCCTCTTGTCTCTCCCTTAAATACAGGGATCCCACACATGACTGGAAGCCTTCTCTTTCTTTATTTTAGCAGGTAAGTCTTACTGATCACACAATGGATGTAGGAGAATAAATAAGTAGAGTGTCATGTGTGAACAATGGATGGAGAAGTGAGAGCACAGGAGAAACTAATCAAAAGAGCAAAGAGTTTCCCAGCAGAGGCACTCAAGGAGGAAGTGAAATAGTGTCTCATTACTTTTCTCCTGGTTTTTAAAGATGAGTCAAAAGATGACCAGGAAATCACAGCAGGGATGAAGAGATGGAGGGGTGACATACTGAAGAATCTTCAGGATCCTATGAGAATGAAGTTTCTAGAGAGCTTCCCTGCTTCCACTTTATTCAGGTTCTTTTGAGCTTTTCAGATGGATCTCATCTTTTGAACCCCCAGGATCCTCCATTTCTGGTTCCTCCATATCTAATTGCTTCCTCGCCATGGTTCTCCAGGTAATTTACAAATAGGAACACTAAAATACACCAGCCAGTTATTTTAATTACTGATGATATTATGATAACCATAGAAACACTGGTACCAGGAAACACATAATATAGCTGAAGTTTGTTTACATGGAAATCTGAGGTATCTACATAGTGGAATCATTCTAATTAAAGAAAAACTAATGATGTAGTATAAAAGCATTGAAGAACAGTATTTGATAACATTTACCTCTTGGTGATGGCATATATTGGATCATGAAATAATGCTTGGCCATATGGTAAAGGTCTGAGATTTGCCACATGGGCAGAACTAAGGCTGGGAAATTCTTTTGTCAGAGCTGAGATCGTGTAGAGAGAATATCACAACTGTAGAGGAGTGGAGATCACTTGCCCTACACTAGGAAGTGCTGTGTACAGATTGGCATAGCAAAAGTGAGACAATACAAGGAATCTCTTCAGAGGCACCTCAGTGGCATTCTCACCTTTGATCTTTCGTTTTTCATTTTTAATTATTTTAATTACTCATATTTACATATCCATCCCCCCCATTCCCTTGCCCTCACATCCTCCCATGTTCCCCACCCAACCCACCCCAACCCACCCACCTCCAACTCCTCCTCAGGGATAGTGAGGCCCTCTACCAAGGACCTTCAAAGACTGTCATATCGTTTGGGGGAGGGCCTAGGCCCTCCTTGCTGTATCTGGGCTGCAATGGTATCCCTCCAGAGGGAATGGGCTCCCAAAGTCCATTTGTGCTCTAGGGATAAAGACTGGCTCCACTGTTAGAGGACCCATAGACTGTCTTGGCTTCCTAGCTGGTACCCACATTCAGAGGGTTTGGTTGGGTTCAATGCTGTTTCCCCAGCTTTATGACTAGGGTCTTCATTCTATCAGTAGGTCATGTCCATTATTTCTGCAGGTCTCTCCATCCCTGTCTTGGCTGTGAAAATCTACATGAATAAAGCTCAGTCTTTGTTCTCTGGTAAATCCCTTTCTGTTAACTATAACATGATACACATTTGCAATTTATCATAGTCTGATCTGTGTTACAATAACACACCTGGATTTTGGTACTTTACACAGAAAAGAGTTTTATTCATCTCATGAGTTTAGAACTCCAAGGATATGCTACTGATGTATGGTTAGCTGCAGTGAGGGCTCCTGGCTGCATCATGGCACACATAACTACATGGCAGCTACCACTATGTTGGGAACACATGCAGGAGACAGGGAAATCACATAGTAAGACATGAATAGAAGATCAGGCAAGGTCCCTATTAAAGCAATTGGCCTGGAAGGAACTAAGTCATCTGTTACGGGTGCCCACAGAGGCTGGAAGAAGATACCAGATCTTCTGGAAATGGAGTTATATGCAGGTAAGTGTGAACTGTCATGTATATGCTTGGGATTGAACCTGGGTCCTTTTGAAGAACAGCCACTAACTTTAAACACTGAGGCCATCTTTCCAGCTCCCAGGTATGTTGTTCTTAATGAATCATAAACTTCTAGTTTATGCAAGATTTTCTACTTTTATGTAAATTGGGTTACTTTATCCACATGATAGATTTGCATTGTTTTCTTTAGATAACTGTAAAGAGCTTTTCAAGATAAATACTCAAAATATCACTATTTTCCGTTTCTAGCCTATCAGTTCATCTATTATAAATGAAAGTTAAAGGATTAAAAATATCTTTAACACAGCTTCTAGACTTTAAAATCTAGAGAATTGGATAAAAATAAACAGTTTGCACTTGTTTTCTGACAGATTGCTGCAATTTATTTCTTTTCCACTAGGGGGCAAAAGACAATATGGGAACTTGAAGGCAGCTCTAGCTGTTAGAGTCTAATGGGGCCTATGACAGCTGGACTGCAGTGACCCCACACTAATTGTTTTAAGAACACAGAGTAAGGAATAACTGCCTGGAGACAGGCATGTCTGCAAAGGCCCTTAACGGAGGTGACAGATAGTAATGGCTTGAACAACAAAGGAGACCTAGACTCTTGGCAGGAGAAGAGAACCTGGCAGATAGAAAATACCATGTGAAGACCCATAGAGATCCTAGATTCTCACTGAATCAGCCATCAGCCATGTCGAGGCTGGAGAGATAGGAAAAGCCAGATTATCCCATGAGGTCAGCAAGACAGGAAGAGGAAGCTCTCAACTACATTGTACTAGGGGTTAGACACCAGCCTAAAAAGTTCAGGTCTTCTTTTCTTAGCAAGGGGTAACAATGGATATTTTACACTCAGAAGTAATAAAATCATGACAGTCATTTGACATCAATGAGTGGAAAAGAAATATGAACTTCTTACGAGAAGCCTATTGCAGTGGTCATCCCATGGCTCTAGACCTCAACCTTCATGCTAGGGAAATGGGTGTCCTGAATCATTTTTTAAAATTTTCAATTGGAGGAACTATGAGTAGCAATAAATTAATTAATTAAGAAATTGGGGTGGGAGCTTGGTACTGTCACTTGCCTTGCAGGTATAAGGATCTGAGTTTGAACCCCTGGTACCACATGGAGAATCAGATTGGCTGTGAGTTCCCAAACTCCCAGCATTGGGATACAGAGATAGGCAGCTCCCCAGCATTTGCTAGTCAGCCTAGCCAGATGGTGAGATTCTGGTTCACTGAGAAATACTGTCTCAAAAAATAAGTTGGAGAATAACAGAAGAAGACACCCAATAGCTTATGCTGGCTATACACGTGATATGCATACATGACATTCATGAATGTACAATATACACAAAATCTAAATGAATAAAGACAATAAAATAAATTGAGGCCATGCTGGGATTTACCAGTGTTTTACTGTTTCATTTACAATGACTCTGGCCTCTTTTTTAATTCTTAGTAGAAGAGCAAACATAGTGAGTGGAAATTTTATTGGATAATCTTCCTTCAATAAACAATAAAGATTACAGACTTATTTTAAAATATTTATTCCAGTGTCTCAATTTTATGCTTCTGATAATTTTAAACCAATGGGGTCATCCTCACCCAGCATATTATAAATATGCAAGAATATCTAACAATGTGATTAATTTTAATTTCCACTCTCTCTGTCAGACAGAATTCTAAACTGAGACAGTCTAGGAGGGGGGAGTAATTTATTTTTGCATAAAAATGTAAGGCAATAATAAAAGTGTAACTGAAGTTCCAAGGGAGAAAATGCCTACCTAGGTCATCTAAGGGAGGGGTTCTCTTAATAGATATTTATCTAAGACCTCAAATATTATGACAATTTTTAAACCAAGGAATTCCCCAGAATCCTGGGTCCTTTGAGGACCAGGCCTGTGCTGTGCCTTTCATACATAAGTATCAATGCTCTGACTGCCCTGTCAGACTGAAGGGGTTTGGGTACCAATTCTACTCCAATACCTGAGACCAAGAAATGATATACAGTAATTTCCTCCTGTATGAATCAATCCATGGCAGGAAAGACCTGCTTTATAGAATGAACACTTTCATCCATGCAGAAAGACTTAGTCTTAATGTCTGATACAACGTGTATGTGCAATAGATTATAGCTATTATTATAATTACTTGTTTAGAAATCACAGAATCAGGGCTAAAGGGACAAAAGTGATTATCTGATCTGGGAATTAGAAAACAAAGCAAAACTAAGGTCTGGACGGAAAGCATTTGCCCAAGGTCACAGAGATAATCCACTTCAGTCCCCGGGGCTGTAACCAACATCACTTAGATTCGGGTCTGGCATCCTTTCTGCTATTATACAACAGCGCCATCACTGCAAGATATATCGTGCATGGTTTTACAACAGATGTGTGATGGTTCTGTCTGGCATAAGAGTCTGTAGCTGAAACTCAAGCAATTTGGATGCGCACAAGGGAATGGGCGGAATAAATAAGAGCTCGCCGCAGGCTCAAGCCCAGATTGAAGAATCAAGCTCATTTATCACGTGGACAGCTCTTGCTCACCTTTGTATTCTTTGGGATTTACAGATCTTCCTTCCACGCAGGAAACTGACTTCTTTGAAAGACAGGTTGTGCGGGACACGAGCCCTGGACTGCAAAGTGATGAGCAGCTGCCAAAGCCCCAGTCCTGCTGTGGGCACCCCCCTTCATCTCTAGGCTGACAGAGAGCTGCTGGCATCATCTCATCTGTCAGCATCTTCACTCCTCAGGAATGAGCAAATAGTCTGAGTCTTGATCTAAGATGAGGGGAAACAACACAGCACAGTCGGTAAAAGCCCTGCACAGGCAGGAACAGCCTACGACCAGCAAAAGGAGTCACTAGCTGGCCCATGTTTATTGTATTTCATAACTGTGAATAAAAGTCTGTCTGGGTCCTGTTCCAGAGAGGAAGAATATTGCATCAGGACCTAACTACATCAGTAGCTTTTTCAACATAGAAACAACAATAATAATGGCAATAATCCAAATAGATGGTTATCTTCCCAATTCAGGTTTTCTACTATTGTGTTGAATTAGAATAACAAACTAAATAATCTTCAAAGTCTCTTCCACCCTGTACACAGTGACACTGAGCTAAACTGCTTAATGTTTAACAGCATCTATATATTTATTTTATTTCTCACTGATTCTTTTCTAGTGCATAATAGCTAGAGTTCCCATTGGTAAAGGCAGAGACATTAAGAAAATAATTTATACACTCAGGTTAACTTCCAAAGCTGCTTTAAAAACTATTTAGGTTCCTGATATACTGAAAAAAAATATTACTATATTGAATGTTCAAAAGATAAGAAGTAGAAAATGAGAACAATAATGTATAGGTAGCACACACATAAACAATTATTATGTTACTATTTATAATTCCCAACTTACTTGGGAATTAGTGACCTATTATTACAACCTTACCTACCACAATGTAAGGGAATTGTAGAATTTTCACTTCTACCTATTCATAGTTTTGGGAGAATGACAAGGGGAAAAGAGGAGGGGTGAGGAAGACATGATGGGGCAGGGAGGTTGATTGGGGGAAGAATAGAAGAGAGCAAGACAAGAGATAATATATAATGGAGGGAGCCATTATAGGTTTAAAGAGAAATCAGGCACTAGGGAAATGTCTGGAGAGCTACAAAGATGACACCAACTAACAATCTAAAGCAACAGAGGAGAGGCTACCTTAAATGTCCTCTCCTGATAAAGAGGTTGATGACAAATTCATGTGACATTGTATAGCCTTCATCCAGCAGCTGGTGGAAGTAGAAGCAGACACCCATAGCTAAACCTTGAACAGAACTGAAATCCAGTTGCAGAGAAGGACGACAGATGAGCATAGTGGTCCATACCAGGATGATAAAATCCACAGAAACAGCTGACCTGAACAAGGAAGAGCTCTTGATCCCCAGACTGATAGCTGGGAAACCAACATGGGACTGATCCAGACCCCCTTGAATGTGGGTATTAGAGAGGAGACCTTGGAAATCTATGGGGCCCTTTGTAGTGGATCAGTACTTATCTCTAGCATAGGAATGGACTCTGGGAGCCCATCCCACATGGAGGGATACTCCCTGAGCCTAGACACAAGGAGGTTGGCCTAAGCCCTATCCCAAAGAATATGACAGACTTTGAAGACCTCCTATGGAAGGCCTCACCCTCCCTGAGGAGAGAAAGGGTGTGGGATAGGTAGGGTGTTAGGTAGGGATAGTTGGGGGGCAGGGGAGAAGGGGAGGAAGAGGGGACCTGGGATTGACATGTAAAATAATTTTCTTTCTAATAAAAAAAAAGAAAAAGAACTGGACTGGGAAACTTCCCTGCAACCTTTCTGGGAATAGATGGAATATTCATGATGAAACTAAGACAGTTTTAAACACTGACAAGTAGATATATTGTAAGTGTATACAATATGATATGATGCTTGAGACAGGACATAACCATAACATGGAGATGGAAAGGCATTAACATATTCTAATGTTTTTTCCTTTCTTCTGTGTTTCTGGTACTGTAGAGCACTGAAAGTGGAGGTGAAGTTTGCTATGATTTCACAATATGTATAACACACACACACACACACACACACACACACACACACACACACACAATTTAAATGAAGTTTTGTCACTTGGGGTGATAATACTTACCACAAGAGCCATAGTCTGTCTAAAACAAATACCAACTTCAAACATGGGAATCTTCCCTTTAAGATCTCAGAGGGCTGCAAGAGACTCCCCAGACAACATCCTATTGCTGTTGACCTTGGTTGCTTTCCGGAAGTTGACGGTTAGACCCTGTTGCTGAAGATATCACACACTTCAGACACATGACTTGGAGGAATCAAGGTAGAACTGACCTGAGTCTTGGGGAAACAATGTGGCTGAAGCTCCCACTACAATCACTGACCAATGGTGGGGCAAATATTGAGTGAAAGCAGTACATGCACATTGTTGTGTATTAGTAAGAAGCATTGTATTTAGAGACACTGTAAAGATAAGAATGAAAGCTGAGTCTAGACTCTCCAATCCCCAGACTCCATTAAATACAAACTATTATGAGAAATTGAAGGCTATTACACATCCATGGTAACCATAATAATATCAGACCTCAGCCCCAAAGCAAATCTTAGTAGATTACTAAAAACTCTACACTAAGACTTTGCAAAAGAAAGGTAAATGGATATCAAATGGGAAGAATGAAAACTACTTATGCCATACCATATTAAATTTGTTTTAACAAAAGTGATAGAGGGTACAAAAAAATATCATGCTATTGATAGTTTTTTAAGTCAACAAAACCAAATTTAGATATGATGATGGTCATTAGAATGAGGTAATGAGAACTTTAAAACAGCCACGATTGTTGTCCAGGATAGGTTTGGACATGGAAAGTGTTCAGAAGACCACAATGACAAGGCTTTGGAAATAAATAAGAGCAAATAGCAAGGTGGATGATGAGACCAACATAGACCTCCACCTCTGCCCAGGTGGGCAGCATGGAAAACTTCACTGTCAGTAGCTCCCACTGACCCTGAGAAGAGCCTTTATCTCAAAAGAATCTAATGAACACACTTGACAATGAGCAGAATCAAGCTAGCATCTGACAACTAAGTGGTGATTTCAACATGTTTAATCCATCTTTGCAGAATGATACAGATATAGAAAATTCAGAGATTTCACTTAGGGAAAAGCAGTCATGATTAAAAGCATCCCAAGCCTTCTAATGGAAAAGGCAGTGAGTATAGTGAGCATGCAAAGTATAAGAAAGTAAGTGGCCTCCCTTTCCCCTACAAGCTATCAAAGTGGACACAAAGTTAGAAATGGATAAGATCAAAATACATTGCACAAAATTATCGGAGTTAATAAACACACAAAAATAACAAAAAGAAAAAACACATGGAAACCCGAGATTCTAAAGGCCAAAAACCCTATTATGAGAGATGAACTAGGTTTGGACATACTCAATAGAAGACTGCACGGCCAGTGAATAAATGGGTGAATGTGAGTACAGTCTAAAACAAACTCCCCAAACTGCAAAGCAGAGGGGAAAATGTGCAGGTGAAATTCAAACAGCACAAGTTCTACAAACTGGGAAGATGTATTAAATGGTCAGGCAGGTACTATCAGGGCCCTAAAGGAATAACAAAGAAAATGAAAACAGAAGAACCAGAAGACACTCATTTGGAGAAATGACTGGAGTAATGTGATCCAAGAGGGTCTGGGCATATTAAAGGAGAAATTCAAGAAAGCAGGCATTTAGGCATATCAAGGTCAAACATCTGGAAATGAGAACATTTTGAAGACAGGGAGATAAAATGACACATCACCAATAGTGCATCAGGTAAATGCAGAGTCACTTCCTTGATGAAATCACAGGATGTTAAAACAGTTCAAAGGGTAACGGGCCCTTGCTTTCAAGCCTGGTGGCTTAAATTCAATTCCAAGAACTTCTGCTGAAAGGAGAGAGCAGATTCTGGTGAATTGTCTTTTTCCATGCACACAGGCACCATGGTAACCCTCCCAAATGCAAAATAAATTCCTGTAATAAAAGTGAAGAAAGTGAGCCAAAAAGGAAGAGAGAATAAAAAAACTGGAGAATGGAATGATACCTAGTATGCAAAAGGAAAATTAGTTGATCCATAATTCTTGACCCAGGAAATATTTTTTTTGCATGTGGAACATGTTCTATAAATTCTTGCAGCTAACAAAATTAAATTCCCCTTCTTCTGCCTTAATTTTGCTATAAAATAACTGAGTTATTGACATGTTCAGTAAGAATCCAGTGATAGACTGACTGGAGTGGCAAGGGAATGAAGAAAAGACAAACACAAACAGACAACACACAGAAACACTGTGATCCACTCGACTGGGCTATGTGATGGAGAAACCACAGCTCCCTGGAAGTTGTGTGTTTACTATATAGGGTTGAATAGGGAGGCGGGGTTATTGCATGTCATCGAATAAGGAGGCAGGGTTATTATATGTGGTTGAACAAGGAGGAAGATTTAGATAATCACGGAGGGAAGCAGTCTCTATAGGGGAGCAGAATTCAGGCTGTAAATATCCAGGCAGAGGAAGGTATTATGAACATTTTACTCACACAGTCCATGTCCTCAACTGGTCCCCAAGAAGGCTTTGCCATTTCTCTCCACCTCACTTGGGAAAGGCTTTGCCTCTGTCTAGTTCCTGACGTGGCTACAACCATATCAGCAGCCCTCAGTCACTCAGCACTTTATCCACTCAGGGCTCCCTCCACTCCCCACAGCTTCCTGCTATGGTTTAGATAGAAGTATCTTTTCAGAGCCTTCTGAACCAAGCATTAACCTAAGAAGCATTGGGCGGTGATTCAGCCATGAAGATTCTGCATTAGTCAATGTATTAACACGCTGATGGATTCAGACTAGACTATTGGAATGTGTTGAAAATGTAGAAAGTGGGGCCTGGGAAGAGGAAATGGCCTGCTGTACATTTGCTTTCAAAGGGTATAACTTGTCTCCGTCCCTTCATGATTGTGCTTTTGGTTCTTTGCTGCCAGAAAGTGAGCAGCTTCCTCCTCCATGTGCTTCTGCAGCAATGATGGTCTTCTTTATCCAAAGCAAACAACAGTAGAGTGAGCTGACCACAGTTGAAACCACCAAAGCCACAAGCCAAAATAAATGCTTCAGTATAAGTCATTTATTTCCCTGGGTTTTTTGTTACATGCTACTTATTCAGTGTGTGTGTGTGTGTGTGTGTGTGTGTGTGTGTGTGTGTGTGTGTGTGTGTGTGTAATTTAAAAAAAACACAAGGGATGAACAATTAAGGATATAATTCTAGGGTCTTTACACTACAAATAATATAAAGTATTTTCTTCAAACAATCATGTAGGCCCACATGAGATCATGATAATGTAAGTAGAATGAACAAATAGATTATTAAATATAAAGCTCTTTGTTGTAAAAGACTCTACCTAACAGATGTAAAAGAAGGAAACTGAAAATCACTATTAGACCACAAGAATAGTAATTGTTTGCGAAATCAGTATACTCAGATTCTAAAATTAACAGACAACAGTCTGAGAAGAGGCAGAATATTTGGATATCCTCATTGTAGATCTTCCGATACTATCACAGATTTGAAGGAGGAAAGACTAGCTATAAATGTAAAAATAAGAGTTTTGTTAGTTAAACCAAGAGATCAAAAGTAAAAAAAAAATCACTAAAATAAGATATAACAGTGTTTTCTATCAATATCATTCACTACCAAATGCTCAACATTTCTAAACACAACAACACTACAAGCTCATAATAAAATATCTATATTGTCCGGTGGGGAGGCACAACAAAATAAATGCCAGTGCTCTTTAAAAGCCATGTTCATGAAGGACACTTGATACGCAAATGCAACACCAAATACTGCATTAGATCCAAAACAGGAGAAAGGAGCTGGGGAAAAGCTGATAGAAGAATCAGTGTCCGTAGTTCAGTTCACAGTACTCTGTTAGCTTTAATTTCTTCATTTTAGTATTCCACTATGATAATTCAAGATATTAATATCAGGGGAAGAAAAGCAGAGGATTATGAAATATTTGAACTATTACAATATCCTGTCCCTAAATCTTAATTTATTTGAAGGCAAATGAAAATAATGTTTTCAATCAAGCAAATATGTATCTATGAGGACATTTTGACTTTTATATAAGACAAACACAATGAACACTGCAAAGCATAATAAAGAGACACTAAATGGCACTACTAAATGAAGACAAACGCCATATTTATGGATGTGAATGTGAAGAGTCAATGTTTTTTTATTTTTTATATTTTTAATTACTATCATATTTACATATCCATCTCCCCCATTCCCTCACCCTCCAATCCTCCCATGTTCCTCACCAAACTCCCCACCCATCCCCCAACTCCTCCCCAGGGATAGTAAGGTCAGGGACCTTCAAAGTTTGTCATATCGTTTTGGGGAGGGCGTAGGCCCTCCTTGCTGTATCTGGGCTGCAATAGTATCCCTCCATAGGGAATGGGCTCCCAAAGTCCATTTGTGCTCTAGGGTTAAAGACTGGCTCCACTATTAGAGGTCCCATAGAGTGTCTTAGCCTCCTAGCTGGCACCCACATTCAGAGGGCTTGGTTCGGTCCAATGCTGTTTCCGCAGCTTTATGACTAGGATCTCCATGCTCTCACTAGATCAGGTCAACTGTTTCTGCGGGTTTGTGCAGCACCATCTTGGCTTCTTTGCTCATCTCTCCTCTCTCTCCATAACTGGACTCCAGGGGTATGGTTCAGTGCTTAGTTGTGGGTGCCTGTTTCTGCTTCGAACAACTACTGGATGAAGGCTCTAGGAATGGTAAACCAAGATACCAATCTCATTATAGAGAAAGGGCATCAGGGGCATTTTCTCCATCACTGCTTGGATTCTTAGTTGGGGTCATCCCTATAGATCCCCTAACATTTCCCCTGTGCCAGATCGCTCTCCATACTTGTACTGTCTCCCTGTATCAAGGCATAGTCCCTTGAAGAAGGGGAAGGAGACAAGAATCCCTGAACAAAGTGGGAGCATGGGGCGTGGGTGGAGAGGAAGGAGGTGGGAAGGGAAGAAGGGGAGAGGGGAGGAGAACAAGAGGACTGGGATGGGGAGGATTAGGGGGGGCAAGAAAGACGAGTGAATGTTTTAAAATGTTAAACACCTTCCAATTGGCTCCTAAGATCAACAGGAAGTCATGAATAACAACTTTTTAGAAATTGATAATTCTACTTTTTTATGAATGACTCCATTTGATAATGTTTGAGCTGGTGATCTACATATAGATCAAAATATTTCATTACAGGCTTTTTCTCACTTCATTGGAGCTGATTTTATAATATGGATAACCACTTTAAAAGCAAATTCTTGGCATAATAGATACAGAACCCCAATTACAAGTAAATTGATTTAAACATATTTCTATGAAAATTGAATAAATGCTAAATGCAATAATGTCACTATGGAGAGATTGTGACTTATTCTGCCCCCCCATGTATATTGAAAAATCACAGGACAAACATTTATTTAAAATCAAGCAGAAGAAAATTATCTAAAACCACTGTCTTTGGGTAAAAACTTTGTAAAAACATAATAGAGCTTTGAGACTCTAAGAAGACATATGGCTGAATCTTGCTCACTAATGCCTAGTACAGTTCACCATAACTTTGGGAAATTGAGCTATCTTTGGGGAATTGAACTATCATTAACTGAAATATAGCTTCTCACTGGCTCTAAAATTTTGTTAAATTTGAAAGGTTAACATATGCAGCCTTTCCAATAAAATGATGAGTTCATTATTCTATAAATTGTCTACCCCTACAAGAAAATAATTCTGCTAGTCTTATATTTGGCAATGTCTAATGCATTATAGTTTAAATGTCCTCATAAAAAAGTGACCACCATGTTGTTGCCAATACCATGATTCTGTTATGGGGAATTTCCATTGGTTTTGGTTGGTATTGCAAAGTAGACTGAAGATACACTGTACGCTGTGGTTTAAACTGTCTCTAGTTAATTGTTTAGTGGACTGTTGTCAAGTACTCAGAGACAATGGCCACTTTGGACCTCAGTAAGAGCTAATCAAAATCTGCAACTTCATAGTTTTACATGAGCCAGAGAAACATTGTAGTACCAGGGCTCATGGTTTGGGGCTAACCTCAGAATGACTGTAATATGGATAATAAAGAAAACTCTCAGCCAGTATCAATGCTCATAAATCTCATAAGTGGGTAGATGCAGAAAAATATATAAAACTAGACTACCACTCAGGAGGTGGATGATGACACCACAGCACTGTAAGTAGACAGAATCCTTAGTTACTAAACACTGAAGGGAATATTTCTGAGACATACCATGCAACCTTGAATTTTATGTCCTCTTTTTAAGAATCTAGATTCCTCCAAACCTCCTTTTCAACTCTGCATAGTGACTGGAGTCATTAGTGATGGGGGAAATCCTTCTCTATATATGTTTATATTATTGGTTGTTGAATAAAGTAGTATTGGCCAATGAAGAAGCAAGTTAGGTGGGACTAGGAGTCAAGGAGGATTCCGGGAAATGTTGTAAAAGGAAGTCTTGTGATACAGGCAGGAAGTGGCATAGCAGGCAGACTCATATATAAGCAAGGGCAAGAAGGAAGTCATTCCTTTTTCTCTTCCTCCTGCTCTCTGCTCTGCAGTCACCATGTGACCTGAGAAGAGGACGCCAGCACAAGTATAAACTACAAATATTTTTTTTCTTTTGGTTTTTCAAGACAGGGTTTCTCTGTGGCTTTGGAGGATGCCCTGGAACTCACTTTGTAGACCACGCTGGCCTCAAACTCACAGAGATCCACCTGCCCCTGCTTCCGAGGTGCTGGGATTAAAGGAGTGCAACACCACCGCCTGGCAGACTATAAATATTTTAAAGGCTACGAAGTAAGACATTAAATTGAGGGGGGTAAATCAGGAAAATTTTCTTTTAAAGTATCATAAATTGAAGACATAAAGGTGGGAAATACAATATTTAAAGTAAAAATTAGTTGGATAGAATTAACAGAAGAAGAGAAAAGCACACATTAGAAATATCTCAGATGAGACATACAATAAAAATGAAAAAAAAAGACACATCCCCAGTTGACCTCTAGATAGTAACAAACAAATCAACATATGTATAATTGAAGTACCAAAATAAACAGTGATGAAATAGTTGCAAAAATAGCCACCTATATTTTTCGCTTGGATGGAAATAATAAACTTGGAGCTCTAAACTGCTCAGTAGATTCCAGTTACACTGTTGCTTCCTTGGAATTGAAACATTCTCTCTGGAAGAAGAATGGAGGCCCATGGAATTCACATGGAAGTTACACTTCACCCTGGGATCATGAACCCAACAAAGCTGTCCAGGCTTCTCCTCAATGCTAGAAAAATAAAGCAGAGACCATGGAGAACAGTGCTTACTGGCTTGTTCACCCTACTTTCTTACAAACCCTGGGATCATCTGCACAGAGGAGGAAACACCCACAATGGGCTACGGCCTTCCATATCATTAATAAAGAAAATGCTCCATAGATGTTCAACTGGATGAAGACATTATCTCAACTGGGCTACCTCTTCCCAGATAACCTACTAATGTGTCAAGGTGACAAAATCTAATCAGCACACCAACACACAAAAAGACATGAATATGAAAATTTGTTAAGACTCTACTTTAGAAATTAGTGGATTTTATTTTTGCAAACCATATAACCCAGCATTATACTATGCAAAGATTACTATTATTAAAAAATATCACTACTCAATAAATAAAAGCATGTGTATTTAGTGATAGTGGTATTAGTACTCATCAAATACTAAAATTTTTGATGAATTATGCTATTTTCTTTCATTTTTTGAAACCAACTTAAATATATGTGTGGTGTCAATGGGCAAGTTAGTATTTCTCTGAGTTGATAGTACCCGTGGCATTAAAAGTTAGTGTGGTACCCGACCTGATATAGACTAGGGATGAAAAGAACTTACGAGACTCCCAAGAAGTCTGTAATATCCCATGTCTTGAGTTGACAAGCTAAATGTTCAATTTGTGAAAATTCATGTGTGCAATCCCCAAAGAACATATTATATGTAAGTAAAGTTTCAATAGAATAAAAGCAGCATCAGGGGAATATGAAATCATGGGGTTTCTTAGTGAACATGAAACAATATCTACACCATCATGATCTTTATAAAGAAGAAGATGAAAGAGAATAAACAGCACACACTGTGGGGTCTTGTTGTTAGCAATTCTAAAGTGTCTTGTATGGTCTTTTTACAAGGACACCTGAACTAGCAAGAGCTCATTCATGGTTTTTGTGTCCTTAGTGATTGCAGTAATGGCATGATTTCCTTCTGGAAGCAGGTGCAAAGCTCAGATAGGCTCCATCCCTGTAACAGCCAAATGGCTACAGCATTAAGCAACATTTCATCCAATGAAGCAAAGTTTTTTCATATAGTGATTTCAGGGTATATGACTGAATCAGGGGGAAAGATTTCTGTTTGATGGCATTTCAGGCTGGGTAATGTCCCATTTTCCGTGGAAAGAAAACAATGATCCAATGCTTCCTCAAGATTAGGCAGTTCTATGTCACTTTCTTTTTGTAGTAGCTTTCTGTGTTTGGCATATGATACAGCTTTTCCACCACAAATATTGTCAAATCTCTGTTTGAAGACACTGAAGGTAACACAGTCCTGCAATACCAGCACTCAGGAGGCTGAGGAGGATCTAAGGTTCAAGGACAGCTTGAACTACTAAGTGAGATCCAAAGCTAAAGATAAAAATAAGGTAATCATTTCATAGAGGGATTGGAAAGGAGAATTAGTTCAGAGGCAAGTTTGGTGGATATTCTTTCTAGCATATTAAATGAACCCGCCAATAATCAATCACAGTTATAAGCACTGAGATAGTCTACACTCTGTAACTTGGCTGGCACCTAAAGTTATAGATAAATACATAGACACACAAATGGTTCACAAGACATAGTACTGTAAAATATTTTATGCATGTTTGAAAAGTATACATATATTAAGAACATGTTTTAAAATGTTTTACATGAAACTATAAATGATGTACCCTTTATAACAATTCTCTCTGAAATTTATATACCCAGTAGGGCATGTTTTGTACAACCCTTCTTAAAATATGAATGCTCATGCACCCATGGGTCTCTGTCATTGAATTTGACACTTTTTTTCTTTTTATAGTCTCATTATTCCAAGAAAAGAATGAAGTCAGCGAAAGTCAATGTCATTTCCTTCCTGAATACTTGAGAGACCTCAGCTGATTGACCTTAAAAATAAGACTCTAAAGCTGCTTTGGGTGGGTTGGGACAAATCCCATGTGACAGAAGAGATAGAAGAGGATCTCTGATGTTTCCAGTCACAACTCTTTGGTTCCAAAAGTACAGAAACCTGTTTTAATCAATAATGAAAGAAGATATTTTCCTTGACAATACCATCCCCACAAAGAGGCAATGCTAAAGGTGATGGAGCATTCTGCTTAGTCATTTCCTCACATAGCAGTTGGAGCATGAGCATTTATCTCTTTTGTTATTTATTTAAGCAATAACTCAGAGGTGAGGATACTGGCTTCCTGGAAACTTTATATTGACCTCCTAGTGGCTCCATAAGCTAAGGAAACCCAATGAGCAGTGGCCAAAGCCTGAGTCATCCTGCAGAGAAAGCTTTTAAATGCACCCTGTTTCCCTCATTTTCTACTTTAAGACTGTACAGCCTGAAGAAAAACAGATGAATGTACCCAAGGAAGCTGCAAAAGGCTGTTATTCAGGGTTACAATTATCCTACTTACTTTCAGGAAGAAAGTAGACAAATCATGGTGTGTGTGTGTGTGTGTGTGTGTGTGTGTGTGTGTGTGTGTGTGTGTTCTTACTTGGGCATCAATATCAGAAGATTAATGTATCATACTTTTGTTTGCATTTCTCTCCTCAAACGTAATGGTTCAGCTAAGTGCCTTCTGTTTTTATTAATGTCTCCAGAATGTGAAAGTGATGGCTGGGTCTGTCTTCAGGGTATGCAAATTTTATGAAATCCAAATATATTGGAGAAATGTAAACACACTTGTATTGACTAAGGACTCTAGCTGAGGATTGAGTTCTTGATTTGAAATTTTCAGAAAGAAGTGCATCATATAGTTTCAAAATCTGTTCATTTGCAAAGTTTTATCTAATAACAGTATACCTATGAGGGATCCATTGTGATAATTCTTATTTGACAAGTGGGGAACAGTATGATATTTATTTTTCACAGTTTCAAAAAAGGGCAGAGCTGCCTATCAGCCACAGATCTCTTCACCCAGAAGACACATTATGTGTCAGATACAACTCTGAATGTTAGAGGAGCAATATAACCAAAAGAGAGAGCTAATGTTAAGTAATAGGGCATAAAGCAAGCTATAAAATAACATATCAAAATATACTATTGTTAACAGTCAATCCATCCAGAAAGTCATAAGAAAACTCACATCTGTAGATAATGTAGTTTATCTGTATATACTAGGAGACTGTAAAGAGGCAGATAATTAGCACTTGAAGTATTAGTGAAGGTTAAAAGGATGAAGGACTGCATAGGACATCCAAGGCAGCCACGTCAGTATACATTATAGAATAGATTTCTACATGGTCATGGAACCAGCCAACCTACAAGAGGTGCAGGGACATATGGTTCACCAGTAGAGTGATGATGAATTAAATTGCATTTATGAGGGTGAAATCATAAGAGATCCTAAATTATGCCAAGGAGGTTTTATATAAGCCTGAAGACCATGGAAGATCATGAAGACATTTTGGAAGGAACACACCACTCTATTTGTTTTCACAGAACAAAACAAAGCCACTTGCAGCATGAGTGAGAATGGCTTAGAGGAAAGGTAGAAGTAGATATGACCATTCAGCGGACAAAGCAATGCCAAGTCTCTGTTAAGCTAAAAAAGTAAACTGGGAATCAAATAAGCACAAAGATATTTTATTAGCCATTTTCTTGTGACAAAATAATCTCGCAAGAGCAATTGAAAGAAGAAAGCATGTTTCAACTTGCCATTTGAGGGAGATACAGTGCATCGTAACTGGAAGAGCAAGGCTGTAGAAGATTGTGGTTGCTGGGTCACATTACATCTGGTGGCTGCTCATGTTGTGTCTGGTGGCTGGTCACATTGCATCTGGTCTCTGGTTGCATTGCATCTGGATGCTTGTCACACTGCATGTGGTGGCTGGTTGCATTGCATCTGGTGGCTGGTCACTTTGCCCCTGTAGTCACGAAGCTGAGGAAGATGATGCTAGTGTTTGGATAATTGCCTCCTTTCTCCTCTTTATTTCAGTCTGGGACACAGCCCATGGTTTGCTACTAGTACACTCAGGCTGAGTCTTGCCCGCTTAAATAAATCTGCAAAGATTCTCACAGGCATTCCCAAGATGTGTCTCCAATATGACTCCAAATTCAGTCAAGTTGACTTGAAAATTAACCTCCGTAAATATTGAAGTGAGGCTAAAACATAGGAATGCTTCCAGCTTTATATCCAATCAATGCAGTGGACAGAAGTCACAAAATGTTGGTAAAGTTCATCATTAAGATATTCAAGTAAAGTTGTACATATATGTCAAGAGACAAAAAATATCCACCTTGTAGTGAAATTATACTTTTGATTTATCAGTATTTATGCAAACAGCAAAAGTTTAAATTATTCAGGCAATATAATAAATAAAAGAGAATGGGTCAAGACTCTGCTGGAGAAACCAACCGCAAAAAGCTGACCTGACCAGGTGAGAGCACTTGGGCCCCAGTCGTAAAGCTGGGGAACCAGCATTGGACAGAACCAAGCCCTCTGAATGTGGGTGTCAGTTAGGAGGCCTGTGCAGTCTATGGGACCTGTGCAGAGCCAGTATTTATCCCAAGTACATAAATGGACTTTGGGAGCCCATTCCCTATGGAGGGATACTCTCTCAGCCCAGATACACGGAGGAGGGCCTAGGCCCTTCCCCAAATGATGTGACAGACTTTGATGATCCTCCAAGGAAGGCCTCACCCTCCATGGGGAGTGCATAGGGGGTGGGATGAGGGGTCGGTGGGGGGGCATGGGAGGATGGTAGGATGGGAGAGAGAGGGAACTGGGATTGATATGTAAGATCATTTCTAAATTAAACAAATTTACAAAAAAATAAAGCAAGAGAAGACTACCTTGTAAAATAATCCAAGGGAAGATGTGGTCGATAGAAATAGGGTAAACAGTTTTGAGAAAGGCAGTGGTTAGGAGACAGGACACTGCAAATAGGATTCAGCTAACTCCAAATTTCATATTCATGAATTCAAACCATGAAGGGAAGGAGGGAAAGAGGAAGGAAGGGAACAAATCTCATCTATTCTGAACATTCACATAACCCGCCAACTCCAAACAATCAACATGGCAACTACTGCAACAATATCTTCATTGAATCCAATGGAATAAGCAATCTAAACAGGACCCTAAGTAAACTAGAGGATATGTGCTGATTAAGTATACATGCCTCGTGTGCCGCTTTATGTAAAGGGATCGATCATTCAAGGATTGGGTGTCCATTTCACTTCCCTATGCATAGTTAGGGGAAGTTCCATGTTTTATTTTTTATTTTTTTATTAGAAAGAAGATTATTTTACATGTTAATCCCAGGTCCTTCTCCAGCCCTTCCTCCCCTGACCCCACCCCAACTAACACCCTACCTATTAGGGGTAGTTTTTAAAGGTCCTTTTCACTGAATGTTGCAATGGGGATCCCAGTATGAGCCCTGCAGTGAGGGGGGTGTGAACAGAAATGGGATTAACTTAGCTGTGAATCACAGGTGAAGAAGAGAAAACTACAGATATGATGGCTTATTTGGCAATTTAGTCATATGAATTATATGGAAGAATAAATTAAAACACACACACACACACACACACACACACACACACACACACACACACGACTGAATCCTGGGCCAGGTTAGACTTAACCACAAGTTCTTAAGCTGTGTTTTGCATTTTAAAATGATTTTAGCTACTAAAGTCATTCAGTCTAACTGCATTGCTAACTAGGTAAAACCTTGCACTCTTGATCTTCACTGACAGGCTGCCAATGTGAACCTTTGTGTTAAGTGGAAGGAAAGAGGAGCTGTGAATGGCAGAGAAACCCCATTATCACCTGTGCCAAGGCAAAGCCAGAGATGAGGCTATCCCCTTTGAACTCAAGGGTAAAGCTCTTGGTAATTGCAGAAACCAAGTGTTCAGTGACTCCCTATAAAGGTAAGGATCTCACTAAATGCCTGGGTTGGAAGCCCAAACTTTCAGCAGCAATGGCCTTCTGGAAGGCCTGATCTTCACAGTGGTAGGTGTTCTGAGTCACAGTTAAAGGAATCAATGTTACCTCTGGTTCACTTTATTTTTCTTTCACAGTTACCTAAATTTCAAGTAAATTTTCCTACCCTTAAACTATCCTTTAGACATTATATATTTATTTGAACCTTACCTTTATATCAGACCCACAAGGGCATTGAGGCCTTTAGTGATTGGGACAATACCTGCTTCTGGGAGCTCACACTTTGCAATAAAGAGGGAAAGTGTGACACATAGTGATATCTTCCCCTCTCTGTTGGCTCTGATGATCACCCTCCATGTTTCCCTCCTCTTTGTTGAGGCATTGCCTCTCCCTAAGACCTTTAGTGGTAAGGTCAGTGACGAGAGCCACCTTTCTTCTCCTCTTCCCTGCAATGTCTTGACCTATCCCTGTTAGAGCCCCAGCCACTATTTATGGAGTAATCTGGTAGAGGGATTAGCCACTCAGCTAATGCATGGTTTCCCTGTAGGCAAGTCTCTTCTCTTGCTTCAAAATTTTCTTTTGGGGTGAAGAGATTACAGTTCAATTTAAGGAAACCTGAAGCAGCAAGGCAAAAACAAGGAGTTTGGTATGACACCAGGTTCTCTGTGTATATGCTATGGCAGTTAGCTTGTTGTTTTTTGTGGGTCTCCCTAACAGTGGGAGTGGGGTATCTCTGACTCCTCTACCTGCTCTTGGGATTCCTTTCCTCCTATTGGGATGCCCTGTGCAGCCTCAATATGAGGGCTTTTGCCTTGTCTTATCGTATCTTGTTTGTCACTTCTGGATGTTGTCTCTTGGAGGTCTGCTCTGTTTTGAAGAAGAGCAGTGGTTCTGGGGGAGAAGGGACGTGGGGGAGTGCTGGGAGGAATTGAAGGAAAAGAAACTGTGTTTGGGATGTTTTATGAGAGAAGAATCTATTTTCGATAAACAAATAAAAAACAAAACTTCTAAACTTCTTTTACAGGTTAAGTCTTCTATTTCTTTTGGTACAGCTACCAAGCCATGAATCCCATTGGAGTAGCCTTTGGCAGCCCAGGATACTCCCATTTGCTTTCACAAAGTATGCTGCTCTGGTTTAAACAGTGAACCGGGTGCTTTTCCTTTGACTCCCTTAATTCCTTGTCAGTTTTCTTCACCTGTTCAGGAAGCCATCTTAGATCTTGGTGTGCTTCCTATGCTAAATACACATAATACTTCTCTTGGCAACAGTCCCTCCCCTAACTTGCTTGCTGACAATGATGCCAGCAGCATGGAATGATAATGGAGGCTGTGCCACTTTTGCCTTGGTAACATTTATGGAGCATTCCTCTTTTAGCAGTGCCCATTCCCTCTCTATCTACAGCATCACCCTTCTTATAAAGTCCTATATACATGGTCAAAGGAACAACTGCGTGTTTTCTAAAAGGCTCAGGGAACATGAATGGGTGTCTCTCCTCTTATCCTCTGTAATTGTGATTTTTGGTAATTACTGAAAAGTAGTAGTCCTGGCTGAAAAGGAGACAACATTCTTTAAATTACTGGTCCTTCTTTTTCCGAGCTCAGCCTCACACAATTCAGTTCCTTGACACATGATTGTTGAAAACTGTCAGGACAGTGACTATAATGCAGTAAGGAGTATGTGAGAAAGTAATAGAAAGTTACATAAGAACACAGAGGATTGGGTAACATTTGAATCAGGCTTAGAAAAACCAATAGCTTTTGGATGTGCAGAAACCAACTGAAGTTGGTACTCATTCACCAAAGGGGAGTTAGTTTGAGGAAAAAAAAAGACAAATGTTGATAGGTGTTCTCAGTCTCATGGGGAAAAGGTCAAGGTAGTCAGTTTAGAGTAGCATCATAAAATTCCAGCATCTGGGAGAATTAGTCATCAGAAAGAGTTACTTCATGACATGTTTCCTACACAAGCACTCTCATCTTAACCCAAATCCAAATCCCATCACAGTTTTCTCAGAATAGCTCCTAGACATATTTTAAAGGAATACAATTCAGTCTAGGAATGACACTGGAAACTGACATTAGAATTCAGATCTATAAAATTTTTATATGAAGTCAAGCATCTGCCTAGCCATGACCATTGTCACATTCAGGAATAACTTCACTCCTGTATCACTTGGAAATGGAACACTTTTTCATGGAACATTGGAGAGATGATCAGGACATCTTGACATTCTGATTGAGATAATTTGACTTTAGGATAAATTTGTGGTTTGGAGGAGAAATGACCTCTCTAGACCCATTTGTTTGCACATGTGGTCACCAGCTTGTGTCATCATTTATGGAACTGTTAGGAGGTGATTAGTACCTTGTTGAAGGAAGAAGTCCACTGGGTGGAGTTTGAGGATAGTCCTATAACAATCAATCGCATTTCCTGTTCTGCCCCTCTGCTTCTTGTGTGCTGCTGAGATATCATCAGCCTGAGTTTTGACTGCCAAGCAAGTCCCACACTTCTGCTGTCATGCCTGCCCCATTATAACAGACTCTGTTCCTCTGGAACTTTAAGTGAAAATGAACTTTCTTCCACAACTTGCTTTTTGTTAAGGTATACAGCAACAAACACATAACAATTACAGACAGGTTAGCAGCTAACTTTCAAATACTCTGTACCGTGATGGTTTGTAGAAAATACCTCCAGTGTAAAATTTCAGGGGCCAACACCTATTCAAACACTTGGGCCAATCGTCATTACACTTCTTCATAGATAATAGTTACAGCTCTTATTCCAATTGCATACAGCATGGGTCATTTGGCTGTGTGATTTAGGATCTGTGGTATTCCTGAGGTCTTGTCTCTGGTGTCCCATTTAACTTGACCACTGGTCGGCATCTTGGCTACAGTGACACCAAACCTGAGAAAGTCTGCTTTTAATGTTCAAGGGATCAAAGGAGGCGTTTCTCCACTTTTGTTTAGGTGAAGCCTCCCAGACCAGGA
This sequence comes from Cricetulus griseus, assembly GCF_003668045.3. NCBI lineage: Eukaryota > Metazoa > Chordata > Mammalia > Rodentia > Cricetidae > Cricetulus > Cricetulus griseus. The sequence continues at coordinate 191,853,897 of NW_023276806.1, forward strand.
TGGGAACAGCACTCTGAGCTAATGCCCACAATAGTCTGAGGAAAGCTTTGGGTTTTGTTGTCCTCATGCCCATCTATCTTTGGTAGGCTGCATTTAGATGACATGCAAAGCAATGCAAGTCACGTCTTTCATGGAACCTCTTTAAAAATACATAAATATTCATCTGGAATTTTTCAAGATAACTGCCAGGAAAAAAATGTGGGCAGTACACATGAGACAAGAATGCCAGAGTTGATAGATGCTGATATTAAAAATGCATATGTATGTATACACAGTAGTTTAATATATGATCTTCCCATTCTGTGGATATTTAAAGATTTCAAACTAAGAATTTTTAATGTTGCGTTCAGACTCCAAGCGACTCATACTGTGAAAATGTGGTGATAAATCTGCACCTGAGTTTGAAGACACTCACCACACACTGGATGGCTTGCCAGGGGAAGGCAAACTTTATCTGATGCTCTTGTTGAGAATTATGGGTGAAAACCTGGCTTAAGACTGCATACTAAGTGTAGTAACAGACATGGCTGCTAAGTCACCTTTCTGGGTATTTGCAGTCTTTAGAAACAAGTGGACACTGGTGAATAGCTTTGACAATCCAGAGTAATGTCCCCAGTATAGGTGGTTTTTGTTGTAAATTTCTTGTGTCAGATGAGGTAGTTAAACTGAGAAATCGGGTTGTGTAAGATCTCTGCTGCACTAGTCTTTCATATGCCAACAAACACATTTCTCTACTCTTGGAAAGCATTATTATTTCCATTGCATGGCATGGCTGAGGCTCACCCTCATTGCTCACTAATGCACAGGTCAAATGTACCAGATGCTAGCAGCAGGGGTCATAATGATTTCATCCAAACACCTTGTCCTCTCACCAGAACTGGATTTAAGGAACTTGGAAAGTCCAAATCAATTATACAGTCTAACAAAAGAATAGCAAGGCAGTCCAGATAAAAGAGCCAGAAACAGCTTCAGAAGCATAAAAATATAATAAGGTTTTATATAAACCTCTAACACCCCTGGGGTGGGGCTGAGGAGGAGGTAGATCCTGGAAGGAGGACCAGGAACTAGCTCAACTTACATTTCTTGCTAGTCTTATTCCTATATCTCTCTTAAGCCTGTACTGTGTCAGCAGAGGTCATAACCTTCTGCATTTCCATATTGCTTCTTAACCTAGAAGAGCAGATGCCACAGAACAGCCATCCGTGAGTACGGGGCTTGTCTCTGCCTGTAAATGTTGATGCTGCCTTTGAAACCTCAGCTGAGATCATCTCTATCCCCTGGCTGCTGGGAGCCTTACATTTGTTTGGTTTTAGCCTGGGGCTAAGCCACTATTCTTGGATTTTCAAATAGCCCTTTGCTTTGTGAGCTGTGGTGAATTGGAGAGTTCATGAATAAGACAGCATATTAATGCAACTGCTCAGATATGAAGCATTTTAGTAAGATCAATGATCTGGTCATTCCAGAGTTGATCACTGCCAATGTTTCTCCAGTCACCAGCCACCCAGGTGATGTACAATCACCCTGTAAGGAAGTGTCATCACCAAGACAGACCATTAGAGTATCATAATCTGATTCTTAAACGCCTATCGCTATACAATGTAGTGCATAAGTAGCACAGGAACCCACACTTATTACAATCCATAGACAGAGAAGCAACTGAGTGTATGTAAGCTTGGAGGTGAGTTTTGCTATCACACCAGGAAGAGGGCTTAATCCAGGTACAGCTGGCTTTAGAAGTCAAGTACTTCAGAGCAGATGCTCTGCCTTGCCTCCCCCTACACACAGTGGGGAGACAGCTGACAGTCATGTATTAGTTGTACCCCCTCCCCCAATAATGGGACAGTGCAACATCCTAATTGGGAATGAGGCCTCTTTTTGCTGAGTGTAACCAGGTGAGTTTATATAGGAAAGCTCTTATAACAGCCAAAGGCCTTAGGTTCCCATCAGTTCAGGCCTGTTGTGAGTTATTGAGAAATTCCTGGGGGATGAAAAACAGAGAATCTAGTGACAACACAGGATTCAAAGTATCTGTGCTTGTTTGCTTACCAGATGGTCTTGTCTGTTTTTTTGTTTTCCATCTCATTGAACTGGTGGTTTTTAGAGATACATCCTTATACATCTTGTGAAAGAGTAACAACTGGGTTAAGATTCTCTCTCATTATTCTGAGCTCTGTGCTTGCTATTGCCTCTCTCTGGCTCCTGGGCATCTGCTGATGACCACTGAGTCAGTTGGAATAACAAAAACAGTGGGGTCAGATTGTTATTGTGTGAGAACAGAATGAATTCTAAATACAGGAGGGAAACTGGTGTCCTTTGTACTATTGATGGGCAAAGGGAAAAGAAATGGTGTATAATAACTTTAATAATAACAAATTTAAACAAATGATTTATGATTGGTGGCATGATTGTATGCGTAGGTCAAAGACAAAAAGTCAGAGGGAAGAGAAAATTTGGAAATATAAGCTAAATGTGACTGGAAAAAAATAGACTGAGGGAAATCAACAACTTTTAAAGGCAAGAATACTCTTCACTGTCATCATAAAACTTTTTATCCACTATGTAGAATCCTGGACCTTGGCTTTTTTCACATCTATCTGTGCATGGTTTGCATGCATGTTAACATATGTGGGTATACATGTGTGTAAATGTGTGTACATGTGGAAGGCTGATGTTGAGTGTCTTCCTTGGTTGACCTTATTCATTGAAGCGTTTTTCTCAATTGACTCCAGAGACCACATATTCAGCTCTTTTAGCTAGCTTGCTTGTTCATGGGATCCCCTGTCTCTGCAGTCTGAGTTCTGGGATACAAGCACACTACCACAATCACCCAGAATTTATATGAGTTCTAGGGATCCGAACTCTGGTCTTTATACGTGTTCATTCTAAGCACTTTATTGTCTAACCCATCTTCCCAGAAGCCAGACTCAGACCTCTGTGAAGCCTTTAGTTCACAGGCTACTCTCACTAAATCCAAAAGGACCTTCAACTATTGTAGCCCATGTTCCTGAAGGATTGAACTCTCAAGTAATAATCTGACCACACTGGATTGCCATCCAATCACTGTATACTTTTAGCAAAGATGAATCTGTTTTGCCTTGAATGACTTTCACTGCCTATACTGTTTGTTCTTGATCTTTGTAGGACAGCAATCAGGGTGGGAGAAATAAAACTTCTCAAGAACAAGCTAACAATGCCCATATTAACTATACAGAATAATTTGGTGGATATTTCCTAGAAATGTAAACTTGAAACCAGAAGCATTAGTGAGAATGAGAATGATCGGAGAGATGGATTGCCTCTGACATTCAGGAGGTACAGTTTCCCCGAGGCCACAGGAAACAGGGTGCTTTTGCAAGATTGGCAGAAGTTCAGTGTGGCTGTAACAATTTATAAATTGTAAGAGAAGTGCCACCAAATGAGGAAAGAGTAGAAGAAGCAGTAGACTACAGCAACCTGTGCGTCATAACAGGGGCTGTGGGTTTCTACTTAGAGCAGTCAGAAAGCACTGAACGACTTTACACAAGACACAAAAAGCTTAGACCAGTGTTGTTCCAGAACATACAATCTTTATGCTGAAAACAGACTGAAGAGGGCTATTACTAAACTGAGACTCTAGAGCCCCACCAATCATGGTGGCTTCAACACACCCCAACCTATTTTCCTGAAGAAAGTCTTGCCAAGGCTGCCACAGATGAAACCAATGACCTGACTGTAAGCCTTCTGAGATGAAGAAAAATAAAATAAAGTAGAAAGTGAAGCTGGAATTGGTGGGCTTCATGCTTGGTTAGAGATGGGGCAGTCCCTTGAACACTCGGTACATATATTATATACTGGGAAACCAAGGCAATAGCCAACTAATCTTATTAGGGAATCTTAGTAGAGGTACATAGATCATGCAGATTTCTGGAGGAAGGAAACTGTGGTCAGAGCTTTCTTCCTGAGTTGCTGTCTTGTTAAAGGTCAGCTGTTACCCAAACACCTGCTTCAACAAACATCCCAGTCTCAGACATGAATGGGGCCATGCCATCCTCTTAGCCTTGAGCCCTCTTAGATGTGGCTCTGCTCATATCAGGGATGCAGTCACATGTGAGTATACTCCCTCTCTTCAGAGTCCTACTGTGTGCCCTGGAATTACTGTTCCTTTAAGATCCTCTGTCATAGTACCCTGAATGCTGGACTTATAGGTCTGTAAGTTCAGTCCAAGGTTCCTCAGTTTCTCAGTAGGAGGGTTTGAGTAATGTCAATCAGTCAGAAGGTGTCAACTGTTAGTAAGCAGGAACTCTCCTCCTCTTTAAGTACACCATCTACCTTCCCTATGGGAGGTAGAAACTTCTGCTTATATTTACACACATTCTTTCTATCTTCTTCCTAAGATAGGGATATGGCTGGTTACCTGAAGTTCAAGGCATTGAAGGAATCATTTGCCACCATTTCAAGGTCCTGTGCATGGCTACGCAAGAGTCCAGGTGGACCTTCATCTTTCTTTTTTCTTCTCCCATAAGCTAGGCGAGCAGTTTTCCCCAGTTTCTAGGGAGGGGGAAACCAGTTTACCCAGTTAATGGATTCAGGGTCTCTCTGGGGTTCCAGCCATTATTATTCTTCATCACAGATATGTCTGAACACATTGTCTCCAATCCTGAGATGCTCATGCTTAACACAGACAGGACTAGGAGCCAAGGGAAAAGGAGCAGTCTAGGAAGAATCTTACATGTCTACAGGGAGAATCCAACAGGTTATGTTGCTATGTTAATCACAGAATCATAGAGCACACTTGTCATGATCCCCAGAATCACTGTCAATGCTGTACATTATGCCATATTTTTTTCTCTAAATATTACCACATAGCATCACAAATCCAAAGTGGAGGTAACACTTACAATTTTAGAATTGGGATAGACTTGATACATAGGAACTTAACTACAAATCTTGGAGACAGTTTGCTATATTTTTTAGAACAGTTTAAATAGTCTCCAGAAAAAGAAAGGGCCACTTCTTGGGAAGATCAGCCCTCACCCTGGGAGACTGTATTGTTCCTCCCAACCTTACCCAGTGGCAGTCTGCCCATGCAATGCTTGCCCCATTTATTCATATTCAGAACCCACAAGTACCAAGATCACAATACAACAAGAAAGTTTAAAGACTGTGTTTGTTTTATGAAAACATCCCAAATGAGAATCCTAGAGGAGAAGCCTTCACTGCCACCTGATTTCTGAAACCAGCATAACTTCTAACTGCATTCAAAGAGCTCATCTTTATTCCCACAGGTAAGTGTAGCATTCACCACTGATCAAAGAAACTTGTCTTTGCAGCAGATGGAGACCATTGCAGAAATCCTCAAGTTGTCAGAAATTCAGAGAACAACTGACTGTGGGTTACTCAGCTACAATTTTCTCTCTCTCTCTCTCTCTCTCTCTCTCTCTCTCTCTCTCTCTCTCTCTCTCTCTCTCTCTGTGTGTGGTGTGTGTGTGTGTGTGTGTCTGTCTGTCTGTCTCTCTCTGTCTCTCTATCTCTCTCTGTCTCTCTCTCTGCCTCTGTCTCTCTCTGTCTCTCTCTCTGTCTCTCTCTCTCTGTCTCTCTCTCTCTCTCTCTCTCACACACACACACACACACACACACACACACACACAACACAAACATGGATATAATACATCTGTAATAAATACCTAAGGCTCAGGAAACATTACAGAAGAGTGCAGGAAGATCACAGGAACAGAGGATCTGGGTATTTACTGTGAGATAGGTGTCTTCAATACACAACATGGTGCTGCATCCATGAAATCTCAGCAATGCAAAAGCCTAAACAAGACCTGAACAGTGACATTGTTGATATGCTAGTGTGGACAGAAGAAATCTCGAAGACTTCACTTCTAGAAGTTATAGGCAGTCAGTGGCATTGAAGGAAGAAGTATCAGTTCTTTCTAGGGACCAGACCCTTGAAAGTTTATCAGAGGTCAGCCCTAAATATATATGTACATATGTAATGGACTTAGGAGGATATGTATGTATGTATGTATGTATGTATGTATATATGTATGTATGTATGTATGTATATGTATTATTTTTAAAGAGGAAGATGTCATGAATTTGCCAGGGAGTTGGGAGGCACAAGAGGAGTAGAAGTCCAGAGAGGGAACAGTATTAATGATGAAATTCAATACTTATGCATGAAAGTCTCAAAAAATGTTTAGGAAGAACAAATAAAAAAAGTGTGAGAGACAAAACAGATTCTTTTTTGGCAACCACAAAAGCCAGGTTAATATAACATGTCTAGGTGAGACTATTGAGAGACAACAGGACATGCCAGAACAGGTTTCTGGGGAAAGACTTGGGTTTGAAACCCATACTTGAGCATCACCAGCATATAGGCAGCAATTGAACCTGCAATTAATATTCTTGTTTCTTTCCCCACAGCTAGACTTCAGAATGGTACCATTTCTCCTAAGGTTTCTGATAGATTCAAAAGTTCTCTCGTAAAGGAGCGACCTTAGTTTTATATTCCAGTCCACAGAACTTAAGGTCTTTTCTGTTTCATGTTTTCATATGCTGAGCAATTACTACTCTGAGGTGACAGTAGAGCCCTGGGATGATGAAGACAAGTGTTACCTAAGTGTGCAGTCACAGAAAGTTCCAGGATGACTTTGGCAGGAGGACGGTACGCAAAATATTTTTTAAGAGCTTAAGTGTTATTGAGGATAGATGGAATTATAATTGTATTGTTTGCCTCAGTTAGTGAAACTGTTACTTAAAATAAGTAGCTGGGCAAGGTGGTACATGCCTGAATATTACCACTTGGGAGCTAGATGCAGGAGGATCAGGAGTTCAAAGTCAGCCTCAGCTATGTAGTGAGTTCAAGGCCAGCCTGGGCTACATGAAACTCTGGCTTGACAAGACAAATAATAACTACAACAACATATACAGAGTAATGTAGTTGGAATTTCCCTTGGGTCCGCAACAAGCTCCCAAATAAAGAGGTGGAGACTTGTTACTAATTATGAATGCTTGGCCTTAGCATAGGGTAGTCCCAGTAGCTCGTATAACTTAAATTAACCCGTTCATATTTATCTGCATTTTGCCTCACGGCTTTTTGCTTTCTTTTTTTCATTGTGCATATCCAAATGCCTCCATAACTCCTTGGAATCTCCATGAGCCTCAATTATCCCCTCCTTTTCGTCTCTCTGTATCCAGATGTCCCACCTATACCTGCTGCCTAACTATGAACCGTTCAAGTGGTTGATTATACACATTGCAGCAATACATTTCACATAGCGTACAGATATCACACAACATGTCCCCTTTTTGCCTGAATGAAAAGGAAATGTTTTAACTCTAACATAGTAAAATATGTACATAATATACAATATGCATAAAATATATTTCATAATATTATATATAAATGAAATACATAATTCTATATACACGAAAGATGATTATCAAGCAAAAAATATATCTACAATGTCCAGTCAATTTGTATTTGACAAATTCAGTGAAACTACCCTATTATCTATCCTATCTTGGTGAGTCCAAAGTTTTGTACCTAATTCATTTTCTCTCCTAACTTGTAAAACCGACCCAAAACTATCTTTTTGAACCTAAAAAGATTTCTTAGGTAAATGATTTAAGCTTTAATGTCTCTCAACCTTATACACTTTATATCTTTTTAGTGAGTTTCTTTTCTAAATTTGGTAAAACGAAAACTGTAACTATAACTATCTTATCTTCAACTCCACCAGAGACCCAGGAAGAATATAATACTACCTGAATAAACAGGAAGTACAGAGCAAGCAACTTCCAAAACTATAGAAATGACAAAGATGTCAGCGGCCTCAACAGTCTTTTTAAGAAACTATAACAGAGACATTCTGAGCAGTTGGATCAATCGGGCAACTTATCTTCATTGGTTTCTTGTCCTTTTATTTCTGAAAACACATAAACTTTTAATGGTAACATGTATGTCTGCATTAGCACAAGTATGAAATGTGAGGTGTGTACAAGTCAGTGAAAAAATGATTTTTTTGTTGTTTTATGTTTAGGTAGGTAAAAGACATCTGCCAACTTTATAAGTTTGTTTGGACTGTATAACCAAACTTCTATCCATGCCATATGAAAGGATGACATGTAATAACAAGTCATGACTTATCTTGTCTCACCCAGTCTTAGAGCTGATCCCATGTCAAGGGATCAACATATACATCACCTGTCTTGTAGTTTTTCTAGGTTTATATCTTTATGTCTGTAGTCAAGATTTTCAGGGAGGCTCCCCAAATCTAATCTGGTCTCTATTAATTTTGAAGGAATCCACAGTCTTTCATTTCCTGTGGAAACAAAAACATGACCTCTCCTCCAATGTCGTACAATTCTGAATTCAAGACTTCCCTAGAGTGTGTAGGCTGGTTTAACTCAGCAATTCCTTATCCCATGTCTCTCAGCAACTGTTGTTTGCTCATCAGCATTCAAAAAATCCCAAGTCAAGAAAGCAACAGGCAGGACACAGACTCTCTGTGTATTTTATTCTTTTTTTATATTACTTTGCTCTTTCTTTAAAGACTTTACTGAATTGTTTTAAACTACTTTTTCCTATGACTATTTATACCAATTTTCTTTTTTTATTAAGCACCTATGCACACTCTAACCTGCCTAAAGGGTTTTTTTCCCTGTCTGGACCTGTTTTACTATTACCTGTAACCTTCTCTGACTGTATGAGCCAAACCTTAAACTGCTAAGTGACAGCCAGCTCCCCTACACCACCACTACCACCATGCAGCTCTGGTGGTTGTTGTCTCTGCCCGCTACTTAGGTCTGTGTGTAGTGAACCGTAAGCCTACAGGCCTTTCAGAGAGCTGTGTTTAACTTAGAGCTATGCTTAACCAAGAACTATACCAACTTCCCAGCCCAAAGAAGTTGGTGCATGCACTGTGACATGCATTTTTACTTTGCTTGTTGTTTCTACTTAGAGAGCAGCTGCTCAAGCACTCTGCTGCACAGCAGCACCTCTTAAAGTAGCCACATCTGGAAAGCTCTTATAACTGAAATTAATCCATTCATATTAATCTACATTTTGCTTCATGGCTTTTCACCTTTCATTGTATATGTTTGACTCCCACCATGTCTCATTGGTATTTCCCTGTACCTTGATTATCTCTTCCTCTCTCTGTGTCTGGAAGTCCCATCTATAACCCCCTGCCTAGTTATTGGCATTGCAGCTTTTCATTACACCAATCACCACAATACATTTTCAAACAGAGTAAAGATAGCCCACAACAGAGTAATAAGGATTATTCCTCCTGTAGTTAGCACACATATATGAGACCATGTGATGATGTGCCTGATCAGACCAGTGTTTTGTTTTTCACCAATAGTCAAAGACTCACTGAGGCATTTTCTTGGGAAGGAGGAATGTATTGGACAAGTAAATCAAGCACTAGGCACTCATTGAAGCCTCCATCCTGGGGTATTCTGTCTATTATTTTATGAGAGGAGAGAAATAACAAAAAATCTGTTTGACTATTCTTCATGATTCTTGTCTTCTAGTAATATTCTCATACTAATTTATATTCCTTTCTCTCAAATATTTAAAAGCCTCCTAATTTACCAGCCAGTGTGTAGCAATCCAGATATAACATGCTGGATTAATGCATGTACCTAAAGTTGGTGGTATTCTTTAACACTTCAAAAACTCTACAGAGATAAATGATTTGAGAGCAGTCAGTGAAATTTCAAATGTCCCCTTTCTAGGGCTCTGTGATCCTCTATGCTATTGCAGATCCAACAGTATATCATCTTTCACTCTGTTAGGGCATAGGAGTGACTACATAGATTTGTGACTGCTTTTAGAAATAAAAGAAAAACTATGGTTAAATTATTGTAGTCTAGAGATTTTTTAAGTGCAATTTCTACCATCCCCAAGACATACAGATGTAAATCCACACAAACATGAATAAAAACTTCAGTACTGAAGAGCAGAGCTCACGCTCTACTCAGTATTTTGTTATATTTTCATGGAAATTATTCTGGTGAGGAGAAAAACTTATATTATAAAAAGAAACCATCCTATGTGAGGTGACCCAGTCACAGAAAGACAAACATGGTATGCACTCACTCATATATGGAGTTTAGACATAGAGCAAGGGATTACCAGCCTACAATCTACACCACCAGAGAAACTAGGAAACAAGGAGGACCATAAGAGAGATATACACAGTCACCCAGAAAAGAGGAAAGGGACAAGAGCACCTGAACAAATTGTGAGCATGGTGGGAGGGGGAAGGAGTTAGGATAAAGAGGAGGAGAAAAGAAGAAAGGGGAGTAGAACATGAGGGAGCAGGAAGATTGAGTGGGGAGAGGAATAGAGGAGAGCAAGAAAAGAAACAGACACATCAATAAAGGGAGCCACTATAGGTTTAAAAAGAAATCTGCCACTAGGGAATTGTACAGAGATCCACAAAATTGACCCCAACTAGGAATCTAAGAATAGTGGAGAGACTACCTTAAATGCCCTTCCCCTATAATGAGATTGATGACTACCTTATATACCATCCTAGAGCCTTCATCCAGTAGTTGATGGAAGCAGAAGCAGAGATCCACAGCAAAGCACTGAGCCAAACTCCTGGAATCCAGTTTCACAGAGGGAGGAGTGATGAACAAAGGGGTCAAGACCATGCTGGGAAAACCCACAGAAGCACCTGACCTGAGTAAGTGGGGACTTGTAGACCCCAGTCTGACAGCTGGGGAACCAACACAGGTGTCAGCTAAGAGCACTGGGCAGTCTATGGGGCCTCTGGCAGTGAAACCAGGATGTATCCCTAGTGCACAAATGAACTTCTGGATGTCCATTTCCCACAGAGGGGTACTCTCTTAGCCTAGATACACAGGGGAGGGTCTAGGCCCTGCCCCAAATGACTTGACAGATTTTGAAGATTCCTCATGGAAGGCCTCACCCTCCTTGGGGAGTGAATGGGGGATAGAATGGGGGGGCATGGGGAGCATGGGAGGGAGAGGGAACTGGGATTGATATGTAAAATATGAGTGTTTCTAATTTAAATAAAATTTATAAAATAGTATTGAGACAGATATCATGGCATATTCATGTAACTCTGGCACTTGGGATGTAGAGGCACAAAGGTCAGGAGTTGAAGGCTCAATTACATGGCAGTTTGAGGCTAATGTGTGGTATATAAGACCCTAAAATCATAAATAAATTAGTGGAAAACTAGTGTTCATACTTTTGTATCTACCAAAGGTTGACAAACAGAAAATTAGAAAAACAACACATTTCCTTGCTAATTTCTTTTCTTTTGATCCTACTAATATTTTTAGATTGTAATCCTCAGTTGGCTGAGAAACACTCAAGCACACCGACTCTTTTATGAGGAGAGGTGTTAGGAGGAAATGTATTGTTAGTGTGAGTTTGATAATACACTCTTCTTGTTGCATTGTTCATCAACCTCTGGAGTAAACCAGGGAGAAGGCAGTAAGGTTGGCACGTCTTGTATCGTTTTTGCTAACTGTTGATCATTTTCATACTTCTACATGACATCTGTTCCAAATGCTGTAGACCATCTGCTAAGATCCTCTTCTAAAAGCTTGGTGTCCTCAGTGATTAACACATGCCACACTCCACTTCTTATGACGTCAAACAGCACAGTACACCAAAAGCAAATGCTGCCTTAGCTGCATCTACTACACTGATGGACTTACTCATAGTGTCCTATTATGTCTGCTGACAACACATACTTCAGTGACTTAGAGGTTTAAAGTATTTTGTCTGTATTTTATTTTTGAGGAGCCTTATTTTGGATTTACAGATTTCAAAGGAAAGTTTTTCTTTGTTTTGTTTCCTTTCATTATCTTAAAGATATTGGTCCATCGTTTTGAGACTTGTGTATGACATCTCGTGTTTCCATTTTCTCTGGTTGTATGTCTATGGTTTTTCTTGGTCTCTGCATTTTCAATAATTTCATTTTAAGAACACTGTTGTGTGATTCTGTCTGTTCCATTATAATTTCTTTGAAGTCCTTAACGTTTCTATGTAACGCTAAGGTTTTGGTCAGCAATTTCTCAAACTGAATTTCCACTCATCTACCCAATACTGACATTTTTGCTAGGCTGCCTGGTGTTTTCTCCCTTATCACCATGGCTTTGGTTTTGTAGATGTGTTCCGAAGCACCATACACTCTATTATGAACCTCTTCCCATGTCTTTCTTCACTTTGAAAACTGTATCTCTGATCACCAGAAGTGGCACCTGTATTTTTATATATTATATTTCTTTGCTTATTATTGTTATATTTTCCTTTATTTCTGAATCATATTAATTGTAATGAAACCTCCACAATTATTTGACTTATTGCTCTTGGTTCTGAGCCAAGTGAACCAATTCCTTCCCTCCTCTCTTTCTCTGTCTCTGTCTCTGTCTCTGTCTCTCTCTCTCTCTGTCTGTCTCTCTGTCTGTCTGTCTGTCAGTCTGTCTGTCTCTGTCTCTCTCTGTCTCTCTCTGTCTCTCTGTCTCTCTGTCTCTCTCTCTCTCTCTCTCTCTCTCTCTCTCTCTCTTCTTTTGTTGCTTATGACTCTGGGTAACTTTATGATTCTTAGTTGTGTCTTCAGAGTTCATTTCACTTGATGACTTCTACATGTAACATATCTGAGATTCTGGATTTTATTGCTTCCTTTCTAGTTTATAATATTTTATCTTGGCTATAATAATATGACTTTCATATTAACTTAATATTTCCAAGGTTTGTTTGAAAAAACATCTACAGAAGAAAATAAAAACAAATACCACATAGATTATTCTAGCCATATTCTGAATTTCTACCCTTCCACAAGTTTTATGAATTCCATGGTGTTCATAGGAAATTTTTCTAGAATCGATAACTTAAATGTGTTCCAGTCTCAAGAACAATTTGTAAATGGTTAGGATTTCTATTTCTCTATCATTCTTTGCCTGGATGATGCACAGAATGCTCCCTTATGCAACTTCTCATTTGCAGCAGACCCCGGACCTCCTGTGCAGATTCAGTATAGGTCCTGTTAAGCAATAATCAAGTGGGAAATTTCCATGAGCCTTATTTTTCTACAATCACATCTTCTTTCCTACACTTAGCAAGACCCTCCTGCTCTTTATGACATCATCTCCACTATCTACACAGTGATTCCACATAGAAACCTGATACAACTCTAAAACTGTCTCTGCTTCTCTCTGAAGGACCCTAATACTGCATGATCCTTGATGGCTTACAGTCTCTGGAATGTACACATCCTTCAGTTGTCCCTGGTAGGAGGACAGTAAGGATTTTACCTTCTCTGTCATGGCTTCTCTGTCTGTGTCGTGCTTTCAATTCCACCTGTGACTGCCCATAGCTTTGATTATGACTTGATTCTCAAAGGCATTCTCTATATTGCTTACAGAATTTTTTATGTATAATGAAAGAGATCATGTTTTATCAACATGTATATTTAAATTAGTGCTTCCTCTTCTATGGAGGTATCAAAAGATATTTCTCAGGCAGCAAATGACATATATTTTACTTTGAAATGGACCACAATCAATTCATTGGAGAATATTGGCTAGATACTATAGTTCATACTACCTGTAACAAAGGTGTAAACACATGAGAAAATTACAACTCTATAGGTGGCAAATATATTTAATTCCCTCCATCTTAACTTCTGTCCTTTTTACCTAAGACATGGGGACATAAAATATTAATTTCCATATGAGAAAACAATATACATTCTAACCACAATGAAACGATAACACAAGAATGCTAAATTTTCAAAGGAGTCAGGGTGGGTCCACATAAGCAAAACTCATTGACCTAATTATAAGTTCTCTGAAGAAAAGCCTAATGCAGATTTGAGATAAGGGACTGCATTTTTTGTTTGTTTTTATTTTTTGACAGTGAAGACAGGGTTAGTTTGGAAATGGAAATATAAAAGCTAGTGGTCACCCACAGAAAATGAAACCTTTTCTACTTATGTTTTCTTTCATGTTTTTCTCTAGTAGATACAAAATTTCAGAGAACATTACAAGTTCCCAGAGTCCCTTGATGAATAAGAAGCGATCAGGTGTAAGCACACCACCATGAAATCAGGAACTCCAGCTCTGACTTCATCCGTAGAAGCAGATCAGGTGCCTGAATGCACACACATACTTTTTTTTGTATCTTGCTGTAGTCATTTTTAATGTGCACGTTTCTGTGTTTCCCTAAATAAATATTTTCTACTATATCTCTTACTGCTTTTATTGTAAGTTCTAGCTTATTTATCTATTATGGAAGTCCTGGGTTCATAGACTTTAATCAAGTAGTATAGAAGAAAATGACATTAACACAAAATTTCCCGGGTCTGGGGAGAAAGCTCAGTCATTGAAGTGCTTGTCTTGCAACTATGAGGACCAGAATTCAATCCCCAGAACCCATGTAAAGAATGAGATTTGATAGTAAATGTTTGTGAACCTACCTTTGGGATGCAGGGACAGGCAGATCCTTAGGGTTCACCAGCCAGCCAGCCTAAGTTATTTGGTCAGATCCAGGCAAATGTGAAACCCTGCCTCAAAAAAGAAAGTTGGCTGTGTCTAATGATAGCTGACATTATCCTCTGACCTCCACATACATATCTACACATGTACATCCATGTCTGCACACACATAGCAACATATACACATAATAAAAAGCACCCCAAATTGTCAAGATTCTTCTTTCTAATACTCTCACCAGGGCAAATTAACTCATCTTAGTTTTACTTTTGTGTTTATAATATGCATACAAATTTTGATGTATATATGCAAAACTATAAAATATATCGCTATATGGAAATACATTTACATGTGCATACTATTTTCTCAGACAACTAAGCATTAAAAGCATTAATGAAGCTACTAGGATTTTCCTACATAGAATTCAGTAGGTGTTCTTGCCAAATTTAAGTCTGAGTAGTTTGGGATGCAATGACGTCTCAGGTCAATAATCTTTTAACATTTAATGTGGTGAAATTTGGAGCAAATTAATAAATATGTGGTCTTCTTTTAGTTCCTTCACAAGCATTTTACTTTAAGCCACACTTTTGTTTGCACTATTATAGAAACCTGTGAGTATGGATACTATGATCAAGCAGTTAATTAATGTGTGACTTGAAAAGCAAGATGAAAATGAGGGTCAGTGAACAGAAGGAAGCAGAGTGGAGCAAAATTAAAGATGCTTCTCATTCGTGGCAGAAATCACCTCTACAGTGACAGAAACTTCAAAAGACTTGAACGTCTACTTATGCTTTTTGCAAGAATGAAGTTTCTCAAGTCATCATCAAAGGCATGTGATAGAACACTTGACGTGCTCCTGAATAGATGTTCGATTCTTAAAATTACTGTGACTCTCTTTTATCCATTAACTCCATTGTAAAGATTCCATTGATTTAAACAGCTGCCATTACAGACTGGAGGTCTGGTCTATTGTCTCTTTGTATCCCTTGTTCAGCAGTCATATTTGTCAATCATTATATTAATCACACAAACAATAGGCGTGATAAAGAAAATTTCACTAGTTTCTCAGCATTTGGGGACAAATAGAAGGAGAAATACTAAGAAACTAAATCCTATGTGAAAATTCAGTGGCAAACTACAAAGCTGTTTTGAAATGAACTGTTCATTAGCTACAAAAACCAGCCATGGTCTAAAACCTTGAAAGTTTTACAATAACAGTAACAAAAATCAAAGTACACAAGCAATGCCAGAACAAAACAACTATCATTAGTACCTGGCAGTGTTAAGTCATGGCTAAAATTGCACTGCAACCTGTGTCCACTGGAAGCTGAGGGTGGGCTTTCCCTTTCACCACCCAGATACGCTTCTGCCATTTCCCAGTCGGCATGCCGTGGGCCTCCCTTCCCTGGGGGACCTCTGCTTGTGTCTTCCCACGTAAGTCTGGGAGACCACAACATAGAGGAAATAACAGTGGTCTACTTTATTCCCCCCTGAATCTACAGGGCAGTGGCACTGGTCCTGTGACCACAAAGGAATGGGCAAGTTCTTCTGGTGTTGTTCCTGTCCTCACTGCACCCTGAAGCACTGGTTTCTCATGACTTTCCAAACTCAGTAGTGATAATTGGTTCCCATTGCTGCTAACCTATGAATTTTTATTAGTCATTTTAACCCTTCCCACAATTCAGTAACCTTCCCCTTAATTAAAGCCTCTTACTTTGTTCCCCTTGGAGTGAATTTCATTTCCTATCAGGAGTCTGGCTAATATAAGAGGTATTTGTTATACCCATTAACGAGAGTCCCAATTCTGTTTTATACTGAATTTTAAAAAAATGAATGTAATTTTGCATGTATCCAGGTCTGTTTAGGTGTAGTTTATCTGAAGGAATACAGACTGGGTCACTAAACATGAGACAATACAGTCAGGTTGATGGAAAATAGTGGGTACCAAAACGAATTTACTCAATATCAAAAGATTTTGATTTCATAGCTTTGAATCCATTAGGTTCTCAAACTCTCAGCAGTAATAAGAATGAAGTAGCTGCCAAGGACATTAAAATTTTGAACATTTTCAGCTTCTGAAAATGTTTTCCACCTATTGCTGTCAGTTTTGACCATAACCTTCTCCCAGTAAGCCCCTCAGTGTCATTGTTCTCATGTCTGACCTCATTGGTTTACAATCAACCTTCAAACATTTGACTCCAGCTAATATTATCTTACTGAGTTCATCTTTACGACTCCCTCTTTCAACTAACCAAACTCTTCCATGTCTGATCAGACAGCTTATATAAAGTTTATTTTCCCATTTCTTCTCTACCAAGCGAAATTTCCCTGTCATCAGAACTTTCTAGTTTCCAATACTCATTTATAAATAGACACACCCATGACTTTCTGACTTGGACCAACTCCTTCTGCTCTCTTCTCTGCTTTTCAGAGCTTCTGACAGTTTTGCACCAGCTCCATTAACCTCCTGTATTGCTGTAGTCAGTCTACATCTGACAAGTACAAATCAAACTTTCCCTAAACTGACATGAGTTTATTTTACCTTTACTAAGTAAGGCCCAAATTATATTGAGATCTCTATGGAAATCAGAGGGAAGTAGTAGGCTTTCTGCATTTTTATTTTGCCTTTACTTCAAGAGAGATATGTTTTTCCCAATTAATTTACCCATTACTAATCTTGTCTCTCAGCCAGTGGTTATTTACGGTTTCAGACATGGGCTTTTCCCCTTTTCAGATCTCTGGTTCCAACTATCTTGTAATGTATAGGTAATTTAGTAGATTTAGCTATGGTTAATTTAACAGACTAGGGAGCCACTGTCCTTATCATAGCCTATCACTCTGGTAACACCTGCACAGATAGCTTTGCTCTAATAAACAAAGTCTTGGTTGAATGTGTCCTGATGAAACAAAACATTAATTGGAGGAGTCGTTCAAAACTATTTTCAGAGTTCTAAAAGTCAAGGTGCCTTCTAGAGCTGGACACATAAGAAAATGAGAACCTTCTTGGTCTGTCTCCTGGGCTCCAGTCTTTTAGCTAAGATACTGTGTACTATTTTAACAGAATGATTATTTTTTCAGCATAAAATCAAGAATATTCCTACAAACTCTTTAGGGTCTCTATATCGGAAGTAGAAGAAAGCTAAGACGGCGGTGAGGTAACACAAGTGTAGCAGTTGTAGAAACGAGAAGCATTCGGGGTGTGCTATAAGATATGTCCTGTTCCAGGTGCAGCCACCCACCCATTCACGCACCCATTTTTGCTTCGCTGACATCGGGAGCAACCTCAGCACCAGCAAGACCCTTTTCTTCTACTCCTCTTCACACAGAATACAGTTTATTGCACCATGGCAGCTCACCGTGGTTACAACTGAAATGAAACCACCTGATGCTGTAAAACGAATCCCTGAACATGGTTTTGGGTAATCCCTAGCCCTCCCTGTCTCTGCTAAGCGTGTGAACCCGAGAGGTTCCCATCATGTTCTGGGCCTTTCCCTTCTTTTCTGTCAGTGGCAGGCTGAGATTTGACATCTTCAGGCTCTTTCGAACTCCAATTTTCTGATGATCCCATTTTGCTTACAAACCTGGCAAAGGCAACAAACAGTAGGAGCCAAGCTCGCCCATTTGCGAAGAGAGTTGAAACCAGCATAGGAATTCAGGACTGTACGTGGGAAGATGTGATTATAGTACGATCATTATGATTCATCAAGAGAATAAATTCCCTTGTTGGTTACACATACACTCTCCCCACCCCTTCCTACTCACAACTTCTACTTCCTGGTTTAGGAACAGTCTAAAAGTAGAGGAAGGTTGTGGGTGGCATGGGTACAAGGGAGGGAAGTGTTCTCTCTTTGGAAGAGACTTTTCTGGAAGCTCTGTCTCCTGCTCATTTGAACCACCTACCATGCTTTAATTCTTCCTTGCAGAGTGTTTGATTGTCATAACCAGACAGAAAGTAATAAGTCAAAACAGTTATTGTCACTTCTTTCCAAGGATAATATGTTCAGTTAAGACATTTGCATACATACACAAATGATGTTTTAATTCACTGAATAAATTAAAAGGTGAAAAATAAAATGACTCAGTCCAGGAAGAGCAAAGAACAGTTCACTAGTGAGGAAACTCCAGTCACAGTTCAATGCCTGTGAGGGAGGCCAAAAAAAATGACAAAATTTGACCTTTAAAAGCAATTTTCCACCTTTAGTACTGTGATCGAGGGAGTCCATTCTCAACTAATCAAATAGCTTAAAAGCATTATGTATAAGTCAATTTTATTAGCAGATAATATTAAGCTTGGTAGGTGATAGAACTGGTTGTGGCTGTCTGGGATCATAGGGTGGAAGCTACTACTAGACTTGAACTGTTTCTGTGATTGCAGGGAGCTCATGCAAGCACAATGCACTTAGCTGAGCTTTCTGCAGCCCTCAGAGTGAAAGGCAATTTCCAGTGAGAACAAGGGAGCGTATATTCATTCCTCCCTGATGCTCCTTACAAGGTACCATTAAAAGTCCTGGGAATGACCCAGGAAACAGTCAAAGGTGAGAACTGAAAATTGAAACAAGGACAACAAATTGTTTAGGAACCCCAAATCAGGGTCAACAACAGAGGCCATATTTTTCTACTAAAAGGAAGATGGCCATATGAATCTCATGTATATGTATTGAGATTTAAGCTGGCAGCAGGTGGTTATTATGAACAGTTTGCATCTCCCAGAGTCTATATGTAGAAGCCCTAGCCTGGTGCTGTGTTATTTGGAAGTAGGTCCTTAGGAGGTAAGTTTGGGAGAGGTCATGAGAGGAACTCTCATAGTAAATATGTGCTTGGACAAGACTAGGAAGGTGCATTGAAGCATCTCTTCCCACATGCATAGAGGACACTAGGAGAAGAAAGCCATCATCCAGCCAGGAAGAGAGCCCTCAACGGAGCCCACTCATGGTGACTCCTTCACCTGATGTCTAGCTCATGACTTCAAGAAGCCAAACAGCTGTGGTCAAAACCGACACATTTTGCCGAAGAAGTGTGTTAGAGTGGTTTGTATTAAGACAGCTGCCCCAACAGTGCTTCTTCTCCATGGAGATCGCATGATGTCTGCTAAGAATGGAGAAGAGACTGGCATTTTAGTGAGGGGATTCATCAGAAGTTTTCCTATTGATGTCCAGGATCATCCCTTCCCCGCTGCTGTGAGCCAGTGGACTGGTCCGCCATTGCTGAGAATGACTCAGCATGAGCTCAGAATGGGAATGACTCAGCATGAGCTTTAAGGAAGACATTGTTCTCCTACCTGTGTATATCGTGAAAACCAAAAATCATGTATCAGAAGTTACGCCTGAGGACTCTCACTAGTTAAGGCTTACAAAAAGGCAGCCAAATGACAACAACACGTTTTCCCAAGTGCAGATATTGACACACAGAATAAGGTTTAGGCACTTATCGTCCTTTTCTACAAAACTCACGGCACTGTTACATTGAAGTTGCTCGGGTTCCCTTTCCCTAGTGTAATTATCAGGGTTCTCTCTAGCATGGTCCCCAGTCTTGCCATGGTTTTTGAAGTGCATAACCCAAGCTGTTGCAAACCTGGTGAGATGGTAATGATTCAGCACATCCCTTTATCAGATTTCTTGTTCTCTGTAGCAACAGTGCAGATTTTAAACAGTTTTCGACATGACTACTAAGAAGAGTATCCTACCCGGTGTGCTCTGTAAGTGCCAGCTGCATGCTTGACACTGGAGAGGCATCTGTCAGCCTACTGCCCCACTGTTTTGCTCCACAATCAGAACTTGGCTGCTTTCCTTGTGCTCGGTCCAACACTGAGGAAATGATAATCGTTTAATAGCCCCTAACTTGCTGGAAGGAAAAGTAATTCCCTAACTCAATCCAAGACGAAAAGCTAGTCCACATGGAGCTAATACGGTACCTCTGCAGGGTGTTACATATCCCAGTGACCACAGCTTCCCAGGGATTAATTATTTAGATGACTGGGGATAACTAGCTAATATATGTCCAGTCAAAAGAGGAAAACATGCTTCTGTGCTTTTGTGTTTGTATTGTGTTTGCATTGCATGTAAAATACAGTCCATCCAACTATGCAATCATGAGATGTTTACTTATTTTAAGTGATTATTTTTTCAGTCTTTCATGCCTTCTTAACACAGTGAGTTTTAGACTCTACAGGGTAATTGCAATAACATGGAGTATCCATACTTCTTACCTAGTACTCTCAATGTATTACAATATTTTGTCACATCTATCAAATTATAAAATTATATTCACTCAATACTACAAAGAAAATTACTCTAGACCAGAATTTTTACTTCTGTCATTGTCATAGATCTTGTCTGGGTCTACACCAGACTTAGTTGTCGTGCCTGCCCCACCCGCCCCTGTCTCCTCTCTGATAGTTTCTCAGCCTTGTTTTAATGAGTTTGCCAGTCTTGAAGATGACTGACCATCTGGACGTTTAAGGAAATGTCCCCCATCATATCTCAATTAGAATAAAGTCATAGGTTTAAGGAAAGAAACTGATCCAGCTAGTCTTGCCACATCTCATCAGAGAGAAATTAATGTGCACAAGCTATCACATGTTAAATGTCATCATCATTTTGACAAGATGGCTCTTACCAACTTTCTCCACGATGAAGTTGTCATTTTTTTTCTTTCCCTCTTCTATTCATTGTAATTTCAAAAGACTATGCTCCCTATTTTGAAACACAAAAATTAGTAATAAATACATAAATAACAAAACTTTCACACTGACTACCTAGATTTTAATAAGTTTTAAAATTCAGTTGTTTTGCTTCAGTGATTTTTAATTAAGTGAATATTATCCATTGAGCTGATATATGTTACTCCATAAGTTTCATTTCCTTTTTAGTCATTGCAATGACAAAGTGATAAAAAATTAATGTTGAGTGAAAAGAAGTGAATTTCAAAATGACTGACATTATGACAGCCTTTATATATATTTAAAGACACAGAAGTTAATATGATGCAATATATTTTATGAAAACCTATGCTATCAGAGCCAAAGTGTTTTCCTTCTTTGTCTTTGCTGATGGAATATCCTCTTTCTTTTAAGATCTATAACTTAATAACGTCCCTTTTAATTCTATCATTTAATAACTTTTCATTAGCAAATGTTTGAGAATATTGAAGGCCTAACATTGGCTATCAAAATGTTTTTCAGTGTGCACAAATTAATTAAATGATATTTTACCTGGGTATGGAAAATCTGGGTATGAATTTCGAAATTCAAAGAGAATTGTCTTACAGTTTTGGAGTATCTATTGCCATGAACTGAATGCTCTCTTTTTTTAATAGGCATTCTTTGGAAGGTTAGTTGAATTTCCCCTCTTTTTACTCTCAGTATTTTTTATCAAGTTCACTGACATTTACTAGAATGAATCTAGTTGCCATTCCATTTTATTTATGTGAAGGAGTCAACGTACTCCTCTGACCCTTCAAAAATTTGTATTTTTCTTTCCAACTATTACGTGAGTCTACTGAAAACTTTCCTTCATCTATCTGGTGAGAAAAGTTTTATGCGTTGGCATGACTGGAATTCATGTAGTTTCCATTTCTTCACTGTTGAAACACGGTCCAAGAATGGAGTCCTGCAAGGGGAATTCTGAGTGCTTGCTAGAAAACTCCAAGAAAATATGAGAAGAGTCTTGTGACCTCAGTTTCTTCAAAACACAGAATTGTGCTCGGACTGTGTTTTCGTGCTCCTCCCAGGGGTCACAGATAGGAGTGAGTTTACTTCAGTTGCTCTTGTTATTCATGTGTCTCTATGGAAAAACATGTTTTTGCCATGTGTGGCTTGTCCTTGTAATTGTACACTTTACTCAGGTGGGTTTTCTTAACCTTCGGAGTATAAATTGCCTGATGCTCTGAATAAAGTCAGTTATTGCAAAAGACTTTAGTCTATCTCATTTTTAGACACCACTCACCCAGGTTAGATCAGCAAACATGAAGTCTGCTTTTAAGCCAATATTGTTACATTCACTGGAAGTGTTTTAAGCCATGCTCCTAGCTACAAAAGGATTCTGTGGTTAGAATGCTCTATTAAGCATTCTTCTCTCGTTCTCTCTCTCTCTTTCCTTCTCTCTCTCTTTCTTTCTCTCTCTTCTTCATTGCTCTCCTTAACCCCAAAGCTGATCACTCCCATTAAAAGTTTTAAACTTGAGTAATCATTTAAATTAAAATTATTTACTCTATGCGGATTTCCTAAGTGTTTGTAGGAGAGATGTAAACTGTCATGCCAGTCATCCATGCCGGTGACAAAAAGCCAAACACCATTTTGATGTTCTTCTTCTTTCAATCAGATGAAATAAAAACTACCAAAACTGCAATTTCTACTTTGCAGAGGCTTGGAATCTTCTAGAATTACCAGATACATACTCACAAGGTGTAAAAGAAAGATGTTGCTAAGAGACACAGTGTGGCTGTTTACACCGCTTAGGAGCATTGACTCATTAACCAGAACACCCAAATTGGAATCAAGCTCCAATATTGCCCTGTGGTGTGACTTTAAGCTAATTTTAAAAATATCTCTATCCTCAAGCTTCACTCCAAGTACCAAGGCTTATATGATTCTGATATGCTATTGATCTAGGTCTTGGTTGCTAATTTTGGGTGAATTCCTCCTATTTCATAGAGTTATAGCAAAGCCAATTGATTAGTACCTCTTTGATGTTCTACGATCACTAGGATCAATTTTAAGGAAATGCTAGAATATGTATTTTTACTAGTATGGATTGGGAACTGGTTTTAAAATTAACTCTAAATAAGGGCAATTTCCCATAGAGTTGATTTCATGGTAACAAATTGCTTAAAACCAACTATGGCTGTTATTCAGATTCATATCAAGAATGAAGTTGTGTGCCTGCCTGCCTGCCTTTCAACTGTTTAAAGCCAAAGGCAGATTTCCCATGAAATTTGGGGACTTTATTGGACAGTGTGTGCCATAAACACAAAAACTAATCATACAAAAATGGTAAATCAATACTAAAGAAATAGAACTAATTGTCAAGGAAGAAACTTCCCTGTATCCATGAAACAAAACCATGGGGTTTTGGAGGCCTGGATGTAGCAATCCATGTAGCAGAGACAGCCAGACTGGAGATCTTCAGTAACTGATCCAAGAAAAACCACTGGGACATGATGGGGGAGCCAACTTCAAGTATCTGTTTTCAATGCACTGCTAAAAACTCATGCCCTGGTGTAGGAAGCAACTAGAAGAACCTAAGACATCATCTCACAGGAGTTGCGAAAAGAAAAAACGTCCAGCGAGGGACTGTGCATATAGCATAACAAGATTAATGTACCTGCCAGTCTCAGAGAGTACAGACATATTTTATAACAGTGCCAGGCAGATATGAACATTCTGTTTCAAACATCCCCAACAAGTGAGGAGAGAGACAGGCAAGAAAAGTGGGAGGCGCTCACGTTCTCCCTCCACTGTTAAGATCTCCCTGGTAAAGGACAGCTTTTGGAAGACCTTGACTTGGGAGTGACAGGATTCCCAGTTGGCAGTGGAAAATGCTCCATAGTTGAACAAAAATTAAAATGACAAAGATATGATACTTTTCCAAACATGAATTTCTGACATACCCCATTCCACTGAGTTCTCATCAACCCAGCACTGGACATACAGTCTATGTATTTTACTCCTCACTACCTCTCCAGGATTGTCTGTATTTGAGTTTATTTCTAATAATGGCTGGTGCTTAGGATTATACAAGGCATTGTATACTGAAACATGACAAAACAATATTTAAACAGGAAAGTTTTATGTGTTTTAACCAAATGCCTGGCAGGAGACATTTCCAATATTTCACATTTATCTAAATATAAAAATACATTATAGTGTCATGGTCTTTCATAACATGTACTGTTTAAAGAATTCCAGGCAATTTGGGTCAAACAAAAAAACTTACCATATATTATATATGAATTTGACACAAATTAATATATGGCTATACGGCTCCTATATAATTCACTTTATTTAAACTTTCCCCCACTTTGCTTAATTGCATGCCAATCTATAAGCCAAATACTCAGAATGAAGGCTCACAGATTGGCAGAGATACAGAATTGGGCTTTGATTTGGGGACAAATTCCTGGAGTGTATGGCTATCAGGGTGCATTAAATACAGTGTTTGAGTTTTCTAAATCACTCCATGGCTTCCTTAAGTACCTTTTACATGAGCAGTCATGCTTTTATTCTGTGTTTCTCTCCTTTTTATTTGGTTGAAGAAATAAAGGAAAATTGAAGCTTGTGCTCTCTCTGGATGGAGAGCTGGGTGGGTCAATCAGGAGGAATTGAGGAAGGTGGAGCTGCAAATGGAGCTCCCAACTCTGGATTCTTGTTGGTTTTACTCTGGGCTCTAACGTAATTGTGTCAGGGCACAAGCTGCCCACTGAGAACATACTATGTTTTGTTCGGCTGCCTTTCCCCTTTCGTGTTTTATGCCCTCATTAATCTTTACTCCTTTCCAATGCTAGTGCCTCATTATGGACTGGTAGCTCCTTAATGAAACCACACCATCCAACACAGCAGCTACTTCATCTTCATTCTTCTTGTATCAGGAACTATCCAATTAGTTGGGTGTTTGTATATATTCTGTATATTCGGAATGGTTCTTTTAGTTTTGTTTTTGTTTTTTTCAAAACTGCTTTAGGCTAGACATTGTAAGTAGACTTTGCAGTCAGATGACCCTAAGCTCAAAGCCTGCCCTCCACCACATATTAACCTTTTGTGAGCTGGGGCAAGTTATTTAAACTCCCTGCTGTTGAGTTTCTTCAAGTGTAAAATTGCAATGGTGATGCTGTTAAGGCTGTGTGAACTGTAGGGCCATTAAGTTGGTATTATGATGTTTGCCCAGAATCTGAAGCCAAATCCACTGCCCACAAAGTCCTTGAAGCAAGCACTTGAACCTGCTTTGGTTCACTCAGTATCTTCAACCTTGAAAAATGTGTTCCTTTTTTTAATATCAGAGCAATGTAAACCAGGTCTGCTTCATCCTTATCCCAAAATCTGAATGTCAATCAAATATAGCATTTTGATTATGAAAAAAGAAACTACATTCTCTAGTAACAAAGGAACTTTGGAGGGAAATAAGGTGATTTGTTCTCAACTTCGGTAGAAAACCAATCCAGGCCATGGCCAAAGACTTCTTGCCAACTTCATGAGCAGAAAGCACTTGGCTATTCAAAGTTGCTGTGTGTGTGTGTGTGTGTGTGTGTGTGTGTGTGTGTGTGTGTGTGTGCAGAACCTGGACAGGAGGACCGAAGTCCAGGATGAAACCTGAACTTGATTGGCTCATATCTAGGTATTTCCTTCAGAAGTGGCGGTAACTTTGATCTCTGCCCCTTTAGGGAATGACTGAAGACTGAAGGGAAAAAAAAGGATCACAAAGGATTGCTTCATGCTCTGCCTTAGAAACCAACAAATGCCCTCCTCACTGGCTCATTTTAAAGATCAAATAAAATAATGCATGAAAGCACAGAGGCCAATGCCAGAAATAGAGGCAGCTATTACAAGTAGGAGACCACAAAAACTATTTGTTGAATTGATTATGTCATTTTGCCGAATTGTCTACCTGGCTTTGATTCTTTTGTCTGCCCTGTAGGAAACTAAGTCTGACACCCCACCATGGAATTTGAAAGAGATCACTGCATTTTAACCTCCTTAGAAGACTCTGTCTATGAGCCTTGTGCAATCAGGACACAAAGGTAAAACTCTCCGTAGGTTGTTTTGAAAAGCCGAGGCACCACTCTAATTGCCTGCCAGGAAAGAAGAGTCGTGTGGCTTGCTTGAGCGCTAAGAAGAACTAATATGGAAAGGATTACACGAATCTTAGTTCTGTTGGTTCTTTGAGAATCAAACAAGTCTGACAATGCACCCTGGACACAGCTGTGCTGGGTGTCTCAGGCAGATGAGCCTATGCTAGCCATCACAGTGATTTCAGACTCATCACCTTCCTGGAAATGAGTTCGTACTTGAAAGAGCAACAGACTCTTGTTAGCTCTCTCTCTGCTCTTCTAAATAATAGCAAGGAAAAATGTTCTTGCCAAGGTGAGACTCAGATGAATTTTGTCAGTTGGTATGTTTGGAAATGTAGGGCTACCTTCATAAGCACTGGCCATGTCCCTGCTCAGGACTGAGTCTACAGTGCTGGGAGCTGCCAATGTAATCTGTGACTCTCCACATGCCCCAAACCCCAATGGACCACTGGAAGCCCAGACAATGATAAATGACTCCACCATTGGCACGTTTTTCTATAAATGTAAGTTCTCACATTAGCTGCGTAAATATTTTTATTGGACACTTGTACTGACCTTTAAGAGTACTTAAGGAAAATGACATTTAAAGAAAGATTGAAAGAAGCACAAAGTGTAAACTGTCGACTCAGACCCTGGATGGTCTGGCTGTCACTTATAAACACTTCCTTATCTGAACCTTATCTCCTTTTCTATGTCTACTGAAACTTTGATTTTTCTCTTATTACAGGGTCTGGAAAAAAACATGACTTATAAGAATTGGTCCTTGGCTTGCTGTGTGTTAAGAGTCCCGTACATGTCAGCTCTTGCTTGACCTGAAAGTCTGTGATTCCCAGCCTGCTTCTTACTAAATTTTATACTCTTTTCCATTCCATTATCCTGCTCTGATAAGCAACAGGAATTAGCCTTATATTTTCATTTACTGTTTATATTTCATATTTCTTTATTTTCCTTAAGATAGAAAATATCTATCACTTATTTTCTGAACATACATAAACTTTGCATTCAAATATAAGCTGAATCCTTGTTTAGATTGGCCTCAAAATTGGTGATTTATTCAATGAAATATGTCTGTCCTCAATATTTCAGCAAATTCCATCTATTCTTGGTCAGAGCATACAAGCTAACACTGCCCATACAATTTTCCCTAAAGTCGTAGTCCTCAACCTGTGGGTAACGACCCCATTGGGTCACATATCAGATATTTACATTAGAATTCACAACAGTAGCAAAGTTAGAGGTATGAAGTAACAATGAAATAATTTTATATTGGGGGGGGTCACCAGAACATGAGGAACTGTGTTAAAGGTCCAAAGCATTAGGAAGTTTGAGAACCACGGCTCTAAAGGAAGTAATTGTGATTCTAATTGTTTTCTTCCATTTTTCTTTTGCAGGGCTATGAACTGAATACCTGGAATTGCATATTTTAAGAAAACACTCTACCACTAATCATTTGTTTGTTTAGTTATTTAGTTAGTTGATAGGAGCTGATAAGATGGCTCAGAGGGTAAAGGCACTTGCCACACAAGCCTGATGACCTAAGTTCAATCCACAGAACCCACAGTGGGAGAAAAGATCCAATTTCTAGAAGTTTCCCTTTAACACCCACTTTCACACCACTGTGCTACGCACACATAATAATAATAGTACTAACAATGATGATTTTTAAATTATTTTTTTAGAGAAGAGTCTTGCTAGGGATTATGAGACAATGGTCACAATGACTTTGAATAATGGTCCTTGAATTTACTGCATACCATTTATGATTGTCACTGAGAGACACCAAGCTTCTAGAAGAAAAGCGAAATTACTTTTGAGACAGAAACTGAGAAGATACTTAATGTTGTATGTTGCCATATGAACAAAATATTTGCTTGGACTTTCTTTTGAGCAAAGCTATAAATGTGTCACTATATTTCTAAACACATCTTTTTCTTTCTGCCTTCAAAATCTATTTTAAAATCAGCTGAGTTCTAAGAAGGCATCCCAGGGAACTGTGCTTTTACTGTGGACCAAGAAAACCCATGTGGCCCCTGGTACAGTACCTTCACTCAAATCTTTCAAAACAAAATGGGCTTTCACTGCATGGACCAAGATCACAAATCAACTCTTTAAGATGGTTTTTAAGTCATTGTAATGTTTTATGAACACTAACATGTCTGGCCATCCTTGTATTTATACTAAAAATGTCTTAGATGAACATTAATTCTGTCACCTGAATAACAGCTACATCAATTTCAAGATTTTGGTAGATAACCCATAAAAAGATCTTGTTGTGTAAAGTATAGTTAAAGATATCTTCTACTAAGGTGGATAGAGTTGGTCTCTAAATGGTTGGTGTTAAGAAATTGGATAAGCTGTGGGTCTCTGCATCTGTTTCTGTCAACTACTGAGTAAAGCCTCTCTGATGACAGTTGGGGTAGGTACCAACCTATAACTATAGTAGACTATTAAGGGAATGATTCCATTGATTTCATTTATTTTTGCCAAGCATGTTTTGTTCTTTCTTAGGGCTGTGGTGTATCCTACTCTGGGTACTGGTCCTAAGGGGTGAGCTCCATCTCAGGGTATGGGTCTCCAGCTAGGTCAGTCATTAGTTGGTCACTCCCAAAATTTATATGCCATTTTTACCACAGCACATCTTGTAGGCAGGACAAGATCCATATCCAAACATTAGGCAGAGCTCAGGGAATCCAGTTGAAGAAGGAGAGGAAGGATTTCAGGAGACAGTGGTTTCAAGGATACCACAAGAAAACCAACAGAACCAACTCACCTGGGCTCATAAGGCTAACAGAGACTGAATAGACAACCAGGGAGCCTGCTAGACTGACCTAGGCCCTTTTGCATATATCCTGAAATTGTGTAGTGTGCTCTTCTTGTGAGACTCCTAACAATGGGAGCAGATGCTGTCTCAGACTTCGTTGCCTGCTCTTAGAACCTATTCCTCCTAGCGGATTCTCTCAGGCAAACTTAATAGAAGAGGAGGTAGTCTCACTGCAAGTAGACATACCATGGATGGCTGATATCCATGGGAGGCCCTCCCATATCCAAAGAGAAATGGAGGAGCAGGAGTGGATGGGGTTGGTGGGGAAGAAGAACTGGGAGAAGAGGACGGAGAGGAAACGTGGGTGGGGTTGTAAAAACATAAACATTAAAAAGGTGGAATTGAATAAGTTCATATAAGAATACAAAGTTATGCCATTTTGAAATGCTGTACTGCAACTTGTTGGAATGTATTAGGTATTAAAAATCCCATGTCTGTATGTTATAAAATAGGAACTGATCATCAAGAGAAAGACAATGTGGTGTGGAATAGTACTGGGTATTTGGAGAAAGAAAGAGAGGGAGAGAACAAAGGTGTGCCTCCATTCCCTATAGGGTACCTTACAGTCACTGCAAATAGCTCACATTTGAAGTAATGTCAGAAGCAAGTAGAGAACATTTCACTCAGTTATAATAATACCGTATTTTTAGGCAATAGATTAAATTTACCTTCACTCTGAAGACAGACAAATCTGGTTTATACCCAAGGCAATTTTAGCTCTCGTACCTGTATTTCTTTGAAAAAAAAAAAAAAAACAAACAACAAGGATCCTAATCTTATGCATAGTATGTTCTAGAATTAAATAAAGTGTCATAGTAAAGGCCCTAGCAAGGTAGCAACAAAACCACAAGTGGATGGTTAATAGTACTATATTCTTCATGGACCATCTTTTTACTACAGCCCTGGCACATAGTACCAAAATCAACTCGGTATGGTTATGCCATGATGCCTTTTGATATCACACTTATACTCTGAGGGCATTATTAAGTAAAATAAGAGGTTATAATAGTCCATATCTAAGATAAATACTAAGAGACTGGTAGGTGGTTGGTGTATATATACATCATGGATATGCTAGGCAAAAAGATGGACTGTAAAGGATTTTATAACAGTACTAAGAATGAAATGCAACTTCAAGCTCATGGACTGTTTGTTTCTTGTCTCTGTTGATACACAGAGAAGAGAGTCCATGTTGAGAAATAAGAACTTAAGCTACAACCTAACATAATACCCCATTCATGAAGCAGAGATGCCACTCAGAGACAGATGGGCCACTGTCCTTCCCTTTCTCTCTTGGTACAGTGGTGACATGGTTTAGCACAGATCAAGAAGGAAATCAAGGACACCAAGTTCTAAACTTACCCCAGTGTCAGGTGATGACTTGGATGGACAAACTGCAGCAAAGTCCAAGTACAATGGCAGTAAGAAAAAGACAGGAAAAATTCATAGCACCAAAAGCTGGTGAATGTGAAGTTATAGCAGATGGAATGTGACTTACCAAATAGACAAGGTTTCTTTTGATGCTGATAAAACATACTTACAATAGATTGAGGTGAAGATAGTTGCTTCACTATGTAAATAACCTAAAAACCAGTGACTTCTGGGTTATGCACTGGTAGATTATCTACATGAATCATACTCTATTAAAACCACTTTACAAGAAGTGAGAGTGGGGCTCAGAGATGGCTCAGTGGATAAGAGCACTTATACAACCATGTAGATCTGAGTTCCAATCCCCTTACACACACAAAAGTCCAGGAGTGTTTGTATGCACTTGTAACCCTAGTGTTGTGCTGAGTGGAGTCACAGGGATGGCTCAGGCTTCCTGACTGGCAGGCTAGCCTTCAGGTTCAGTGAAAAGTTGTGTCTCAAGGGAATTACAGAGAAATAGCGTAGAACACTTGACATCCTTCTCCATCATCTGCTTATACAAGGACACAGGAACCATCGATACATATGCATGTGCACACACACACACACACACACACACACACACACACACACACACAGAGAGAGTCACACACATACACACTCACACAGATTACACACACACACAAACATTAAAATTAAAAAAATAAGAATTAAGAATGCAGACAGAAAAAATTACTGTGCTTTGGTTCCATCAAAATTAAGCCTAAGAGCACACACAAGTGAAACTTGAGAATTCACCTGTACATTACCTCCTAAGACAGGCTCTAAATCAGTGGACAACAAAATGGTTAATACTACTTTCCTACAGTTTGGAATTTTCCATTCTAGTCAGTGTGATCAAAACTCCTAGCAAGCTTTAATTTGAAATATCTGAGGCTGACTCGGAAGTCACAAACAAGCAGGCTTTTTATCCCTTTGCTCCTTCCTGGCTTCTTTTTCAATATTCCCCACTGGAGGTGAATCCTGTCTCATTTGTCACATTCTTCACAGTGCCAGTGTTTAATTTCAATGAAAGAGAGCATGAAATCAACTTCCAAGAGTAGTAAAGGGTATTGATAATAGAAGCAATCTCAAACCTTACTGAGGAAAGAACAGAACTGCCAAGAGAGAATTTGATGATGGTATCAAAAGTGATTTTTAACTGAACAAAAAAAATAGAACACAGAAAGCTTCTATCCTCTGTTCTAAATCCAGTTGTGGAGAATGGATTGCCTAAAGTGAAGCCAGGGCCCTGAAATGCTTTGGAGGGTAAAAGTACTGTTGCACAAGGGCACAAGGACCAGAGTTAATCCCTGGACCCTGTGGTGGAGGGAGAGAACCATTCAGAGAAGTTGTCTTCTGAGCTGCATTTGTACACAGCAGTACACATGCACATGCCCACATTTGCATAGGCATATCACGCACATGCACACACACACACACACACACACACACACACACACACACACACACACACACATCACAAATAAAATTTTGAGAATTTAGAAAGGAAAACCATTAAAAATTGTTGGTACCTGGCAGAATTTCATGATTTTTAAAACAGGCATGTTCTGAATCACATCACACATTTCTGGAAAGCCCAATGACTGTGACTTCTTCATTTTCTGTGATTCATCAATCCAAGCCTTGCTCATGTGTCTACCCATGAGCTTTGAGTAGTTTCCAAAATTCCCAATCAACCTTTTATATGAAGACAGTAATCCATGACATAGATTTGAGTTTATCTTCTATGTTTTCACACCTTCTAAGAACTGGGAGTAAAACTTTTTGAAATAATGTTTATAAATATTTTATTTTGAATGTCTTTCAGTGGTCTGTTTCCATTTAAATGATCAAAATGCCTCCAAGACCTAATCTCACCTTCAAATACCATATTTAATATGAAATATATGGCATTATATACATCAACCAGCTAAATCAATAAAATTACTTTTCAAATGAAAACTTGGAGAATTATGGCAATCTCTGGGCATATCAGAGTAATTATCTCTAAAATTGTTTGTCAAGCAATACTAAGTGTTTACTCCCAAATCATTTGTTAACTATATAGAAAGAAACGGTGCATTATAAAGCAAATGCTTTGTAAGCAGACTGAAATTTGAATCACTAGAACCTAAAGAGTTTTATGCCTTTGCTAGAAGCAAATATACTAGAAGAGGCCTTGTCCCCATGCCTGACATATATGGAAGAGACACCTTTCTTGCACCTGGGTAGGTCACCATTAAGCCTCCTCAGCATGGATCAGCTTCCAGTCTATCTTTTGCCATATGTCCATTTATTAAAGGTGAATGTTTTTACCAGTATCAGTTGGTCCAGGACATTTATGCTCTTTTCCCACTAGATACTAGCTTATGTATTAATTGTAGCTTCTATTTGGACTGTGTATAATGCCACTAGTTGCATGCAAGTACTACAAATATTCCCTCCCACATTCTGTCTTTTCTTTCCATATTTTGAACAGATTAAATTTTTATTATAAACCAATTTATCAAATATTCTTCAGAATTGACACTGTGTCCTCTCTAATACAACTTTCCTACTGTAAGGTAATAGAGCTATGTCCCTGTTACTCCCAAATGTTGTATTTTATCAGTATAATGGAATAGAGTTTATCTAAACACATGTATATACTATGTTGTATTTTACTGCTAAGTCCTAATTAGAAATCCACAAAACATTTATTTTTGTGTATGAATGAAAGAATAAAGATTTGGGCATTCTGGCAAGCAATATATACAACAAAATATCTCTTTACAATTCAGTGTTAAAAATTCACAGTAGTGACCATGCTTTATCGGAGCTGTCCTTAACGATGTTGCTCAGAATGGTTTCCTCCCAGATGATGACTGAGAAACTAATTTTTAAAAAAATGGTCCCGAGTACCACAAGAGTAATAGAACTGTGCTGTCTTCTGGGATTTTGTTTTTTACTTTTTTGTTGTTTTTGTTTGTTTGTTTTTCTGTTTTTGTTTGTTTTTTTTTAAATGGAGTGTGCTGGATGTCTCTACAATTTTGTTCAAAGGACTACAGAACCTGGAAAAACTGTTGCTGCTATTGATGCATAACATATTGCCATTATTGCTCTTTTTATAATACATAAATATATACATATATATATATACATATATATAAGCTAAAAAATAAATAAATAAATCAAATTACCAAATATATGTAAGTGTACCTACATTCCATTTAACCTATTTTTTACTAGATTGCTAATGTTGGCTCTCTGTTTACGTTAATAAACAAATCAATATTGAGTGGCTTCAAACAAATCTCAGACTGCTCTGGACTGACTTGTTTCAGCTAAATTGTGATTATTTGGATGTTGCCAAGTGAAGCTGGAATTGAGGCTATCTGGAGCCTCAAGGGGATGGGATATCAAGAATGACTTCTTTATTATCACATCTGGTTCTTAAGATCAAATGGCTAGAACAGTTGAGTCTGAATGGGTAGGCATTCCTTCTCTGTGCATGACCTCCCTACTGGCTAACAGGACCTTCTCTGTTTAAACTTTGCACATGATTTGCTCATTCTCTAACTTTTGCCTTAGAAACTTGAACATATTAGTCATGATTATTTAAAATTATCCAAGAGTCATGATGTGCCTGTTTAGATGTTTGTTTTATATCTCTTAGCTTCCACTTTATCAATGTTCTTTTATGTCTCTTAGTTTTGTGTTTGAAGTCCTAAGACGTGGAATGGAACAGTAGATACTGGAAATACATACTTTTAATCTAAGATACTAATATCTACTTCCTAATGCTATAAGTGTGGAAATTTTGTTAGTTAGAAATTGTGTTGAACTAAAGAACTCCATTTATGCAGTAGTTAGCCTTGGCTCACCAGAATCATCATAATTTAGATCTTATGCTTGAGGAATGGCCTAGTCAGCCAAGTGACTGTTTCTCACCGTCTGTTCCTGCTTAGGCTGTGAGCCTTTTCCTTGGCCTAGAATCTGCTCTTTGACAAGCCACATCAAGTGAACCAGCTTCCAGTTTCAGTAAGACTATGTTCACCCACTCAGTTGAGTGCTGAGGACAGAAAGGAGGAGTATTTCCTGAGATTTTATAGCGCCCAGTGTTTAGCAGCTTTAGAAGTATAACTGAAGATTTGGCTGGCCTGAATGAACACAGACAGTATGTACCCCAGATAAACTAATCCTGAACTTCTAATGTCCCACGGGAGCTCCTTTCTCTAGATTTTGTGCTCTGTGTTTGAGTCAAAACTAGCTTTAGAATTGCAATTTACTTAGATGTTGTCATCTTGAAAGATGAGAACAGGGCCCTCCACGCCTGTTGTCCTCTCCCTAGCTAAAACTAGAAACCTCTGCAGGACTCCAAACGTCCTTTTGGTGTCTCCAAACATTGTCAGAAGCAGCATTGTGGGTACCAAACTTATTCTAATATGTAAGAAACTGGGGCATAGTGTACAAAGCATGGACATTTGCGAATAAATAAGTTATATATAATAATTATATATATAATATATAATATAATAAGTACAGGCACAAGAGGGGCACAAGTACAAGCACTATTATATAGTATTGCATACTATACAATAATGAAATTAAATTAAATATGTTTGTTTGTATACAAATTTGATAGGCCTTGGAAATAAACCTTAAAACTTGGAAATCCTGAAACAGATAGGAGCTGGTGTAAAAAAAAAAAGCATTGACATTGTGCATTCAAAAAAAGTTTATAAAAAGCAACACTACAGATCTACCCTGTGTATTTTCATGTAGATACCAATGGCATCTTAACATAGTAGGGACTGAGAGATAAAGTACCACCTCTTCATAAATTTTGAAGATTTAAATTTCTATTTTAAAAATAAGCTAATTTTCAAGGGATGGACTGTGAAAGATCTTTGCTTTGCCTTAGCCATAGTACAGCCTTTCTTTTCCATTTTATTTTTGGCATGGGAACTTCCATGTTCTTTCCACATTTATTTTATTTATATTTAGTCAAAACATGCCAGATCTGTTCTGACCAGAGTCCTCACAGGAGTCCACCACCCCTAAACTTGTTTGGCTCTCAGTCCTTGTGAATAGACTTCATCATTCCCATTTACGACCATGGACTTCTTCCTGTTTCATGTGACACACTGTGTGCCCACACATGTGCGTGTGTGTGCCTGAACACGTTTATACAGAGACGCTCACCTGTGCTGTTGTGCTAGAGGACAGCAGTTAATATTAAAATGTCTTACCTCGGTTGCTTCTCCATCTTTCTTTTTTTTTTTCATACAGGCTGTCAGACCTGAAACTCGCTGTTTTGGCTACACTGACGGCATGGTAGAAGACTGAGGATCTGCCTGTCTCCATCCACACATTGGGGGCTGTAGGCACAAAGGCACACACCTCTGTTCCCAGCTTTCACGTGCATTCTGGGTATTGAATTCCTTTCTCATATTTGGATATGAAGCACTCTACCAACTAAGCCTTCTCTCCAGCCCTCATATCATATTTCTTCTGATTAGTTTTGTTTCCTTTATTAAAAAGTGTAATTGTGGTATTTCCTCTTGTTAAATGTTAGTGACTGGCTTGTACCTTCTACTTTGTTCTCCTTTACTTGAAGACGCATTTCCCTTTTTGCTGTGAGTCCTGATGCTGAACAACACATTTCACAAAAGCTTCCATTTGGGTGCTTGCTTCCCCATCCCCACCTGGGTTTCTCTCTGATCCCAAATAAAACACTTTGTACACCAATTAATGATGTCATTTGACTTTCCATGCCCTTAAACCCCTCTAGTCTGGCAATAGATGTTGAAAAGAAAACCTAAGCCAAATGAAGCAACCCTAGCTGATGGAGTGCCACGATGTGACAATGTTCTATGAACTAGGAGGATCGGATCTTTCATTTTGTAGAGGTGGGTTCCACAATTTCTACATTTAATTGAAAACATCCCTACATACAATACACAAAGATGTGTAGTGGTATAAATGACATAATAAGGTTTTACTTCTCAATTTTAGGGGGTTTCATTCACTCTCATTAACCACAGTCTACTTACATGATAGTACCAGCCAGAATGGAATGTGGAATTAATATATGATAAGTGTTGAAGCTGTTTCTGTCTCAGTTTCCATATAATATAGGAGTATGAAATCAGAGTCCATTTTTCACTGCTTTCTCTCACACACTTACACACTGCACACTGACAGCCTAGTCTAGGGGCCAAGCTGTGCTGTAAATTCATGCTGATTTGTGAACCTTTGGAGCATTGCAAGGCTCTGTCCATTCAATTTGCAGAAACATTCATGCCTGAGGTCCTGAGAATGCAAAAAATAATAATTTGGTGTAGATATATAGGAATTCTGAGCTTTGGCTGGGAAGGTAAGATGTAACATATGCAATAAGGGTAAAGAATAGGAAAGAATAAAGCAGAATTTACTGGCTTTCCTATTCTACCTCTACTAACTGGTTTTTGCCTTTGTTTTTTGCTTTTAGATTACTATCAACAAATTCTAACTCTATTCTATGTATTTTCTTTGACTTTTTTGTTTTGTGTAGTTCCAAGGGACTGAAACTATCTCTATCAGAATGACACTATTGCATAGTGATTAGCATTGAACACTGAGTAAATACATAAATTTAAGACTGTGCTCTGATTTTAAGTAATTGTGTGAATTTCAGAAAATTATTTAGACAAAACTTTATTCTGGTCTGCTGTATAAATTGAGAAATACAAGAAGACCAAAGAAATAAAACACACATGGGTATATGTGCTGAATATTTCTGTTTGCTCATCCCCCTTTCTCCTATTCTCTTGCTATTATTTTTCTATTTTCTCAGTTCTGTTTTGTGCACAGATGAATTAATCTCCAGAACTCATTACATAAAATACCTTTCTCTCTGTTTTTTATTATTTCTTTTATTTTTTAGCTTATACCATTTCCCTTTTCCCTCCTCCCCAAACCCTTCCATATACCCCTCTCTGCTCTCTTTCAAATCCATGGCCTCCTTTTTCATTAATTGCTGTTATATAAACATATATATATATATGGATATATATATATATATATATGGATATGTATACATATATATCTTCCTAAATATATAAACACAACCTGATCAGGCTGTATGACACTTGCATGTATGTTTACACTGATCATTTGGTATTGAATAACCCGTTGGTGTGCTTTTCCCTGGAGAAGATCATTTCTCCTTCTCTCACCATTCCTTAGTTACCTGTAGTTCTTTGTATCAGACCTTGTGGCTTTTCCCTGTCCACCCTAGCAGTTCTCCTTGTTAAGCTCATGATAGTGACCAGCATGGCACAATCACTCTAAGGGTGCTGTGTTGGCATAGAAACCTTGGTGGTGATCATTAGCTCCCTAATTGGACTTAAGACCCATTCAACAATAGGGTAATCATGCCTGGTACTGGAAACCTAGCCAACAAGCCAGTTAAAAGACCTTTGAGGAGAAGCTATAACCCCACTTTACTAAACTTGCTGTCTTTAAAATTACAGTTAATTGCCAAAAGTTTTCAACAAGAATGTGAGAATTTTTTGGTGCCTTCCTTTCTGTTCTAACTTTAGGTCACTGGGGTGTTCTGGCACAAGTAGGCTGAGCTCCTTTCTTTCTCCACCCCATTTGGAACCTACTGTCTGTGAACCCAGCTGTGTCTGTATTCTGGAAGTGCTAGTTACTGTCCTTGATTCTTTGTGTTGCTGTTATTTCCAGATTCCAAGCATCTCAGCATTATTTATTCAGTTTCAAACCCATTCCACAATTTTGAAATAACTCATTTCATTCCAAAAGAGTCTTTTAAAGAAATCCAGTTAATTCTAATACTTGATGATTCAATAGTATGCACTTCATCATTATGTATACTTAAGTATGCTTCCTATTAACCTTCATGTACACAGTGGTTATTGTTGATTTCATATTCTTCTGTATCTGAAAAAATATCCCTATTGTTGAATCTCTTCTTCTTATGCCATTTTTCTCTTTAAAATGCAACAGGAAGAAATGTAGATAGGCCTCAAGGTTTGAAACATAGGTCATAATTTTTAAATGGCTTGCATGTTTTAAGCAATTTTAAGATTTGATTATTATTATTTACTTAAAATACATTGAAACTAACTCTTTAAGAAACAGTCAATATTCTCTCTTTCTCTCTCTCTCTCTCTCTCTCTCTCTCTCTCTCTCTCTCTCTCTCGCGCTCACACACACTACGCACACACACACACACACACACACACACACACACACACACACACACACACACACACACTTTCTAAAGCACAATTTAGAAGGAAAACTCTAAAAAATTTTCTTTAAGCCATCTTCTACATTGAAGATCAGTTCACTTAAAATTTTCTGCTATCATTTGGACATTCTTTTTATCCAACAAAAGCAAGCATCTCTGGTAGCCAAGCATGCCCTTGGCATCTATGAAATTCTCTGAACATCCTTCCAGATGTCTTGATTCTGCAGAGTGGAAAAAATAAAATGTTTGACATCATCTTAGGACCTGTGAACTTTTCTCTACTCCTTTACTCTTATGACTAAAAATAAAAGCAGGGAAAAAAGAAGGGCTGGAATGATGTCTGAACTGCTAAATCTCAGAGCAGTACTGTTCTTTTAGACGATGCCTATGTTTTACACTTACTGACAGAAGTGCATGCTCCAAGCCAAAAGAGAAAACAAATGTTTACTATCCAACTGGATGGCTAGCCACCAGCAATACTGGATTGGTTGACAAATACAAGAAAACCTTGGCTGGAGGCAGTACTATGAATTCAAGTTCAATAACATTCCTGCATCTACATCTATATAAATGAAAGAAAACCAACTCAACAGACACTCCAGCCTTATTGCCATGGAGGCTAAGAATCCCAAGGAACAAAGAAAATGAGCATAATCATTGTCAAACTTACCATCTCTCTGGTGTGCACACTGCTGTCTCCGTGATTACTTTTTAAGTACTTAGCTCCCTTTGACAAAACCAAAAATTTCGGTGAATAGTTGTACCAGGAGAGGGGGAAGAGAAATAGGAGGAGGAGTGGGATTGGGAACAGGAGAAGAACTAAACACACAGGCCATACCATGAGGAGTACACTTTGGAGAGTGGGTGTGCTTTCTCCATGGTTGTGGATCTTCTGAGAAGGGTCAACTGGTAGCTAACACACTTGATCCAGAGACTGCCCAAGGCTAAGCTGAGTTTGGTGATGGAGCTCCCCAAGTGCTCAAATATCTAAACATCAGGGCCTCCAGGGCGCTTAGAAAATGAGATTCTCTAAGACTTTGAGCCAGTTCACCATTAAACTGCATCTTGAAAAGGCTAAAAGTCAAAACTGTGCCCAAATATGTATTCCATTCACCTAGTAGTTTTCCAAATGCTACACATTTACCACTAAAACACATGGATTAATATGACCATATACATTATCCAAAGCAATACAGTTGAAAGTGAAAATCAATTTTATTATTAAGTTTTTCCCCAAGACAACAGGACCAAACCAAGGACAAACCAGGATCACCCAAACACCATTCAACACAGCTTGCCTGTTAGTAAGACATGAGGCTAGAGGAAACAGGCAGTAACAGCAATCTGACAATGATGTCACTTATGCTTTCTTTTCTGATTTAAGTATCCATATTATCCCAGTACATGAGCTAGCCTGTTGGAGCCCACTCCCCAATGTGGGATGCCATTCTCAGTCATAATGCATGGGGAAGTGACCTGGCCCTGCCACAATCTATTGTGTCAGACTATGTTGACTCTCATGGGAGCCCTTACACATGAGGAGTGGACTGGGGGTGGGCTAGGGAGAAGGCAAGAGAGGAAGGGAGGAGATGAGGGGGTAGAAGGGAGAACTGTGCTTAGAATGTAAAATGAAATCAATTTTTAAAAAAATATGGAAAAAGAGAATCACCTCTGCAACCTACTTGGCCAATTAGATGCCACAGTGCTGTTCCTGTGGTGATATATTATTTATGATTTAATAAAAACCACTGGAGATCAAAATACAAAGCTGTCCACAGCCATAGAGCCAGGCAGTGGTGATGCACACCTTTAATTCCAGCAGCCACACTAGCTAGCCACAGAGGCCAAGAGGTTGTGATATGTACCTTTAATTCCAGGACTTGGGAGACAGAGGCAAATGGATCTCTGTTAGTTCAAGGCTACACTGAGCTACACAAAACTGATCCAGTTTAAAAGAGAAACAGCTCACACAAAGGTGATCTCAGCACTTGTGATCACACATACTTAATCTCAGCACAAGGGAGATGGAGACAGGAGTGATAGACAGGAGTGATAGAGCTGGGCAGAGAAAGGAATATAAGGAAGGAGGAGACAGGAACTCAAGGATTGCAGTCTGAGACTTGGTGGAGAACAGTGCAGTCTGCGTTGCACTCTAAGGATTCATGAAGACAAGATCGCCCAATTCAGCCTGAGGTAGAGGTAAAAGCTAGTGGCTACTTTGCTTCTCTGATCTTCAGCTTGAACCCTAACATTAGTCTCTGGATTTTTATTATTCATGTTACAAGTTCCTTTGCAAAAATTTGAAGATCAAAGCAAAGAAATGTGTTGTCAATCTTTTTATACACACTATCATGATATGAGGCTAAATATTCTGCAAGTTTTAGGACTACACTTACTACTTATTAAATGCTGGGTTTGATTTATGTGTGGAAGGACATATATAAGCAATCATAATCTAGGTCCTGAACCGTGAAGACAGTACTAATTTATAAAAATTCAAAACACTAAGCAGAATAAAATAAAATTCTCAAACAAAAGTAAATAATAAATAAAAATATTCAAAGAAAAGAAGTTGAATCCAGGTCTATTTGCTATCCTATATGTTTCCCATATACCACACAACAACAGAGATCCTTCTGCACAGGGGCTTGGTAAATTATTTAATTGGGCTTCTTGCCTAAACCTTAATTATGTTAATCAATATAGGCATTCCCAGTAACACAGGTGTTAGAATAAAATGTCTTGATTGATCCAGCCATTTGCAATCCCAGGATCCAGTAAAAGACAGACATTGAGAAGCTGTGTAAGCCTAGTCAACTCTGTCAAAATGCATTTTCTTTTTGGTTTTTATTTTCCCATAAACTCTAGCCTGCAGGATCAACTGTCTCCCAGTGCACAGGCATAATCCATTTCCCAATGCATAACAAGTTTATGTGGGGAGTTCCTTACGCAAGCAACTTTCTGAGAAACGTAATAGGCTGCAAGGAAAGGAGCTGATGGTTTCTGAGCAGTGTGAACAAGGTATGAGGTTGCTGCACCTTTGGGAACAACAAGATAAACCAGCCTGTCATCTAAAATTATACCTGTCGCAATACAATGACACAGTACACATGCTTTTATTTTCCCATAGACTATGATACTCAATTGCTTTTCTTCTTTGAAAAAATATTGTTCTTGCCCTTGGTTTAAAGTCTGAGGATTCAAATTTTAGATGTTAGTAGTGCTGCTAGTTGTTGAAAAGCACATAATAAAAGTTGAAAAATTATCTGTGTTATAAGCTAAACAAATACAATGTATCCCAAACCTAACAGTTATATGCATAAATTTGAATATATAAAAACTTGAATTATCCACTAGGAAAATAATGTATAGCCATAGCCTTGGTCTTTTTCAAGGCAGAATTTAGTATTATTTTTCCATAATAGAGTGAATTCTGTGCATTCTCTAATTCAAATTAATATATGAATATTATCTAAATAAGCAGAAGATTAAAATTTCCCTTTTTGACATGG
Source organism: Cricetulus griseus (assembly GCF_003668045.3). NCBI lineage: Eukaryota > Metazoa > Chordata > Mammalia > Rodentia > Cricetidae > Cricetulus > Cricetulus griseus. The sequence goes on from NW_023276806.1 coordinate 191,896,135, forward strand.
GGAGTCCTTTAGGTCTCATACATCCAGTCATGCCTTATTTTATGGAGTAAGGGATCAGAAATGAGACATCCTAAAGCATTCACACTGCTAAAGTGTATTATGAGATCTAGAAGAGTTTTCTATTTTCCAACTTAATGGTACTTGATGTTTTGAAAACCAAACAAGTTTCTCAGAAAATATATTTAATATACAATTATCATAATTGATAGATTATCTCTACTGCTGTATCCCATGGAGTATAATATAAACTAAGGAAATGAGTTTAGCAAGAGATTGACAAGTTATCAGTGACTAAAAATAAAGACTAGTTTTCTAGTGTTTAGATTCTTAGTCTAGGGTTCCTTCTCTCTGTGTGAGTGCAAATATGCACAAGAACAAAACTTAGGGAAGGAGACAGAGAATAGAGAGAAAAATGGCTTCATGCATACAAGACCAAATGCTACTTAACATCCCAATGACATAAATAATATTACGTATTAAATTTTTTATGTATGCCCTACAGCCAGTTGACTATATTTTGGTTATTTTTTAATTGTCAAAAATAAACACAGAAACTATTATAATCATGATTCTCTTATGAAACCCAATAGTAAGTATATTTTACTTAATGTTAGGACCTATAATCAAGATAATATTTACTTTTAAAAATCATCTTCAATGTATAATAATGTTGGGCATCTTTTATTGCTATGACAAAGTGTCTGACTCAGTCAAATTAAAAGAAGAAAAGTTCATTTTGGCTCACAAGTTTAGATCTTTCAGTCCATGGTCAGCTATTTCTAGTCTGTGGCTAAAAATCATAGCAGATCAAAGCTGCCTGATTCAATGGAACTAGAAAGATGAGTAAGAGGAGGAAGGGGGAGGGCAAAGAGATATACTTTCCTGGGGCATATCCCTACTTACCACCTTCGACCCTCACAGCCCATGCAGCTGTATCTCAACCATGGATTAATCCATCAATGGATTACATAGATTAATCCATCAAACAGTCCTGGCCCCGTAACTTTCCAAAAGTCCATCAGCTTTCAACCAAGCCTTAACCTTGAGGGAATATTTCAGGTTCAAAATACAATTAAAAGCATAAATATAAATAAAAATACCATCACATATTTACTAACTGCTATGCAACATGTACATTGTTCCTCTCTTCTGATTATAGGAGGATGAGTCTCAAAGAAAACATCTTTGAAAGGTTTAAGTAAACAGTTAATGAAGTATTTATTGTTCACATTTCTTTAATCAACGTGAAGGAAATGAGTTAGTGGCTTACTAAATGTGCATGAAGCCCTGCTCACAGACTAGTGAGAACAAAGGCAACTCACCATGCATTGTCTGCAAGTTGGTTAACTTGTTAAGTAGTATATAACTAATTAGTAGTTTCATCCAAGGGCTTTCTCAAAATTCATCAGACAATATATAATTTGTTCAATAATAAGATTTTTAGTATATTGGGAGAAAGTCGAATCCACCTTGGTGAAGCATGGTCTGAGAGTCCCTCACTCCTTCAGTGTGGCAGAAGGGCCAGGCACAGATGACTTTTGATCATTCCTGATGAAGAAAGGGCCAATTCTGTGGAAAGTTTATGAAGCTGTATAAACATAGTTTATTATGCCTCTAGGGTGAAAGGCACTATATAAATGCAAGATATTAAGGTACTTAATCAAAAGCACCTTTTTAATATCCTCTGTCAAGCTAAATAAACATAGATGGAGAAGAATATAATCTATCATTGCTGGACTCTCCATCAAAAATACACACAACTCTTCCATTTTTGGTCAATTCTATTTGTACAGCCTCCAGTTCCAAAGATTCTAAATGTTTGTTGAAGTTTAATGCCACCCCCTTGCCTCCCTCCCACATCACTGGTTAAATCACTTTCTAAGTGCTGGCATAAATAAAACTGCATACCGTGTCTTACACAGTTGCTACCAGAACTTTCAGCCAACAACAGGATAATCTCATAGTGTAAGTGCTTTCTCTGTTTTATATAAGATGAGTGGATATGAGAGTTAAGGGTATATATATATATATATATATATATATATATATATATATATATATATCACAGAAAACTGGGATGGTCTATGCATGTGACACTTGAGTGGAATTAACTTGACCATCTCCTCAGAACTAGGTGGACCATGGCAATATTTCCCCATATTCCCTATAGATGGCAAGGTCCAAGTTGAATGGATTTAGTGGCATTACCAAGAGTTCCTGTCCTTTTTAGAACAGTACCTTATGTTTGGTTTGTTCACAATCCCCTGGCACTCCTTGGGTACATGCTATGATTTGAGTGTGAAATGTCCTCCACAGACTGTGTTTAAATACTTGGTACCCAGCTGGTGATGTTATTTTGGGAGTTTGTGGAACCCTTTAGACACGGGGCCTAGCTGGCAGACATAAGGACATAGAACTGGGGCTTTAGCATTCTATCTGTGAAGCTTCAGGCTAAACTCTCTGTGCTGTGGTTGGCACCACACTAACAGACAGACATCTGTGCTACCACATAGAGCCCAGCTATCGTGCCTTCCCCACCACAATGAACTGCAACCCCTTTAGTTATGGTTCAAAATAAACTCTCGTCCTTTAGGTCACTTCTGTCTTGCATTTTGTCACAACCACAAAGAAAGTAACTTATATAGTACAAGGAAGGCACATTTTGGTAGGAATGGAAGGGTATGAGATTTATCCAACATACCACACAGAGAGAGAGAGAGAGAGAGACAGAGACAGAGACAGAGACAGAGACAGAGACAGAGAGACACAGAGAGAAACAGAGAGACAGAGACAGAGACAGAGACAGAGATAGAGAGAGAGTTTAGTTTAAATTGAGGTTACTGACAATATCCACTCAAGGTTCACAGGGTTCATAACATGATCTTGCTCATCATTGTAAGAACCTATATCTCTCCTATACTCTCTGTATTTAGTGTATGCTAGTTGCTGTGATAAGCACTTTCCCTGTGCTTATTTAAAGGTCCATGACTAGCAGTGTACACTTAACACACACTTTACTCTTTAATTGTAAAAAATAACATCCTGAGAGAGACATCAATAATACAGATCCCATCTCAGACCTTGACTTGGCTGAGGTTACACTCCTAACACAAAGATCAAACTGGCAGCTGTATAAGTTCCTAGAACTGATCTAGGATTGATTGCCAGACAGCATTGATCTGGAAGAACTACCAGAGACCAGACTCAAAACATAGGAAACAAAAACACAGTTTTTGTGCTGATTTTCTGACAGTGGTGGAGTCAGTTCCTCTAACTTACAATGGATAAGGTAAGAAAACTTGTTGGTTAAGGTGGGTCTTCAGCTAAAAACATATTCTTCAAATCATACACTGTATGACAGAGGACAATTAATGCTGTCCATATATAAGAAGCAAGAGTTTATAGCTTGGAAAATAAATATTTCTGGATAGGATAGAGGGGGAAATATTCAGCAATCACCCTGCAAGTATACCATTGTCAGAACACTAAGATGTCAAGTACATCTTTGTTATGAATTAACTCAGCCATTATTACAGCAGACTCACTTCTGGAGATTCATGCAAAGATCTTTAATATCTAATAAGAGTTTTCCTCTGGCCTTCTTAGGTTTGCTCCCTTTCCCTCCTCTTTTGTCCTAGTTAGTTTTTGTCACAAACCAAGATGTCTATACATGGGAAAAGGAACCTCAGTTGAGAAACATTTCCATCAGATTGGCCTGCACACAAGTCTATTATATCTATTATTCTTACTGTGTTGGAAACTTTTTTAAGGATCTGAGTTATCTTCTCATCATTGTAGACTCAGTTTAAAGGTAGAGCTCGGCACTGAGCTGCCATTAAATAAATATTGGATCTGTACATGATTTATCACATAGGCAAAGTGGATAGTAAAAACATCACAGGAATTAGAAATCACTACAATGAAACTGGCTGCTATAGATCTACATTCACTCTAAGACTTGTCCATCTCCAGTATCAGCCTGAGAGCTAGTACATTTCCACAGTCCAAGTCACTCTTTCCTGTCAAGGAAAACAGTGTCTCAGAGAGTAGAAATAACAAGGGGCCAATAACTAAGTATGTAGCCTTGATCTCGATGTAGGAACACCACATTTCTCTGACCTAACCCTTCATTGTGTGACAGCCTAATGTGAGGTCACAAAATGTGGGTTCCAGGTAACAGGGGCTTGATGAGAGCACAAGATAGAGCTCTAAGGTGTGATGTGAATTTGAGAAAGTGAAGCGAAAGCAAAAGGCATTCATAACGTAGAGAACAAAACACATGACCTATGTTCTCTTGCTTCATGGTCAAGAAGAGTAAATATTTGATCAAGAGTGAGTACATAATGAAATAAAATGGAGTGTGACATTTTGTCTAATGTAGTAGTTTTGTGTATTTCAACATTAACATTCTTAGCACAAATACTTCTGAAATCAATGTTTATAGTCAAAACTTGTTTTTGCATTGTCAGGTATTAGTGAAGGACAATTACTTACCCAGATTTTTAAAAATATCTAAGTCACATCTATTTATAGATATCTGGTTGTGTTCAGGTTCCTGACAAAACCATCTCTCTCACGCTTTTTAAGGTTAGGTCAAATTTAATTTAAGCTCTAATGCCTTGTTCTGAAGGCATTCGTTATCTTTGTGTCATGCACAATGTTAACTTGGACAAGTAGTTTGGATTCTTTTCGGGGTTCCAGTGGTCTGTGATATAATCATTCTTACTATTAGAAAATTATAACAAAAAATTGCCTCTCCAAGATGGATGGGAGTGCATTTCTAAAAACTAAGAAAGTGATGCTTTCATTATTTGGATATAGTCATAAGCAGTTCCACAGAAACAACCATATTTCTAGAACACTGCATATGTGCAGCCCTTCTGACCCAGCCATCAGCAGGGAATTCTATTTTGAGTTACCTCCTAGGAGGAAAATGATTCACACTGGACCACAGCTCTTTATTCAACCCCCTCTTCACCCCAAAGCCATTGTTTGCCAGTAGATACCCATGCTTAAAATTCATGAGGTCTGTGTCTACAGAAAATTTCTTACCATAAACCCACTGTGATTACAACCAATCTGAGAGATTTAAAATGACCAATTATATGGGATTTTATAGGTGTGTTTGCACATGTGTTCAGACATTCATGTATGTATACATACATGTGTCCGTGAGGGGAATGTGCACATGTGTGTACATACATATGAAGGCCAGAGGTTTGTGGTCTGGTGCCTGGCTTTATTGTTCTCCATCTAAGTTTCTGAGACAGGGATTCTCACCAAACCCGACGCTCACTGACTCAGCTAGGCCGGCTATTCAACAAGCCCAGATATCCTCTGTCTGTGCCTTCCCAGAACTGGAATTACAGGATCAAGTCATCACACCTTGTTTCCACTTAGCCATTAGTCATCTAACATCGGTCTGTGATCTCCGTGTTTACATAGCAAACAGTTTAGTAACTCAGCCATTTCCCAAACTCTAATTATCTGCTTTTGAACTCAATTTTAATGTGTGTGTGTGTGTGTGTGTGTGTGTGTGTGTGTGTGTGTGTGTGTGTGTGTGTGTTATCTACATGTGCACTCACATGCACAAGAAGAAGTGCTTGGCTGTGTGTCTATGTGTGGAGGCCAGATGTGGACCTCTGGGTGTCTTCCTCTATCTATGACTATCCACCTTAGTTTTTGAGACAGGGTCTCTTACGGAGCCTGGAATTCACTGCATTGGCTATACAAGCTGGCAACTGAGGAAATTGGACTTCTTAGCTCTATGCCCAAGCACTAGGGTCACAGATGTACACTTCCATGCCTGGTTTTTACATGACTATTAAGGTTCTGAATTCGAGTCCTCACAACACACATTTTATACCCTAAGCTATCCCCCCTCTCCCCAGCCTCCTGTTCTAACATTTAAACACTGGTTGAATGCTTTCTATAAACACATACCTAGAACAAGGGGAAGGGGGTCTCTTCCGTAGAAATTTCTATATGAAGCCTGGGAAATAAATTTAATACCTGGACTATAAAAACATATTTTTATTGTAATAGTTTCATTCTTAAAAACTAAGCCAGCCAAAGCAGAGGTACCAAATTCTCGGAGGCAAAGACTAATGCTACTTACAAAGAGAATTTGGGGGTTTTCCTTTGCATCTCCACCTTTCATGCCACTTGTTCAAAAGCTTCCCCACCAACTGTCTGCCTCTTCTACAATCATAAGCCATAGCCATGATGCATTGGATGACATTCATAGGACCGCTCACAAGATGTTTTGGACCTTGTCCTCTGAGAGTTGGGAACCTTGGGTACTGTTGACCATTTCTACTTTCATAAGACTCTTTTCTTACTCTAGCCCTTCTTTACAAAAGTCTCCTCTACATTTGCCCTATTTCCATATGACAAAAGACTGCAGAAAATAAAACTAAGGCAGGAAGTATTTATTTGGCATCATGGATTCAGCCCAAGGTCACTTGGCCATGATTGGGCATGTAGGGCAAGGCAGAACATGGAGGCTGAGAGCTGCTTGTGAAGAAAAGCTGCTCACTTTACAGTGACTGGAAGCACTTTGAGAGAAATGCACCCCTCAAAAGTGTAACCTCAGTGACCAAATTGCTCTAACTAGGCACCGCCCTCTAGTTTCTGCCACCTGACATCGGCCCCTTAAGCTATTGCTGGTCCATAGATAATCCAGATGGATGAGTCCAGAGCCTCATGATCCGATTGCCTTCCAAAGAACTTACTTCCGAACATGCTGTCTTGGGTACCCAGACTTCAATACAGGAGCTATCAGGGTCTTTTCAGATCCAAAGCTAATTTGCTACTATTCCTAATTTTATTCAAAAACACCATTCTTTCTATTTACCTCTAAACATTAGTAATTTAGTCATTTATGTTATCAATATAATAATGTGCATATATTTTTTCATTAGGCAAAATTATGGAAATGTATGGCTAAATAGACATCACCCTTCTTTTTGTTTCTCTAATACAAAATTCCCAGATAAACTTTTCTTCATAGTTTCCTTTCACCCTTTTGAGGCTATTAGGAATTTCAAAATGATATCTCACAAATTGACTTTGTTCAAACCAAACCTAACATCTATATCTCCAAACCCATACGCAGGTAATTTTTAACACTATAGCAAACTAACTGAGACAGGCTAACTTTACAAGAAAATTGATTTCCTCTTCTCATAGTTTTAGCAGTTCAAGACTCTGTCACTTTTAACAGTCCAGCCCTTATAAGGGCTGTCTAGACTATACTGTGTAACTTTCTCCAACATTGCTTACTGTCACGGAAGTACAAATTAAAGTCATAACTACTTATCACATCACCCGTGTTAGAATGGTTATTATCAAAAATAATTAAAGGTTTTATTTGGCTGTACATAGATAAAAAGAAATCTTTCTGTACTGTTGATGAGAAATTAATATATCCACTATAGAAAACACTACGGAATTTTCCTCAAATTTTTCTTCTTTTCTTAGTCATGAGACGAAGCTTAACATGCCAAGGTCACCCTTCAGTCTTCAGCCCCAGTTCCCTAGAAGGGCTTTACGCCCTACCTCGCGTATGTAACTAACTGCCACAGCCCAGCTACACTTCTTTAGATAGCCATAGCAAACTTCTACATATGCTGCACTTTCTTCTTTATCTATGTTTTCACTTTCTCTTTTCCTGAAGTTTAGCTTTTCCAGAATCCTTTACCAATCAAGTCTCCTCTGAATTACATTCTTACCTACAAAGGAAACCATCCACTCTCACTGTTGCTCTTTCCTCCTTTGAATACAAAACAAACCCAAAGCAAGCTAATGGGGGAAAAGTAATTTCCGAAAGCTCACCTGTACCACCACTGTTAGGGTTCTTTGGGTTGGGTCATAAGTCCGTCACATGGATTCCCTGTAGTTTAAGAGAAATTGAGACAAAGAAATTGATAAGGGTAAGTAGATTTGTTTACAGTTTAGTCAAACCAAGAAGAAAAGAACTCCAAGTATTTTAGCTAAAACCAATGTTTTCCCTGCTCTTTGGGTGGTAACTGGATGAGAAAAACTCAAGTGTGTGATCAGACTCCCATTCCACTGTGATCCACTGACCTCCACTGAGGGTCACTCATCTAGGCAAGAGTAAGATGCACATCACAGCTGCAGGCTCTATGGGGGTGACTACTTCCCCCCTTTCACCATTCCAGCTCCAGTTATCTTGAAACTGGCAGTCTCAAATGGGCCTTTGTGGGAAATTTTGACTATGTTTTCATAAATCACTGCCACATGTTCTCCTCAAACTGTCACCTCTCTCCCCAATACTGAAGTTCAGCTGACGACTTCCCCACATCTCTTTCATCAAAGAAACAGAACAACCCAAGATTTCCACAGTGTCCCACCATGAATCCCAACCACTGGCATCTGAGTTTTGCTCTCTTGCCTGTTCTCATAACTCATGTATCTGTATTCTAGATAAGAATTTTAATGCTGGATATGGGGCTTCAGAAAGAAGTAGATAAGGTTACTGTGGAAAGCTTGGGTCACTGTCATTCTCATTCATGCTGTGAACTCCATAATCACAGGCTATTGAATGTGACATCAATCTAACACGGAGGGATTTTCAAATGACAACATTAAAAAAGTTGACCCAATCCAAACTTAGACTAATTTCTCTGGTAATCATCAAAATATTAATAACTACAAATTTCAGGACAATTATCATCCAGTTTCTGATATTTGAGACTTCCTTCCAGGCATAATCCATCTGTTTTCCTGTCTTGGTAAGCAAAATCCTCCTACCAGACCACATTCACAATTTTACACTTCCTTTAGATGGCTCTTACCTCTCTCCAGTAACAGAAGTTGTAACTGTCAGTAATACCCAGAAGGAAACAGATGACAAACTGAAATTAGACCAATTAAGGCCAATTTTCAAAGATATGGCTAATGTTTATGGCTAGAAACACAGTGCTCTAATATGTGAATGCCAGTTATTAAGATCAAGGAGGACCTTCATCCATAAAAGATGAGGTGCAGAAGCAATCACAGCTCAGAAGGGACAGAATGTTCACAAGCACCAGCACCTTCTATTGGAACCTCTTCTGACAAGGCAAAGGATAGTGTTGAGGAAGTGTATTTATGTCATTTTACCAGGGCACAGAATAGAAAAAGAAGATAGGAGATAAATCTTGAGTGTTAAGCTCCATCATTGGTTAATTGCAATCTCTAAGTCAATTAAACACATTTCACAGATGGTTCCCAGCTCAATCAAAAGCACTCGGGTCATGGAGATGGAATTAGCATGTTAAAGAAGCAATATACAGCTTTCAGTTGACATCACAAAAGCCAGTTAGTGTGTGGGATACGATTCTCATTCCAGGTAAATTCCTGGGTTAATGTCTACAATTCGAGGGGGTGAAAAGTTAATCATGGTGATGCTCGTAAATTAGTCAGACAGCATAACTAACAGGGCCTAAAAATCTTTATCAAATAAGCCCATATTCTTTGCATGTAACACAGAAAGTAGATTTTGGGATGAACGACAGCTCCCTCTGGTCCTTTGTTTCTTCCAACCTTGCTCTGTCCCTTTTCCCAATTCCAGGTCACCTTTTGGCATATTAAAGCCAGCTCTGCTTTTATCCAAAGTGCCTGCTTCATATGCTGTCATATATAGGGTGCCTCTTGGAGCTCGGCCCGTGGACTCAAACGAAATGGTTTTCTGTCAGACTGAATACTAATTATGTCTCCATGCCAAAGCTAGGTCTGCATAATGACATCATTTGCAAGTGAGTTGGAAGTGGAATTGCAAATGGAGTTTGCTTTGATATTTATGGGCATAAAGAGAGTGGCACTGTGCAGCTTGTCTACCTGTCTATATTGACTTATTTGTTTTCAGAGGTTTCACTTGGAAAATCCAGAGTCCCTGGGTTATACTTTGGATTAGGTAAATTGTCCATTGCCTAAATCACTGACATCCCTTTGCAAGTCTTCAAAACTCACAACTCAAATGCCCAGAACAAGTTTTGAAACAGCAATTATTTATATTGTCAAATGCCTGGTATCCCCTTCAAGTAATCCACACAGGCTTAGCATGATTGGCATTCTGAGACAGTGTGATTTATGCTGCTGGTACCAGCACCCTCATTTCACTTCTAAAACCATCTCACTTTTAAAATAAACAAATAAATGAAAGTGATATCTTGATGGGGGAGAACATTTTGGGGTCAGGTAGAAAGCCGGTGCAAAGGAAACTCCCACAGATCTACAAGGATGACCCCAGCTAAGACTCCTATCAATAGTGGACACGTAAGTTGAAGTGGCTATTTCCCGTAATCATATTAGTAACTACCCCAATTGTCATCAGAGAGCCTTCTTCCAGTGACTGATGGAAACATGCAGAGATCCACAGCCAAGCACTGGGTCATGCTTAGGAATCCTGTTAAAGAGAGAGAGAAAGGAAGGATTGTACAAGCCAGGGGCTCAAGACCATCAGAAGGGAACCCACAGAAACAACTAACCTTGGATCATAGGAGCTACCAGACTCTGGACTAACAGCTAGTGAGCCTGCATGGGACTGATCTAGGCCCTCTACATATATGTGATAGTTGTTTGACCTACTTGTGGGACTCCCATTGGTGGAAGCAGAGCCTGTCACTAACTCTTTGGCTGACTTCTAAGAATCTAGTCTTCATATTAGGTTACCTTGCCCAACCTTAATACAAGAGGAGGAGCTTAGTCCTACCTCAACTTGATATGCCATGCTTGATGGCAACCATGAGAGGCCTGCCCCTTTCTAAAGAGAAACAGAGGAGGAATGACTTGGGGAGGGGCTCAGGGAGGTTGAAGGGAATGGAAGGAGAGGAGGGAGGGAAAACTGCAGTCAGGATGAGAAAGAAAGGAAAAGAAAGAAAAAGAAAGAAAGAGATTAATACAAAAATAAAATAAATAGTTACTTTCACTTAATTCCCTACAGTCTCAGTATTTGTTCCAATCTTCTGTAGTCTGTGCAATAGGATCAACAGTCCGTCTGAAATCACAACTTCATTTAAGCTTCAAGGAGGCTCATACATCCTGCAAAATTTCCTGTGCTCAAGGCTAGATGACTAATAAATCCATGTAATGAAAGTAATCAGAGCTTGGGATGTGGCTCCATTATAGCCCATGCTTATATAACATGTATAATAATACCCTGAGTCCAATCTCAGTACCATGAAGCAAAGAGGAGAGAAAGAAAGGCAGAGAGAAGACACACACTCAGCAATGGGGGTAAGTGATGCAAGGAACAGTATTTTGACAGAGGAGCAATGGATTGCCTTGAGCTGCCCTGGGCGACGGGCTGGAGAACTGACCCCAGTTTTTCACATTTCACTCCCTCGAGCCTGGTTGATATTTGCTTACTTGACATTTTTGTTGCTTGTTTCTATTATGTGAAGTAGAAAGTAACATAAGCTTTCTCCCAGTTAAACATGGCTAGAAGCCACATAAAGAGTATTTGCAGGAGATTAAGCAGTATGGATCACACACTAGGAAAACAGATTCTGTAATTGTTGAACAAATAGTGAAGCTAAGAAAATATCACCAGAGTCTTAAGTTCTTGCCTACTTCCTGGTGTGCTAAAAAATCATCAGTGGAACTTGTTATAATATTCAGTGGTGTGGCTGTGTTCTGGCAGTCATAAGAAGGAACTATGTTTGTATAATAACTATTTCTAGAATCAAAAATAATTATTTCTATATGGATATATTCTTTTTTTCATTTTTTTATTAAATTATTAATATTTTCACATGTACTTTCCCTCTCCCTCTCCCTCCCCCCACCCCCATTCCTTCTCCCCCACCTCCAACCTACCCCCCACCCCATCCACCCGCCACTCCCCAGGCAGGGTAGGGCCCCCAACCAGGGCTCCACCAAGTCCACCAAATCTTCCTGTGCTGGGCCTAGGCCCCTCCCCATGTGTTCAGAGACAGAGCGAATCCCTTCAAGTGGGATGGGCTCTCGAAGTCCCTCCCACCCACCAGGGCAAAACGCCAGTCCACCTCCAGAGGCTCCCAGGAGTGCAGGGGCCTCCCCATTGGCATCCATGATCAGGGGGCTGGATTAGTCCTGTACTGTCCTCCCAAAGAGCATCTGGGGTCGATATGCTTTCCCTTTTTCAGGCCAACTGTTTCTGTGGGTTTCTCCAACCAGGTACAGACCCCTTCGTTCTTCATTCCTCCCTCTCTTCAACTGAGTTCCAGATTTCAGCTCAGTGTATTTCTGTGGATGTCTGTCTCTGCTCTCATCAGCCACTGGATGAGGACTCTAGGATAGCATAGAGAGTATTCATCAATCTCATTCTAGGGGAAGGGTTTCTAGGCCATCCTCTCCTCCACTGCCCAGACTGTCAGATCGTGTCATCCTTATAGGTCTCTGGAGATCTTCCTAGTTCCAGATCTCTTCTCGGACCTATAGTGGCTCCCTCTGATATGGTATCTCTCATCCTGCTCTCTCTCCTCTATTCTTCCCCCAACTCAATATATCTGCTCCTCCATTTCTTCTCCTCTACTCTTCATCTTGTGCTCTTATTGTGGCAGCACCCACTCCCCTACCCTCATGCTCTCAATTAGCTCGGGAGTTCATGCCACTTCCCATTCCTGGGGTCCATTTATCCCTTAGAGTCATTCATGATTTCTAGTTTCCTTGGGGTAGAGGATTATAGGCTGGTAAACCTTTGCTCTATGTCTAAAAATCATATATGAGTGAGTACATACCATGTTTGTCTTTTTGTGATTGGGTTACCTCACTCAGGATGGTTTCTTCTAGTTCCATCCATTTGCCTGCGAATTTCAAGATTCCATTGCTTTTTTCTGCTGAGTAGTACTCCATTGTATAAATGTACCACATTTTCTCTTTCCATTCTTCAGTTGAGGGGCATCTAGGTTGTTTCCAGGTTCTGGCTATTACAAACAATGCTGCTATGAACATGGTTGAACATATGTCCTTGTTGTATGGACAAGCAGTATTTGGGTACATACCCAAGAGAGACTGAACTATAGTGATATCAGGCACCTGGCCCATTTCCTGTCCATGAGTCTATATAATGATCCAAAGCTCAAGCAAAGCATTCATAAGCCAGCCTTCCTGTGCCTTGTACATCAGGATGTCGGAAACTCAACTAGACTGTTTTGGCACGTGCTGCATTAAACAGATACCATAGCTGTCTCCTAAAATACATTTCCTTCCGACAGGAAACTCTAACATTGCTTTGCTCCCTGGGCCCTATCCCCATGAGTATAGTTATCCTGATAGGAAGACATTGCTCAAAGGCCAAATAACTTCTTAAAATGAAGGATTTGGAGGAAATATCCCCCCCCTCTCTCCCTCATCCCGTCCCTCCCTCCCTTGCCCCCCTCTCTCTTCCTCCCCCCTCTCTCTGTGTGGCTATATGCCTATGTGGCTGTGCATTTGTGTATGTATGGCTATGTGTGGCTATGTGGTGTCTGTAGCTGTGGTGTGTGTGTGTGTCTGTGTGTATGTGTGTGTGTGTATGTGTGTGTGTCTGTGTGTCTGTGTGTGTCTGTGTGTCTGTGTCTATGACTATGTGTATGGATGTGTGTAAGTTCTCCATTGTTTAAATCACAATGTCTATTGCTACTCTGTCATGAGCATAGCATGTCAGAAACATAGATCAATATATCTCTGTCTCCCCACAGTGCCAACATTTATGAAGCATCAGTAAATGTACAAGGTAGGTGGTTTGGTGGCAACAATGTTTCTTAAAGAAGGGAACATCAATTGAAAAAATGCCTCCCATAAGTTCCCATTGTAAGGCATTTTCTTAGTGATTGATGGGGGAGGGTTCAGCCCATTGTTGGTTATGCAATCCCTGGGCTGGTGGTCCCGGGAACTGTAAGAACGCAGGCTGAACAAGTCATGGAAGCAAGCCAGTAAGCAGTACCCCTCCATGACCTCTGCATCAGCTCCTGCCTCCATGTTCCTGCCCTGTTTGGGTTCCTGTCCTCCCCAAATTTCTTTTTGGTTATGGTGTTTCAGTGCAGCAATAGAAACCCTGTGCCAATCACCAAAACTTTTCAGTAACACCTAGAGGTTTTGCTACATGAAGTTGGTTCTTAAGCTCAGATGTGTATAGGCAAGTTTTACCAGTAACAATAATCCTCAATAAACTGGACATTGGTGAATTATGTCAGACAACAGTGCTTTAGAACTTTGATGTGGTTTGTGCATTGGAGGATGGTTAGCCCCACTGACCAGCCTTGGAGCAATAAAAACAAGCTCACATGTTTCCCTAGACTCCCCAGCTGAGAAGCACTGCATTCAGGGTTTCAGATACACTCTCATCCTCACTCTTTCTCACTGTGGCCTTAGCTACAGAATCAGTTCAGTGTGATGACCCTGGAGACCTGCAGACTTTGAAGCAGTCACCATGTCCTTCTGAAATGTCAGTAAGCCGTATCTATCCTAATGAGATACTTTCTGTTGACACTAAATTGTATTTTCTGTTCCAATGCATTTTTCAATCTATCATTTTGAACAGTGACTGTGACATATTATATTATTGCTTTATTGTTTCCTCACCTGCAAATTAAATAAGCATTTCTCATCCTTGTCTCAGTTCCTGAAAATGAGGTATCAGACACAGTGAATGACAGAGCCTTGTCAAATTAGAGTACACATTTCTATCCATGCTGGAACAGCTCAAAACCCATCACCCTTTTACTAATAAGCATGCAACCAAAAGGAATCTATAAGAGATATTGTCAATAGTCTTACTGAAAGGCCCGCTGCCTCTCTGTCTCCCCCCGCCTATGCTGATGCTGGGTGTTCTCTCTGGAGCAGCCGGGATGGGCTGGAGAGTGCAGCGCGGGGCGATAATTGTCCGGGAGCTGCTAGCTGCCGCAGAGCTGCCCTGCTTCACCTTCATCCTGCTGTCCCTGCCCCCGCCGGCCTCCACTTCCCCCGGCTGCCGTTTTCCCTCCCAAGCCGGTTCACCCAGGCGGGGCTGCCCTGGCACCGCGCCCCGGGGCTGGGGCCGAGCAGGGAAAGGGCACCCCTCGCCCCCACGCCCCCCCCCGTTGAGAAACACTCCGTCCCAAGGTCTCCGCCCCCAAGGTCAGCCACCTGGGCGCGGAGGGAGGAATCAAGTCTGTTGTACCAGACACCAGACCTTGAGAATATGCTGATCTGGAATGGCTCTGTGCCTCATTTGAACCATCAAATAGAATCCCTGCTCCTAGCTTGCGCCTTTTTCCCTATATAAGGACCCCTTTCCCTTGGCTCGGCGCGCTTGGCCTCAGAAAAGCTAAGTCGCCCCGGGTACCCGCGTCTCCAATAAAGCCTCTTGTTTTTTACATCCAGTTCGTGGCCTCGCTGATTCCTGGGTGTGAGTCTCCCTCTACGAAAGTGCCTCTTCGGGGTCTTTCATTTGGGGGCTCGGTCCGGGATCGAGACCCGCCCAGGGACCACCGACCCACATCTGGGAGGTAAGTGTTGTGCGGATCCGCTGTTTTGTCTTGTCTGGTCTGAGTCTGTCTTGTGAATTGCGCTTGCGTTTGTAGTATACAGCTGTGTACATTTGTAGGCGGATCTGAGGAGGGACTGACTCCTGACCGCGGCTCCAGGAGACGTCCTGGTAGCGTTTGAAGCCCTCTGTGTGAGGGATTTGTATTTTGAACTTGGGAAGCCCTCAGCGTGAGGGATTTGTACTTTGAACTTAGATCTATGACTGGACATTTTCCCAGTCTCTTTGGAGAAGGCCCTCAACTTGAGGGATGTGCAATCTTTACTGGGGACGAAGAAGGAGGGCCCCCTTCTTCGACCCCGCCCTTAATTCTTTCGACTCTCTGTCGAAACCGCGCTGCGAAAACCTGTTCTGTGTTCTGTGTTGTTTGGCCTTTGTTTTATAATTGATGTGCATAAACGCAAATGAATTACTCTTTGTTCCTCAGCTCGAGCGTATAAACTTATCTGGCCTGATCCGGACATCTAAACGGCCTTAAAGTTATTAAGAACTGTAAAAAGGACTTTGATAAAATTTTGATGTTAACTGAGAAATGAAAAAAAATGTAGGAGACTTAAATAATAAAGAGGGAAAGAAAAAAAAAGGAAACTTGTCTAAGAATGTCTAAGAGAGTCAGAGAAATGAACTAAAAGGTTATAGAAAATTAAAGCAAGCAAGTCATAGCAGAGAAGATTGTTACAGAAAGTTATGGAGGGTCAAAGCAAGTTATAAAAGGTCAGAGGAAAGTTGTTAAAAATCAGAAAAAAGGTTATTATAAGTCAGAGAAAAATGTAAACTGTGCTATGGTTTCTCATGTCTAAAATTTTAACCATATTAAGCTAATTCTGTTTTATATATACTTGTTTTAAAATGTTCATATGACTTGACTGGTCGCCATTTTGCTAAAATTAAAAAAGGAATACTTAAACCGCCATCTTGACTAAAGATGACCGCATGGAAATTAGAGGTACCATCTTAGAAACAAGTTTTTCAATTGAGATTTACAATGTTAATGCTTCTATATATTACAGAAAGACCTTAAGGGAATTTAAATTTCTTTTTAAAACCAGTTTTTTTTATGTTTGTTTTTATTAATGTTTGTACTTAAAGAGCTTCAATTTAAAATTATTTTTGAGCAAAGCCTGACAATGTAAAGTTTTTGTTTTATGAAAGATGCTGATCTATTATAAGGTATTACAGTTTATATTTTAGAAATAAATTTAGGATGTTGATAACACACACCTTTAAGCTCAGGATGTTGGTAGCACACGCCTTAAGTTTAGAACATTGGGGATACACGCCTTTAATCCCACCACTCGGGAGTAAGAGGCAGATGGATCTTTATGAGTTCAAGGCCTGTCTGGTCCGGCAGATCGAATTCCAGGACAGGCTCCAAAGTCACAGAAAAACCCTGCCTAAGAAAGAAGTTAAGCTACTGTTTAAGGAATATAAGGTAGCTCTATGCAGTTTTAAGTTCAGCTGTGCTGTTTCAAACATCTTACTAAGTTAAAACCAGTTACAGTCAGACTAAAAATTATTTACAGAAATAAGACCTTACCTAGCCACCTGTATACTTAATGTGTGCTTAAGGCAAGTAATTAAAACAGACAAACAGACCTCTAATGCTTCAGAGATCTTCAGAATATGGCATTTAAATTGTTATCTTTAAAGTTTATAATGTCAGACAGACTGCCAGATCCTGACAATGACCCGAAGATTACAGGCACCTCAGTTCCTGCACCTGGACCAATGAGCAGATGCTCAGATATGAAACCTGCCGCCTGCCAGAACCTGGCCGAGACTGTGGACAAAGCTGCTGGACGCTGGAAAATTGATTGTACCCCTTTGCCTAGACAAAACAAGGTCAGTCTTTTCCATGTCCCTCTTCCACAGAGAGAAAATAAAACCTCTCACAGATAGGCCTGGCGAAGATTGTTGTTCTTTGAGACAGCTGCCTCCAACGGTAATGGAGAAACTTGGGTTTGGCTAACTGTATATGGACTTGCTTCTGACTGGCTTCTGTCCTTTTTAGTAGATTCGGATAAAATATACCCTTCTCAGATCTCTGAAATATTACTGGTTGTCAGCTTGACAGCATCAGACAGTCAGATCCACTATAGACTAGTCAGTATGTTAGCTGATAAAATAATGACTATCTACTGTTCAGGCACAAGCTCAAGGTTTTTAAGTTTATTTTGGTTGTCATCTAAGTACAAACTTAAAGGGCTTTTCATCAGGTCAAAGGCACCTCTGTCCAATCCATACCTGGCTCTCTGGACAGAAGAAAAATGTACATGCTTATAGCCCAAATCTGTAGTTTTTGCTAGGACTCAAAGTTATAAATATGTTCTTGCTGTTTGAACAGATATCCAGATATCTGCTTTTTCTGCACTGTGGGCTTCTATAAATAAGTTTTAACCTCTGTTCCTAGTTTAAATATGTCTTAAACAGGTTTCTGCTTCTGACAGACATCTGAGTACCAGTTGCTGACTTCAGACTGTTCTAAGTAGACTGCGAACCCTAGACTTGCTATGGATGTGAACTAGTCTGCTGATATGGACACCCCCTATCTCTGCAACAGTGTCTGCTAACCAGAAGCCCCTGATGGATTCCCCGTTGCCTAAATTCCTTTTTGCTTTTGACTAGCATTTCAACCTTCTGGGGTCCCTAACTTCGTCCCAAAGTCAGCAGGAAGCAGTTTGGAAAAGAATTTCGCCGTCCATTCTCCCTGGTTGAAATGCTAAGTCAAAGGGAACTTCCTTGCGAGGGGATGCCAGTACCTATCACTCCCTGATGGGGACACTAGAGACTGGGTCCTCCTACTCCCCCTAGCATACCCCTAGGCCATATGGGCTCACACCTTTAAAAAAAAAAACTTATAAAGACCAGAGGGACCATCCTACCATTCCCCATTCCTACCAGATCGGGGACACTGTCTGGGTCCGGCGTCACCAGACCTCAGCGCCTACCAGTTGTGAAACTGCCATGCAGCACAAGCTCACATTGTCTGAGGTCTCAGGAAAGGGGCTATGCATAGGCAGTACTGGTTTGACCCCCTGCGTCTCTACTACCGTTCTCAATGCCACTATTGACTTTTGTATATTGACAGAACTTTGGCCCAGGGTCACATATCACCAACCTGAATATATTTATAGGGTACTAGAGAAGTCAACCCGACATAAGAGGGAGCCAATATCCTTTACCGTGGCCCTATTATTAGGAGGGATAACAGTGGGGGGCATAGCAGCCGGCATAGGGACCGGAACCATTGCCTTACAGGGAATTAATCATTTTAAGCTTCTACAACAAGCCATGCACACGGATATCCAGGTCCTAGAAGAGTCAGTCAGTGCACTCGAAAAATCCTTAACATCACTCTCTGAGGTGGTCCTGCAGAACAGACGAGGGTTAGATTTATCATTTTTACAGACCATACAGGAATAGTTAGAGACAGCATGGCCAAGCTTAGAGAAAGACCTAACCAGAGACCTTTGAATGAAAGATTTCATTCAGTCACAAGAGAAATGGGGGAATGAAAGGCCCGCTGCCTCTCTGTCTCCCCCCGCCTATGCTGATGCTGGGTGTTCTCTCTGGAGCAGCCGGGATGGGCTGGAGAGTGCAGCGCGGGGCGATAATTGTCCGGGAGCTGCTAGCTGCCGCAGAGCTGCCCTGCTTCACCTTCATCCTGCTGTCCCTGCCCCCGCCGGCCTCCACTTCCCCCGGCTGCCGTTTTCCCTCCCAAGCCGGTTCACCCAGGCGGGGCTGCCCTGGCACCGCGCCCCGGGGCTGGGGCCGAGCAGGGAAAGGGCACCCCTCGCCCCCACGCCCCCCCCCGTTGAGAAACACTCCGTCCCAAGGTCTCCGCCCCCAAGGTCAGCCACCTGGGCGCGGAGGGAGGAATCAAGTCTGTTGTACCAGACACCAGACCTTGAGAATATGCTGATCTGGAATGGCTCTGTGCCTCATTTGAACCATCAAATAGAATCCCTGCTCCTAGCTTGCGCCTTTTTCCCTATATAAGGACCCCTTTCCCTTGGCTCGGCGCGCTTGGCCTCAGAAAAGCTAAGTCGCCCCGGGTACCCGCGTCTCCAATAAAGCCTCTTGTTTTTTACATCCAGTTCGTGGCCTCGCTGATTCCTGGGTGTGAGTCTCCCTCTACGAAAGTGCCTCTTCGGGGTCTTTCATTACTAAACTTAAGATAAACTGTGCCCCCATTATTTGTCTTAGGTGCCAAATTAGTAATGGAATTTGCCTCTAACTTTGGGTGAAAATGTTTGATATGTCAGTTTTTCAGTGTCAGTCTCTTTCAGATACTAATAAACATTAATATCTAAAGTGACCCATTATTATTATTATTCTTTATACAAGGGATAATTTTCATACTTACCATCGATGGAACACCATAAAAACCTCACACAAGATATTGGAAACCAGTATTCATGAGAGGAAAGACCTTGATATTTTTCTTTCTTTCATTTTTTTGTTTGTTGGTGTTTTTTATTTTGTTTTGTTTTTATGGCATTAAACTCTTTAACTTTCAAGTAAAAGTAATCATTTTTAAAATCTGTATTTTCTGCCATTAGTTTCAAATTCTTTCTGTAAATCTGGCTAAGATAATCAGCCAGCAATATTCGGTCATAACCTGATTGCAAAGATGTATTGGAGTTTCCTCTGCTAACCTAATTAATATAAATCTTTTTGCCGAGCATTGGTGGCGCACGCCTTTAATCCCAGCACTCTGGAGGCAGAGGCAGGCGGATCTCTGTGATTTCAAGGCCAGCCTGGACTCCAGAGAGAGTGCCAGGATAGGCTCCAAAGCTACACAGAGAAACCCTGTCTCAAAAACCAAAATAAATAAATAAATCTTTTTATCCACTCTCATATGCATTTTATGAATATGGGCAAAACATAAATAATGTCATTGTTAGGATGCAACATGAATGGACTCTACTCCAATTGCCAAGAGTCAGTGTTCCTACATAAAGCCTTCTGAACCTGGTGTCTACTGAATTCCCTCTAGAGTTTCCCATTAAGCTATAGTTAGCACTTTCTAGGGTTTCACTAACTCACAGCTCAGGAACTCTTCCAGGTGGCAAAAAGGTGAAATGACCCAACCCAAGCTTCCAGAGATAGAAGCTATTCCTGGTTTTGTGCTGCTGGTGTTACAGTTGCTGCTGGGTTTGTTGTTTGTTTTGTTTTGTTTTGTTTTGTTTTTGTTTTTTCATGGAAGGTGCTCTCTGCTGTGCTTGCATTGATTACTTTATCTTTTCCCTGTGTTTCAAAAATTTGACAGCATTTGCATAGCCACGAGTCTTTTTCTGTGGGAAAATACTATATTTAGAAGAAATAAATTTTATTAAGTTCATTATTTGACAATGCCATACATGGATAATATTCATAGTCTGATGAATTCCCATCATCCTCTTTATTACCTCCGACCCCTACTCTCCCCCAACTGTCTCTTTCTCAAAGTCATGGGCTTTTTGAAATAATTGGGGCCACCTATGTAATCACTGGAGTGGGGCTATCTATTAAAGCTCTGTGGGGGCACCAATGGTTACACAAATGAAGTTACTGATTCTCCAGTCTTTTGTATCTCTTTATAACAAATAGCTCATCAGTTGACCCGGCCAGCAGGACACTTATCAACCTGGGTGGGGGGTGGGGATCACAATTGAAGGACAGGAGACACGAAGAAGAAGAGCAAGTTGGAAAGTGCTGATCAAGCTCTGAATTTGTTAAAAGGAAGGGCAGAGTTTTTATAGTGGTTGGGGGAGGAGTTTTCCAGGGTGGGGGTGGCGGTAAGGGAGTGCTCAGCCAGGCAGGAACTGTTTGTAAGGAAATGTGCTACCTAGGGCTTGCCTGCCTAACCGCAGGTGGTCATTTGAGAAACAGCTCTAAGAAGAAGAAGCAGAGATTTAAGCTTGGGGGTTATCACAAAGGCATTACTCAGGCTCATTACCTGTTAATGAGAGTGGCTCCCTGCAATCAGTGAGTGGTTGGGTTCCACGAATTTCTCCATCCATCCTTGTCTGGGCCTTGGTGGTTCCATTCTTGTACAGTAAGTCCCAGCTGTTAAGTTTTCAAGATTTTAATGGCTGTGTGTCAACCGGAAGATGGCATTTTGTAGCCTTTTTCCCATCATCCAGTTGTTATGCCTCTTCACCCCCTTTCTTACAATGTTCCCTGATCCTTACATAGTACAAATATCTCACTTCGGTCTTTGTCTGATAACACTGTTTAATCCTTTTGTCTCATCATTTTCTAAATCTCAGAATTTAGGATTATTTTGCAAATTCTCACCGTTTTCATTTTATTGTATAATTTTTATAACATTTTACTGACTTTCTTGAGTTAATTTAGTTATTCTTATTTTAAATAGTTGTGGTAGAATATAGGGAATAATTTCCTAATATTATATTGCCAATTATATGTACTCTGTGTAACTTCATTGACTCAAACACATATTGTTTTTATTGCCTTTATTTTCCCATGAATATTAAAAGTGTTGTTTTCTTCCCAATATGCATTTAACTGAGTCATTTTAACACATATCATGTGTAACATAACATTATATATTAATACACATATTAAATGAAAGAAAATTGTCCAGATCCAGGAATTTCTCATTCCATGATTATTTGTTTGAATTGTCTAGTAGTTCATAAGATATACAGCTGAATGTTGGATTGCAATTTACAAATAGGCTGTTCGTTCACTGTATCAAGGAGAAAACTTCTTCAGTACTGTCTGGTATCCTGGAAGTCCAAAACTTATGGATATTGAGATAAAACCAGTATTTGCAATATGCCCTAATTATTTTCTCCTTATAACCTGAATGAGGACTTCCTACAGGATGCAAGTTTGTCTACACATCATATTTCTAGCATGTTCTTTTTCTAGAAAGTTCTATACTCTCTTGGGCAAAGACATCATGATTTGGAGGAGACAGAAAGACTACATTGCAAGGTCCATCTGTCGAAAAAGGGGCATCTAAGCCACTTTCTAATTCTCCAGCTGGTATAGACTTTGTGATTCTGAGTAGAGAATAGAAAGCAGGGGGGGGGGTTGAAATATTTAGTGATCTCCTATCAAGGCTTGGGGCTGCAGCTTCTGACTGCAAAATACAAGAAAACCTTCAATGGCAATTACCCCATTCATTTCTCTTTTTTCTTTTTCTAATTGTAATTAGACCAATTTTAAATTAGAAACAAGCTTCTTTTACATGCCAAACCTAGTTCCCTCTCCCTTCCCCCCTCTCCTGCCCCCCCTCTTTATCCCATCCCCTTTTTGGTGCCCAATTCTGTGAAAAATCTTCCTAAAGTGTAGGCACAACTTGGCTGTCATTTTGAGTTTATGCTTGTGGCATGATGTTTTCTTTCTTTATATATCCTTATGAGGCTAGGCCACATTCCTGTCCAGACCCCTAAAGTAAGGTCTCTTATAATTCATATTTCTTTAATAGGGAAGGAATAAAACTTTCCTAAATATATTCTTTTGGGGATACAGATACCTGAAGTGGATCAACAGCAGATTCTCCACGTTGCAAATTATCCTTCCTGGGTGCATTTCTGCTCACTTCCTAGCTGGTATTTATAAACCATCATCTAGCCAATACTCAAGCATCCACTGAAATAGAGAACTCTTAATATTGGAAGTGGATGAAACAGGACATATCCCCTTCTCTGATGGAACTGAGAGTAAATGAGGGAATATGGTTATTACAAGAAAATTTAACACTGAAACACATAACCCACATGGAGGTATACATATAAGAATAACAATACTTCAGCAGTACCTTAACTACCATTCCCTTATTATCATATTGATGACTACCTTAATTGCCGTCATAGAGCCTTCAGTAACTGATGGAATCAGATGCAGAGATGCACAGCTAAGCACTGGGCTGAACTCCTTAGAGTACATTGGTAGAGAGGGAGGAGCAAAGGGGTCAAGTCCATTTTGGGAAAACCCACAGAAACAGCTGGACTGACCAAATGGGAGCTCACTGACTCCAGACTGACAGCTGGGGAACCTGCATAAAACTAAACTAGGCCCCCTGAATGTGGGTGACAGTGAGGGGTTTGGGCAGTTTATTGGGCTGCTGGCAGTGGAACCAGTATTTATCCCTAGTGCATGAACTGGTTTTTTGGATCCCATTCCCTACGGAGGGATTCATTGTTCAGCACAGATACTGGGGGAAGGGCCTTGGTCCTCCTCAAATAATGTGACAAACTTTGATGATTCCCCCTGGGAAGCCTCACCCTCTCTGAGGAATGGATGAGGAATGAGATGGTAAGGGGCATGGGAGGACAGGAGGGGAGGGAACTGGGATTGATATGTAAAATAAGAATGTTCTGTTTTGGTTTTTGTTTGTTTGTTTGTTTTTAAGAATACTTTAAATCCATGCAGTAATCTTAGAGAAGAGTTCAGTCTGCAGTGTCTGGCCCTCTCTCCTTCTCCTCCCTGATGGGCCTCCCCCGGGTGCCTAAGAGAAGACTTGCCATGTAGTAAAACATCTTGCTTTGTCTTTTCAGATTTCTAATGAAGAGCAGAGGCTGTATCCACGGATGCTGTTTATGCTTCCTGTCCACATTCCTTCCAATATTAGACACAACAGAACTAATGTATCCTTATGCCTGCTTTCTCTAAAAGCATGGCTCTGTTGCATTAAACTTTCCTTTGCCTGGAAAACAGAGGGCAACAACTTACTCCTCTTGCAAAGTAACCATGTAGCAGGGTTGTCATGGAACCCATCCTCTTGTTGTCCTACTCAGAGGGGTTTAACATCACTATACGACAAGGCACTTCTCACTCGAAATGCAATCTTTCTGAAAGTGACACATAAAAGTCGCATGCCTACACATATCTGCTTTTTGCTTCTTTGTTTGTGTATTTCCAGACCTTTGTTTGTGTACTTTGGATATATAATTGGAAAGCATGCTGTCAAACCTAATTAGTTTGTTAAATCAGCTCATTTTTTTCACCACTAGGATAGTACATAGAAGAGTAACAGGAATTCATCTTGTAGAATTTCTCCAGATTCCTTAATTACATTCATTTACAGTTTTGGCCTCAGGATAATAGCTATATTTTCTCTGAAATTTTAAATGAAACCTGTATATTGCAATCAACCAGAGTCTAAATAATATTTATTAGTGAATGTCTAAAGGCAAGAGAATATATTGCTTAATTGGTGAAGGCAGACTCTCAGGAATTCACTTTTATAAAATCAAGTGAAATAAACTTTAACACAAGAACAAAATCTAACTAAGTTGGACAAAATAGAAGCATTTGGGAATAAATGTGCCTTGATATCTATAATATTATTACCTATAATGTAGATTATTCCCTCTTCTTGTTTTTATCTTTATGCCAAAGACAAATAGGCTAAAAATAGTGGCCAAGCGCCGGGCATTGGTGGAACACGCCTTTAGTCCCAGCACTCAGGAGGCAGAGGCAGGTGGATCTCTGTGTGTTCGAGGCCAGCCTGATCTACAGAGCGAATTCCAGGACAGTCTCCAAAACAATACAGAGAAACCCTGTCTCGAAAAGCCAAAAAAAAAAAAAAAAAAAAAAAAAAAAATTAAAAATTAAAAAAAAAATAGTGGCCAAGCAATTTTCTTAACCTACATAAAGAGACAAAGGGATCGAATGTGATTGCTTTGACTTACAAATAGAAGAAAGATATGGAAGGGGGGAGTAAGGGAGAAAATCAAAGAGAAAGAAAAAGCAAGCTGTATATTCCATCTTTAATTTTTTTCCTGTTTGACATTGTTTATTTAAATTAGAAGCCATCTTAATTTACATAACAATACCAGTTTCCTCTCCCTCCCATCCTCCCATGCCTCCCACCAACCCCTCCCCATCTCACTCCCTATCCACTCGCCAGGTAGAGTGAGGCCTTCCATGGGTCTTCCATCAGTCTTCGCATCATTTGGGGCAGGACCTAGGCATTCCCTGAGTATTTAGGCTGAGAGAGTATCCCTCCATAGAGGAATGGGCTCCCAAAGTCCATTCGTGCACTAGGAGTAGATACGGATTCCACTGCAAGAAGCCCCATAGATCGCCCAGGCCCCCTAACTATAACCCAATTTCAGGAGGCCTGGTTTGGTCTTATGCTGGTTCCCGAGCTAACTGACTGGGGTCCATGAGCTCCCACTTGCTTAGGTCAGCTGTTTGTGTGTGTTTCCCCAGTATAGTCTTGATCCCTTTGATCATCACTCCTCCATCTCTACAACTGGATACTAGGAGTTCTGCTCAGTACTTAGTTTGGATCTCTGCTTCTGCTTCCATTGACTACTGTATAAAGGCTCTAGGATAGCATTTAGGGCAGTCATCAATCTCATTATAGGGGAAGAACATTTAAGGTAGCCTCTCTACTATTGCTTAAATTCCTAGTTGGCATCATCCTTGTGGATTTCTGGACATTTCCATAGTGCCTGATTTCTCTTTAAACCTGTAATGGTTCCCTCAATTAAGTCATCTCTTTTCTTGCTCTCCTCTATTCTTGCCCCAACTCAATCTTCCTGATCCCTCATGGTTTCCTCTCCCCCCCTCTTCCACCTATCTTCCTCTGTCTCCCCTCCTTCATGCTTCCAATTTGTTCAGGGACTCTTGTCACTTTCCACTTCACTGGGGGACCATACATGTCTCTCTTAGGGTCTTCCTTGTTTCCTAGCTTCTATGGAGGTATGGATTGTAGGCTGGTAATCCTTTTCTCTATGGCTAATATCCATTTATGAGTAAGTACATACCATGTTTGTCTTTCTGTGAATGGGGTACCTCACTCAGGATATTTTCTTCTAGTTCCATCCATTTGCCTGTGAATTTCAGGATTTCATTTTTTTCCACTGAGTAGTACTCCATGTGTAAATGTACCACATTTTCTTTATCCATTCTTTGGTTGAGGGGCATCTAGGTTGTTTCCAGGTTCTGGCTATTAGAAATATTGCTGCTATGAACACAGATGAGCAGATGGCCTTGTTGTATGAACGTGCATCCTTTGGATATATGCATAAGAGTGGAATTGCAGGATCTTGTGGTAGACTGATTCCCATTTTCCTGAGGAGTCGCCATACTGATTTCCAAAGTGGATGTACAAGTTGGCACTCCCACCAGCAGTGGAGAAGTGTTCCCCTTTCTCCACATCCTCTCCAGCATAAACCATCATTGGTGATTTTGATTTTAGTTATTCTAACAGGCGTGAGATGACATCTCAGAGTTGTTTTGATTTGCATTTCCCTGATGGCTTAGGATATTGAACACTTTTTGGTGTTTTGGTGACTAGCTTCTTGAGTTCTTTGTATATTTTGGAAATCAGCCCTCTGTCAGATGTGGGTTGTTGAAGATCTTTTCCCATTCTGTGGCCTGGCATTTTTTCTTAGTGACTGTGTCCTTAAGAAGAGCTAATATCAATACTCCTCAAAATGTTCCACACAATAAATGCAGAAGGGTCACTGCCAAACTCTTTTTACAATGCTACAATTACCCTGGTACCAAAACCACATAAAGACACAACTAAGAAACAGAACTGTGGACCAATATCCCTCATGAATATTGATGCAAAAAATTCAATAAAATACTAGCAAATGGAATCTAAGAACACATCAGAAAAGTCATCCACCATGATCAATTAGGCTTCATCCCAGGAATGCAGAGATGGTTCAACATATGAAAATCTATCAATGTAATCCACCATATAAACTAACTGATAAAGAAAAACCACATGATCATCATTTCCTTAGATGCTGCAAAAGCCTTTGACAAAATCCAACACCCCTTCATGTTAAAGGTCTTGGAGAGATCAGGGTTAACAGGAACATAACTAAACATGCTAAAGGCAATCTACAGTAAGCCAACAGCTAACATCAAACTAAATGGAGAGATACTCAAGGTGGTTTCTCTAAAATCAGAAACATGACAAGGCTGTCCACTCTCTCCATATCTCTTCAATATTGTCCTTGAAGTTCTAGCTAGAGCAGTAAGACAAAGGGAGATCAAAGGGATACAAGTTCGAAAGTCACAGACATCACTGGCTCAACAATCATCACATGACCTCACCAGTGTCATTTTTCATATGCTCAAATGTTCCTTAGTGTCTAAACTAGACATCAACATGTTACATGAGCAAGAGGGTAAAAATTTCTTAAATGTGCATTATATGTTCTCTATATATATGTATTTCAATATAATATCTAATTGCATTATATTAATAATATAGTTAACAAAATACATATGAGAGAAGTTTGAATGTACTTTTTAAACAAGAACAGATAAGGTATGCAGAAACTGTATGCATATAGTTCTATTTATAAAATGTTAATTTAATTATATAAATCTATATGAGTGCTTGTCAATCAGGGAAATTTTGCTTCCTTGGGAACATGTGTCAATATTTAGAGGCCTTTTTGGTTTGTTCTCCTAGTACCTACTGGCTAGAGCATAAGGGTATTAGTTGTCATTTTACAATACATAAGACAACTCTCGAAAAAGAAATAACAATAGGTCAAGGACAGTATCAGAGAGCAATGAGACTATTAACAAAAGGCATAGCTGGGGTAAGAGTTTGGTGAAAATGCCCTTTAGAACTACAGTTTCATCCTACAAAGGTACAGTAGATACTTGAAATTAATAATGAATACATTGTCATACCCAAATTAGAATACATGGTTTCATAAGTAAAAGAGTAGATATGGTTATATACATTTTCTAATAAAATACTCAAAAATGTGTCCATAGCGCTAAGCCTGTGTACTAGTAGTCCTGGTTCTGAGGCAGGAGAGATTTCTCCAGATTACACAGCAAGAATTCCATTAACTCCAAGCTAGGGCTACCTTGTGACCCAAGGCTTTGAGTGCCAAGAGAACAATGTATAATGAATTTTCACTTTCATGACTTTTTTATCAAGAATAAAGCTAAGCTTATACAATGAGGAAAGAGAAAACTGTTTTCCATAAAGTAAACCTCAGGAACATCCTTCAGTGCTTTGATGCCCTGTCTTGACAGTAATCAAGAATTCTAAGACAGACTGACTGATGACTAAGGGTTCAGAACCCTTAGTGCATCACCCACTAGGGAAAAACATCAGGACCAACAAAGACACTTGCTTAGGTTGATGGTAATGATAACAATGATACCAATCCACTAGAATGGGTAGCATCATAAGAAAGTCATAGACAACAATTACTTTTCTAAAAAGTGGGGTGCTCCTCCAACTGATCATTCTCCTTCCCACTACCCTGGGAAAAGAGATAAACCCACTCTCAGGTAGCAGCTCTTCTCAAAGAAAAATGCTATTGAATAAAGCAGATTACAGATGGTGTGGCGGTGCTCTGCAGACACCTCCTCCCAGAACCAAGACAACTCATTGTCCCTTGGAAGTTCTATCTGTGAGTGCTCACTCCTCTGTTCTTTTTAAGAAATTTCCTTTAGTCAAATAGGAGCTGTGCCACCCCAAGTTGAGGCTGCTCACCAAGGCAGATAATATTCAATGGCTAATCTATGTGGAAGCATAAAGTACATGACTCTGTCTTCATTAGCATGGGTAATGCCCAACAACTATTCTTACTTTCAGAGACCATCTGGGTCAGGCAGCACAAAACTTCCTTTTATGTTGTTTTGCCATTCCTGTTAGAGGTGTTATTTCATGAAAAGACCAAAAAAGTCTGTCTAGTTAAGATGATGGCTTAGAAGCTATCTCTTTGTGGTCCATTAGAGAATGGCAGGAAAATAAAGATAGAAGGTGTTCCTATACGGAAAGATCTGACCAAAATTAAATATAAAGTAAAATAATCTCACATTGGGCTCTACAAAATCTTCTGCAACATAACAACTAAGAGCAGCCACAACTGGTGTCCAGCTTCATCTACACCATGATAGGGTCAGTGTAGTTGTCAGAAAAGCATTGCATCCTCCTGGACTAGGGTGCTGCACCAAGAACAATCTGGAAAGAGATTGGCCAGGCTGTGAAGGTGTGACAAGGGACTGGATATACCACGAGTGAAGGGATATCTAGAGGAACACTGGCTGTGGAGATTGTTTTAGAAATATAACATGAGAATCTGAAGCTGAGACTATCCAGGAATGCCACAGAATAAACAGAATGAGAAGACATACCCCCACCACTATCTGTAAACATGACAGCATGGAAACAAAGCAGAGCTGGGAAGGAATACAGTACTCCAATTATGCCCAACAAGAGTGGGAGAGATGGCTCAGCAGTTATGCCCACTAACTGCTCTTCCAGATAACCCAATTTTAATTAATTCCCAGCACTCACATGGAAGCTCAGTCCTGTCACTCCAGTATCAGAAGATGTAATGCCCTCTTCTAGTTTTCACAGGCACCAGAAACAAAAGTAGTATACAGACATGAATGCAAATAATAAAATGCATACACATAAATAAACAAAAAATTTAAGCCACCAAATCTTTCATACTAATAGGAAAGGGAGAGAAAGAACTAACTAATCCAACCAGCCAGAATAAAAAAAAAAAGGAACCATAGGAATTAGAACTCTCTTTCTTAAGATAACCTTAAATGTAAATGATTTCATCTCATCATTTACAAAATGGAGACTTTCTTTCTGGATTACAAAACAAAATTAATGTATTTATTGCTTTTAAGAAATACATCTAACTAGCAAAAATTCTCTTGTATTATGAGTTAAAGGATGATAGTTAAACTATCCATCAAGTAAATTAGAAAGACAAACTATTGATATAGCTATTCTAATCTCTAATGGAGTTGAACTGAGGAACAGGAAAAGATAAATTGGGATTTAGGGAATAGAAAGTGGAAACAGGGAGGGTTAAATAACACCAAAGATATTTATAAAACATCATATGAAAACTAACTATTGCAGAATCCTCTTAAGAATAGCTACACACATATATGAAAAGAGTTAAAATGGAGTTATTCTGTAATGGTAAAACAAAGTCTTTGCCTAGAAGCTCACAAATAAAAAGTCCAGTTTCAGGAGTTACTTCTATGAGAATTAGCCAGTGAGTTCACAAAGATCCCAAACATTACAGGTTGTTGCCAATGCTCTTGCTCACCACAAGATGTTGATGGTAGAATTCTACTCTTGAAGACACCACATATTTTTAAACATAAAGAAAGAAATCAAGCTGATAATTACCTGGAAGCTTTATCCCTACTCATTAGCCTTCATAGTCTTGGGAAAATGCCAAGCTTATAATATCAGGGAAGAAAATTAATCATCCACATTGCATACCTGTGGATTGTGTGAGCTATGCCCACTGCTGCAATGGTGGCATATATATTATGGAGTAGCCAATCCCTTTATGAGTGGATTTAAAGCCAACTACCCAAGATGAAAAATATATTTGGCACCATTGTCAGGCCATAAACCTATATCCCAAAAGATCATAGACACTAGGAGAGAATACACCAATTAAACCAAGTCTTAATGAGTCATTATTATGCTCATAGATTAAGGCATCTCTCAACTCACATCACAGAAGTACCTGTTTGCAGTAGATGATGATCAACACAGAGACTCACAACTGCCCAGGGTACATAGAATAAGAGACTGCAGATTTTTTCAGGCCTAAATATACTGCATTCCCCATGCCAAGACTCACAGATCCTTGTAGAAGAGGGGGCAGAAAAAGCATAAAAGCCAGAAGTAGTGAATAGCTCCATGGAAACATTGTCTTCTGGATACAGCAAGGCACCTGCTCATCTAAGTACACAGTAGTTGTAAAAACAGGCACAAGATCTGTGCAATGCCAAGCCAGATCAAATGCCAGCACCAAGATGGGTGCTGGGTATTAAGTTCTACCCTAGCTGAGGAGCTATTGACAAGTTTTGACTGCTAGAAGAAAGGTCAGTTCTCTTTAAACTGTAGCCTCTGGTAATCTGCCCACACTCTAGTTGAAGGCCTCACATCCAAGAATGTTTGAACAGCACCAGTTGGCCTTGATCAGAGAAACCGAGACAGGGGGAATCCTTTTAACTCACTGGCCACCAACCTAGCTGAATTGATGAGCTTCTAGTTAAGTGATAGAATCCATCTCAAAAAATAAGGTAGAGGGGTGTTTAAGGAGTAAGTAAGATGTCAACTATGCACACACATACACAAAAGCAAAAGCAAAATGAAATGAAGGAATAAACTGGAGAATAGACAAATCAATGAAGAATATTCAAATAAATAAAATTTTTATAGAAATGATTATCCCAAGATTTGTTGCAATACAGATAGATACTTAAATAGCACCCAAAATCTTGAGAAAACAAATAGGAAGCAATCATGGACTCATAATCCCCAATTTCAAGGCTGACAAGAAAGCTGCAGTGGTGAAGCTGTGTGACAACAGCATAAGCATATGCGGAGAGAGCAACGGATCTGCACTTACACTTCAACATGTGTCAACTTTATATTCATGACCAATTCCATTCAAACAACGTTCCCCCAAAGTCAATTGTGAATGAAACCATAAAATTATGTTGTTAACACGGGATCATGGAAGGATGAGTGGATATATGCAAAGAAACAAATTCAAATGGCCAACTTCATAATACAATCAAAAGTTAACTAAAGGTATAAAATAGACCTAAATATTAGGTCCAAATCTATAAAATTCTTGTATATCACTATCACTAATTTATCTCATCCAGGCTTAAAATGCATTTCCCTCTGTATTGCAAATGCTAAAAATGCCCTCCAAGTAGAGTCTGTCTCACTTCCTCTTCATGCCTTACCTTAAAAATTTTTAATTTAGCTCAGTGATTATTCCTTTTAATCAACACCTTCCCATTGTGACAGTTGTTTCTCTTCATGTCATATTAGTGATGTTCAATTTTCCAACTGAGATCAGGTGAGTCTCCTTTCTTGGTGTTATGTCACAATTACCCAGCAACAAGAACTGGTCCTTGGTTTTAATCAATGTCTCCTAAGCAGTGAGAAGAGTCATGTACATACCACAAGCCCTGCTCTAGCACCCATACTAATTTTTATATCTAGTGTTAAGGATTGAATCAAATACCTGGCACATGGTGAGAAAGCACTCTACCACTGAACCAAAGCCCCAGACTGTTTATGCCACCTTCTTGAATCAAACAAAACTGTACTGTAGTTCACTTAATCTCTCTCAGTGGGGTCTATATTTTCTTACATAGTTCTGTTCTCCTATGAACGGTACATATATCACCTCACAATGGACAGTGGTATAACTTCCCACAAGCCCACCCTGGGACCTCTCTCAGCTTACCAGCCACCAAGTTCAATGATTTCTGTATCTGACTAAGATTGGTCATTCTCAGCTTCAGAGTAAACCTTCACAGTTTGTAATTGATCCTAGTCTGTGTCATGTTCTAAAGGAGATGCTTCTGTGGGCTTTAGATGTCTTCAAACTGTGTCTCCCTAACAGGTTATTCTGGTTTTTTTGTTTTGTTTTGTTTTGTTTTGTTTGTTTGTTTGTTTGTTTGTTTTTCAAGACAGGGTTTCTCTGTGCAGCTTTGGAGCCAGGTTATTCTTAAATAGTGTCATTCTCTTAAAATAAATTTCACCTTGCAGCTATCTGTTCTCATCCCATAGTATTTTCTATTAAATTAAAAAACAAAACACCCAGAAGACATCAGGTCCACTCTGCCACTCTGCTTCTGATTTTTCTCCATACAGTCATGTCTCAGTGTCTGGAAAGCTGTCTTTAATCTCAGTTTGGTCAGCAATAGTTGCCCCTGAAGGCCAGCAACACCAACACTGGATGTCTTCCTCACATGCTGCTATGTTGCAGAGCATTGGGTTTGGAGACCCATCACTGTCACTTTTGTTTGTAGTGCATTCAGTTACAATACTTCCATTTAGGACAGATTCTTACTCTTCTCCGTTCTCTTGCCTTTCTTCTTACCCCCTTTTCCCATCTTGCAGGCATTCATATCCTTCTAACAACCTTGATTTTTATTCCAAGAAACATTCCTGGGACCTCTTATCTAATTAACTGAGGACTCTTTTATGGTATCTAAATCTCTCCCGATACCTTCAGAAGACTTCCCACAAACTATTTCAACCTCCCCTCATGTTCATTCTCAAGTTATGTCTTCATCCTTGCTTCCAGTGTCAACTTCAGTGACTTTCTCTCAATATGCTGTTCTGTGGTCATCTGCGTTAACATCCACAGTCCCCTTTAAACTCTTGTCCAAAAGTCACAGACCCTATTTTTTAGTTTTAGTTCTTTAGTTCTTAATTCCTTTCTTAACTAACCAGTTTGGTGACTTTTCACCTCTTTCATGGACTATTATAATACCTCTCATTCTGCTTTTAATTTCTTCTCCATTATCATCAGGTGTCATCCAAAATGTTAGTTTCATTAACTCACTAGTATAAAAATTAAATGTGATAAATACATACTTATTCCATATCTGGATCAGCTGCATGCTAATATTCAAGATGCATCAAGTTTATCTTGGTAGGAACTAGTTTTATCATCAAGAGTGTGATTAATGAGCTTGCCTCCAAATCAGTAATGGACTAGAGAGGCAGAATTTAAGACTTTGCCAAAGATGAATTCAGAGATGAATACTGATTGTCAAGCATACTTTTAAAGTCTGCATTCATCTTCTGCTTGAATCTAAATTCATAAACTGAACACTTAATTATAGCCATAAGATAATGTCACTTACCTTTTTCAAGTTAACAGTTCTCTTTGCAACTTTCTATAAAAAAAAAACCTGTATGTACAAAAGTGGAACATGGTATTTCTTTGGGCCTTGGTGTACCTTTCCATAAAACTTTTGAGGAGTGAATACTCTCTGTGGACTCATTTGAATCTAGTATCATGGAACCCATGCTACCTTTACTTTCCATCCTTTAAGCGTCACAAGATAATGCCCTAGCTCAACAAGTTAACTCAGAAACAGCCACAACTTTCTTTCTTATTCTCAGTTTTCTTCCACTCCCTGGACATACTTGTCTAAACCATTCAGGAATCTTCTAAGGAGTGCTCAAATGCCACCCTCCCTCGCTAAAACTTTGTCCTACAACATACGAATGACTCTAATAAACTTATCTCTCTGAGATGTCCATTCAATTTGTACCTGTATTATAACACAGTGCACACTGATTCAATGTGTTGATTCACTTTGTGTCTATTCAGCTGAGTCACTAGATAACAACTTCATTTAATTAGCACTGGAAGTTATCTACCTTAAAACTATGATTGAATTACAGTCAGTAGCCATGTAGTATTTTAAAAGTTTCTGTGTTAATTCCCAATTTGCTACATAAATCTCTTATATGCTTCAGCTAAATTGAAAATGTTTAACATGGAGGCCAAGAACTCAGGTGGTTTGTGTTTAAACCCCTACTTGGTAATATCTACTAATACTCTTGAGATTTTATTATCTCCATCCTTGATAGTGATTATAACAACACCTACAGCTTAGGGCTTGGTGACATTTAATTCATATAAGAAGATGAAAGCATATGTATTTCATCAGCATGCAAAAGGGCTTATCTATTGTAATTGTACCTAAAAACAATAAAAGTTTTAAAGAAAGATCTCAAATAGGTTCCAACAAATAGGCCATTTTGTGATTTGGGAGAGACTTCCTGGCAGGTGCAAAATAGCAATAAACTTAATTAAGGGGTGACTTCTCTGGTCAGTATAAAGAACAGAGCCATTTTAATCCTGGCATGCAGCAGACTCTGGAAGCTTTTCATATTCAATCATTTTCTTTAGCATGAATAAGTTGAGTGCTCCATTAGCTCTGGAGTGGAGGTATAATAGAATCAGTTCTGTAATAGGGGCATTAAGCCCTCTTGCATTATAGGAAATTATTGAAAAAGGCCACCAGACTCCAATTTCCTTGCCAAAATATGACTATGGATAGTCAACAGTGACATCAAGTCTGACAAGGCTTCCACTTTAAGTAGCTGGAAACTCAGAGAGCAGTGTAGACTGCCAGTCTTGACCAAGAGTGGGATAGGGGAAACACACACACACACAAACACACACACACACCACCTTGTGCATTAGACCAGGTGCTTACTCAGAGATGTGACTCTGAGGCAATTTTATGAAATAAGGGGGTATTTACACTAAATGTTTTGAACTTGCATTTCAACTGCATATCAGAAGTGAAAATTAAGTCAGCATCAACAGTCTGAGTAAACTGAGTTTTTTTTTCACTCTTATAAATGTTACTATTAGAGAACACCATCTCCATTATAGTAAAATTAAGGAAAATTTAACTGTACATTTCTTTATATTATTTTTATTGAGATGTAGATTTTCCTATTATATTTTTATTGCCATATTTTGGAGGGCACTAAAATGTCTACCTATTTTGTCATTGCTTCCTCTTTTATTTCTTTCTTATTTAAAGACAGAGATTTGTATAGCCCAGGCTAGCCTTGAACTCAACACTTGAAACTAGATTTTAACTTCTGATCCTCCCTAGTGTTGAGACTCCAGGGGTATCCCATGGTGCCAAGCCACTCTATATATGCTTCTGTGTTAACTCTTCTTTGTTGCTGTGACAAAGAGTAGGAGAGTGCAACTTAAAGACAGGAAAACTTTGTCTTCTCATGATTCTAGAGGTTTCAGTCCATCTGTCAAGGGAAGAACAACAAAGCAATGTCATTGCCAGGGTGGTGCAACCACAGAAGGGGCAGGGCCAAGTGTAGTCCCAAAGGACATGCCTCTGAAGACCTATACCAGCCACCAGGCCCAAATTTCCATAGTTTCAGCATCTTACAATAATTTATTAATCTCAACAATATGGTCACCTAAAAAAGACATGCATAGCAACCATACCAGCTTGCGTGCCAACATGGATGAGAGAAATATCACAAGTCCCCACCCCTAGTGATGACTAGTTTTCTCTAAGAGGAGTCCCTGATGAATCATCCATTGCTAATCAGTCAGCCCTAAACTCATGTTCATATGAAGAATGATAAATGGATGCAATGGTGTGGGAACCCACAGAATTGACTCCATTCTATTTCGACTTGGGTAAAACAACAAAGATGTTTGGCCTAAGATGCAAGTGCCACAGGATACTTGGCCTATGGTGTGGTCACTGCATGTCTTGCCTAAGAAACAGAATACTTAACTCAGGATATAGCTGCTTGATGTTTCAGGTATTAAAGAGGTAATTACTTTGTTCCTTGTATCATTGGAAAGCAAGTCTTTTGCCTTCTCCTCATCTTTTAATGGGGTTATGAAAAACTTTGAACTTTAAACTTAGGCAAATTCAGTATCCACTGAAAGACCTCAAGATTCTATCTGTTGATTCTTGTGTGCTTCTTTCCTCAGTTTGTACTCTCCTTCTCAGGTACAAACCTGATTAGCTGGCGGGCCCAGACACAGTGGGTTGTATATGTATTGTAGTGTGTGTGTGTGTGTGTGTGTGTGTGTGTGTGTGTGTGTGTGTGTGTGTAAAATAATTAAAGAAAAGGAGGTGATGAATTTGAGAGGGAATGGGGATATGGAAAGAGGTGAAGAAGATGAGGGAGTAAAAATGATATAAATTTAAAACTGGTGTATGAAATTTCCCCTAAAATAAAAAAAATTAAGTTAAAGATTTTCAGATGGAGCCACTCATTAGCTCAAAATCCTTATTATCTAAGTAAGTATAAGGTATGATTTAATAATTATGCCTCTATCAGTCTAATTAAACAACAGTGAAGATTGAAAATCACTTATACATTGCTTTTGATTCTACCCATTAATAAGAATCTATGTGGGTATTTATGGGTCTAGTTCAAATACAATTTTTATAGCCTATATGATATAAAGCTTATGATATAAAGAATAAATTCAATAACTGATGAGAGGTAGTAAACCCTCTTTCCAGTAATTTCAGAGATCTTCAGAGAAGCACCAGGAGGTATAGGGCATGGACTAGGGTGACTTCCATGTGCAAAACTAAGAGAAACTGACAAGGCATGCATTTATTTCTTTATAACATGTAAACTGATGCAGTCGACCCCCAACTGCCTCTTCCATGCAAAATTCGTCCTACTTACTCTAAAGCTGCACTATCCACAAATGCACTGCCCATATTTCCACCCATTGAAGTGAAATAGACTTGAGAATAACTTCTGAACTGGATTTTCCTTCTCATCCTGAACTTCATGGATCCTTGAGGATTCGTATCACGCCTCGTCTAGGTAACTAACCCCAGTTCTTTCTTCCTGCCAGCATGAAAAAGACTTACTTCATCTCAACGTGCACTCAATATCCTTTATGACTCCAAACATCCCATTATCCACAAAAGCTTTTCGATGGGTAAATTTAAAAAGGAAATTATTCACGACCAACCCAGATACATATCTTCCCAATAGTTTAAGTACAACCAGTTTCCCATTTAACCTTCCATTCCATTTAATAATCTAACAAAGCATTTGATAACAGCCTCCCTTGTTCCTTTATTGTAACTGTTAAGTGAGAATCACAAGTGCTTTTTCAGATTTATTCCTTACTGTGCGTTATCAGATTGCAATAATTCAAAAGGAGAGAATAATGTAAAAATTTCATTTAAAGGGAAAGGTATTCAGAGACCTAATTAAACCTAGGGATAGAGGAAATTTTTATTACCTCCTAAGTATGAGACAGTTCTTACCAGCACTTCTAAGGAAACTAAGCAGTAACTGTCATAGTGTTGATACATGCTAAAAGAATAAAAAATGCATGCCAGAAGACACTGACTTGCAAATGAGTTAAAAAGGATAAGTTTCAATGTTACTTGAACCCTCCTCTCAGTGGTCAGGTTGATTAGTGTGTTATTATATCCCAAGGGTGTGTCAATTATGCCATACAAAAATTGAATATAAGTAGGAAAGAAGCTGAAGTTTGTCTTGTGACTTTTTTCATTCATACACATGCTATTGCTCTCTTTCAAATATGGGAAAGTACAAGAAGAGAGAAGAGAAACACAGTAGAATGAAGCTGCTTCTAAATCCTATAAAACTGTAGTGATGTCAACAAGATATATTCAATAAATACATCTTATAAGGTATTTTAAATGCTACACACACCTAATAAACAGGGTTCCTCCATACAAAAAGGTGGTCCACATAAGAATATCAAGGCATTCATTGCCCACAGCCACCCTGTCCATGAATAGCAAATATACACCCCTATTGTTCAGAGGAGGCAGAGTTACTGCTGCTTCTAAATACTCTATGGCAAGACCATTCCCCTAGTGGTCTTAGACTTCACTTCATATAGTTAAAATATCAACATAAACAAAACATATAGGAATTTCAATCCACAAACTATCCTATTTGTCTTCCTTCCTCTTCCTCCTTTCACTGCCTTCCTTCCTTCTGTCCTTCCTTCCTTCCTTCCTTCCTTCCTTCCTTCCTTCCTTCCTTCCTTCCTTGTTTCATTCCTTAATACTTGAAAGAAAAATAAAAACCTTAAATGGTAAATAAAACCTAAGAGAATTCATAACCACTCAGGAAACACTACATAACACCCTGTGAAGGAATTCTATACACCAAAGAAAACAATGAGCTCATCCATGGGACTATACCAAAGAATAAACTTCAGCAGAAGAGTAAATACTCTCATGAGGATTTGGAAAATACGAAGCATTGCAAAAACAACAAAAATAACATTAATTAATAAATACTATTCAATGGTAACTTTAAATCTAAATGATGTCAACTTTCTAATTATATGATCCAAATGAATAGATGAGATGAAAAAACAGAATCCATCTATTGTTGCACACAAGCAACGAGTTTCACTAGCAAATACAGAAACAGTCTTAAGCTTAAAGGATGAGAATAAATGTATTTCGGGTAAACAGACCTGAAGATCATGTAGATATAGCAATACTAATATCTGACAAAACAGATTTCAAACCAAAACTGTTCTATAGAGATGATGAAGCTCATTTCGTGCTCGTTAATATATATTGCAACTGTGAACATCTATGTACCAAATATTAGCACACTCAATTTCAAAAAGCAGGTACTACTAGATGTAAAGTCATAGTTGAGCTTAGTGTAAAATAGTTGCTAACCTCAGGTCACCCATAACCCTCTGAAAAAGCAAAACAGTATCATGAATCACATGACATTTTAGATCAAACTAACTTAAAAAATCTACAAAATATTTTACTAAAACATTGCAAAATACATATTCTCATCATCCCATGTAACTTTCTCCAAAATAGGCCACATTTTAAGAAACAAAGCACATCATAAATAAGTGAAAACTAAAATATTTTTTATTTTGTTAACAGCAAGAAAAACTATAGAACACAGGGGAATGCAATAACATAGCACTAGTAAGGGATGAGTGAATCATCAAAGAAATGAGAAAGGAAATCTATAACTTCCTAAAATTAAATGGAAATTAAAACATAATACTCCAGAATCTGTGTTATACAATAAAAGTAGTTCTAAGGGAAAAGTTGATAGCCATAAATGCCTACATTAGAATCATCAGAGAAAACTCAAATAAATACTTTAATGGTGTACATTAAGGTCTAGAAAAACAAGAACAGGACAAAGCCCAAAACATTAGATGGAAAGAAATAATAAATATTATGGAAAATGGCAAAATGAAAACAAAATGAAGAGCTTTCATCCAGTAGCTGATGGAAGCAGAAGCAGAGGCCCATAGCTAAGCACTGAGCTTAATTCCTGGAATCCAGCTGTAGAGAGGGAGGAGGGATGAGCAAAGGGGTCAAGATCATGCTGGAGAAACCTACAGAAACAGCTGACCTGAGTAAGTGGGAGCTCATGGACCACAGTCTGACAGTTGGGGAACCAGCACAGTACCCAACCAGGGCCCCTGAATGTGGGTGTCAGTTAGGAGTTCTGGGCAGTATATACGCCCTCTGGCAGTAGAACCATTATTTATCTCCAGTGCACAAATGGACTTCTGGAGTCCATTCCCTATGGAGGGAGATTCTGTCAGCCTAGACACACTGGGGAGGACCTAGGCCCTGCCCAAATGATGTGTCAGACTTTGATGGTTCCCCATGGAAGGCCTCACTCTTCCTGAGAAGTGGATGGAGAGTCAGTGGGGGACATGGGAGGATGGTAGGGAGAGGAAAGTGGGATTGATACATAAAATAAGATTGTTTCTAATTTAAATAAAATTTATATAAAAAGAAAACAAAATGAACTAATCAAAGGACCAATTTGACAAAAGTTGGTTTTTGAGAAAATAAATATAATTGATAGACATATTGACAGAAATTTTGACAATAAAATTTGTCGGCCAAACAGAAGAAAAAGAGAGGTCTCAAAAATAAAACTAGAGTTGTTTTGTTTTGTATTTCCCTGATGGCTATGGATATTGAGCACTTCTTTAACTATTTCTCAGCTATTTGAGATTCTTCTGTTGAGAATTCTCTCTTTAGATGTCTGATTTTGGTTTCTTTGTCAAAATCAGTTGTCCATTGGTATGTGGATTTACATCTTGGTCTTTAATTTAATTCCATTGATCAGCCTGTCTGTTTTTACATTAATATCATGCAGTTTTTATTACTATGATTCTACCTTATACCCAACAGAATGGCTAAGGTCTAAACTACAAGTGACAACCCACCCTGGAGAGAATCTCAAGCAAAGGGAACATTCTCGCATTGCTGGTGGGAGTGCACATTTCTACAGTCACTTTAGAAATCAACATGGGGGTTTATCAGAAAATCGGGAATTGAGCTACCTCAAGACCCAGCTATTTGGCATTTACCCAAAGAATACTCAATTATATCACAATTGCTCAACTGTGTTCATAGCATCTTTATTAATAATATCCAGAACGTGGAAATAATCTATATCTCCCTCATGTAAAGAATGGATAAGGACTGTGGTACATTTATACCATGGAGTATCACTCAGCTGTTAAAAAATAATAATATCATGAAATTCTAAGGCAAATGGATGGAACTAGAAAAAAAATCATCCAGATCCATAAAGACAAACATGATTGGTGCCTACCCCAATAGTCATCAGAGAATTGTCATACAGCAACTGGTGGAAACAGATATAGAGACCCACAGTCAAACATTAGGTGGAGCTCAGGAATCCTTCTGAAGAGAGGAAGGAAGGATTGTGGGAGCTAGAGGGGTCAAGGGCACCACAAGGAAACCCACAGAAACAACTAACCTAGATTCAGGAGCTCACAGAAACTGAATAGACAACCAGAGAGCCTGCATGGAACTCTACATATATGAGACAGGTGTGTGGCTTAGTCCTTTTATGCGATTTCTAACAGTGGAAGCAGAGGCTGTCTCTAACTCTTTTGCTGGCTTTTGGAACCCTTATTCTCATACTGGGTCACCTCACCGAGCCTTATTACAAGGCAAGGTACTTAGTCTTACTACAATTTAATATGTCATGTTATGTGGATATCCATGCCAGACCTGCCTTTTTCTGAATAGAAATGGAGGAGGAGTGGAAGGTGAGGCAGAGGGAAGGTTGGGGAAAGGACTGGAGGAGAGAGGGGAGGTGAAATTGCAGTCTGGATATAAAATTAATCAGTAAGAAATAAAAATAAAACTAGAGATTATAAATAAATAAATGAAAAAACTAATATAATTTCTATCAATAGGCAAAAGGATATATATTTGCATATATAGAAGAATGGATGTCATTTTTCTTAAAAATGGATACAATTCTAGATAATTTTATAATGAAATAAGCCAGATTCAGAAAGACAAATTTCAAATATCTTTCATTGGTGAACTCCAGATTTCACATAGGTACATTTATATACTTACATAAATGTACATATATTATCAATAGTAATGGCATAAGACAGAAAGGATATTGGGAAAATATGAAAAACTATTGGGAAGCAGAAGAGAAAATGGGGAGAAAGGGGAGGGATCTGTAACATCTCCATTAAGTCAGCATTTGAATTGCCCAATTATATTTTGAGATACACCAAAAAAGTAATAGGGGCTCATTTCTCTTTGATACATTGAGTCAAAAGACAAAATAAGCTTTTCCTTGATGAGTTTCAATTGGCAAAGGCCATTCATAGTTATTAAACCTATCCTATGAGGGCCTCCTTAAGTATAGATAGTATCAAAGTGCATTGCACACAAGGTTCTGACACTAACCTGCATGCCAGAAGCTTCCTTATGCAACCGATATGTTAGACTCTCTTTATGACTATAGAGTGGACTCCAAGCTGAGAGCCCTGGTCTGAGACCTGAGTTCTTTTCACCTCTGACCTTGTCTTCCAAGATCCCAACTTACCAGGATATAGGGGATACAAAGTGGGGCTCCAACTGGGGAGGATTAAGGGAGATTGATACAGAAGGAGGAGGGAAAAATAACACAAAGGTTGTTTAATAGTCTTGAGGAATCATAGTAGTCTATATTTACCCACAATTACACACAGTACTTACGAATGCCATTACCAGACATGAGAGAAAATGCCTTTCTATTTGGTTGGTAAGCCAAAACAATAGAGATTAACAATGTTGCCCTTGGTTGCATCCCTCTCAGAGGCTGATGGTGGGCCCCCATTTCTGAAGACACAGCAGACTTTGATGATTTGAACTGAACCTCACCTGAAGGCCTATTTCCTGCAGTCTAGATTCCATGGTTTCATCCCTCAAATGGAAAAATTCTTCTCCCTGTTAGGACTCAAGGATCCATCAACTTTTACAAGACTTCCTGAGTCTCAGCAACCTGGATATACAACCTGTCTCTTCCCTGGGCATCTAATCATCACCAGATAAATTCTATTCTGTTGTGATACTTTTCTGACATAAGGTACTATAGTATAGCCATCTTGTTCCTCCTGTCTGGCTTCTGACTTCACATTTGAGCTGATACAGAGCAATAATCATGTTAATGTCTCTTCTTTAGTCCAACTCTTCCTCGTGGCTGACACTCAACCTAAATATGAACTGCACCCAAATTCATTTCTTGATAAGCATTACTTTGATATTTTTTTAAAAATTTCTCATAGTAGCATTAACACAATTCTGATTTCAAGGAAATCATTGTTATTATGTAGTAAAAATCATCATCCACTCAATTTCAAGATGAAGACAGACACCTTGTTTCCTTCAGGTCTTAATCATATTCTTTATGTCTTGTGGGGTTTGATACATTATTTATACTCAAAATATTCATTGGATGAATTACTTATCTCTAGCATAATATGAATGAACCTTAGAATGATATGTGGTCAAAGAAGTCACATGGTTCCTTCTATAGCAAATATCCAAAATACTACACTATAGAGACAAAAGAATATTAATGGTTTCCCAGTGGAGAGAAAGGTGATATGCATGACTGATAATGCATGTAGGGTTTGTTTTTGTAATTAAAGAAATATTTTAAATTATATTACTATGATTATTGTGCAATTCTATAAGTATGTTAAAACATTTAAAACAGGTAACTATGATAAGTAGATTATATATGTGTGAAAACATTAAAATAGTGAATGCATGGATGGATAGATTAAGAAGAAAGATCAGCTCAAACAATATGTTCTTTCATTTAGTATTCAGAAAATATGAGGAAATGTGAGTCCTTTAACACAGGCCTTTTGCCATAAGCACACAAAGAATTTCTATTTGTAAGACACTGCCAAACACTCTTATTTTCACTTCATTCCCTCTGAGTTCATGGGATGGTGCTTTCTATAGTTTCTTCCAGCTTCCAGTCATATGACTGATTTCCAATTGGGCTGTAATTATGTTCATAAAAATTTCCAACAAACTAATTGCCATCTGTTTCCTCTCTTTATTCTTTGAAGCCATAATGGACCACTGGAAAAGTAGCATTCTGGTAACCAGTAGGAGCAGCCAAGTGATGGCAATCAACTTCTTCCTCTCCCCTCTTGCACAATGCTCTAGTCCATGTGTGGGGGCTGTTTCTCTAGGAATTACTGTGGATAATGAAGAAAAGCTTTGTACTTCATGAGTGGCCGGATCAACTAGGAAGAATATTGTAACATTTCTTTCAGTTTAATTCTAGCCAGATAAAATTTCAGAGTATTTATCCTGAGGAAATGTCTTTCCTGTTTTGGAGACATTAACTTCTAGAATTAAACCAGCTGTAATACAGGCACTTCCATGAGGAAAGAATATGCTCTAGAGTTAAAAAAAGATTAATTTAAGTATTAGTTCCATCCTTTATTTGTTGAATGACCTTGATGAGATAATTCACCATTGAGTTACATTTTTCATTTGTGAAATGATATGAATCTTATTTTGGGGGTCTTCAAAGGAACACAATCATTTTCTGTGTTTGATGACAGTGAGTAGCTTCTGGGATACTGGAGATATTGAAAGTATGCATGGTTCTTCCTAACTTAAACTATGTGCATGAGAAACATAACCTCATCTCTCCAAGCAGCAGTAGCTTATTCAATACCAGCCCAGAAGCTCTTCTTGTGACCTTATTACTGAAATTGGCGTAGAAACAGAAGCAAAACCCACTATTATTTTCATGAAATGAGAAAGTCACAGCAGACCCAAGAGAGAACATAGAAAACACTACATAAGGTACCTATCTGAACTGTAGCCC
This sequence comes from Cricetulus griseus, assembly GCF_003668045.3. Lineage (NCBI taxonomy): Eukaryota > Metazoa > Chordata > Mammalia > Rodentia > Cricetidae > Cricetulus > Cricetulus griseus. The sequence goes on from NW_023276806.1 coordinate 191,941,098, forward strand.
ATGTTAACAGAAAACATCACGGGAATACTGATATGGGAAAAAGCCCAGAAACATGGAGAGTAGAGAAGAGTTTATGAAAGAAGGTATGTTTTAGTAGACTTCAGTACATTTTAATAGAACTCTTCACAAGTAATATCAGTTAACCATTTATATGTCATGTGCCACAATGCTATAATAGTTAATTTCTGAATTCCCATTGGTAGATAATTAATACCTACCCTGGATATAGAAAAATACCTAAATATAACATAACCAAACTCATTATTGAGGGTGGACTGCCAAGGTCTGTTCCTTTTCAAGCCCATCAAATGCTTGAATTCTAGAAAGAAGAATAGTGTGTTTTAGGCAACCATGGTCCTCCTGACAAATGATTGAAACAAAATTCAAATCATGGTAATATTAACCAATATTGAAACCAAGAAAGATATGGTATCTTTTAAAATTTGGGAGGAGAGGAAGTCAATGTGAAGGCCAAGGGCAGATCTAGTTTAGGGGCCTTTATGTAGGACAATACATTAAATAAAGCATAAAATGCTGAAAGACAAATGCACAATAAAAAACGTAATGTACAACCAAAAGTGATGAGAAATGGTTAAGCAAAGATCATCTGTTTTGTTTTTTGTTTTTAGAAAGTTAAAGATAACATCAGGTATTAGCTGATAAAAGGAAGTGAAATGGTATCAAATGAGATTCGACATGAATGACATCAGAAGAGATTTGAAATTAGAATACTATGGAAAAGTAGCTGACAAACCTAAAATATAAAGGAAAGAGGAAATTAAAGCCTTTAAAGTATTTGAAAACTCATTATAGGTAGGCTGGAAGGGAATTACAGTAGAGAATTCCTGTCTAGGGACAGGAAGGGAAAATTACAAAGAATGAGTAGACATGCATAAAATAGAATAAAGAAAAGAAAAAAAAGGCAGTGTAGGAGAAATGCCTGAATAACTTTTTGTACAGAGGACAAACTATAACACATGGAAAGAAAAATTCAAATGAACAGTGTGAGTCAGATCAAAGGAAAGATTATTATAAGGGAAGCATGTGCCACTGAATATACAAAAATGCAAAAATTAAAAGGTATTTCCTAGTTATCTGGACAAAACCTGTAGGCCACTCACAAAGAAAAAGAAGTAAATGAAGCAGGGCTCTCATTAGCCCACAACATTTATACAACTCCAAGTCTATCCACACAGCCCAGTTTTCACTCCAACTGGAAGAAATTTTATAAGCTGCAAGACATTGTCCTTAAACAAACCAGTGGGTGGGTAGAGGGAACATCTGGGAAGTAAAGTAGCAATGATTCCTGCACTTGTACCCACTTGGAGATAGAAAATCTAGAAACAAAATGTTGAATTCAAGTAAGTTAATTTTAATTGGTTGTGTGGTTAAATTGCAGAAAGGTATGGCATTGGGAGTCAAAAGTAAATAGATAGACAAATAAGAAAATCATTAACATTACACATGATGGGACATCTAGATATTCTATAAATCACAAAATAAACCTACCTGTTTTGTAACTACAGCAAATTATTATGCATGATCCAGCATGAACACCATGGCATGGCCATAAAAGAGGAAGAGTAGAGGATGGCTGTGGTAAAGGAGTTGGCTCCATGATGTTTTAAAGGGGATATTTGCCCTGGCAAAGACTCCTGGTAATGGGGGATATGTAGGTACATTGTAAACCAAATGTAATATTACTAATAACATAAAAATTAAATAAGACTCTTACAAACAGGAAACTCATTAGAAATTTACAAACATGAAAATAAAATTTTACTTCCAGAAATTTGACATAAATTTAAGAAAGAGGCAACAGGGAACATAAGAAACAGTAGTACCAGAGTCATGACAGAGATCAGATGATTTCAGTCAGTTAATATATTTTAAATCCCTGTGTCCAAATTGATTAAAATAAAAAAATTAGAATTTCTAAGAATGAGACTCAGTTGTCAATATTTTCAAGGTTGTTGAAGAAAACTTAACTTGACAATTATTAATGAATTCAAAATAAATTCTAAGATGATTTGTGGGATCAGAACATTTCCAGATTCATTTTCAGACAGGAAATGTGCATAGTAATCAATTATTGCAACCACAGTCTGTTGCTAGGCTACATATAACATTCTTATAATTATAAAAATGTAAGTGGCTTAGCTGATGCAGATATTCATGATCCACCTTAGAGGAAGGTCTGTAAACTTTATTAACTCACAGAAAATGCCATCATAATCCTTGGCAGTCTAGACAAGGGTAATATAATAATAAAAATGAGAGATCTGAGGAGGGAAAGTGAGGGCATGGACGTAACTGAAATTACCTAAGATGTTTTATTTTTCATTATCCAACTCAGAAAGACTTTGAGTGTACTCTGGTTATCCTTTGCTCTATGTCTAATTTTTTTTAGACATAGAAGTTCAGAAGTTAGTTTAACATTTCTTTTCTACAATTCTAATAAGTTGTATATTTTTAAATTTATTTAAGGTTTATGCCATTTGACCTTTGTAACATTTCCTTTCTATAAATCTATTAATTTGGTAATAGTGCAGTCAATGGCTTAAATAAGTTTCGCAGCGGTAACACCGAATGTGTGTTGGGCATCGGGAGCAACCCCGAACTTGGCACTCAGCATGCCAACGGTGGGTGTACTGTCCCGGATCTACAGCATCCTCGCCGATGCCACGGAACAAGTGGACCAGCATAAAGATGCCTACCAAGTGATACTAGATGGCATGAAAGGTGGCACCAAGGAGAAACGATTAGCAGCTCCGTTTATTCCAAAATTCTTGAAGCATTTTCCAGAACTGGCTGATTCTGCAATCAATGCATAGTTAGACCTCTGTTAGGAGGCAGATGTGTCAATAGGACGACAAGCAATTAAAGAGCTGCCTCAATTTGTCACAGGAGAAAATCTGCCAAGAGTAGCAGATATGCGGACCCAACTTCTGCAGACAGATGACTCCGCAGAATTTAATTTGGTGAACGATGCTTTATTGAAGTATATTTAAGATGGAGACAAAAGGAACATTATGTGGCATATTTAGCTAGATTCTTCAAGGAAAAGATATTGTTAAAGAAAGAGCAATTAAATCCCTGTCCACAAAACTCAAGACGCTCCCAGATGAAGTGTTAACTAAGGAAGTAGAGGAACTCATGCTTACTGAATCCAAAACGATCCTTGAAGTTGTGACTGGTGGGCATGGGAAAACTAGAATCAAATTTAGGAAAACTATTTGCTAAGTTACTGGAGCATATGCCTCTCACTCCAGAAGAAACAGAAAATGGAGAGAACGCTAGTGATGAAGAGCCCAAGCTGCAGTTCCATTATGTGGAAAGTTTATTGTACCGTTTTCGCCAATTGGGCCAAAAACTTCCAGATTTCTTAACAGCCAAACGGAATGCAGAAAATCTCAAAGATTTCAAAATCAGGTTGCAATTCTTTGCACGAGGCCTTCGGGTTTATATCAGACAACTTCAATAGGCTCTCCAGGATGAAACAGGCAAGGCCTTAAAAACTGAGGAGAAGAAGGTAAAAGTTTTTTCATTGAAATAACAAATAATATCAATGCTTTAATCAAGGATCTCTTCCACATTCCTCCTTCGGATAACACAGTAACATTGTCCTGGAAACCGGTATAGAAAGTTGAGATTGGGCAAAAGAGAGGCAATGAAGAGACAAGTTTAGATTCACCACCCAAGAAATCTCCAGGATGACCAAAAAGGGATGCCAGACAGGTTTATAATCCTTCTAGTCGGAAGCACAGCAGCAATTTGGGCACCTTTAGTTATGAGAGGTACCTTCGGGGGAGTAGAGGAGGCCGAGGCTGGGGAGCACGAGGAAATGTAGTCGAGGATCACATTCTTCAGCACTGCCATTAGCTTAAATCTGCTACTCATTGGGTTGCCGGGGATGTCCCTTTAAAAGGACTGCTGCCTTCAGCTGAAAACATAATGTTCTTTCGACCTTTGTATGTATGATCTACTTTTGTAACAGACCATGGTTGTGTCCAAGGTAAAACCATAACAATATTTTTGGATGCTTTGTCTTCCACCTTGACTTGATTTCAAAATATCCTCATTATCAGACTTCATCTTGTCAATCTTGCTTTTAAAGATGTTCATAATTTGTTATTGAGAACTGAGTTGAATGGAACATTCAGTCCAGTTCCTGACCTGGTAAAGTTCATCACTTTTGAAAGGTTACTTATTTTGCTCCCCATTCTGTTACAAGTGGTTTTTTTTTTTTTTTTTTTTTTTTCAAAATACATGGAGAAGAGTAATGATCACTCTTAACCTTTTGCTTTCTTTCATGGATTTCTAATGAAGTTGCTAGGCAGTGTTGTAGCATTCCTACATAAAAAGTTAAACACCAGCTTCTTACAACTACAAATGACATTAAGTTTTTAGGAGGCAGTAAGCTGCTTTGCATTACTTCCGTCACTCTTCTCCATTTTTCGGGATACAGCTTTTGAACACAGGGTCTCATTATTCAAATAGGAGTACATGTGCATAACATACATTCAAACATAAGTATATGATATAGCATGCTATGGAACTTGAGTGTACAACAAATCAATATTTTAAATTCTAGGAATGGGCCGTCTGATGAAGTGATTATCCTTTTGAGGCTGAAGCCATTATTGACTTGGTGTCTAGGTTTTCACTCCAGTAGGGAGGATTTTGAGTCTGTCGTAATTACATGACTATTATTGCTTAAAACTAAAAACAAAGGCTGTTTTGAAGACCCTTGTTGGTGAAATATAGCCAGATCTGGTGTACACACAGGTTCCCACAGGATGTGATAGTGTAATTTAGGATTTGGAGATGTAATAACCAGGGCTATCCAGGAAACTGACTTGATGGCATAGTACCATTAAATAAGAGATGCTCACTCAGTCTGCTTTTGCAGCTTTCAAATTTTAACTTCCCAGGTTATTAATTAGATTATTGATTAAATTAGCCAGTAGTCTTTAGATTAAAACAACAGATGGGAGGTTTGTGGAGTGTCTCAACATCATGGGCATTTTTAGTAGCTCAGACCCTTTGTTTTTTATTTGAATGTCATATATTTTTGTTCCATAGTTAATCTTCCTTCCCCAAGTGTGCTATTCAAATCAAATATTCAAATGTCATTGCTATTAGGTTTGTTTTTTTGTTTCATTTTGTTTGTTATTTGTTGTTGTTATTTTCCTTTTGAGGTTTCCATTCCTACACAAGTGTTTCATTACCATTTCTTCTACACTGGGGGGGGGAAAAGCAAAACCCCTTTGTGAGAATTACTGCACATATTTATGTAGAAAATATTTCTAGAAGCCTAGAATGATACAAGTGAGCACAAGAAATTGGTCAGCTTGACTATGGAGTTCTGGCAATAATCTCTGAGCTGAACCTAAGAATCTGAACAGACATAGAAACATGGGATTGCCAGTTGAGAACTGTAACCATCTAATATGGACCTCAGGAGATCAGTCATGGCCTAACGCCATTTCAAGTACAAAAATGAATTGGACTACAGCACTATAAATATGAACATAGTGTAATTTTTCCTTTCACTTGTCTGAGTACATCTGTGAACTCCGCAGAAATAAATTGACCTCATATGTAATACAGAGCTCACTGCATCCCCTCCTCATCCCATTCCCCCTTCCCTCGCCGAGGCAACAGTGCATAAAACTTAGTGTTCTTTTTGCTTCAGAGATTTGAATGAAAATCTTCATGCCATAAATACATTTTTTTCTTCTGCTAGATACCTGTTTATCCCCTTGTTTAAATGTGAATGTTCCCTTATGCTTTTGAAATAAATTTCCTTTTGTAATTTTGAAAAAATCTATTAATTTGTATGTTTTTTAAATTAGGATATGTTTTTAGACCTTTATATGAACTATATAAGTGGCCCAAGGAGATGGTCCAGCCAATCAGGAACCTGCTGCACAGGCATGAGGACCTGAGCTCAGTTTCCCACAAGCCACATCAAATTTGGTGATGTGTGTCTATAACCACAGTGTGCATGGATCAGCACAGCTGAGTTCATAATCCTCATGTTCTCTAAGAGCAGTTTTAAATTTACTTCCTGTAAATAATACTTCTGACTTTGTAACTATTTTGTTTTCTGTCTTTTCAAGAATTAAAAACTTTAAAATTTATAGATTGAATGTCAAAGTTACAATTCAGGACAGGTGACCTGTCTTAAACTTTAAAACATAGATTCACATATCTTCCAGTTTTTATTTTTCCCATGTGGGTGTCTAATTGCCAGGACATGTGCTCCTACATGATGTGAGGTGGGTGTCCATTCTCTATCAGGCCATAATCCATCATCTTCTTAGCAGTAGTTCCATTCAACTTTCCTTACATTCCCTTCTTCTTGAAGAAATTACTTTAGCTTTGGAAATTTATAAAGAACAGGTACTTATTTCTTAGTTTTGGCATCAGGAATGCTTAAGGTCAAGGTTTGGTTTTGGTGTCTGGTGATGGCCTTCTTTTTATGTCCTCACATGGCAGAAGACCAGAAGGAACAAGCTCACACCCTCAAGCCCTTTTCAAAAAGAGGGGTCCAAATGTCATCCTCTGAGTTGGCCATCTCTGATAGCCAAAAGAGACCAAAATAAACAATTAAGAGTCACAAGAAAAAATAAATGATGAATCTAGAGGGAAAGTCATGATTTAAAACATCTCCAATTTGTGTATTTTGGTCATTAAGTCATTTAATCCTTAAAATCAACAGGCCATAAAAATAATGGGAACTCATTAAATGTTAGTAAACAATAAGAAGTTCTATGAAAAATTACAAAACTAGGGGGGCAATCGTGATGTCAAAAACCTCCACTTGGTGTGTTTTGATCATTAGGTTATTTCATTTTCAAAATCCACAAGCTATGAAAAACTATCAGAGAACAATAAGAAAAACCCTCAAAATTTCATGAGACAGTATTGAAGAGATAATCTATAATGCAAAAGAAAGGCATAGGAAAGGTAAAAGGAATGACATTGAATGATGCAAAGAAGATAATCAGTCAGGAGAACACTTTCCGTATAAGATAAGAATACAAACACTGGGGAATTTATCAAACAAGAAAAAATAACAAATATTTTTCTGTATCCCATGGTGAAAAAAAATCTGGTTCAAGTGATCAAAGGAAAGTCTATCTCGAAAAATATCTTATGATGTCATTAAGACCCTAAAAATAGCTGCAGCTCAGAGAAAGCCAGTCTTGAAAACAGCAGTTCGCTAACAGAAAACACATTCAGCAGGCACTTCAAAGCCCCAAGCCAGTGCTGCAGTGCTGTCAGAGTTCCTTAGCAAATTATTCTCAGGAATCCCGTATTCTACATAATGAGCAGCCAAACGCTGTGGTAAGCTAAAAATAGTTCCAGATATGTAAAAACACAGGGGATTTCTCTCCTGCATCTCTCTTATATGAAAATGGTTAGGAAAGTGCATAACAAGGCCAGTGAGTATTCTGAGGATGAATGGGTGAATAAGATATGATAAATACAGAAAACGGAATTTTTTTAGACCTAAAGAAAAGACAAATAAAACCTTGGTCTACACAGCAAAATGGTTGGGAGTAGGGCATATTTGGTTAAAAAACAAGTGCAGGTCCTCTCCTGTCTGTCTCTGTCTCCTTCCCTCTCCCTCCCCCAACACTCTGCTTTGACATTGAATGTAAAATAGTAAACCTAGAGTGATGGAGTAAAGGAAGGGGGTAAAGAAAACTTGAATTTGATTAGAGTACACAGAAGGCATATGTTTAAACGTCTCGTCAAAAACCCATTGCAATTCATAAATGTAGATCAAATATAAAATGTACTAAAATGAGAAGCAAATGAAATAAACAGACTGATCTAGTGAGTAGAGAAGGAAAATTAAGGTGAAATGACAGGGCAAAGACCAGCATCTGTGTTACTGCAGGATGCAGGAAGAGGGCTCTGGGGCAAAGGGACTCAGGTGATGGTGGACCGCATGCCAGAAAGAGGCCAAATGATGACGTGAGGAAGAAACCTGAAGACTTACACTACTACAGAGTCCATTAAATACAGCATTGTAAATATGATTCTAGTCTTAGATGTACAATGAACAACATTTTTTTTTTCTAGACAGGGTTTCTCTGTGGCTTTGGAGGCTGTTCAAGAATGAGTTTTTGTAGAGCAGGCTGGTCTCGAACTCATAGAGATCAGCCTCCCTCTGCCTCCCACGTGCTATGAGTAAAGGCATGTCCCACCACCACCCAGCAACAACAACGTATTTTTTGGTGAATATTTTTTCTGTTTTAAATTTAAATTAGAAACAAGCTTGTTTTACATGTAAATCCCAGTTCCCTCTCCCACCCCTCCTCTCCTGCCCCCTGTATCCGATCCCTTACTTCTCCCCAGGGAGGGTGAGGCATTCCATGGGGGATTTTCAAAGTCTGTTCATATCATTTGGAGCAGAGCCTAGACTCCCCTCTGTGTGTCTAGGCTGAGAGAGTATCCCTCTGTGTGGAGTGGGCTCCCAAAGTCCATTCAGGTGCTAGGGATAAATCCTGATCCACTACCAGAGGCCCCATAAATTGTCAAGACTTCCAAACTGACATCCTCATTTACAGGGTTTGGAATGGTCCTATGCTATGACTTCTTTGTATATTTTCAAAACCAGCCCTCTGTCAGATGGGGATGGTGAAGATCTTTTCCCATTCTGTGGGCCGTCCTTTTTGTTTTTTGACTGTGTCCTTTGCCTTACAGAAGCTTCTCAGTTTCAGGAGGTGTCATTTATTAATTGTCTATCTCAGTGTTGGTGCTACTGGTATTATGTTCAGGAAGTGGTCACCAATTCCTTCAAGGGTACCTCCTACTTCTCTTCTAAGAGGTCCAGTGTGGCTGGATTTATGTTGAGGTCTTTTATTCATTTGGACTTAAGTTTTGTGCATGGTGATAGACATGGATCTATTTGCAGTCTTCTACATGCCAGCACCATTTGTTGAAGATGCTTTCTTTGTTCAATTGTATAATTTTAGCTTCTTTGTCAAAAATCAAGTGTTCTTAGATATGTGGATCCATATCAGGGTTTCAATTTGATTCCATTGGTCTACCTGTCTATTTTCATGCCAATACCAAGGTGTTTTCAGGACTACAGCTCTATAATACAGCTTGAAGTCAGGGATGGTGATGCCTCTGGAAGTTCCTTTATTTTACAGGATTGTTTTGGCTATACTGGGTTTTTTGTTTTCCCCATAAAGTTGAGTATTGTTCTTTCAAGTTCTGTAAACAATTGTGCTGGGATTTTTATGGGGATTGCACTGAATCTGTAGATTGCTTTTGGCAAGATTGCCATTTTTACTATGTTGATCCTACCTATCCAAGAGCATTGGAGATCCTTCCATTTTCTGGTATCTTCTTTAAAGATTCAAAGTTCTTGTTACACAGGTCTTTCACATGTTTGGTTAGCATTACCCCAAGGTATTTTATGTTGTTTGTGGCAATTGTAAAGGGTGATGTTTCTCAGATTTCTTTCTCAGTACATTTATTGTCTGCATATAGTAGGGCTACTGATTTTTTTAAAGTTAAATTTGTGTCTTGCCAATTTGCTGAAGATGTTATTATATGTAGGAGTTCCCTGTTAGAATTTTCTAGGTCAGTTATGTAAACTATCATGTCATCTGCAAACAGTGAAAGTTTAACTTCTTTTCCAATCTGTATCCCCTTGATCTCCTTTTGTTGTCTTATTGCTCTAGCTAGAACTTCAAGGACAATATTGAAGAGATACGGAGAGAGTGGACAGCCTTGTCCCCTTCCTGATTTTAGAGGAATTGCCTTGAGTTTCTGTCTACTTAGTTTGATGTTGGCTGGTGGTTTGCTGTATATTGCCTTTATCATGTTCAGTTATGTTCCTGTTATCCCTGATCTCTCCAAGACCTTTAACATGAAGGGGTGTTGGATTTTGTCATAGGCTTTTTCAGCATCTAGTGAGATGATCATGTGATTTTTCTTTCTCAGTTTGTTTATATGGTGGATTACATTGACGAATTTTCATATGTTGAACCATCCCTGCATCCCTGGGATGAAGCCTACTTGATCATGGTGGATGATTTTTCTGATGTGTTCTTGGATTAGGTTTGCCCATATTTTAGTGAGTATTTTTGCATCAATATTCATGAGGGATATTGGTCTGTAGTTTTCTTTCTTTGTTGTGTCTTTGTGTGGCTTGCATACAAAAGTTATTGAAGCCTTGTAAAAAGAACTTGGCAATGGCCCTTCTGCTTCTATAGTGTGGAATAGTTTGAGGAGTATTGGTATTAGCTGTTCTTTGTATTTCTGGTAGAATTCTGCACTGAAGCCATCTGGACCTGGGCTTTTTTAGGTTGGGAGACTTTTGATGACTGCTTCTATTTCATTAGGGGTTATAGGTGGATTTAAGTTTCTTACCTTTCTTGATTTAATTTTGGTAAGTGAAATCTATCCAGAAAATTGTCCATTTCCTTTATATTTTTGAATTTTGTGGAGTACAGGTTTTCAAATTATGACCTGATGATTCCCTGGATTTCCTCAGTGTCTGTTGTTATGTCCCACTTTTCATTTCTGATTTTGTTAATTTGCATGTTCACTTTCTGCTGTTTGGTAAGTTTGGATAAAGGTTTGTCTATCTTGTTGATTTTCTCAAAGAACAAACCCTTTTTTTTGGTTTTTTGAGACAGGGTTTCTCTGTGTAGCTTTGGAGCCTATCCTGGCACTCGCTCTGGAGACCAGGCTGGCCTCAAACTCACAGAGATCTGCCTTCCTCTACCTCCCAAGTGCTGGGATTAAAGGCATGTGCCACCAACGCCCAGCCAAGAACAAACTTTTCATTACATTAATTCTTTGTATTGTTTACTGTATTGATTTCAGCCCTCAGTTTGATTATTTCCTGGAGTCTACTCCTCCTGAGTGAGTTTGTGTCTTTTTGTTCTAGAGCTTTCAGTTGAGCTGTCAATTCTCTAGTGTGACTATTCTACAGTTTCTTCTTGTGGGTACTTAGTGCTATGAACTTTCCTCTTAGCACTGCTTTCAAAGTGTCCCATAGTTTGGGTATGTTGTGTCTTCATTTTCATTGAATTCTAGGAAGTCTTTAATTTCTTTTTTTATTTCTTCCTTGACCCAGGAATGGCACAATTGCTCATTGTTTAGTTTCCATGAGTTTGTAGGGTTTCTGCAATTTGTGTTGTTGTTGAATTTTAACTTTAAAGCACTGTGATCTGATAAGATACAGGGTGTTATTTCAATTTTTTGTACCTGTTGATGTTTGCTATGTTGTCAAGTATGTGCATGATTTTAGAGAAGGTTCCATAAGGTGCTGAGAAGAAGATATATTCTTTTGTGTTTGGGTAGAATGTTCTGTAGATGTCTGTTTAACTCAATTGGGTCATAACTTCTATTTGTTCCTTTGTTTCTTTGTTAATTTTCTCTCTTGTGGTCCTGTCTAGTGGTGAGAGTGGGGTGTTGAAATCTCACACTATAAGTGTGTGAGTTTGTGTGTGTGTGTGTGTGTGTGTGTGTGTGTGTGTGTGTGTGTATGTGATTTGAGTTTTAGTAATGTTTCCTTTATGAATATGGATGCCTTTGTATTTGGGGCATAGATGTTCAGAATTGAGACTTAATCCTGATGGATTTCTCCTATGATGAATAAGAAATGACCTCCTTCATATCTTTTGGTCATTTTTTAGTTTAAAGTCTAATTTGTTAGATATTAGGATTGCCATATCAGCTTGTTTCTTGGGTCCATTTGATTGGAAAATCTTTTCCCAACCCATAACTCTGAGGTACTGTCTGCCTTTGAAGTTGAGGTGTGTTTCTTGTATGCTGCAGAATGATGAATTCTGATTTTGTATCCATTCTGTTAGCCTGTGTCTTTTTATAGGTGAGTTAAGACCATTGATATTGAGGGATATTAATGGCCATTGGTTTTTCATTCTTGCTTGTTTTGGATTTGTTGGTGGTGGTGGTATTGTGTGTGGATTTCCACACCTTTTTTCTTTTGGCTGTGGGTAAAGTGGGATTATCTATTGCCTATGTTTTTGTGGGTGCAGTAATTTCCATGGGTTGGAGTTTTCCTTCCAGAACTTCCTGTATGACTGGACTAGTGGATATGTATTGTTTAAGTCTGGTTTTGTTATGAATATCTTGTTTTCTCCATCCATTGTGATTGAAAGCTTTGCTGGGTATAGTAGTCTGGGCTAGCATCTGTGGTCTCTTAGTGTTGGCTTTCAGAGTTCCCATGGAGAAGTCAGATGTAATTCTGATTGGTTTTCTTTTATATGTTACTTGGCCTTTTTCCTTTGCTGCTCTTAATATTCTTTCTTTATTATATATGTTAGGTGCTTTGATTATTTTGGGGCGAAGGAACTTTTTTGGGTCTACTCTATTTGGTGTTCTGTAAGCTTCTTGTACTTTCATTGGCATGTCTTTCTTTAGGTTGGGAAAGTTTTCTTCTATGATTTTGTTGAATATGTTTTCTGCACCCTTGAGATGGTTTTCTTCACCTTCTTCTATACCTATTATTCTTAGGTTTGGCCTTTTCATGGTGTCCCATATTTCCTGGATATTTTGTGTTAGGGATTTGTTGGACTTGAGATTTTCTTTGGTCAATCAGTCTATTTCTCCTAGTGTGTCTTCAATGCCTGAGATTCCCTTCCATCTCCGTATTCTGTTGCTTATGCTTACATCTGTAATTTCTGATCACTTACCCAGCTTTTCTATTTCCAGCATTCCCTCAGTTTGTGTTTTCATTATTGTCTTTATCTCAGTTTTCATGTCTTGAACTGTTTGAATTTTACCTTCATCTTTTCGATTGTTTTTTCTTGGTTTCCTTTAAGAGATTTCTTGATTTCTTGTAGTTTTGGTTTGTTTTTACTTCCATTTCTTTAAGGGATTTTCTCGTATCCTCTTTGAGGGCCTCTCTCATTTTCATGAAGTTGTTTTTATGTCATTCTCTTCTGCTTCATCTGCATTGGTTTGTTCACATCTCACTGGTATTGAGTCCCTAGACTCTGGTGTTATCATATTTTTTTCTGTTGTTGAATGTGTTTTTATATTGTCTTCTTCTCATCCCTTCTTCCAGTGGGTGCAGATGTAATTTCTTCCTCTCCTGATGGTATGGGTCCAAGGTTCCCTTCCAGTGGGTGCAAACAGCTCGAATACTTCAATGTCTCTCCTCTTCCAGTGGGTGGAGGTGGGACTAGTTCCAAAATGTTGGCAGACCCTAGATGGGATGTTCCACTTGGGTGGGTTCCCCAGTGCACAGTCCCCAGGCCTCAGGAGACTCTGAGCAGGGCACTGGAAGGCAGACCAGAAACAGTATATGTTGGAGAATTCCAGAACTAATCATATATTTTTCAGAAATGCTACAATCAATACATCATCAAATCACACAACAAAAGTTCCCTTCCTTATGGCAATTCACAACCCTCAGTAAATCTAGTTATAGAGAATCCAACACCCTCTTTTGACCTTGGTTCTCATTTCTTTTACAATTAATGTTTATTTTGTGCAAATGAGCACCATTTTGTTCACATGTTTCTCTAAATACTATGTATTACTTGTACTCTCTATATATGGCTGTTATTTTTCAGTCTAATTAAAATCAAATAATGTACTAAGCTGAAGATTTTATTCAATTACAACTACATGCAGTGCCTGCATAGACATCTTAGTGGTGAGGTTAAGGACTACTCTTGCAGGGGAGCCAGGTTGGGTTCATAGCACCCATGTCAAGTGGGTTATAATTGCCTGTAGATGTTATTCCAGGGGCCCCAACACCCTCTGATATGTGAAGGCATATGCATGCATGTAACACACACATAAATGCCTGTGGGCTCACAACACATGTACAACATATGTGGCACACACACACACACACACACATATGAACTCGTGTACACACACACACACACACACACACACACACACACACACACACACACATTTTAAAATAATCTTTTAACAATAAAAGGCCTACCTGCTACTCAGTGAGAGACATCACTGTATTTTCACACTTGATCTGTTATCTGAATCAGTATTATGTCTTGCTGATCCCTTTTAGACAAGGAGTGTTTTGAAAGTCATTCCCAAATATGTCCCTCTATCTATTTCTAAACATATCCAGTAGGTTTTGCATCATGTATTTTAGAAGCTAATATAGTAAAATTAAATATTTTATTGTATTTGATTGTTGGCACACCATGATGCCTGTTTGCTTTTCCTTCTGTTTGGAGCTGTCTAGCTAGCAACACTGATTTGGTGGCTTTTTTATATTGCTGACACTTAGCTTTTTATGTTTATGATATATTTGTATATCTTGAAATTGCAAGTATTGTCATTAGCTTTAATAAAATTGTACACACTTTTCTTTATCAGAGCATCTTCTACCCCTTGAACACACTCGGAAGACAATTTTTAAATTTCTGCCAACAAGCTATTTGTTCATGGAGCTTGGTTTGAAGCCACATTTTATACAATATTTTGTTGCTTGAAGCTGATAATTAACCCGATCAACTAATTGTGGCTTGTTTTGTTATTTTATTCATATAAAACAATAGATAGTTTTCATAAGTAAAATTATTGTCTAATATTTATAGTTTAAAATTGACTTGAACATTCTTCCCTTCTGTTTACTGTTATGGTTTTAATAAAATGTTAGAAGAGGATATAGCACTGTCTGCTACTTTAACACAGCCATAGCTCAGATGGGCTGAGGGACTCAGTTAAGTAGACATCAGATATATAATTCTTACTCACACGGAGTACAGTACAAGATGTTAATTCTGCAATCCAGCATAAACAAAGATATGGAGCAGAGAAAAACTCACTCACCTAAAAGTAAAACTTGAAAGACAGATAAACAGAGACTTGTAGAGGGGAAGTAAATTAATCAGAGATGTGACAAGTTTCTAAAAACCCTCTGAGGATGGAATCCTACTCTTCAATATTCTTCAAGGATGCTCTAGATTTGAACTAGTTCATCACTTCAAGCTGCCAGCTGTTGAAAACGAAGTGAACATCAGATGACCTATTCACTTAATTAATCAATTAGCACATTCCAGCTGTTGCCAAAACAGAAGCCATAGTACAGACATTTGGGATCCTGGTTTTTCTAGAATTATGTGTGAAAACAGAATTTTTAGTGGCATACAGAAGTGGTTTTAGAACCTCTCTGCTATTCTGTTGCCTGTATTGAAATAGAATTTCGCTGAAGACTGTCTAAAGGTACTATTCAAAACAATTGAAGAAAATAGAGGGATAGGAGTAGTGAGGTAATTTCTCTCACAGAATCTTGACAAACTTGAATCCACCTTTACTACAGACCTGCTTTATCTCCACATGCACTGTGCTAAGAACTAGAGCAGAACAACCATGGGAAGCTGCAGCTCTTTCTTGACTGTTGGTTGTGTTCTTCAGCTCTACTCCTGTATGCAACATGAAGTGTAATTCCTAAACCTTACTTTTCACACAGTGTCTCTATGAATTGTCCACCTCCACCTTTGTCAACTGTTGTGAGATACTAGATTACACCGTGTAAAAATATGCCATTGTGATTGGTTTAATAAAAAGCTGAACAACCGATAGCTAGGCAGGAATTGTAGCCAGGACTTCTGGACAGAAAGAGCTCTGAGGAGAAATGGGTGAAGTCTCCAGCCAGATGTGGAGAGAGCAGAATGAGCAGTATGGATAGATGAGGTAACAAACCATGTGCTAGAATGTAGATTAAAAATATGGCTTAATTTCAATTATAAGAACTAGTTAGGAACAAGCATAAGCTAAGGCCAAGAATTCATAATTAATAAGCCTCTGTATCATTATTGTGAGCTGGTGGTTCCAATCATAAAGTTCATTTACAATCAACACCTTGAATTTCTTCATAAGCAAGAATAGGTTCTTATTCATCTTCATGCTCAAAACACATTCTCTACTGTGATACTTCACATGCAGGCTGCACTGCTATTCCACAGTTGCCTGATGAATGAAGAATTGTAATCCGAGTCTTGCTGTGGAACCTGTAATAATATACAACCTGTAATAATACACTGTAAATTGAGGTGGTGATAAGTACTCTGAGAAATGAAACGAATTCCAACCTGTTCTCCATTGTTTTTCCAAGATTAAGGTGTGGCTCTCTATTAGCAGATTTCTGATACATATTCTTATTTTTCAGCTAGGTCACCACAACACTTGAAGACATTTAGCATTCTAAATTCCTGCTGTATTGGGGAGGAAGTAGATGTAAAGAAATGAACTAAATGTGCTTTAAGAGGAAAAGGAAAATCCAACCATGTGAAGAAATAGGTAAACACATGTTAATTTGACCCTCTGCTATCCATTTTGTGACAAAAAAAAACATTCTGTAGCACACCATGATCTTAAGTATGGGAATATGAAAATGATATATTTGAATATAAAGAAGAAAAGTGGGCATGGCTTCTGATTTTATGGCCATAATTAACTTGAATACTATTTTTTCAGAATTGCATCACTGAGACCATGGAGTTGGAGGGTATTTGTCTACTAGCTCATGCTTTGTTAATTTTTTTCCATGTGTATGAATGTTTGCATGTATGTAGGTACCTATGTGTGGATGCAAATGGACAAAGGTACCTGCAATTCTGAAAAAAAAAAAAGTATTAAAGTACCACAATTACCCAGCACTTATCCAAGTTTGGGAATCTGAACTCTGGTCCTCATACTTATGCAGCAAGCACTTTAACCATCCATCCATCTTACCAGGCCCTCATTATCTCAAAAATCACAGAGAAGCAATATGAAGACATTTACCCCAGAAAGCAACAGTCCTTTAGCAGAATCACTAAGCTATCACTGAGCTGCTGTTTCCCCTAACAAGTCATAAAGACTGTAATCAAATGAAGATAACATGAAATAGCTACAGTGGAAAATTCAAAATGTTAAATAAATGTTGTATTTTAACATAGCTTCCATGTGTAGTTATCAATATGATTGCACTATTTTGTCATTAATGTAAATTTTCAATATGGGACCACAGGGAAAAAATTAGTTATAATTGACTATGATACCTTATGACTGTTTATTTACTTGTTCATCAATTTATGGCACAGAAATCCCAAGTTTCATCTCTGCTCAAGAAACCAAGTTCCCTTTATTGGTTTGCAGAAATCAAATTGAGACTTCACTTGGTCATGAAGTGCCTCTTCTTTGCCCTTCAAAAAAAAGACATTCTGAATAATTGTCCTGGTGTTTGCAACTTCTTCACTACACTGACAAACACTAATCCTGAGATATCAGAAGGCATTGAAATTGTGAGAAACTAGTCGATTTCTACTAACTGAATAGAGGGCTGCTGTATAAAGTGACCATCGATTGGAGAGTTTAGAGGCATGGTAGTCAATGCACAGAATGGAGGGATACTGTGTAAAATGAGCAGCTCCTCTCTACTGAGTTCAGTTGGAAAGGATTATAGGGTGAACGAGTAGGAGTTAAAAAAATTCATCTACATTTGCCTCTAATGAAAAAGGTCATTCCTCTCTGGAGGTGTCAGCACCCCACAGAACAACCTCCACACTGGCGTGCTAAATGGGTTGCTTATCTGGTTCTTTATGACTCTGAGTCTGAAATCACAGCTTTGTTGTATCATAACCACTCTGCTTGACTTGGGTCTGCTTTCCTTTATTCTAAGTGGCAGGAACTTTGAGGGATTATTACCAACCTATTTGTGTCTAAATCACAGCTTCCATTCTTTAAAATTAGCCACCTTTTCCTCCCCCTTGCTTGACGTGTTCACTGTTGTCATGATATATGGCTTGAAGCATAGCATTTGATCACAGATAGGCGGTTGTTACCTAGTTTGAGCTCAGCAAGAGGGCAGATGGGAGACTAGAAGACAGAAAGCTTCTATATATACACACCTAGGCAGAAATGATGGGGAAGGGGAGAATTGAGATAAAGAACATGCCAAGTAAATTGCAGCCATTAGGTTAAAACTTTCTGAGTGGAGTACAGTTAAGTGGAAATGCTCTGTAGAAGAAGAGTCTACCTTACAGAACACCAGGAACTTTGAGTCAGTGGGTGGACTCTGTCTGAATCTGCCTGTGACTCCTTTGTATCCCTCTGACCCATAGGTGTGTCTACTGCCAACCCTTGAAAACAGAGAAATGTAATTAATTATACTGACATTATTCTGAGATAATTGAATTCTTGCCCTAATAAGTTCTTTGAATTTTGCTTTGAAATCTACAGCACAAGCCTGAAATATCTCTTTTCCCTTTTGTCCTCAACAGGCTAACCAAACAATTTGTTGAAATTACAAATATAAAAGAACTTCCCTCCCAAGCAAGATGAATTCTGACTTTCTATTGCCCTTTCTATTCTATTTTTCTGAATTTTTAGAATTCATTACAGTGGCTAAATCTAATATGACCCATTGTGCTCTGAAGACTAAGTGTTTAGACTACAATTTATGTATGCCAGTGCAGAATCATTTTGTTTAATCATGTCATGCCATCACTAAATGTAATCCAAAATATCTAATATGAAGATGTTTGCATTTTATTAAAAGAGAAATTACATCAGAATCTAAGCTCTGGATCTGTTCTTAATTGATCAGGTGACATGTGTAAAGTCTGTCTATCCGTGAAATATAATGAAATTCATTTGTAATGAATTCATCTTGTCCCCTACTTCCAGTTTCAGTGTCCTGACACTCACTTGAGAAATAGCTAAAATACAGTATATTTTTATGTATTTTTGAAAAATTCTTCCATAGAAAGACAACAGAGAGAAGATGTTAAGAGAAAGATAATGTACTATCTAAGGAATGGACAGAAAGGGAAATGGTCCATGGTTATCTTATTTCTCTTTTTTTTTCATATACTCTGAAATGTTCAAAATCACTATGTGCTATATATACAAAACCAGGGGAAATTGCTACTTTTTTGACACATACAAATACATTGACTTCAGGGTGTTATTTGATTAAATGTGCATGAAATAAAAAATAACAAAAAAATTCGCCTATTAAGCATTCTTTGTTGAGGATAAGGTATCTAAACTAAGTACTAAAGGATTGTTGCTTGGGCTGCTAATGTTGATGATATCAGCAATGTTGTTGGCCAAGTTATAAATAAAAGATGATAAATGGGAACTAGAATGAAGACGACTCTCAGCTTTGCTACAACAACATTTTATGCTGCTCTGTTATCATGTAAGTTCCAGTTAAAGTTGCATTCCTAGATTAAAAGCAATAAACCAATAGTTTGACATGCAAGATATATATCTGTATTCTACACTGAATCTCACTATGGGTTCTTATATGAAACTAGCTGCTTACAATGAAAATATTTGGTAAGGGTTTTAACATCTCCCATGTCTAGTCTCAGGACGTGGCTCCTCACTTCTATCATATAGTGTGCCAGTCCTTGTAGAGATTGGCCATAAGCTATCCCCATATTGTTTATCAAAAAGGAAAAACAAACAAATAAAAACAAATGAATTATTTTGACAGAGAAGCACATCATGAAGAAGGCTGTAGAGGATATGTTACATAGCCTGGATCCTAGAAGGTAAGAGGGTGCCTCTTCATATATCAGAAAGCCTGGGCAAGAGGCAAAGCAGGTAAAGAGAGAACATTCTAGAGAAAAACAAAAAAATAATGGTGGGCTCTTTGGAAGATCATTTTAAGATGTGTTACCTTTATTTATGCTGTGGAATATTTGTTAAATAATACGGAGATATGTTGTACTCTTTTGTGTTGCATTTGTTTAACTCTGAAGCTGTGTTACTTTGCCTCCCTGAAACACCGGATTGGTCTAATAAAGAGATGAGCAGCCAATAGCTAGGCAGGAGAGATAGGTGGGGCTGACAGGCAAGAGGATAAATAGAAGAGAGAAGAGGGGGGTCAGAAAAAGAGGAGAAGGAGAGGAGGATGTCAGGGGCCAACCCCATGGAGTAAGGAGTAAAGAAATGTATATTAGAATAAAGGCAATATCCCAGAGGCAAAAGTTAGATGGGATAACTTAATTTAAGAAAAGCTGGCTAGAAACAAGCCAAATTAAGGCCAATCATTCATAAGTAAGAATAAACTTCTGTGAATTTATTCAGTAGCTGGGTGGCAGGCCCCCAAAGAGAAAAAAAAAAAAAACCAACCCACTACAGAGGACTGTTCATATCAGTAGATATAAAATGTGGATTACAACAAAGACTGCTAGCTGATCCAGAAAAAGAAAATTTCAAGTCACTGAGGGACTGACATCCATATTTTATTATAATAACTAGTATAGAAAGAGGATTGAGAGGTTAGAAAAAGAATGGCAAAGCAAAGGTAATAGAAAAATATGTAGTAAACTTAAAAATCACTTTGAGTTTCAATTCAATACTCTTCCAATAGAATATATTTCTAAATTGAAAGAACATATTAATTGAAAACTACGTAATAAATATTTCATATATTTTCCCTAACTTCTAGGATAAGTTCAGTTGAATTACATCCAATTGACACTAGAATTTTCTTTTATTGACGTACTGATTTTTTCTTAACCATGAGTTTTGGAAGTATGTTACAGAAAAACTGATTGAGGAAAATATCTTCCATTCTGTTTTCTCTGTCTTTCTCTTTCTCTCTCATTTGATTTCCATTCTCTTGAAATTCAAGAATATTAAGGCTCCATGAAAACCACAATAATAGTTCTTTGAAGAAATAAAAAAATCCAACCAAGATTTACATGAAATCTTTGGACATACTAAATTATCAAAATATTGGAATAAAGAATGAGTTTGGAGTAGAAATGCTTCATGCTTTTAAATTACACTACAAAATTATACTAATCAAAGCATATAATCCTGATACTAAACAAAGATATAGACCAAAGAAGTAGCAGAAAGAGTGTTGTGGAATATTATTTTAACTACATAAAAGTGTGTTACATTTGTTTATGCTGTATACATTTAATTATATAAAGACGTATTGCATTTGTTTCACCTAATAAAAAGCTGAGCAGCCAATAGATAGACAGGAGAGGGATAGCTGGGGCTGGTGGGAAGAGAAAATAAACGGGAAAAATCTAGGCTCTAGGGAAGGAGAAGGAGAAGAGAATAAGGGAGAAATGGGGGGACACACTCACAGCCAGCCAGCCAGGCAGCCACCAGCCAGCTAGATGTATTAAGATATACAGAAGGAAAGAAAGGTAAAAAGCCCTGAAGCAAATTATAGGTAATGAAGAAGAGGGTAAGTTGTAAGAGCTAGAAAGAATAAATTCAAGCATTCATAACTAATAAGAAATCACTGTGTCATGATTTGGTACTGCTTGGTAGCTCAAAAGAAAACCTGGTACAAAAGAACCTAGAGATAACCACAAAGTCATATGGCAAAGTACTCTCTAATAAAGTTGTCAAGACCATCAAATGGGCAAAAACAGTCTGGTTGACATATGCGACCTTGAAAACTGAGCAGCATGAAAAAGAAAGCAGTTAAACCAATATATAATGTCCTTTACCAATAGTAACTCAAAATAAATCAAGCTAGATTTATGACCTTAATGTATAAATAAGCCATAAATTTCAACAAAAACAAGAAAATAGCTGTATTTAGAAAACAGATGCACAATGAATAAACATTTCTCCAAAAAGACAGACATGACTAAAAAGATAAAAGATAGTCAACCCCAATATTCATCTGAGAAATCAAACGATAGTAAGACACTGTCAAATCAAAATGACAATAAGACACCACCTCACACTCTAGGATTACTATCTAAATGAAGAGCAGAAAATACATATTAGTAAAGACAAAAGAAACAGGAAGCACTGTGCTCTGTTGGTGTGAAAACAAATGGCACAACAACTTCAGAAAGTGGACTGACAGCTACTTGGGTGATTAAATATGACTTAGCATCTAATCTAGAAATTCTTCTTCTGGATCCATACACAAAACAGTCGAAAGCATCATCTTTTAAATTTTAATTTCACTTTACTTATTTCCTTTGTGTGCCCTTGTGTGTGTGTGTGTGTGTGTGTGTGTGTGTGTGTGTGTGTGTGTGTGAGCGTATGTGTGTATGTTGAAGAAAGTTTCTCCCTTGCCAGCCTGGTCCCACAACTGCTTCACTCCCAAATGAACACATGAAGATTTGTGTTAATTATAAAACTCTTGGCCAGTAGCTTGGGCTTCTTATTGGCTAGATCTGTCTTAATTATTAACCAATTTTTATTATCTAAGTTTTTCCACATGGTCTTATCTTATTGGAGAAGGGTCCGGACCTCTAACTCCTTTGGCAGCTATCTGTCAACTCTATGGAGGGCTTCATCTGCCTACCTTCCCCAGAATTCTCCTTGTCTCCTAGCCCTGCCTATCTTCCTGCCTCATTGGTCAAACAGTGTTTTATTCAATAACCAATAAGAGAAACATATATGCAGAAGGATGTCCCCCATCATCAAAGGACAGTTCTTGGATCCTCACACTTGGCAGCAGGTGCATATATATATCCACTGAGACAGTTTGCCAGCCCCAAAGTAGAGACTTAAAGATACGCTTGTATGCCAATGCTCATACAAGGATTATTCATGACAGCTAAAATATGATAGTAATAGGTGTGTCTTCCATGAGTGAATTAATGTGTCAGTGTGGCTTTGATGGTTTGAATGAGGAAGTCCTCCATAAGCTCATATGTTTGAATGCTTGGTCCACAGTTAGTGGAATTGTTTAGAAATGATCAGGAGGTGTGGCCTTGTTGGAGGAGGTGTGTCACTAGGGGTGGACTTCAAAAGTCCATGCCAGTCCCACTCTCTCTCTCTCTCTCTCTCTCTCTCTCTCTCTCTCTCTCTCTCTCTCTCTCTCTCTCTCTCTCTCTCTCTCTCTCTCTCTCTGCAGATCAGGATATAAAGCTCTCAGCAACTTTTCCAGAACCATGCCTCCCTGCATGAAACCACATTTCCCACAATGATGATAATAGCTTAACCCTCTGAAACTATAAGCAAGCCCTAATTAAACAACTTCCTTTATAAGTTGCCTCGGCCATGGTGTATCTTCACAGCAACAGAACACTAAAACTGCAGCATATTCATAAGGTATAATATTAAGGCCTAATGTAAAGAAAATTTCTCCACATGCTAAAGCATGAGAAATCCTTGATGATATTGTGATGAGTCAAATGGACACCCACTAAAAGACAAATACTGCCTGATTCCACCTCTATATGGTACTTGAAACAGCGAAGTAATGGGTGCAGCAAGGGGTGAGTGCATCTGGGACTTGAGGGAAGAAAATGTGAACTTGTCATTCAGTGGGTAGAGCTTCAGTTTTTCAAAATGGGCAGAGACAAGGAGACAGCTGGCAGTAACGGGAATGTGCTTAAAATCATGGATCTATGGATCTATATGCTTTAAATGGTTAAGGTGGAAAGCTGTGTGTGTATTTTACCACAGCAAATATGGGGGTTGGTAGTAGTGACTGTAACTCACAGGAAAGTGAACCTTCTGAGGTAAAAAAGATGAATCTGATGTCCAGGAAGTGTTTTTATATGTGGGTGAGATGAACAGTCAATGCAAAGAAGTCTGGGGAATACTGAATATGAAAAACTAATAGAAGGAATCCTGGTCCTAACCATCACTAGGTGGTTAGGAAGAAATTTACAGAACACAGATAAAGGGCAAGAGTAAAACAACAAGAGAGAGCAGAGACAGAGTGATGCTGGAGACTCTCAGCAGTGATGGAGCCCCAAGCTCAGATGCGTCTGCTTCTTCTGTATGGACACCTGGGGCTACTTGGATGCATCTCTGAATCTGTACACAGTATCTAACAACAAAAAGTGTGTTAATGGTCATAAACAGCACATTTCAGGGGCTATGTCAAAAAGAAACCATCCAAAGCTGTTGGTGGCAGGGGGTGACCAGTGCAGATAAACAGGAAAGTCTTTAGGAGAGCTGGAATCGTATAAAACATAAGAGAAAGGCAACTGTTCTCAGAAAAATGGGCAGAGCATAATTGCATATTTGATAGAAAAACAAGCACCATATGCTTTGCCTTGAGGGTGGAGAGCTGAGAATCGCTACACGAGCCTGGATACATTCCTTGCCCTCTTTTGGTTCTGCATAAAAGAATGGGCATAATTATATCGTCTACAACTGGCAGTTGTGTTGCCTCGATCAGAACACTGGTAAAAAGCATTGAAAACACAGATGAAAAGCTCTGTAGTGGCACAATTTAGAATATCTGGAAAAGGATATGTGGTTCCCCAGCTGCAGCCACAAACAAACCCTGATCCCAGCACTGAGCTGAGGTCAGTGATGGATTTAGACACAAAGGAAGGTTTTGGCAGTGGCAGAAGCTGCATGAATCAAAGTTGGGAAACAAAATAACCGTCAGCTGCTCGCAAGGCCCATTGTGAAAGAGAATCAATATTTGACAAACATTTTGTAAAATGGAACAATTAGAAAAGCAAAACATTTAAAAATGTTTCACAGGGGCCAGACTTACAGCAGGAAATAAATGTGCAAGGAAATGGGGTTTCTGAAGAAACCTGTCTTGCCATAAATTCTTGGCCCTAGAAACAGAGGTTCTCTACAAGTGAGAACCTAAGGTTTGCTGTGGGATGATGGGTTTATGAAAGACTAAGGTTCACCTAAATCTATAAATACTCTAATGATAAGCACTCCATACCCAGCAGGCATATTTCTATGGTTACCAATTAATAACAAGGGATTTTCTTGTTGTTTTATGTCTATGGGTGTCTTCCCTACATTTACATCCATGTACCACATGTGTGCCTGGTACCTACAGAGGCCCAAAGCAGGTATCAGATCCCCTATAACTGGAGATGCAGATGATTGTGAATCATGTGAGTGCTGGAAATTAAACCTAGGTCCTTTGGAAAAGCATCCTGTACTCTTTAACTTCTGAGTTATCCTGCCAGCTCCATTGATATCAACTCTAAGTGAGCGCTTATAATCAGTATGTAGCCTCTGCAAGTCAAAAGAGAATGGTAAGTGGAGAGCCTGGTTGACATCAAGAATACAAACAACCCTCTAATTGACTGAAAAATAAAGATAACTTCTATCTTGGAAGATTATCAGATGTTTAATGAATCCTCATCCCATCCCATGTGATTTTTATCCTCCTCTTATAACAGAAGCAATCAAAATGTAAGGGCTTTAGGCTTACAAACCCTAGTTTCTTCCTTACCTACTGAGCTCTTGATTTGCAACATGAAAGGCAGCCATGACATAACATGCTGAAAGCTGAATGTTCTTCACACACATGTTATGACAGATATGAAAGGTTTAGCTTGCCTCACTGGACTTGTGAACCCCACTCCGAAGTCATAACCTAGCTCTGATCCTCAAATATCTGAGCACAACAAGTCAATGCCAACACTAGGTCTGCACCTTTCTTTATAGCTTGCCTCATCTCCCCAGATGGATCACCCATTCACTCAATATATCCCATTTCACTCTGCATTGTCAACATGGACATGAATTCACTCTCTTGTTTGTCTCCTTCCTATATCCTGGTGTGTGAGCCTGAGCACTGCACAGCATCTGATACTTGGTAAACAAGCACAGAAAATGATTTTGGTCAAGTAAATCTTCCAGATCATTGAGAGGATTTGACTTTTATCTTAGACTAACACCTAAATCTTTGAAAAATTGGCAATTGATATCCCCAAGTTATTAAGAAAAATTGATAGATTTGTCTTCATAGAATTTACTATGATGTAGATTAGCCTCATACCTCATTGCCTCCTGATATGGGATGCCCTTTTGTATGCTGTGAATATGTGTTGCTTTTATTGGTTGATGAATAAAGCTGATTTGGCCAATGGCCATGCAGAAGATAGCTAGGTGGGAAATCTAAAGAGAATTACGGAGAAAAAGAAGGCAAAGTCAAGGAGATGCCATATAGCCTGTGGGGAAGAAAGATGTGAGGTAACAAGCCATGAGCTCCATGGTAAAATATAGAATAATAGAAATGGTTTAATTTAATTGTGAGAGCTAGTCAGTAATATGCCTGAGCCATTGGCCAAGCAAATATAACTAATATTTTGCCTCTGAGTGTTATTTGGGAACCGGTGAGGAGGACAAGATAACTCCAATCATAGCCAGCTAATAAAAACATGTATCTACAGAAATTCAATGAATATTGTTGTCACATGACCCTCTTTTATGAGGATCAAGATTCTGATTGGGGAAAGCATAAAATAAGGCTCATCATGGTCTCATGACTATGCTTCCTTTATCTTGTTTTTTTTTTCAAAACAATTTTCAGATGCTGAAGGAGAAAACGTACAGTGCTTGTAAGTGGAGAGGAGTAACATGTCTGGGGAAGATGAATGTAAACCAGAGGCAGATTTGTGTAGTGACAAGGTGGGAAGAACAGGAGACCATTGCCCATGGAGAGCTTTGACACAGGAGACAGGGTTCTGATAAAGTCTTTAGTACATATCAATGTATATCATCTCAGGAGCAGCCACACAGCAGCAACTTACATCATACCTTTGTAATTGCCAAGGTAAATTGGTTTGGTTCATAGGCTCCCTACATTTGTGTATCCATCAGCCTTCCTTCCCCACAAGAGAAGTGTGAGATAAGTAAACTCACAAAGGCTTATTTGACTCATGTTTTCAAGTTCAGGTGGCATTTGTCATTCCCAAGGAGCCATCTAGACTTTAGAATCCTCAACAAAAAGAAATGAAAATCTGAAACTAATTCATCAAGCTAATCAACATGTGACTTAGAGAACAAAGGTAAAACCAATCAGTCTGTTTTTTTTTTTAATCAAGATTTGTTACTTACTTAATCGATTATATAAATATGAAAGCCTTAGGTCTACTGGCAAGGATAGTTAAGAATATAGATAGAAACTAGATAATAGATAGATAGATAGATAGATAGATAGATAGATAGATGTGGTATCTTGTTTGTACAAATAAAGCTTGCCAGAAGATCAAAGGGCAGAGCTAGCCACTGGTTAACCATAGAGGCCTGGAGTTCTGTACAGACAGACAGGAAGTAATATGACTGGGCAGAGAGAGGAAGTGATAATGCAGGAGGAGAGAAGAGCTCATTCTCTTTTCTGTAAGGTGGCCGTGATTTCGCTCCTTCATCTCTCTGATCTCTCAGCATTTTCCCCTATATCTGACACTGGGATTTTATTAGAATTCGTGTTATCATAGATAGAATATACATATATATATATATATATGTGTGTGTGTGTGTGTGTGTGTGTGTGTGTGTGTGTGTGTGTGTATGTGTGTGTGTGTGTGTGTTGTGTGTGTGTACATATATATGTATATATACACTTTATACTATGTATTTATATATTATACTATATATACTTTTCCATATAGATATATAGTATAACAGAAGAGTGGAATTGAAGAACCTCATAAGCCAACATTCACCCAGGATATGGTTCTTGTACAGAAAGAACTCACTGTTCACCCATTAAAGTTGGCAAAGAAAATTAGTGACTTTTTGAGGAACATTATATGAGAAGGATTATCCTCGGGACTGACAGTGTCCTTACACTACAGGAACAAACTGACAAGTTTGAAGAAAAAAAAACAATAATATGCTCAGATGCAAAGTCCTCTTCCCCACAGTGCAGTCAAATGTTAAAGAAACTTCAGAAGTAGCTCAACCAGGGAGAACATTTTTACATTTTGGTGAGGCTACATTGTATTGGCACTGTCATAATTTTATGGTAATTGCTACAACACTGGGTGTTTAAAAATCAATTAAAGTTTTTTTGCTTGATACTTGTGAACCAGGTGAGACTAATTAGGGCTTAAGAAAGCCAGTGTGTCCTTGACATTATTGGCAAGCTCAAGCCAAGAGTTATTCTCTGCTTCCCTTTTGAGACAAAAGGCCAAATTTCATCCCCTGGGTGGAGTTACAGGCTACATGCAAAACCAAGCCCAGAAAATTAAGCAAGATGCAGGCCTTTGCTATTTGATTTAAGCCCTGATATAGGCTTTACCAATGGCAGATAGATTTAATTTATTTAAACTCCCTTCTACTTAAAATAAATAAACCTTTACAAGGATTTCAGTAAATGGCATTTTCATAAAATAAAAGGGTAACTTAGATGATTTGGTTGCTCAT
The DNA here is from genome assembly GCF_003668045.3 of Cricetulus griseus. Classification (NCBI taxonomy): domain Eukaryota; kingdom Metazoa; phylum Chordata; class Mammalia; order Rodentia; family Cricetidae; genus Cricetulus; species Cricetulus griseus. The sequence continues at coordinate 191,969,166 of NW_023276806.1, forward strand.
CAGTGTTAGACTTTGATGGATCACGCTGAAATTACCCATTGCATCTCATTGTCACAGATAACTGCAGTGGTTCCACAAGTCATATCTTCAGTAGCCAAGGGAGAAGTAGGGAAAATAGATGTGCTTACATCCTCTTTCCAAAGAAGGAAAATAACCCACAGAAGCCTTAATTTTCTCTATAAAAATAGAGAAAATTAATCATATTTCTCTGTGGGCCACAGATTCTTAGATGTAGGTCATGACTCTACAGGGAGTCCAACAACCAAATGGGAAAGTTACAAAAAAATGAGATAGTAAAGGTTTCTGAATATGCAATGGCTGCAAATCAATTTAAAACATGTAAGGAATGTAAGGTGTTTCTGAGAGCAATCACCTACGCTGTATCATGCAGTCATGGCCCTTAGTGCACATTTGCACTTCATACTACAATTGCTATCACACTACTCATTGCCCATGGACTCCGCCTGAAACACTTCAGCTCAAATGAAGACTGTTTTATGGTATAAATTGAAGTGCTTTTACTCTACATGTGATAGGTTAAGCTCTTTTAGAAATGCAACAGTCCTACAGTCATTCTTCAACATCTAAATATCAAGCCAGTACCAGTCTTTTGATTGTACAAAAACAATTAAATTTATCCATTGATGTTTGACCTACTAGCTTGAGCTTCAAATACACACACACACACACACACACACACACACACACCCTCATTTAACATTTAATGTTATTTGGCTTGAGATTAGGACAGAATTTCAAAAAATTTCTGAAATGATCCTAACTATAACTCTGCTACTGTATATTTTTGCAAAACAGTGTTCTAAGCATTGAGTATTACAAAGTTAAAATATACATCAACAATGAAAAATGGTGAAAGTGCTCTAGGTCCTGAAGCATAAAATATTCAGAAAATATGTAATTTCTATGCAAAAAATAAACAGATATATCCCATTCATATGTAAATTTGCTTCCATCTTTAATAAATGATAAATTATATATATATGTATATATAAAAGAATTGTACTAGCAAATTCTTTATGATTTATTGTTAGGAAATCCTTTATGTGATTATTTTATATATCAATACTCCTGGAATAATGTGAAACTTTCTCAGGTAAAAGAGGATTCAAGTAACAAAAATTTAAGAGGCCCTGTCTAACAAATAACTGGAAAAGAATAATGACTGATTTACCAGTCACATTTAATTCCCTGTGGCTTGCCATCTTGTTGCTACTTCTGTAGAGAAGCAATATCTTTTTAATTAGCAAAAAAAATGTTGTTCACCAGATATGAGTAAAATGGAGACAAAGGACATCTGTATACAGATTTGCTGTCAACAACTGTGTATGTCAACAGTTGCACTGTCATCCTTGGTAAATATTACATTTTTTGTAGTGCTTAAAACAAATGCACTTCTGGAACTTTGAGGGGAAGTTGCCAGTAAACATTTCCAGGTACTGCTGTGTTGGGAATGCAAAGCATTGATCAATCATACAGCAATGTATTTAGAAAGGATGAATAATGAAATTTCTCAAGGAACTCTCAAGGAACACATTTATAGGATATAGAGTGTCAGTTTCGTGGGGATGAGAAACTTTTATTGAAAACACCATCAAGAAGCTACAAGATATTCATGAGACAAGGTTGTTTCAATAGAGAAGAGAAGATACCAGAAAAATCTAAGTATTGTCAGATCCTGAAAATATCAGGGTGGAAAGAGAAGAACAAAATTCCAAATTTCAAATGGAAATATTTGGAGGTAAATTATTTCTAAGCCAGCCAGTGGTGTGGCCCACATCTATGATCCTAGCACTTGGGAGGTAGAGGCAGATGAATCTCTGTAAGGCCAAGGACAACCTGGTACACAGAGTGAGTTCCAGGATGGTCAGGACTATTGCACAGAAAAACCCTGCCTTATAAAAACAAAACAAAACAAAACAACAATAAAAAAACAACAAGAAAGAAGTTATTCTAGTGCCCTAAACTGTACCACCACATCAGTGGTTAAGAGAGTTCTACCAAGAGACAATTGTAAGACAACAAGAAATAAAAGTTCCATTCTTGATTTTTCTTTATTCTTCATTTACGGCCACATTACATTCTTTAATGGATATCACTACACACAAAATGGCTTTTGTTCATGGGCATCTAACTGTGAATTAAACCAAGAGCTGAACTCTACCCTTCACTAAAAGCTAACAGTTTTTGCAGTAAGATACCCTTATTATTCTACCCTGAAAAATTCTTGAGAGTTCAAATCTAACAATGCCCAATGCAAATCACACAACAGCTGAGCCCAGCCACTGAGATATGGATTTCTCTGGTTGACAGTACAAATGAATCCATCTTACTTTAGAGAGTGGCTCATGGAAATTTGTATGTAACCATCCCATCCCTCTCAGAATCCCTGTAGGAGTTCGGGTTACAGCAAGCCTAGAACCAACACCAGGATCCAGATACTCTCCAGAAGAGCCACAATGACTTTAGAAACACATGTCTAAGGTTCTTCTCCTAATTGTCACTGTTGTGTCAGAGTATAGCTGAGTCTACTTTCAAATTCTTAATGATAACTTTAACTTTAGCTAAAATTACTGAAGCACCACTTTGAGCAATGAAGAAACAGGGCTTCTGGTGGTCTTCAGTTTCTGCTAAGCGTGTGGGTGAAACTGAAAGGAATTCAGATGAGTCATATTGCTTTTCTATTCACATAACTGATCCTGATGGAGAAATTCATAGTAAATCAACTAAATGATATAGAGGAAAGTTCAGTAGGGCAGGATCAGCTGTGACATGCCTTACCTGGAATAGAAATACTTACTGGAATACTAGAATTGTTGGAATGCAATGAATTCTAATATAGATTGAAACCTGTGCTAATAGATCCCAAGTCACAGGGAAGCGATTTTTCACCTTCTGAGTATGACATCTAGAAAGAGGAGCACTTTGCAGCAATATTCTCTGTGATCCTTCCCACCCTCATTTAAAACTAGAGAAGCTCTTTACATTCCAAGATGGTTTCTCCAAAACCAGTGGAAAAGGGCTATGCCTCTAGCAAGAATCAAGGGTAAAATATATGAAGTCTGGCAAACCCATGTTTAAAGTCTAGCATGAGTTTGCTGTTAGCTGCTGAGCACAACTAAACCAATGAGACCCCCTCTTTACTTGGAGCCCAGTGGATGATAGTGTGTGCCTCAACAAGTAGAGAGAAAAGGACTGTTAGCATCTCACACTTTGGTGGACAATTTATCTTTGTAATTAGATTAACTTCTAGAATTTACTGCTTCTCAGAGCTTCGTCTACAAAAATAAATTAACTACCTCTAAATGATAAAAAACCCACAAAAATGGAGCAACTTGAATGCCATCCATAGCACCAGTTAAAGGAAAATAACATAACATCTGGGAATTACTTGGAACACTTAAAATAATCTGGTGGAGGCAAGGAAAGAATCTAGGGCTTCTAGATTATTTATTTTTATTATATTTTTGTATGTGCGTTGGGTGCGTGCATTCGTGTGTGTGTGTGTGTGTGTGTGTGTGTGTGTGAGAGAGAGAGAGAGAGAGAGAGAGAGAGAGAGAGAGAGAGAGAGAAGGTTTCTCATTTTCTCATATATCTTAGGTTGCCCTCAAACTTACTGCTTCACAAAAAAATGACCCTGAACTTTTGATCCTTCTGACTTTACCTCCCAAGCACTGGGGATGCAGGCTGCAGCATTACAGTGGCTTCTATTCAGTGCTGGGCATGCATACTGAGCAAGCATTCTATCATCTGAGCTGTGGCCAGACCCCAGCTGAGCCAACAACGTACAAACACAAACAAGGCTTCAGCTTGCATGCAGGTCCTTGGAGTTAAGCAAGGAGGAAAGAAGGCTGTTCTCTGAAGAAAGAGAAAGGTGGATTTATTGATGTGCTGGAGTGAGTGTACAGGTAATCGTCTTGTGGGAAGACTAAAGTGCTCGAGAGCCCGAGAATGGGATAGAAAACACATCCCATGGCTTTTATCACAATAACCAGCTAAGGGTCCAGAAGTTTATTGCCCTCTGCCCATTAAAGTGTGATCAGAAAATTTAGTGTGATTGCACAGAAAAAAAAAAAAAACTATGTGCTTTCTCCACAGCAAAGCAAGCATGCCTGAACCCCTTCAGCACTTTTATTTGTTCCAAAAGCATAAGCCATCCTAGCTCAAAAATGAACCAAGAGCAACAGCTAATTATCAATCATGTATTTTCTGTTATGTTTGCACAAAATCCCAAAGGAACATGATTTGATTGTTGGCAGATAACTGGCAGGTAGATAATCTGACCAAGCTTTTAAAAAAAAAGTCTCAGAAACAACCAGTAAAAGTCAGATATTAAAAAAGAAAACCACAGGCTTAGAATAATGTCCCAAGGTTAAGAGTGCATAGCATCATTGCAAGGGACCCAAATTAGGCTCCCATCACACATACCGAGTGATTCACAACTGCCTATACCTCCAGCTCCAGGGAATCTTATTCTCCTGCCTGGCTTCTCAGTGCCCTGCATTCATGTACACCCACACACTTTAAAATAATAAACAATAAATTGTATAAAAACCACAGCCAACCAGTTCCCACTGTGACAGACTCCCCTCCAGTTAGTCCGGCTGTTTAATTACAGCATCTTGAAAACACGCTCCACTGCCATGAGGAGTCTCAGTCTTCCATTGTCACCTTCATGAAGCCTGCCTTCAGAGATACTTATGTAGTGACCAAATCCACAGGATGACATTTGCAGCCATGTGGGCTTAGAGATACAATGAAGGCATCCACCACCAACTGTCCTTCTCCTAACTACTGTCCTTCTCTCTGAAAGATTACCCTTATCCTCTTCCTGATATTGCTTGTTAACCAGTACAAAGTAGGGTCCCCTTGAAAGTTCCCAGAAAGAGAAGGGCATAAAAAAGCTGCCAAGTGATCTCTTTGTTTCTACTTGGAAGTTTCTTGGGAGACAGGAAAAGCCCAAGTATTCACAGCCAACCACAAGACCCTACTGCCACAACTAGCCTCCTAGTAGCCCAGAGTCAAAGCCTTTATACCTGCCCTCAAAATGCCTAGCAGGTCTGTGTGCTCTCAGGTTTGGTTGGAAATGATAAGCTCATGGAATTCAGCCATCCAGCTGCCCCATGATTAAAGAAAGAGCTTTAAAGAGGAAGGCATAAAATAGTGAAATGGTTTTCAGTCTCTCTTCAAGAAGACACGTGCTGTATGTCTTTAGGGAGGTTGATGAGGCACGGGAGGGGATATACCTTACAGATTCCAGGTATATTTTCCCTGTAATCAACAACTGCCTTAAGTTGGTGAATAATTATGGAGTTTTAAATCAGACACAAGAGTTTAATTGGGAACTATTCTTGTCCTACTGAAGTTAACAGGCAACTGTGCTGACTTTTTCCCCTATCATGATTTTGACAAATTCACAAGGACAAGGGATTTGGAAAAATAAATGTTGAACTAAAAATGTGTAGAAAGACACAGTTACTGATACAGCTGACCCGATTTGGGCTTCACAGCAGCCATGAGAATGGGCTTACTGGAGAGCTCAGCAGAAGATAATTCAAAATTCTAGGGGGAGGGGCAAAATTGCCCAGATAACCAGTCAAAGAGTCACAAATCTTGTGCCTCTATTGCCCCAGTTATTCTTAATATTCCGATTATCCACTTATATAACCTTTTCTTATGTCTAAATGTATGATGACTAAAATTCTGAACTGGTAAGTTCTAAAATGTATATTGCATAAAAGGTTGATTTACCCAACTCCTACCCCCAGTTTTGCTTCAACAGGTGTTGTTTGCTAGGTTGAATTCCACTGAACATGTTCATGTTTCATTTCTCACTCTCATGCACACACACACACACACACACACACACACACACACACACACACACACACTTCCCTCTTTCCCTCTCTCCTTCCCTCCCTTACCCTCCCTCCTTGTCTCCCTCTTCCCATATCCCAGATCCAACAGGCTTCGTGTGTGTGTGTGTGTGTGTGTGTGTGTGTGTAAGAAAGCTCTGTAACGCTGAGCCACACCCCTAACGCCAGCATGTTCATTTTAAATAGGCGTCCCATGTAATTTAATGAATCTGAAGATCTGAAGAGGTTTTTAAAAATTAATTTGTGTGTGCTTGTGCTTGTGTGTGTGTGTGTGTGTGTGTGTGTGTGTGTGTGTGTGTGTGTGTGTAGGTCAGAGAAAAGCTTGTGGAGTCATTTCTGTCCTTCCACAATGGGGCCCCTGCATTTGAACTCAGACTTTTAGGCTTGGATGCAAGCACATCGAGTCACTGACCCACCTCTGCTTCTGCTCTGTCAGTTCTTCACCCTCTTCATTGCCATTTCCTCACCTATATGCTTCTCAGTCTGTCGGATGCCTAATTCTCAAATCCTCCTTTCAAGAGACCTTCTGATGAAGTAGGACTTAACAAACTGAAAGAACACTGTGGTAAAATAATTCATAGAGAGGGCGGGCCTGTTGTGGTTTAACCTAAAGAGAAGGGAATATTTTAACCAAATCATCCCAAATTATGAGGAAACAAACTAATTCTTGGGATTCTGAAAAGTATCTCTAGAAAGTTCTTGATAATTTCACTTTGATTATATGTGAATAAACACTTGATTGCCTGACTATGTCCACAGCTTAATGAGAGGAAAATCTTTGGCTCAAGATATTGAAAGTTTTGATAAGATGACTCCATTAAATTGGGGCAGTTCTGTGCTTCACAGTGATAAGAGGGTGAGGGAGAAAAAACTGTTCACCCCCAGCTGGACAGAAAAGCAAACAGAGGAAGATACCATGGGCACATATTGCCTACAAAAACATGTCACCAGAGAAAATCTTATGTTAGATTCTCCCACTAAAGTCTCCACTAACTCCTCAAATAGTACACCAGCTGGGACCCAGACTTACACACACACACACACACACACACATGCTCACACATTCACACACACAAATGTTTCATTCTCAGGCATCTCTTAATTATGTGTCTCTAAAGAATCCTGAATGATACTAATACATGGAGTTAATTTTCTATTATAAAATTGCCTATAAATTTTAAACATCATTTTTAACATAACTTCATACCATGTACCCCAATCCTACTCATTTCTCAGTCTTCCCTATCTGCCCCTCACCCCCATAGCATCCCCTATGAGAGAAAATTGTTAACAAACAAAACACACCATTTCACTCCTCTGTCTTTCCTGCCTCTCCAGCTTGCAAATATTCATACCAATTGAGTAGTTGGTGTGGGTCAAGGCCTCTGACTTCTGATATACCCTCATCACTGGACCCTCATCAAAACTCCTTTCATATATACTGCTCTTACCCCAAGTCTTGGAGATTATGCAGCCATAGTTCTACAGGGCCAGTCCCTTCACACACTCCAGCAGGTCATAAATGGGGTAGATGTTGGGGTGGGCCAACTCAAAGCACTGGGTATGTGTCTGAGTGGCAACTAATTTCGGTCAGTCTGAGCCACTGGGACTACAACCCCCCAACCCTTTCAGGAGAGGGGCAGAGCCAACTCTTCTATGCTCACACCATCAGAGACAGCTCTCTCATGCCCATGCCCATGGTGAGGGATGGGTCTAGCTCTCCCATGGGGTAGGGCCAGCACTTCTGCTACAGTGACCAGTGAGGGGCAGGACCAGTGAATGGTAGTTCTGGCTCAGCATAGCCCTCAGACTTCAAAAAGCATTTTCCTATGACCTCCTGTGGTAACATGGTCAAAGGATATCAACATAGACCCCAGCTGCAGTAGAACTATGGACCTAGACATAGCCCTTGGCAGCAGCTCAAGCCTGGGCATTACCATGGTCCCAGTGGCAGCACAAGCCACCCAGATCAGTATGGCCTAAATAGCATCATGGCTCTTGGACACCAGCAGGGACTAGGTGGCTGTTCAGATGCCAGCACATCTGTATGGTCATCTGTAGTAACAGGGGCCATGGACAACAGCATGGGCCCTGGCTGTGGTAGGGATACAGACTCAGACATAGCCCTCTGCTGTAGCTCAAGCCCAGACACCACCATGGCCCTGGGTGGTAGTATACACTACTCAGATCATCCTGGTCTGTGTGGCAGTATGGTTCTGGAATACCAACATGAACTCAGGTTCTGTCCAAATCCAGGGCATCTGATCAGTGGTAAGAGAAGCCATGGGCATCAACACAGACCCTGGCTGCTGTAGAACCACAGATATAGACATGGCCCTTGGCAGCAGCTCAGCCCAGATGTTGGCCACTCAGACTGACATGGCCCAATGGCCCTCAGACACCAATGTGGCCTCTGGTAGCATCCCAGACCTCAGGCATCCATTTGGCATTTGGTGGCAACATGGGCCATGGACATCAACGCAGACCCCAGCTATAGCAGGACCACAGACGCAGACATGGCCCTTGGCAACAGCCAAGACCCAGACAAGCAAGTCACCCACATCAACCTCTTCCTAAACACCTTTGCTTCTTCAGTTCACCTCTTTCTACAGCACACAATCTGCTCTGCTTCTCTTTCCCATTTCTCCACTATATATTTGTTCATCATAATGGCACCTACCTAGCCAGGAAGGCCTGTGGATGTCTTCAGCCACCTGAGCCATGAGGACTCAGGTAGGCCTGTGGATGTCCTATATATTTTTATAGATGGCCATGTTGATTTGGATCTTAACTTTTCCCCAAAAGCACACACATTAAAGGGACTGGTCCACAGAATAGCGTGATTAATTGGAAGACGGCAGAACATTTAAGAGGCAGGTTCTAGTGGGGTCTTAAAGTCATCAGACCTGTAGCTCTCTTTAGCTTCCTGACCACAATGTGAACATGAATGTTTTTGCTCTTTTTCCTCTTCTTGTCACAGCCTATGCTGCCTCATCATAGTCCTAAACAGTAGTGTCAACCAATATCAACTCAGTCCTCTGAAATGATAAGTAAGGGCAGTTTTTTCTTAACAAGTTGGCTATCATAGGCAGCTGTCCTAGTGATGCTCTGTTAATGAATACAATGGACTTCTATTAACCCTTTGCCTGCCATTCTTCTCTCATGTTGGGGAGTATGATACATCAGCACAAACCCAACGTTAAGGCTGGAGATTTTCCCAGAATCTTGGATTGACAGGGGAAGCTAAACACATTCCATCTTCTGGCTGGACTAAAAGCTTCTCCTGGTGATATTTTGTTTATGATCTAACAAATAAAGCTCGCCTGAAGACCAGAGTGCAAAGCTAGCCACATTAGTCAGCCATAGAGACCAGGTGGTGGTGGTGCATGCCTTTAATACCAGCACTAGGGAGGAATTTAAGAGGGGAGGAGACAGGAGCTCAAGCAGTCTGCAGTCACACAGAGGATAGGATCACCCTGTTTTTGGTCTGAGCCTTGGTAAAATTAAAAACTCTCTAGTAGCTTGGCTGCTTTGCTTTTCTGATCTTCAGTTTGAACCTTAATATCTGTCTCTGGGTTTTTAGTATTCATGTTACAGCTTCTATTTCCCTAACAGCTTCATAGGCTAATTTTTTTCTCGGCTTCATAGCTCCCGCTATAAAGATGAATGTATTAGTGACTTGTCTCATCAAAGCAACAAAATAAATGAAACAATTTAAAAGAGAAATTATTTTCTTGGCCTATGGTTTTAGACAATTCACGGCATGGGTGTTTGGTCAATGCGTTTAGTAGAATGTCATGGTTCCAAGGTACATGGCAGAGGACTGGCTCCACTTCATGACAGGCAACAAAAGAATGGGAGGTGAGGAAAACCCAGGACAAAATACCTGCAAGCACTTTCCCCAGTGACCTACTTCCTCTTGGTAGAGCTGACTCCCCAAAAGATTCTACTTACCCCCGCCCCCCCACCCCCGCCACAGCCACCACCACCACCAAAAAATGGAACCACCAACTGGAGGACCAAGTGTCCAATTCACAAGTCTGTTGTGTGTATTTCCCACCTCTGGCGTTTCCTTTCAAAGGGGAGTCTCACTGAAATGCACATGCCTAGGTCCTGAGTGGGTCTGATAGTTGAAAGTTTCTGCTGGACTCATGAACCATGAAGCCATGGTAAACATAGGCATTAAGTGGGGACATTACAAATGAGTTCTCAAGTGCAAGGGTGGTGTGTAATTTTAATGGAAGAAATCAGGTACATCCGTTCTAACTCCAGACTGAATTCCTAACTTCGTCATCAGATTAGGGCTACTTTACTTAGATAACACAGTGTGGCACAAGTCTGGACCTCAGGTTGAGTTAGTTCTTTCCCCTTTACCAATAACGCATGACGTTTAACAAAGGATCTGTGGCTGCAAAGGTGTGCATAAGTGTATAAATGACGGTTCCATATTTAGGAATAATTCAGGCGTGGAACAAAGAACACCTCACTGAAGAGTAATACATGAAACAGAGCACACCCTCTGGAGCCTAGGTCCTTTGGTCACTTTCAAGTTTTATGACCAAGAAAAAAATGTTTATTACTAAATCAGGTCATTTACCCTGTTTATGGAGTAGGCATCTGTTTGGTGAGTTCTTAGGGATTAAATTAGTGATTTTAGGAGAGACTAAATTTACTAAATCTAGTAAATGATAGATGATATTTTCATTTATTTCCTTTCTTGTTTGAAGTAACACATGGGGCTGTTTGGAGATAATTTTGTACCAAGTAGAGAAGCCTCCCAGGAGGTTATGAAACTGAAGAGCACACTGAGCAAAGCTCATCAAAGTGAAAGAAGTAGAATCAGCTCCCAGCCACCTCTGCAAGCTGAGTTCCTGGGCCACATAAGCTAGCATCTCCTGTGCACATGGAAGGCAAATGCTTTAGCATCTCCTAGGGCCTACTGAATTAAGATTCCTGGTGGAGCCCAGAAACCTATATGCTGTAACAGGTTTCTCAGGGAATGGTGAAAAGTTTAGTAACTACTCTAATAGGAACACTTCCCTCACTCCCCAGTGCTATCACTGTTCTCACAGAAGGCCATTTGAAATCTCTCAGGGGAGATTCAAAAGCCTTAAACACATAAACCCTTCCAGCAAACATCTTCTGATTTTATAAACCCCCATTTTCCATCCAGTAATTTCACCATATAATAGGAGTCTGTGAAATCTCTAAAACCTATTACAATTTGCATGCATATGAATATGCATTATTTTTTCTAGAGAGATGATTCATAGATTTCAGAATTCCCATGGGAGAATATAACCCAGCATTGGTTGGAATTGAAATTAGAGCTTAGTCTCCATTCATGCCCCTACATTTGTCTTTAATAGCTCCTTCCGGTGACTAAAACATAACAAAGTACAAGGCTTAACAGTTAAACATTCCTTAAATGGCCTTATTTGTCTACATGTCCATTCTTTATAATTAAGCAAACTTTGACTAATTGGAATTAAATGTGCCTGCATCCTAAACTCCCCAAGCCATTTGCCTTGTACTCACAGAGAACAAAGGAGCAGAAGGGCCTGTGTTCTGCTTCCATGTGTGATAGCTCTGAGGAGCATAGGTGTCTTTGCTCCACTTTTGAATAAATTAACCCTAACATCTTCTCTGATGAGAGGCATGGACCCATCAGATAGCAAGTGCGGAAGGAAATCTTTGAAAACCTAAGCACACTAAGGAAAAAAGAGAACCCTAGGGCACAATGCAGATGCTGCTGGTAATCACAGAGACAGGAATTTTAATCAGTCCCTCTGTTGTTATTTTTCTAAAGACAATTCTGTTTCTTGGATTAATAGGGACACTGGAAAGTTTGAACTGTCCAGGTGCGCAAAGATAGCTCTAACTTCCTAACCCTGGGAACTGTAAAGCCCAGAATCTACATCCATACTGTGGTTCAAAATCACCTGAAATACCCTGTGTTTTTGCTTTGTTTAAGTAAGAATCCTATCAGCACACCACCCTTTAGCTTTTGGGTAAAAATAAGAGTTTGTTCATTCACTCTGTGTTTGCCTTTTGTCAAGTTTCTTTTTACTAAAATCTTTCAGACAGATATTGAATTCATGAAGTTGATGAACAGTATTTAAAACATTTGGTGTGCAGATGATGCTTCTTCTTTCCCTTTACCGAGCTGAAATGGAAGGTTAAACAGATAGGAGAACTTCAGTTTCATAGAAGGTAGTGGCTATGATGAGCCCCCAGGAGCCATCTCATGATACAGATGTCATTGTTCATCCCTACCACTTAGGCTGAACCTAGTCACTAGGTTCAATCTAATGACTTCTTTTTAGTGAACAGAATATTCAAGTCAGTAACTCTCTCTCTCTCTCTCTCTCTCTCTCTCTCTCTCTCTCTCTCTCCCCTCTCCTCTCCTCTCCTCTCCTCCTCTCCCCTGAGAGAAGCAAATTTCTATTTGGGACTGCTATGGAAAAGTTCAGATATCTCTGGACGTTATCAACACTGACATAATGGCTGCCTGTAGCCATGATGCTAAACTTGGATTCAGAGATCCAGCACTAACTGGGGGTGGAAATAAGTATAACCACAGATGATGCTCTTGATTGCAAACGCAATAGAAAAAAACCTAAGCCATAGACCTCAACTCAACTGAGGTTTGTTGCTTTAGGCTACTATGTTTTGGCAGACTTTGTTACGAAGTTGTAACAAAATAGACGGCAAAAATAATTTACTTTCATAAGAATAAAAATTTCCCATTTTTCTGAACAGTGGTAAGTCATTCAAACTGATCTAGCTAACCTTGGAGGTCTGGATCTGTGCCCCCTTAGTCTAAATAAAAGCTGGGTCAACCACCAAATTCAAAGAAAAAGGTTTTAGTAATTGTATAAACTGCCAGCGCTGGATGGAGGGTAGTAGCAGGGAGTCAGGCTCAGCCTGCTTGACTGAGCAAGCCCAAACAGCTGGTGACCTTCTCAAGGCCAGACTGGGACCCTCATGGGGCCACTTGCCCCAGTCCTGCCATTAATGTTTTGGCTACATTGGGTACCAAAATGTAAATGAAGTTCTTAATTTGTCTAAGTAACAAAAACCTAGAGTCAGATATAGAGGAAAATGCTGAGAGATTAGAGAGAAGGAGAAAACCACCTCCACACCTTACCTCCTTACTGTCTCAGCAGACAAGAGAGCAATTTCCTGTTTCTCCCTGCTTATATCCTGTTTCCACTCAGCTACTTCACTTCCTGTCTGTCTGGATAGACCTCTAGACGGCTCTGGTTAGCTAGTGGCAAGCTCCATTCTCTGACCTTCTGTTGGGAGCCGAATCTCAGGGCTTGGCATGAGATCCTAGGCCATGCTTGGCAGGCCACATAGTCAACCTTTACATAGCAGCTCCTTAGAACCTCAGCTCAAGAAAAGAAACAACCCAGTCCTCCACCCACAGGCTCAGTCACTTAGGCAACCTCTTCCTGGACCTCTTACTCATGAACTCTTTATCCTGCCAAACATCCTCTTTGTGGCTTCCTAATATCCTGCCTACACTAACACCTGGCTCACAAACAACCCATTCTACCCCTCCCCATATCCTGCTCTGCCAACTATATAAGCTAGCCTGAGAAAAAAGTAAAGTTTTGACACTTCATCAGAATCCTGTCTTGTGGTCATTCTTTCTGTGTCTCTTGTCCCCGTTTCCTATCCCTGACTCTCTTGCCCCAGGTTGATGTCCTGAAGGACAGGACAACCTTCAGATAGGCTTTATTTGTACAAGCAAGATAACACCACAAGAAGCCTCTTATCATGACCTGTGCAATCTGACTTTATGAATGGTATATTAGGTTTGTGGACCAGTAAACTGAATGGCTAGGTCCCATTATGAATATGGACTATTCCATACAAATCATATGGGAACTCAGAAGAAATGTAAACCTGGGAGAATAAGTGTGCTCAACTTCTTGAGATGGTAAATATTTGTTGGTGCTATTGCCCAAGCACAAGCACTAGATTCAGCACTTTAACTTGGCCTTGAATGAGTAACTCCCTAAGGAGTTCTCAGGCCTTTAGCTTTACCCTAGATCTCTACTGCTGCTCTCTTGTTCTGAGGATTTCTGCTTCTTGGACAGGCAGCTAAAGGTTTCCCAGATTTGTAGACTATAGGTTTTTGTGGAACTCTTTGCTTATAAGCCCATCTAATTATACCCTCTGGCTGTGAGTTATATATTTATAAGTAACACATAATGTGAGTTCTATTGGTTGTCTTCCTCTGGAGAGGCCAAGCATCCTTTCTTAAAGAGAGAGTGCATTAATCAAGATAGGACAGCTTCTGAAGTAGGAGAAATGTCTTAATTTTGATCTCAGTTACATGGTTTTAGTTACATGGATGTTATCAAGCTGCATATTTGGATTTTTGCATTTTACTATAAGACTTCTATAAACAAATCTCTTAACCTTTTAAAATTACTTCAATCAATGGTAGAAGCATCAGTTACTCCTGGTTCTGTGTGTCTTTCCCTATTTGAGTTTTGGAGGGGAAAAAAGAGATAAATTTTGTGATGGTCAATCTGTGGTTCTAGAGAAACTATGAGAAGAAGGATACTAGCTAGGAGTTTCCCTAAGAAGCCCTGGTTCCCAGGCATTTTGTTTTTAACTTGTTTCACAATGACACACATTCACCTTCTGGAGTATGGGTAACCAAGTGCCTAAGGTTTACCAGTTGGCTTTTCAATACAGTATTTATGCAATCAAAACTTTAGAGAACTGCATCCAGGCTTCCAGAATACCAATATGATCGATGAATAAAGGCAGTAAAATAAATGGATGAAGATAACCATTATGTTATGATACAGAAACACAAAGTAAATATCATCAGTTATCAAAGAAAGATCTGATGTAGAGCATAAAAAACTGTCTCCTGAAAGGAAATGTTGTCTAAACTGGTATTCAAAGATAGCTGAGAAATTCCTTTAAAGAAATTGTCCAACAGCAACTGACATTTAAATGTCTACTACTTGCTGTGCCTGTCATCAGAGTGCACACTGTAAACACTTACATTTTGATATTCTTAAGCTGTAAAATCTATGCTGTCAGTTCTACTCTACAGATAAGGAACTAGCAAAGGGTAAAATAAGTTTCCCAGTCTCAGAGGACAGATGCACTGGGAGAAGTGTGAATACGAACTCTGGAAGGGTGTGTTCCTCACTGCTTAGCAGCCACAGTAATGAGAGCACTGTGGTTTGGAAGAATGTAGGCTCTTCTGAGGACAGGTTTCATGCAGCCCAGCCTAGCTGAGGAGTGAGAGATGGGGCTGGTGTGGTAACAGGAATCATAAACATTCATTTAGTTTCAACTTGACTCAAGCAATAAGACAATGAAACCTTTTAAGGGATTGAGTGATTTTAGTCAAGGTTTTTTTTGTTTTTGTTTTTGTTTTTTGCAATAGTTGAGACAGAAGGTAATGTAATGACACAAAGTGGGAACCCACAGTAATACTGAAAGCAAGGAATGATTAAAACATGCTGAACTAAAGTGGTCAGTGTAGGAAGTCAAGAGGAGCACAATCAAAAGAAGTAACTCTCTAGGCAAGGCCCCGTGCCTAGGAGTAGTTGACCAACACAAAATGAATTTTGCGGATTTTTGTTTGTGTGTTCATTTTGTTTTGTTCTGACATTATATTGTCTCATTGGTCTTTTGCTTATTTGTTTTGATTTTCATTTTTGTCTTTTCCTTTTTTTGGAAGAGAGCATGAGAAAGAGAAAGAATATCAGCTTGGGTGGGCAGGCAGTTGGGAAGGTTCTGTGAAGAGTTGGGGAAGAGGAAATGATCAAAATATATAAGAAAAAATTGACTTAAAAAGAAACAGGACACACACATACAGTATACATACACACATACATACACATTCACACACACACAACCCTGAAGAGGGGGAGGCAGGGAGGGAGGGACACACACACACACACACATACACACATACAGAGAGAGAGAGAGAGAGAGAGAGAGAGAGAGAGAGAGAGAGAATGATAGAGCATGGTTATGGTTCTGGGTATGAAACAGAGCAATAAATAGTACTATTACCTCAAAAACAAAACAAACAAACAAAAAAAAGGAGCGTGGCTCTCAAAGAGAGCCTGGACAGATAGATGTGTGATCAGCATCACCGACTGTAAACACTCCCATCAGAAACTCTGGGCTCCAGCATGCACGTCAGGAGCTGCCCAGGTACTACAGATGCAGGCCATGATTCAGAATAACTGGAGGAAAATGAATCTGGTTGGGCTTTGTACTTCTCCAGGGATGTGTGCACAGTGTGGGGATGAGGCCTCCTTACCTTCAATACTCCATACTCTGAATGAGTAACCTGCACCTGGGACTTCCTCTAGGTAAATAAATATTCACCTGGATCCTTTCCCATACTTATCTATGTGCATGGGAGCTAACCTGTGTACTAATTTATGCCCCATATGACCTTGTAATGTTTTTATCCCACCCAGCAAGTACAAGCAGGCAAAGTGTCACATCTTCTAAATGTTTGTTTCTGAGATGCATCAGATAACAGTTTCAGAGTGAGTGATTCAGTCCCTAATAATAACACTGTGATAATAGCTCATGAATCCAATTTAGCAGAATTTGTAGGAATGATCAGGTGTTTTCATACTTATCAGTACAGAGGTTTAATAACCAAACAAACCAGAGTAGAATGAGGCAAAATTGGGCTGTGGGGTAGCTTCATTTTATACCTGGACCCTTCCACCACCAAATCCATCTTTTGATGCTACCTTAGACCGAAACTTGTTCTATAAACATAAAACCTTATCCTTTTAAAGCCAATGAACATGACTCCCCATGCACATTGTCAGTATTGGTTAAAATTTCAGACACTACACAACCTTTGGGGCACAACCTTCTCTGTGTGTCTCTCTGCAGGCTTTGCTATAAAACCTGAACCCCTAAACAAGGTTTATTATAAAATGACTAAATAATTCATCATTCACTTTGAGTGATTTGAGAATGAAAATGGAAGCTAGGAGCGATTATAGGAGAATAATTAGGTAAATTGAGACAGCCCCAGGCATATGAGGATACACACCAACCACCCTCTCCATGTGGTGGTTTGTAACTGGCTCCTAGTTACATATTAGCATCTCACTAATGAGCACACTCAATGACACAGTTTGGTGTTTCTCACAGATCCTTCTGCTGAGTTTCTAGTTTTGCAGAATGAAGATGATAGAACCATCAAAAGGAGACACCTAGTGGAAAATAGCCATAGGGCTACACGATCATAATTGAAGTGATGCTGATTTACGGGATTGGTTTCAATCTTGCGGATCTGGATTAGTTTTCACAGCAGCATGGTCTTTATAAAAGAGTAAACACAGCCCTTCTGCATCTCTTTATTTCTTCACCAGGATGTTAGGATGCCCTCACCAGGACTGAGCAGATGCTGGCCATGTGTCATTGAGTCTTGTAGTTTGAAGGAGAAATGTCCTCCATATGTTAATGCATTTGGTCCCTGGTTGGTACCCTTGTTTGGGAAGGCTATGGATCATCTTAAGGAGGTGCAGCCTTGCTGGAGGAAATAGCTCACTGGAAACTATAGACTCATTTCAGCTTCTCTTTGTTCCTCTCTCTCTCTCTCTCTCTCTCTGTCTGTCTGCTGTCTTTTTCTCCCCGTGTGTGTGTGTGTGTGTGTGTGTGTGTGTGTGTGTGTGTGTGTGTGTGTGTGTGTTTCCTTCTTGTGTGTGGATGAAAATTTGATCATAGAGCTTCCTGTTTCTGCTGTTGTGTCCTTCCTACCATGACAACGCTATCTTTCTGAAACCATAGGGCACAGTAAACCCATTGCTCCTCTTAGCCACTTCTGGTCATGATGCTTTCCTTCTCACAGCAACAAAAAACTGCTAATCCACATCCAGAACTGTGAAATATATACATCTGTTTCCCTTATCAATTACCCACTTTCAATTAGTTAGTTATAACAACAGCATGTACCAAGGCAGCTGTGTCATTTTTAATCAGTACAAAGGCATCCTGTGTTTCATTACTACTTTTACTTAAATGATGAGAAAACAAAGAAATTTTAGTCATTTTCATAACTTTTGCAAACATTAAAAATCAGAACCAAAGGCCAAATCTTGTGATTTTTTTTTGGCTTATACTTCCAAAGTTTTCCTTGGGTGGGGAATTTTCTTAACAACCCATAACTTTCTAAAATAGAATCCTGGACTGTGCCAATCTCCGTGTTTATGTTTACCCTTTTGCATTTGTAAAACATATTAGTGTGGAAACATAAATGTGATTTCCTCTTTCATTTACCTTGAAATACATTATATAAATAAACTTCTTAACTGTTCTTTAAGGAATACAGTCAAATAGACAAATTTTAAGGTAGAGACATTGAGTGCTTTCTCATATAAATCATCTGCGATCTAGATGTTCACATTAAGTTTTTAATTAAAAGCTAAGAGACACTTAGCAATTAAGTCACATGAGGAGAAGCAATAAGTTTCATGCACAGTAAATTTTGCTTCTGAAAGTTGATAGGCTCAGAAATTTCAAGAGATAAACATGAAATCCAAGCCTGTTGCATTCAAGCTAGAGAAGACATTTTGAATTCCAGAAGTAGATGCTACAGAGCACCAATTCTATGAATAACCTGAGTCATTACACTATGACATCTCAAGCACCTGCTAAGTACCAAATCACAGAGGGACTTCATAAGGCTATGGCCTACTTCACCCATTTTCCTCTACTGCAGGAGCTACCAGGCATCGTCACTTTCTACTGTCTAGCAACTGAATTCTTTCTAGGTCAGAAAAAGAACAAACACCCATGAAAACAAAATGTGCAGAGTGAATACTAACCCTAGGAGGGAGACCATTCTTTCTTCACTCTCCATGAACTACAGATCTTGTTCCCACAAAATGCTCCCTGAATAGAAGAGATAAATGCAAGTTTAATATTGGATCCATATTTCCCATTCCCAAAGTCTCCTCTTGTGATAGTAATCAAAATAATGCAGGTCCTGATCACTCTCCACCTGGTCACCCATTCCCAAAATCCTTGTAGTGTGGGGAAGCTGAGAAGAATAACTGGTATGTATATTATCCTTCTTCAACTACATTTTTTTCTCACAGTTCTGATGCATGGGAGCCCAATATTAAAGGCACAGTGGTTTTGGTTTGTGGTGGAAGCCTTCTTCCTTATGCATAGTAGGCAACCACTTTATCCCTGCATTTGTCCATGGTAGTAGATAAAGGAAATGTCCCCTTTGTCTCTCACTTAAGAGCTCATCTTAGCCTCAGCTAAATCTGCTTTCTAAAGAGCTCCCCTTCAACTACCATCACACCAGAGGGTTATAGCTTCTATGCCTGAACGTGGCAGAGGAGGAGGCTTCAAGGGAGTCGCAAGCAGCATTACCAGACCACCCCTTCTATTTGAGTATGAATCTACCCACCAAAAGCACGCATTCTCCCACAGGAGACATGCTATAAACCTCACTGGGATGATAAGCTTAAGTGACCTGGTATGGTATTTATCATTTCATTTGGTTCATGAAGCCAAAGTCAGACCCTCCATCATGGTCTTTATTTCAATCAAAGTAAAACTCAGAGCACATTGCATTTTTCTAGTAAAATGAGGGTCCACTGACACTCATTCCCTCCCAACACACATTGAGAATTTCTCAGTTATAAATTCTGAGTAAAGCATTTATGTTCTTAGAGGGTATTTTCCTTCCCTATAATTGTGTGTGTGCGTGTGCATGTGTGTGTGCATGTGTGTGACTGTGTGTGTGTGCTTATACACATGCATGCAAGTGTGCTTACACGTCATAGAAGTGCAACTGATGTCAGTGGTTTCTCCATAAAGGTCTGAACACATGCCTAGCATTCCGCACACTGTCTCCAGTGCTCAAGCCACAGCAAGGCATGAATCTGATTCTCATGCAACACATCCTCCACAACACATGCTTCTATGCCAATAAGAGACTGTATGTGACTCACCAATATTCAAGGATAAGGTCACAGGCAGAAAAATGCAACAACTAAATAAGCCATGCATCCTTCAAAGAACGGATGCAGACATCAAGAGGAATTCAAAAGGGTCCCCCATATCGGTATGGAGGCACTCGGCCTGAGATAATAGAAATCTCAGACTCACTGGAAAACAACAAAAAAGCTCCAGGGTTAATTTAATCAAGTGGTACATTGACATGTCACAAAGAGCAACTGTTTTCTCTAACAGCAATTATTCCTGTGATATCAGGAGGCCACAAGCAGAGCTCTGGCTGTCTTCTCACTCAGACAAGACATGGTCATGTCAGAAATATGGACATGCTATTTCTCTGGGTTCTTCCATGAGGATAAAAAGCCCTACACCCAAAGTCCTTCTGGGAACTTCTTACATCTCAGAAGTCAGCCCATTTCCTCCTTGAAACCTAGCTATGAAAAGGGCAATGGGATTAACCTAACTTGCCTAGGATAATAAGGTTTTCATATGAGCACAGTGGGAATCAGGACTCAACCAACACAGAAAGAGCAAAGCCTACTGATCAGGCATCAGTCATTTTGGTGTCTTTCCATTTAACAATAGAAATTAGTGCCTGACACAAAAACACATTCTTCATAGTAAACCATAGGCTCACATCTCATACCCATCAAATGCCTCTTTCCTTTCTGATATGTACCTAGAGACTTCTAGGTAGACAGGAAACAGTGAATGAAAGACATCTGGAATATTATACTGAATCTGCATGCTAGGATAAAAACACAGAGATCATTTAATTCAATTATGTAAATCCTTCCCCAAATGGTTAGTGCTCTGGTTTCCTTTCAGAAATGGATGAAAGGAACAAATAAATCACAGGATTACTCCAATATTGCTCCTTGGAAACTGTCACATGCTCCTGGCCAATCAGTGCAAAGGGGCAGAGAGAGCACTGACTTTAATGCAATTTCAGCAAGATGTCCTCTGGGCAGCCTGTGTCGGGCTCTGGATTTGACGAGCTCTGCCAACAAGAGAGAATCATTTTTGCTTTCTTGTTTGTTTTGGGGGCTTTTTTTCATAGACCTACAGGTCACATTGCTGTTGCTCTTGTAAGCATGTATATTAAATGTTTTAAATGAATTAAAAAATAAACCACAAAGTCCAGAAGGTAAGTTTCTTGTGATGGTTAGTTTCCTGCATTCATAACCAGTCCTAGGCCTCTATGAACTACAGTCTAGGTTGCCCTGGATGTCTCTATAGTCATATATTTAGATGAGGTTAGTTTTTAGATTAGCCAACTTTGAAAAGAGCATATTACCCTCCATAGTGTGGATGGACTTCTTCAATACACCCAAAGCCTAGCTAAAACAAAATCCAGACCTCCCTGAGCAAGAAGGATTTGAGAGAGGATAGCCTTCAGAACTCCATGAGCAAGAGAGATTCTGGCAGAGAGCAGTCATCAGACCTCAATAATACTGATTTCCTCCTGTGTCTTCATCCTGAGAGTCTTTGGCCTTGAACTGCAGCCTAGGCTCTTCCATGCTTTTCCAGATAAGAAGCCCACCTTGCAGATTTTAGATTTCACAAGCCCTACAAACCTGTGAAGTGAACCAATTCCATAAGTTATTATATATTTCTATCCATTTACATACATATCCTATTTGGTCTGATTTTTCTAGGCCAAAATAGTATTTCATACATTTTATCATGGCAGCACCTGATACGTGTTATTAGCATTGTGACACCCTCTGTGGCAGCAGTTCTCAACCTGTGGTTTGAGATCACTTTGAGATTTGAACAGCCTTTCACAAGGGTCACCTAAGACCATAACAGTAGTAAAATTACAGGTATGAAGTATCAATGAAAATAATGTTAGGGTTGGGGGTCACTACAACATGAGTATCTACATTAAAGGGTCATAGCATTATGAAGGGTGAGAACCACTGCTCTGTGGTATTGAGAATTGTCCTTCCTGATAGTGTTGCAACACTAGCCAATAAATAAAGGGTAAAGAAAACTCTATATACTTACCTTGATATCTAGAGTCAAAGTCAATCACTCTCATCAATGCTCCCAAAAAGCATAGTTTGTTCTCAACAATTTCTTTAGACTATCTGTCATCGTAACATTCAATATTTCATCTCCATTTACAGATTATTCTACCCTCACTTGTCAAAATGTTACATCCCATGTGCCATCTATCATCTGTCTATCATCTATCTTTTGTGTTAAAATTGAAATAATTTTATTGGTAATAGAATGATTTGTTAGAGAACTGCATCCAATCTGTAATTATTGAGATGATTTTTGCAGACTCTACATAATCCTTTAAGGATGGTGATTCTTGTTCAGAGTAGTCTGTGGGAGGTCAGAATAAGGAAGTCAAGATAAATGATTGCATTGAATGATAAGAAAACCTAGGTTTTTTTTTCTTTGAAGAAAACACCCTCTTCTTTACCTAGGAGGAGATCTAGGGGAGTAAAGGATTTTCTCATCCTGGAGTTTATTTGTTCAAACCTAGTCCATGCACACCTAAAGAAAAGTCAGTGAGAGCAGTCAGGGCAATGGGAGCAGAGGGCATTTATGTTAACACAGTCACCCAGCAGAACTTTGCTCTAGAAATCAGACCATGGCTGTATAAGCTCTGAAAAGTGATGGTGGTCCTATGGCCTTGTAACTTCCCCTAGTAGCCTACACAATAAACAATTATTTGCCTCAAAAGAGACTTTAACAATTCACTTTGAAATATCTGCAAATAAGTGTATTCAAGACTCGAGAGTTGGTGGGAAGTTCTCCAAATATGTGAACTGTATAGGACGCTTAAGTATGAACATTGAAAGTTACTAATACACTATTAATCTTTGAAAATCAAGATGTGTGGCTATTTCTGTCTCCAAATTCTGAGAGGGGGTGCTTTTGGTGGGCAGGGTTTCAAGGCATTCCCTAAAGATTCTATTATCTGATTACTTAGTCAAACAGTATGCATGTAGAGATACCAGAGATTGCTTTTAGATGCCATTGGTATAGCAACCAGGGAAAAGGGGGAAATGTCTGGCACCATCCAGCTTTACCCAATCTAATTTTTTGAATACTTAAAAATGTCGTCTAGCTGAAGACTAAGGAGAACCATGGAAGAATTAATAAGTGAGAAACTGAAAGAGAGAAGACACTGTAGTCTCTAAAGTATAAGTATGACCCCCAGGTGACAGGCAACAAGGCAAACCAAACCCCTGCTATGCAACTGCTTAAAGTTAAATTCTTCCAGCATTCTGAATGATGTCGGAAGCAGCCTGTCCCAAATCCTCCTGGAAGAAGCCCAGGCCAGCTAGAGCCTTGAATTTGGCCTTGTGGGAGAGGTCTGGAGCTGTGTTCAGCCAAGAGTGCAGATGTCTGGCGTACAGAACTGTGAGATAATAAATCCATGTGGTTATAAGCTGCTTAATTTGTGATCATTTGTTAGGGCAGTAAGAACACTAATCCAGTACATTAAAAAATGTCCTTATCAGAGACCCCTTCTACAAGAGCAAAAGTCTTTTTATCAGCTCCACAAGAGAGGCTGGGGAGGGAGAGACGTGTCCTAGGCTTTGCAAACATACCCTAAAAGTTTGACCTAGCCAAGAAAAGGTTAGTCAGGTTAGTATTTCCATGAAAGTAAGTTTTTAAAGATATTGACACCCCCCTTCCTGGAATATGCATGCAATGTGGTACATGAGGCTGTCAAAGGACACTTTGCTGGGGTCTGTGCTCTCCTGCCACTGTGTTGAGGCCAGGAATTGAATTCAGGTTGTCAGATTTGCAGGCAAGTACCTCACCTATACTGAGCCATCTTGTTGGCTCTAAAATTTAGGCATTTTTTTAAAAGAAATAAGTATATAATTATGTTGAAAATTGCTTAGAACCAAATTCTCATTCTGTTGTTTACTGGTTTATATGATTTTGGATTGGTTGACCCTGCATTTCCTGTTCCCAGTCTCTCTCGTTCATGTTTTCATGGGTTCTATGCGTATAAATGAGGAAGTTGACCTACATTGTAGGAAGAAAAAGCGTTTTGTGATACAAATCCCATGTTTATAAAATGTTTTGAAGACATTTAAAATATACACAGGAATAATGCTTTATTATCTAAATTCCTCATTTTGTCACAATGGAAGCAACCTAAATTTTTTAGAAAGCAAACAATAGAAAAATCTATTAGGACGAATCTTTAGGAGAATAAAGCAGCACAATTTGACAATCTCTACTGATTCCTGTGTATTATGTTGGTGTATATAGTTATCTATACAACTATATGAGTATCATATAACCAACACTGTTAAAGCCCTAAGGAAAAGTGGTGGAAAATGATAAAGACCCGTGAGGTCTCTCTTTAGCCTCTGCATGTGTTCATTTGCGCGCGCGCGCACGCGCACACACACACACATACACACACACACACACACACACACACACACACACACACACACACACACACAGAGGCACACACACACACTAAATGCACACATATACCCAGTAGGAGGAAGGGAGACTAGAGACATACAGACAGACAGACAGACAAACAGACAGACAGATAGACAGACAGACAGACGAGAAAGAATAAAATGCGATGGTCCCTCTTCTGCTCTCCAAAGTAAACAGGGTGTTAAGTCTCATGAGAGCAAATTGGCTTATCTAGAGTTTCTCCTCTTGCCACAACCAAGGACAGAAACTTTCCTTGACAGAGAAAGGGAAAATCACTCACAGATCCTGTGAAAGGAGCCCTGTTGGCAGTGGAGGCCAAGGCTTGGAGAAACCAAAAATGGTTTCAATGGGCTCTGTAAGCAAAGTTCTATGATGAGAGTATACCCACTAGAACACAACAAGGTTATGTGAAGCCTTGATGAAAGTCCTGACATTTTATGTAATCTACAATGTGAAGGAAGAATCATTGCATATATAACATTTACAAAGAGGTTATACCTGCTTTCACTTGATTTAACTTGTTTCATATCAACAGCCTACAGTTACAAAATAATCTTACTACCTAAACAATATTTTTTCCAGGTCATTGTTCCATGATTTTTTTATAATAGTGTATTTATGGACAGTTTGCTTAAATCTAAACTTTTATTTTAAGTAATTCTGCTATCAAGTTCTGCTGTCTTTAGCATAACAAAAAGCAAATTCATGGTAATCTGTCCTCCACTAGGATCCAAGGTTGATATTGCTATTGATGAAGACTTTTAAAGAAGATACTACTTTGCATCCACTGAAGAACCAAAGGTTTATACTCAAAGACTGGGCAAATATAAGGTCTATATAGAGTCATGGGACACCACCTTTTGACTGTGTGTGTGTGTGTGTGTGTGTGTGTATTGTGTACATGTCATGGTACACATAAGGATATCAGAGGACAAGTTGAAGGACTGGTTACTTCCACCCTTTGAGTTCTAGGGATAAAACTCAAGTGTCCAGGCTTAGCAGCAAGTTCTTTTGCCCACTAAGCAGCCTTGCTTGTCCCGATTACTTAACTACCAGTGTCATTTAGCATGTTTTTTTTTTCCAAACAGGAGTGGCACATTCGTAGATTCCTTACAACATTCAGTCAACATGCATGAAATTTGTAGCGTAATCTCCACAATAATACTTTCTATTGTTCTCAGCACATACTACGGTAAAATGACATTTTAGAATTATGTGGACAATGCCCTATCTTACTTGGCCTCTCCCATAAACCTAAAGCTGAGGTAGTTTAGTGATCTTTCTAATATCTAGGATTCAGTTTAGTAACATGTGTTGAGTTCACTGTAACTTATCAAGACAGTTGGACTCTGGTTGCACATCTGGTAACAATAAAAACAGACAATTTTATTTGAGAGGCTGCATGCCTCCGTGGGTGCCACCCTCCCTCTTAATAATGCAATAAATGCATGTGGTGTATCTATTAAGGCTCAAGTTTTACTATATTTTATTGTTTAGGCCTCTTTTTCTTTTTATTTATTATCATGCTCAAAGGCTAAATCAGTTCGGTATTTGAAATTATTTACCCAAGGAAAAGTTTCAAACATATTAAACTAATTCTATACAATGGGCAGGAAGTATTTTGAGGAAGTACACTTACATAGACTAAAGTCTTGGTCTACATCCCAGGTTGAATCAATGAAATGTTTCATCAGATTGTTCCTTGATCAGATGTAGTTCATTCTTCCCTGACCAGTGTGATTTTTCAGTCCACCTAGCTTGCTAGCCAGAATGCTTCAGAAAAAAATTGTATTTCCTGTACTCTTGTTTTTGGCTTCCTCTTTGAACTTGGCAGGTGAGCAATCACAGTGAGTTCCTAAAATTGGAGACTTGTTATCTCTTAGTTTCCAAGAATAAAGCTTTAGTGTTGTTTCTAAACTCAGCATCCTGGGAAGTGTCTGTCTTTACTAAAGCAACTGGAACATTCCATCTAACTGGGGATAGACCGAAGTACTACTTGGGACAAAAATCAATAGTCTCAGAAGGCTACTCTTGTTAACACAGCTCTGAAAATGCCTCTATGACTTCCCAGCAAAGGTATGTATCCATTTCATTTTCTCAATGGGGGCTCAAAAATCCATTTTCACACACGTTCTTAATAGACATAAGGCTGGAACAAAGAACAGCATTTTCTCTTTTTCTGTTACAAGGTACAGGTATGCTTCTAAGCTTTAGACAGGATTGCTTTGGGAAGGAGAAAGGCCATAAAAAGGAGCTCTCCAGAGTGCTGTGAGATGTTGGGGAAGCCAATGAGATAGCAACTCTTCTTGCTGAGATACAGAACAAGAAAACTATCTTGCTCCCCACCACCACACAAAAGCACACATCTTTTCCCTCAAGTCACCATTCAGGTACCCACAGCTTAGAGTTCCCCAAATGTTGTGATGTCCCCAGTTCATCTCTCAGAGGCAAAACACATGAACAATAATATAAAGATTTTAAGAATGACTATGGTTAATGTAGAAGATCAAGAGCAAGTTATCATTCTAATGGACTGACCAGCATTAGTGGAGGGAGGAGGGAATGGCATACATACATGCCTGAGATACACCTCCATGGGCACACGAAGGTAGAAGACCTGTTTTCTCTTAGTTTCCAGGGATAAGCCCTCACTGTAGTGTCTAAACTCAGTATCACAAAAAAGCATGGCTTTGAGTAAATGACTGGGGAGTTCCACTCACAAGTAGACTGAAATACCCAGGAAAATATCAACAGAAACAACTCCAGCAAACCATCCTCTGATTTCAGTTGTGCTTGACCTTTTCTAATTTTTTTTTCTACATGGATTTCACTAAAGATACAGGGCATTTTTCTTTCTTTTTTATTTTTCCATTTTATTTAATATTTTTTCTCATGCTACTTGGTATTCACCCATTCACCCAAAGGAACGATTATATGTACACACAACAGATACACATGTATTTTAGAAAAGATTTACCCATAACTGCTAAACCTAGCAAGCAGTCAAAATATCCTTAAACAGATGTATAGACACACAAGTTGTGGTACATCTGGACAATGAAACATTAATTAGTGTTGAAAGTAAATACACTGTTAAGTTATAACAAGACATAAGAAAAGAACTGGAAAACCTATGAATTACACGATTCTAACCTCAGATCATTCTGAAGAAAAAAATACAGAGGTGGTAAAAAACAAATAACTACAGATATGTTTCCCTGGGTAACATATCTGTGGGGTAATGAACAAATGCAGGGGAAATGTTTTTTTGCACAATATAAAAAAACCTTTATACATCTATGATGCTTAATACTTGACATCAAAAATTTACCTGACCTCATTCATCAGTGACCAACTTGTGGCCATTCTTGCTTAATAATAGTTCTTCTAGTGTCACACCTTCCCTAACTAATTATTTTGAGGTAATTACACATATCACCCTTATTTGATTAATCTATAAATATTTTGACATTTACCTCTGAAAGGCCCCATGTAAAAATGTATACACACTAACCCTCAAACTTGCAAATGATTCCTGTTTCTTTAAAATGTCTCATATCACTACTTTATAATTTGTTTTCATCAGGATACAAGTAACATCCCCACACTGTAATTGTTTGTTGTTGTTTTATTATACTAGAATTGAACCCTGGGCCTTGAGCATGCTAAGCAAGCACCCTGACAACAGAGCTATATCCCCAGCTCTGTTTTTATTACGTCTTAATCAATAGAACATTGCCCTCCTTTCACTGGGATCTATTTGATGGAGTCACTGGGTCATTCATTCCACATGGCTTACCTCAGGCTGCACATTATTGACTGACTCTGCTGTGGAACCTGTTCCTCTGTCTACTGCAATTACTATAAACTGGCAATTAGGCATAAAGGCTTAAAAGGATTTTAGCTGGATTTTTCCCAGTATTCATGTCTTATAGGTAGTATTGAATATTGGATGTATTCCTCATTGATCTAGGTAGATACAATATGTGTCTGTTTTTGCTCTTCTGATGTTAAGTACAATTTATAGGCAGTGCCTACGGCCATTATTTCATCCAAGTTTTTAAAATTGGTAATGTTTCAACTCTACCATTCTTTTTCTCCATTCCATCAAATATAGTCCCATTGAGATCTTACTCTCATCAACATGTGATTACCCTGTGACACAATCCACAAATAAGCAGGATACACACTTGGTGGGTTCTTCTTCTTGCCAGTTTTCAACACAATGGACTAGATCTCTTCCTAGGGCTCTACACAGGTATCCAGTGGCATCACGATATAATTGCGAATACATACACTGAAACAACTTTGATGCACTTTAATCTGCTGTGCTTGTTTGCTTTACAATTTCTATTCTTCTATTTTTAGCCAGTATTTTATTCACCTTGAATAATCTGAGTCTTTTAGAACCTTACTAAGGATTAGAAAAACCTCTCTGGCTTTCTAGCAAGAGAAAATGGTGAAGCAGTCTTATGTGTGATGAGCTCCTGGAAGCAGCTACTTTGTTAAGAACTTCAATTCATGTTACGGAAGATGCTTCTAGAATATGATTTACTTTACATACCCTTGCTTGTGAATTTTGTTGGGTTGTTTCGTTTGTTTATTTCTATGTATTTGGGGGTTATTGTGCATATCTTTGAAATGACTGTTTTTCTCTTGGAGAAAAAAAGGCTACATCACATCACATGATGCTATCACTTCATGTTCACACTGCTGTACTTCATTTATTTTCTTCTGTATTTTCTTTATCGGATGCTGAAAATCTTACTATGCAATGATGCCAATATATTTACTCATTTCATTTACCTTTACTAGATTTATTTTTATTCTATGTGTAGAGGTGTTTTGCCTACAGGCATGCCTTATACCCACAGAAGGGGGAATTGGATCCACTGGAACTTGAGATACTGATGGTTGTGAGGCACAATGTAGTTGCTGGGAATAGAACCTGGATCCTGTAGAAGACCGTCCAGTGTTCTTAACCCCTGAGCCATCTCCCTGGCCCTTAGTTTTATTTATCTTAAAGTATGCATACAAGTAGTACTTCTGCATAAAAATAGTCAGGACTATGGAATGTCTCAGCTGGTAAAAGTGTTTATTGCATGAGTCCAATGTCCTGAGTGTGATGCCTAGAAGTGGAAGGAGAGAACCGATTCCAGAAAGCTGTCCTATAGAACCCACTTCCAACATGGCAAGTGTGAACCTGCTCCACCATCTCTCTATTTCTCTGTCTCTCTCTCTCTCTCCCTCTCTCTCTCTCTCTCTCTCTCTCTCTCTCTCTCTCTCTACTATATATATATATATATATATATATACAAAATCATTATAGAAATAAATAAAATAAGAAAATTACAATCACTAAAAATATGATTTTTAAGCATTTTATTATGTCTTCACCATTGATTTTGTCCTTAGAATAGATCATAAGACATACAGATGAAGTGTGTTTGCATCACAAGCATGGGTTATTTCTGTGTGGTTATACACTAGTTTAGTGCTGATAAATTTCATCTAATTGGTGCTCTGAAGTTAAATTTTCTGTTATAATTATGTAAATTATTAAAGATTGTCAGGATCAAACAAAAGAGGGTACATTCAACTGAAATTTAAATTCTCCATCTCTGAACTTTCAAAAACCTATCCAATCTACATAATCAACAAAAATGTAGGAGATCTGGTGGCTTTCAGATATAAATTTGGAGATATATTTATGAAAACAACATAGTTAATCCTCAATATTTACATTAACTTAACTAGATATTTCTAAGATTCATGGTTGTCACAGTAATATGCAGAAATCATCACCATTCCTTTATATAGCTAGACAGAGCTCCAATATAGACCTACTGGAAACAGAGAGTCCCTGATGGATGACTGATCTGTTACTTCTGTGATAACAGTCATACTTAACCAAAGGACTTTTATATATAATGTTTACATATTTTGGCAAGATTGTTTTGGCAAAGAATAAAATAGAGTTTATAAAAGTTTATGCAAACAGATATATTAATTAAAATTTAATATCTACATGGGCAAAAACCAGGCAAATATTTCTGAAGGCAGAATCTGTAACTTGGAACATACAGCTGTAAAATCATCCACAACTAAGCAAAGAGCCAAAGAATTGAGGACTATGAAATAAAGGATGAAGGCACAGAGGACAGAGTAAAATGTTTCAAGCAAAAGTGGTGGGAACTCCAAAAGGAAGCATAAGAGTTCAAGGAGATTAGAGAGATGGCTCAGCAGTTACGAGCACTGACTGCTCTTCCAGAGTACCTGGGTTCAGTTCCCAGCACCCACATGGCAGCTCACTGCTGTCTCTAACACCAGGATCCAACACCCTTACACAGACATACATCTGGGCAAAACGCCAATACACACAAAATAAAAATAAATAAATTATTAAAAAATAAGAATTCTGGCCAAAGAACTGTTTGAAGAATTGGTTGCTGAGACTATTCTAAATTGATGGAAATCCAAGTCATCAAAGTGAGCACACAAATGCCACATAGTTAAATTAAAATGTAAATTGAAGTTCTTGCTAGACACACAAGATTGTACACAATAGGACAAAGAGACTGAAGGACAACATACACAAAAACACATCTGACCCCAGCTTTGCCAGGTACAATAGGAAACCCAGAAGCAAAATAAGACAATGTATTCAGAACACACAGCAGTGAAGCTAAAGCTGGATACTCAAAAAAAAAAAGAAAGAAAGAAAGAAAGAAAGAAGAAAGAAAGAAAGAAAGAAAGAAAGAAAGAAAGAAAAAGAAAGAAAGCAAAGGAAACTAACATTGCATGGAGAAAGAAAACAAAATGTTTTATTTAGAAACATTGCTTTGGAATTTTATCACCAACAGACCTTTAGGAATGAAAATCTAAAAGAAAATATTCCTGAGAAAATCTAATATGAAAGTAAAAGGTTAAAAAATAACTATTGAGAACCTATGGATAAATATGAATATGCAGAATATGAATATTAGCATGGGTTTATAAGCATATGAATATAAATGTCTACTAAAACACCAGGCAACACTGTAAAGCATTTGTGAGATGCATTACTTAATTAAAGCTTTCTAACCAGGCTGTTCATTTTGACAGGAAGGAGAATAAGGCTATTGATTAGTTTTAGAATGAAGTGTGCATTTTAAAATTTCTACAGCAACAATCAATTACATCAAAATAGAGAATATAACTTTCAGGCAAGTAGAAAATTGATAGTAAAACAATTATTTCATCTTAAATTAAATAAGCGTGAGGAAAAAGGGAGACAAACTACACTACCTGGAGACAATCTAAACAAATGATCTGGATAAAATAAGATTAATACAGTCCAAATAGTTTTCACTGTTTAAATCTGTTTATTCAGAAGAAAACACAAATGTATTAGATGTGTTTCTGTACTACTTATGAAAGATAATTTTTAAAGCTAATGACAGAGTCAGAAGTTGGTTGTGTGGTAATACTAATGAAAGTTAAGTTATTAATTCTTTCGGACAGTGAAACTTAAGTTAGAGGCAGTATTAAGTATAATCCACTTGGTGTTTTGCCAGGAAAAATAATAGAAATTCAACATTCAAAGGAATTTTGAAAAATTACAAAGAATGCTATACTGTTATGAAAGGTTCTTTGTCCCCCCTGGTCCCATGACCCTTGATCACCAAACAAACACAGGGATGCTATATTAATTATGCAACCATTGGCAATGACTAGGGTTTCTTTTTTGCTAACTTTTTCTTAATTATTAATAAATTTCTATCAATCTATGTATTTCCACGTGGTCTTGGCTTACCGGAGAAGGGTCTGGACCTGCTACTCCTTTGGTAGGCAACTCCTCTCTGCCTAGATTTCCCAGAATTCTCCTCTTCTCCTAGTCCTGCCTGTCTTCCTGCCTTATTGGCCAACAGTATTTTATTCATTAACCAATACTAGAAACATACACACAGAAGGACAACCCCCATCATACCACCATTATGAATGAACCATAACCATTACCAATAAAAAGAGATCACTTAAGTGAAAAATATTTGAACCACACAATTAATATAATTAGATGTTCAAAAGACTTACATTGATCCAAGAACCTAACATTAAAAATAAACTCATCTTTTACGTAAGTGTATGCCCATGGAAATTTCTACATAATTAGCTATGAAACAAATCACACATACATGAACAAATATACATGAATACACAGAGAAAGGAGAGAAGTAAATAAAAGAACATGTTATATAAGTGTTGGTTGTTTTTATGCTCTTTGCTCTTGGGGTCCTGCCATCCAGATCCCAAATAATTCACATGAAGACTTATTCTTTTTTATGAATGCCCAGCCTTAGCATGGCTTATTTCTAGCCAACTTTTCTTAAATTATCCCATCTACCTTTTGCCTCTGGGCTTTCATCTTTCTCTATTCTGTATACTATCCCTTACTTCTTTCTTGCTGTGTAGCTTGGTGGCTGGCCTCTGATGACCTCCTCTCCTCTTCGTTTTCTCATTCCTCAATAATCATTTCTCAATTTCTCCTCCTATTTATTCTCTCTGCCTGCCAGCCCTACCTATCCTTTCTTCTGACTGCCTATTGGCAGTTCAGCTCTTTATTAGACCAAGCAGGTTTTTATTTTTTTTAATTTTTGTTGTTTTTTATTTTAATTAGAAAGAAGATTATTTTACATGTTAATCCCAGGTCCCAATCCCTCCCCTCCTTCCCTGTCCCCAACTAATACCCTACCTATCCCATACCCTATCTGCTCCCCAGAGAGGGTGAGGTCTTCCATAGGGAGTCTTCAGAGTCTGTCTTATTCTTTGGGATAGGGCCTAGGCCAACCCTCTTGTGTCTAGGCTCAGAGAGTAATCCTCTATGTGGAATGGGTTCCCAAAGTCCATTCCTATGCTAAGGATAAGTACTGATCCACTACAAGGGGCCCCATAGATTTCCAAGGTCTCCTCACTGACACCCACATTCAGGGGGTCTGCATCAGTCTCATGCTGGTTTCCCAGCTATCAGTCTGGGGACCAAGAGCTCGCCCTTGTTCAGGTCAGCTGTTTCTTTGGGTTTCACCAGCCTGGTATGGACCACTATGATCATCTGTCCTCCTCCTCTGCAATTGGATTCCAGTTCAGTTCAGTGTTTAGCTGTGGGTGTCTGCTTCTACTTCCACCAGCTGTTGGATGAAGGCTATACGATGTCATATGAATTAGTCAACAATCTCATTATCAGAAGAGGGCATTTAAGGTAGCCTCTCCTCTGTTTCTTAGATAGTTAGTTGGTGTCATCTTTGTATCTCTCCTAGTGCCTGATTTCTCTTTAAACTTATAATGTCTCCCTCTACTATATTATCTCTTATATTGCCTTCTTCTGTTCTTTCCCAAGCTCAACCTCCCTGCTCCCTCATGTCTTCCTTACCTCTCCTCTTCTCCCCTTCTCATTCTCCTAGCTCCCTCTCCCCCCCCCCATGCTCGCAATTTGCTCAGGAGTTCTTGTCCCTTTCCCCTTCTCCAAGGGACCATGTATGTCTCTCTTAGGGTCCTCCTTGTTTACTAGTTTCTCTGGAAACTAGTAGATTGTAGGCTGGTAATCCTTTACTCTATGTCTAAAATCCACATATGAGTGAGTACATACCATGTTTGTCTTTCTGTGACTAGATTACCTCGCTCAGAATGGTTTCTTCTAGTTCCATCCTGGGAATTTCAAGATTCCATTGTTTTTGTTTTGTTTTGTTTTCACTGAGTAGTGTAAATGTACCACATTTTCTCTATCCATTCTTCAGCTGAGGGTCATCTAGGCTGCTTCCAGTTTCTGGCTATTACAAATAATGCTGTGATGAACATCATTGAACAGATGTCCTTGTTGTATGAATGTGCTTCTTTTGGGTATATGCCTAAGAGTGAAATTTCTGGATCTTGTGGTAGACTGATTCCCATTTTCCCAATCAGGTGTTTTAGACAGGCAAAGTAACACAGCTGCACAGAGTTTTAAAAAAGCAACATAAAAGAATGCAACATATCGTTGCACCATTAAACAAATGTCTAACAGCATAAATGAATGTAACATACCTTAAATTAATATTCCACATACATAAGTATTTTGCAATTATTTTAAATCAGAAGAATACTAGGTGAGTGGTTTTCTCTCCTACCTAAACTTTTCTTCATGCTAGGTCTAGAGTCTAGCCCATTGAGTCTGCCTGATTCTCCCTCCCATGAACCATCCCCAATCACCACATCTATCTTGGTCCCATATACATGTTCTGAGTCTAGTCTGGACAGTCTAGCTTGGATATCCCCTAACTTCTAGACTCCAATCTAGATCTACCCCACCCTTCCACAACCTACAGACCCCTGGTATGCAACATCCAAATTCTCATCACAGCCAGCTCTTAGACATCTGTGCCAGTGTCAAACACACTGAGTTCACCTGATCTTCACCTCATACAACTTCCCAATCCCCTGAAGATCTAGCCCTTGTCTCATATCTAGTGCCCGGGGCCTAGTATGGACATAGCTCCCTATGCTGCACCCAACCTGGCTCCTGCCAGGACTCTTTCTATCTTCCTACACCATACTGGTCCTGGCATGCTGAATCAAAACAGACTGCCCTATTTGGTCCTACACTTTTTGCTTCACAATCTGCCTGGGTGAGTCTACCTGATCTTCCTCTTTGTGCACCATAATCAAACACCCTATCTTCCTCATGTGTTACATCCTGTGGCCCAGCTTAGTCTGGATAACCCTGATAACACTACCCCCAAACTCCAGGCTTGGACAAGGATTGACATCCTGCACGTCTATCTACTTTCCTGTGACTACCTAACTTCATGCCATCTAACCTCCAGGCACAACCTGAAATAATAAAAACAAATATAGGATCTGAAAACCAAATTTGATAAAGAGATATAAGCATCAATGAGATCTCAAGATAAAATGAAGATGGAATTGAAAAACTCAATAACCCAGCAACAAAACTCTGGAGAAAGTCTTACAAGTTGAATGGATCAAACAGAAGATAAAATACCAGATTCAAAAATAAGGTAGAGGTACTTTACCAAATGAGAAAAGAATGTGAAAAAATAAAAATAATGCCATAGCAAAGGAACATGCATGAAATGTGGGAACCATAAAAATACCAAGTATTTTAATTATAGCATTAGATGATATAGGACATAAACCCAGGTCAATGGCATAGAGCAGATATTCACCAAGATCATAGAAGAAAACTAA
Source organism: Cricetulus griseus (assembly GCF_003668045.3). Lineage (NCBI taxonomy): Eukaryota > Metazoa > Chordata > Mammalia > Rodentia > Cricetidae > Cricetulus > Cricetulus griseus. The sequence goes on from NW_023276806.1 coordinate 192,004,709, forward strand.
CAAAATATATACTCATACAGATATAAGAAGCACACAAAATCCAACTAGATAATACCAGAAAAGAAACTCCCCCATAGCATGTCATAGTTAAAATACTAAGTAAAAATGCAAAGAAATATTGAAAGTTGCAAGAGGAAAAGTACATAATCACATATAAAGGAAAAACCATCCAAATATCCACTGGTTTCTCAAATGAAAATATGAAAGCCTGAAGACCCTGGAGTAATAAATTCAAAGTATTAAAAGACCAACCAAGACTACTATAGCCAACAAAACTATCCATCATAGCTGAAGGAGAAAGAAAACCTTTCCATGACCCAGACAGTCTAAAACAACTCCTATGCAACAGACCAAACCTAAACAAAATACAGGAAGCAATAGTTTGAACTGAAGTGAGGAATAAGCTTAGTCAGAAATAAACTAACAAAGCTATATTTGCTGACACACAAAGTACCACTGAGGACAAAAACAAATAAAAATCTCACAACAATGACTACAATCAACACATACCTTGCAGTAATAATTTTAGACATCTAAGTCCTCAATTCTAAAATCAAAAGGCATAGACTGGCTGAATAGATCAAGAAATAAAATCCATCTATCTGTTGTCTATAAGAAAGTTAGCTTTAAAAATAGTCGCCATCTTAAAGTAAAAGGTCCCAATCAAATGGGACCAGGAAGCAAGCAGGTAATTCTTTCCTAATAGCTGACGAAACTGACTTCAAATAAAACTAATCAGAAGAGATAAAGGCCACGTTACTCTAACCAAAGTAACAATTATCCAATAAGACATTACTGAAAGCATAGGGGCACACCCTTTAATCCCAGCACTATGGAGATAGGGGAAGGGAAAAAAAAGTAAAACACAGAAGAAAGAGGTGAGGAGAGTAAAATAACAGAAAGGAAATCTGAAGAACAATAAAGAATTATACTATTATTTATTTACCTAAGATTATGCATAATGCTTATATGTGTACACATACACATATAGTTTGAGTAAAATTTTTCTATTAACTGACAATGATGTCCCCAAATCAAGGACTACATAATAAAACCCCAATCCCAGCATTAGAAGTCCCTAATATTAAAATTGGGGGCTAGAGAAATGGCTTAGCTGTTAACAACACTTGCTGCTCTTCCACAGGACATGAGTTTAGTGCACAGCACCGATGTTTGTTGGCTCAGAAACCCCTGTAATTCTAGCTTCAAGGAATTCAATGCCCTCTGTGGTCTCCTGGATAACCACACTCAAGTGGTACACACATGCGTATTCATGCATAAACACAAACACACACACACACACACACACACACACACACACACACACACAATATATCTTTAAAAAGGAAATGCTAGATTCAAAGATAGGGCAATTTAATATTGCAAACACTTTTTTCAAAATAAATTATTGAACAATAGCAATTATAGCTAAATAACACAATTTGGCATCATTATGAGTGCTACTGAAGACAGATGAAGGAAAAAGAGCTGATGGAGCAGAAGCATATGGACACTGTGAATCAGTAAAGAAATGAGAGCTAATTCAATAAATGATGCTGACATGATGGTTATCTACTTAGAAAAGATTAAATTGGATCAAATATCCCATGACAGGAAAGATAATTCCAGATGAAATCTACTCAAATATGAGATAGAACTAATATTTCAGATGAGTGGTAGAAATGATTATCATTGAAATTGAAAATGTATAAACATAACAATTATTACACTGAGGTTTTATGGCCTGGGTGCCTGGGGGAAATATGTGAAGCATGAATATACCAGCATTGTCTGACTTACAAAATATTAAATAGTAAAAACTTGGAACAACTTATCTTTCAACAGGAATACAGATAAGTATGTTACTATACAATGGAAGATAGCAGACAAAGAGAAAGAATGCACAAAATCTTTATGTATCAGCTTAAAACAACTCTGAAATCAGGACAGCAGTGAAGATCCCAGCTGGACAGGAAATGCACAGAGCCTTGGGTGATAAGTTAGTGCTTGCTTTCTCATCTTAGACAGTAGGCAAATGGCACTTGAAGAAAGAGGTGTATATACTACTCATCAACCTAGTCACTTACTTGTAAAATACTCTGTGGATCTAGTGCTGACATACTAAAGAAAAATGATTTGAGGTAGTTTGTCAATATTTTTTGAACTCCCTGCTTTGGAGTCTAGGCTAAAGAAGTTGTGATCTTATCATGTTCTTAGAGCTTGGGATACGACCAAGCCCTCATATAGATCTACAGTTTCAGAAATGGAATCAATTTATGCAACCACTGAGTTATGGTCCTCAAGAAAAAAAAAACACAAAATAATAGTTATCACATGTATTTATCATTGTACATACCTGTGTTTAAGGATACTGGTAAGGATGATTTTTGTTTCATTTTAATTATTATTGTTATTATTATTTATTCATCAGATCATTAGTGTAAAGGCAACTTTTAGGGCACTAGAGGAAGTCAACTGTTGCACTGTCTGCTTTTCACCCTGCATTGAGGCACTCCATTAGCATCACAGTTGCTGGAGTTTAGCAGACCTGTTGGCACAAAGTACTTTGGCATATTGAGAGATAAATTATTAAGATCTAAAAATACAAATATGTTCTAGTGAATTCTGCTTGATTTGCTGAACTTTCCTTCTCTTGTGCCCTGAGAATGAAGAAATATTTACCACTGATAGTCTTAGTGATTTTACATATATCAAATCTGCTAACCCAAACTAGCTATATAAAGTAATGCAGGGAATTATTTGCTTATGTTTGAAATTCCAGTGAGAACCAACTGCCTGAAATAATGTGTACTGAGTGCACTTGAAGCCTACTGAAAGAAAATCTAATATTTATCTCCTCACATGTGGTTATTTAAGTATTTATGCAGTAGTCATGGGTGAGAATCATATTTTAGAGATCCTAGATAATGAAGGTAAAATATTAAAGCAAGATTATAAGGTAGGTGATAGGGCTGGGGACAGGGAGGGGGTTTGGATGTGTGGAAGCTATGCCTTCCACAAACTAGGGTAGTGAGTGTGCAAGCATGGTATGTTCCATTGCCCAGGATTCCAATCCTAAGATGTGACCAGCATTTAGATGTGGAAGGTGATGCTATGGCTCTTACTTGGTTCCATTGTCCTGACTAGTCAACCTTCTCATCTTTCTTCTGTGTTCTAATATTGAACAACACCACCCCCCAATAAATCTCAAATCATTTCAAGTAGTTGAAATTGTTAGTAAAACAAATGTCTATGAAATTAATATTTTAAATTTGATCAAAGGAAGCATCTAAATAGCTTAGTGTCAAGATGAATTGCTAATTTCACTAAAATAAGGATTCATAAAGAGATGCTAAAAAAAAAAACCTCCACAAGTATACTGCATTTTATCAACCAGTTCAACATAACAGACCCATGAAACCACAGGAGAGATTTTCTAAATCCAACTTTGTTGACTTTCTTTGACTCAACACAAGAATATTTATGAAGAGACTTCCAGTTGTCTCTTAAAAAATGATTTCTTAAAATGTCCAGCAACTTTCATCATCAAGGAAATGTAAATCAAAAGTGCATTGAGACTTTATCAACTTTCATCATCAGGGAAATGTAAATCAAAAGTGCATTGAGATTCTATCTCATGCCAGTAAAAAAAAAAAAAAATGGCTATAGTCAAGATATTGTGCTACAAGAAATGCTGGCGAGAATAATGGAGAGACACCATGGAAACCAGCATGGGAGTTCCAACAAAATTAATAGTAGACCTAATAGAAGAGCTAGGTACATGATGCCCAAACGTCCTTCGATGCAGATGATAAGCCTACTTCAAAGTCTCCTGCTTATTCTTTGTATGTTGTGGCACATTCTCACTAGCCAAGGTATGGTATCAGTGTGAGTATCCATTTATAAACTATAATAGATAGAATGTGGTATGGGTATCATTGATGTTCTAGTCAGTCATAAAGAATAACAAAACTAGCTGGGTGGTGGTAGCGCATACTTTTGATTCAAGCACTTGTAAGGCAGAGTCAGGTGGATCTCTGTGAGTTCAAGGCCAGCCTGGTCCATAGAGTGAGCTTCAGGACAGGCTTGAAAGCTACACAAAGAAACCTTGTTTCCATAAAGACAAAATCAAAAACAAAGCAAAATTTTCTTAAAACCCCACAAAATGATGTCATTTGCATAAGAATGTGTAGAACTGGAGAGCATCATGTTAAGCAAAATAAACCAGATTAAAGAGACAAATAGCATGTATGTTGTCTCATATGCAGAATCTGGCATTTTCTTAAAGGCATATAAGTAGATTAGAAGAATTTAGGAAAAGAAAGGAGAAGATCAGGAGTTGGGGAAGTGATAAGAAGATAAAAGAGAGTGACTAACATCAAAGTACATACGGTACATGTATAAAAATGTCAAAATGAAGCATGAAACCCAGGTTTGAATTGTGTGAGAGACAGTGTCATGGGAAACACTTGAACAGCATTTTCAACACATTTTAGGCAGCATGCCTTCTTTCTCAATTCTAAACACATGCATCCATATATCCAAAATTTCTTGAGTTAGAAATATTATCTCCAAAAACTAATTGAGACCATCAAAGAAGACATTTTTTGAGTGGATAGGTTCTATGGAGAATTCCACATACCAGAAGGGGATGGGACTAAGTGATCTACTAGGAAAGATTACTCTAGACATAAAACCCAAATTGGGAGGGAAAGGGAGAAAGAACAACCATTGGAGAAAGACTAAAAGAGAAATATAGTAAAAGAGAAAATGAGTGCCCAGTACTACCAAGCATCCATAGAATGGCCACATGGAAATCAGACAATGCTGGTTGGATGGCAACAAGATAGAATCACTTAAAAATATACACTTTGAGTTTTATATAAAACCAGCATAGGACTGATCCAGAACCCCTGAACAGTGAGGAGGCCTCAGAAATCTATGGGGCCTCTGGTAGTAGATCCGTATTTATCCCTAGCATAGGAATGGACTTTGGGAACCCATTTCACATAGAGGGATATTCTCTCAGCCTAGACACACAGAGGAAGGCTTAGGCCCTGCTCCAAAGGATATGACAGACTCTGAAGATCCACCATAGAAGGCCTTACCCTCCCTGGGGAGCAGAAAGGGGATGGAATAAGGGGTTAATGGGGGGCAAGGGAGGAGGGGAGGGATGGGGGAACTGGGATTGACATGTAAAACAATCTCACTTCTAATTTAAATTTAAAATGGAGAAATAAAGAAAGAGTAAATACTGTATGATTCCACTGATATGAAACTCTAAAAAAATCCATACTAATTATGAAAGCAGAAAGTCTATGAATGTCTGCTGTGGACTGAGTCTGGGGACATTAACTGAAGACATAGGAAGTCTTATAGCATAAGTTTAAATTTATTAAATCCCATTTTACTTACAATGTGTAAATTTTTCAATGTGAATTATATCTAAAAATAATGCTAATATATGCACACAGAGAGAGGGTGCCATAGGAAAAGGGTACAAGTATTAGAAAAAATATCTATATAAGTAATAGGAAAATATATCAGAGTTGGTGTCAGGCATAAAACTCCCCAAAGCATCTTGGGCCATGCTAAAGATCTGCAGCTGAGGGGAGGAAAAAGCAGGCCCTTGGTTATTGTGCCAGCATTGCCAGCATTGCTACAGGTTATCATCCTTGGCTCTTCTAATTGGCTATTTTATCCACAAGTTAAGCTTTTTAAAATTTAACATTTTATATTCTGTGTTCTAAAATAATGCATTGATATGTGTCTATCAAGCCTTTAGAAAGCTCTCAGCTCCAAAGGACAATAAGCTCATGCCGTGGCTGTCAGATTTGGGATTCCAAATCATTCTGACACCCAGGAACACTGGGCTGAAAACAGGGTGAGTGAAAAAGTACAAATCTCTTGAATTTAGGCTGAAGAAGCCAAATGCACCAGCACAGTCTTGGTATAACCTGACTTCCTTGAACAAACAAACATCTGCTGAAGGAGAAATCCCCTTGTGATAGACTATAAACGTTCATAATCCCACTTGTATAAGACTCCAGAAAATAAAAGCTGATCGATAGTGACATAAAGCAGATAGGTCAGCGATTGCCTGGGTCTTAAGTAGAGGGCCTGGTGACTGAAAGAGATATGTTTGAGAACATTTGAAGTGACAAATATGTATAGTCTGTTGAGTGAGTGAGTAAACAAGATCATGAAATGATTTGCTGAAATTCTACCCAACGTTGATTACACAAAGAGAAGGGATTCCAGAATATTGTAACAGCATCATGATGTTCTAAACCAGTCAGACAATATCTGAAATGCCAGGTTTAATTATGAAGGATGAGTAATAAGAAGAATACTTGAAAGGGGGACACAAGAGATTCCCCCCCCCCAAAAAAAAACATGGAGTCAGAACACTAATGATCATCACAGAACTTCCCAGATCCTTGTGGTATCGAAACACACAAGAAAATTAAAAGTGACTTGTGCTGCATGAAAAATTAGAGTTGAGGTGTGTAAGTTGCAAAGAGGCAGAAACACCTCAAGATACAGAAGCTGAATTCCTCTGCTAGCTCATAATGGCCTGAATTATCTCTTAAGGCTCCAGGTGGCCTGTCACTGGAAGTCATTAAATGAACAAATTGTGCAGATGTCTCCTGGGAAGTAGAAGTAGATGTCACTGTCTAGAGACTTGAGAAAACAGAATGTGAGCCAGCTCCATTGGTGGGAAATATCTGAAGACATGGGCATAGGGATAGGGATGGATTAGGTAATGTGAGAGAGGCACCCCCATGAAATGATACAATGGCATAAAAGGAAAAGGCAGTTGGGTAACCTTGACACCCTAAGGGATGAAACTGACTAAAATGTACTGTTAGTCTTAAGAAAACGCAAAATTAGCCCAGAAAAATGAGAAAGACGTTGACACTAAAAACACAAGCTTTAAAACTTGGCTATAATGAGCCAACTTTGGAGGGCGACCCTTTGAATTGCTTCCCACAGTAGAATGTCTGGGTTCCTCATTCACATCCCTAACAAAGGAGGTAATTTAAGGGAAGGCAGCCTCAGTTTGCATCTGAGATTCAGAGGGGAAATCATGTCTGTGGAGAATTAAAAGGAGGGAAAGTGAAGAGCATTGAGGAGACAAGCAAAGACTGAAAAAGAGAGGGCTATTGTCAAGCCCAAATCCTCACACTATCCTTATGAGTAACAGGACGTGAAGGGGCAGCGTAATAAGAAAGAGAAGCACAAACGATCACCATAGTGGCAACAATTAGGGGAGAAAGGAAATGAGAAAGGATGTCATGGAGAAAGGTAGGCTCTTTACCTGATTCTCTGTGCCGGCTAGCCTAGGCCATGTGCTTTAGGCCACAAGCTGGTATAAAGCAAGAGAGTGCTCAAGCACATCTGAGGAGCATGTATTTGCAGTATTTGTGTTTCCTTGTGGGTTTTTTTTTTTTTCTTTTTTCTTTTTTGAGAAGAGTGGATTCACTGCTTCATTGAACACAGTAGTTAAAAACAAGTGAAAATTAAATGTTGACTCAGTTTAATTAAAGTATAATTCTCAGTACAGCATTGGAGAGAATCAGAGACTGAGGAGAAATTTACTAGACATTTATATTTGGAGTAATATAGAGACATTTTTATGTGAAATGTATATGGAGAAATTTGGCTCCAAAATATCCTTATGAATCAGCTATGTCATAAAAGCAACAGTTATGACAGTTTTCAGGTTATTGCTTATGCATTAAAATTCTAGTAGCTGGAATTACCTGCCAAAGAAATTAAATTCCCAAAGCTCGAGGCAAGAGAATCAAAATCCAAACATTTCCCCATTATTGTTTAGGTAAACATTGATGCCTTGTTCAAATATCTCTATGTGTGGAATATATTTAAAATTTTATCAGCATTTAAATGAATTCAAATACAACTGAATTCTAATCCATTTAAATATTGCTAAACATGAGATGATAAATATAGTTTATTGATAATGGGGTGGGTAGCAAAATGGCCGTATTGTGAGAGAACTGAGTGTTCCAACTTTCAAAAAAAATGTAATCTAATATTTGATAGATATTTTGATCCAGTCTTTAACTCCTAGGAAGATCCTCTGTAGTAAACAAGGGGAAAGTAGAAGAGAACCAACACAGAATGTTTGAGGAACCAGAGTGTTTTCCAATACTACAATTTAAATGTCTTCTAATAGGGAATGAATCCACCAAATCTTCCTTTGCATAGAAGAGATGAACTGGTTGTGTGTTAATATGTGTCAATATATTATTAGATTCAATAAAATAAGATTGGAATCCTTTGTTAGATTGCAGATTTAGCACATTTCATTTTCAGGTGAATTCTACTGATGAAAAAGTCTGGAAGGCCACTTTTACTTGTTAAATATGTCTGGGTAGGATTATGTGAATGTTTTTACTTTCTAGTCTATAAAGATGAGGTATAACTTTATGAATTCTGAGTTTATACTGTGATCAACTAAACAATTTGAAGTAGCAGACACGAATAATGTTCCCTGAGGGAATCAGAAACCATTCAAGCAGGTGGCTGAGGCAGAATGTAGTCAAGGATTCTAGCAGTAAGAAGTCTAATATTTTTAAAGCTGGATAAGGGGATGTGTCACCCTCACACATGGCAATGCTGGAGACTGATTCAGAAACAATAATAAGTCCTCTTATAATTTCAATAAAGCAACCAGAAAGTGATGGACAATAGGCATAAAGAAGTGTCATAAATTTCAAATGACAATGGTTTATTTTGGGGAAAGTGACAGTCAGAGAAAAGAATGAGCAAGCAGCAGTATAACCAGGTCACTGGTGGCCCTGTAGTTCAGGGGATGAGAGCCACCCTCCCCGAAGTCAGGGCAGAAGAAGGAAGACTCTGCTGCCATAAAACTCTGGTGTTCGTGGGCAGTAGGAAGGCTTACACAGGGAGGATGCTTCAATCCTTGGAAATAGTTACTGAGAATCTACCACAGTTCTTGAACAACAATTTATAACTTACATAAAGCACAATGGAAATGCATGGGTTAGATGAGAAAACAAGGGAAGAAAAGGAGAGTAAAATGCAGATAAAAGCTCACGACAGGACAGCCTGTTGAGGTCCCTGCTTCCTTTTCACCATGATTAAAGACATGGTGAAAGATGGTGATAAGGTTTGTATCATAGGGACAGCCTGCAGGTTATAGGGACAAGAGCAATAATGAATGACTGTCTTTAAAATGCAAATTATTGAATACGGATAAATAGAAAGGTCAGGGCATAAACATTTTCCTGAAAGCTAGTGAGGCTAGGTTCTGTCCTGGCTAGATAAATTGCTATCTTCAACCTTCCACTCAGAGCATGGTCCATCAATCAGCATGGATGCTAATCTGGGTGTTAACCTAATAGAAATACAAAGTCTAAAACTCTAATCCTAATTTATCGAATCATAATCTGCATTTTTCAGGAGTTCTTTAAGTGATTCACAATAATATATCACTTTGAGAAACACTGATCTATAATGGAAGTCCCCCCATGACTATTCAGACTCAGCAAACAAATTAGAAATGGAGTTATAACCAAGAACAATCTAGGAACTATTGTTTTCTCTAAAGATACACAGAGGAAATGTTTCTCTATTTCTGACCCCTCAGCAAGTAACTCAATATTTTCTTCTGTGTACTCTGTAGAGTAGCAATTCCTAGGTTGTTCTTGGTTACACAGCAAAGTATTGAGTTACTTTCTGGAGGTTGGGGGGGCAGAAATAGAGAAACATTTTCTCTATATATCTTTAGAGAAAACAGAATGAGGACATATACAATAAGACAGTACAAAAACTAACCTGTATAGTTGTGCATGTGAGGAGATTTTTGTGTCTAGGAAGAGTAAGAGTTGATGAGAGCTCTGTGATCTGCTGGAGATGGATGCTGGGATTTGGATGCTGTTTGTCTAAATGTCCATTCTGAAAACTTGGACCTTAGTATTATGCTACTCAAAAGTGGTGAGATGGCAGGAGAGCAGGATGGGTTCAATGAGTATATGAAGGAAATCATCTGGCAAACAGAAAAGCTAGAAATTGCACCCGTGAAAGACAATATGAAATGCAGAAAGTACCAAAAAGGACGCACTGCACAAATCATCTATAAATGTCCCAGCACCCTAGGCTCAGGAAGCACTGAGCTTTGGACCTTGGTCCCAGCTTTGAGCCACTTCCTCTTTTGGAAGACCTTTCTTCCCTTCTTGAGAAACCATCTCTTATTCTACCACTATCTGCCTATTTCTGGCCCATTTCTTCCTCTGGGAAGCAAGAATTGGAAACCACAATGGGCTTCTGCTGTACTCTGAGATACACCTGTAATAATGAGACCTGCCAAAGGTACAGCCTAGTGAGAGATTGAGTCATGACTGACCTTATGAAATGATTCAAGCTAGTCTCTCCTAGTTGGTTGGGTTCTGCAGAGGTGGATCAGTTCTTATGTGAGTGACTTGTTATATAGAGCCTGCCCCCTCCCTTGTCTCTCGTTTTTTCTCTTTCCATATGACCTCACTATTATATATATGGAAATATATATATATAATATATATATATATATTATATATATATATATGCAAGCCACAAGTGCTTTCTGTGACTCCCCAGACAATAATGCTGGCCCTATGCTCTTAGATATCCAGACTTTAAGCTAATAAACCCCCTTTCTCATATAATGCGCCCAGACTCTGATATTTTGTAAGAACAACCCAAAGATCCTAAGACAAGGACATTCTGATTTCTGGAAAAGCATTCACACAAATTTAGACTATGCACATGAGCTTGAATCAATAAAGTCAGCTACAGTCAGAACACTTGGGAACCACAAAACATATAACTATAGGGTAAGTGTACCACTGATAATAGAGCCCAGCAAGGAAGGGTCACTAGAACATCTGATAAGTGTTATACACTGTAACTCTATAAAGAAAAATTCACTCCATACTCTCTCAGGCTTAAAACAAAAACTTGCAAGAATAATCCTAAATGGAATACCAACTTCGTCCAGGAGAGTCATGATATATGGCCAGTAGAATGCATCTGATTTCAAAGTCGTGTGAGTTTCTGTAGGGCTAAAAGGCCTGTCGAGATTCAACTTCTGCTGACATGATCCCACCCCAAATTCAGGCTGGCTATATGAGAACCAAGGAAGCTACTCTGAGAGGAGCTGCATGGGAGTCAGCACCCCAGTATGTAGAAGGTATGGCTAATGATCCTGTACATGCAACAAAATCTTAGCTCAGTCTTGTGAAAGCAACCTCCAACTAAAGCAGCCTGTTCTTCCTAGGCATGTCTTTGATTCAAACTTACTTTCCAGGGCAGTGATCATTTGTATGGAGAAACACAAAACTTCTACCCCTTTCAGACAGCCCTCTAGAGAATGCTATGCAGACAGTTACATTGCACTTACACAACAAAATGATTCAACAAAATGGTTCAACACCATCTTCTTCACTAATACTACTGTCTTCTCTACTTTATCTGCTAGCAGTTAAGAAATAAAACAGGTTATAACTAGAGAAAGTAACTTATGAATAGTTAGATTACAACATAGGGTATTAGTTAACAGAGAAACAGGTAGGAATCTTACCCTAATGATACACTTAGGGTATTGAGGGTTTGTTTGTTTGTTTGTTTGTTTGTTTTTAGCTTATTTTCTATGCTTACTTTTTGTGCTCTCTCAGAGGAATGCAATATATTTGTATTTGTGGACATACTGTTCAATTAATTCAGTACAGATGCTAATGGATTCCCTCATCCGGGATAACTTCCTCTCCCTCAATTCCATGTTTTTCTTAGCACAATTATTAAATCTAAAAGGTAGGGAGAGAAAAATATCTCTAGATTGCTTGTTTTTCATTACATATTCCAAAGAGCAAAGGCCACTCAATTATTTTAGCTCTGTTGACAGTTTGTTTGAATAGAAATGCCATTGCTCAGCCATTAAATTGCTCACAGGGATAAGTTTGGCAGGAGGGCTCTGAAATTCTTCAAAGGCAGGGGTGTGAGTGAGATGACCCCACAAAGACACCTCACTCTGTACCTCCTTGGCACTCGCTAGATTCCATCACTCAGAATGAGTGTCTATCTCACCGTCTTCTGACATTCCCAGAATTCTTTGAGAAACAGTTACAAGCCAAGGGCCAAGTGGCATCAGCAAGATTTGAGGCATTAAACCTGCATTGAATTCATTATTTAAGTTGCTTTCAGGTTATCTTAATTATACTCATCTATATTTTGATCCCATGGGAGTCCAGAGACAGGCAGCCTGTTTACCCTAGAACAGTGAGCAGAGATTGACAATCCTGGATCACACTCAATTCATTTTTAACTGAAATAATCACTGATTCTTGCAACAACAATTAGATTGAAATACAGATCTGACATGTTCTTAGAGGTTACTGGAATAGCCAAATCATGACATAGCTAATAAAATTATTTCTGTCAGTGCAAAACTAGATTCAAATCAACTGGGAAGTGACCTGCTTTGTTATTTGGTCATTGTCTATTATGATACCTGAAATAAAAGTCAATGATAGAGCAGATGATTTAGTGTTCTGCATACACAGAGCCCAACAGATCTGCTGCAGGCAGGTCTTGTTTCTCCGATTTTTGTAAAAATAACCAATTATCTGTCAAAATACAAGTAGACATAGGCAACATTTCCACTGGTGGATACACACTGCTTGGGTTCCAAAAATCTTTTCACACAAAAGTTAGACAATCAGTAGCATCAATTCTCACAGCCACTGTTATTGTCTGCTCGAACACAATTAGATCAAAGGCCAAATATGTGATGACTAGACTTCACAGTAACTCCCCGGGTTCTGGTAAACTCTCTTTGGCAAGCATGTAGAAAAACAACAAGGAAATTCCGAGCACAATTTTACTTGACAGAAATCTAAACAAATTTCTATTGTTTTCCTGGGCTGAAAAACTACAGAGCGTGGTTCAGGTCGTGACCTGTTCCCATTCCCAAGATTCTGAAAAGGTGTGTGTCCTCTTCTGCTTGGATGGGAAACTCACAACCGTGAGGTAGCCTCCATTGGCATACTTCCAGAACTGACTGACCAAGAGTTGTCTGGCTGCTTGCCCTTGGGATTCTGAGATGGAGATCGGAGATCGATCACTACCACAAAGAAGCATTTTGAGCCTGGCACATCATCTCAGGTGAAGGTGGACACAAACCAATGTGATGTTGAAGCTTCAGTGAGCTTTCTTTTCCTTCACATTTATTCTTTCTTTTGTTTCTGATGTCACACAAGCAAATATGCAGCATCCCATCAAGATTATCAAGGGAGATTTCTCTCATTTCTGCTAACCACCTCATGGATACATTTACAAAGACATATTACCTGGCCTGACAGTAAAGTACCCTCTGACATTTCAAATTTATTTAGAATGAAAGAAAAATGATGTTAATATATTAATTAGAAGAAACTTACAAATAGCATTCAAAACAGCATATGTAGACAGTAACAAAAGATTCATCTTTGTACACCTGATCAGTCAGATTTGTCATGTATACCAGTAGTTCCTGGCCCAAAATACACCCTTATATAAAGCATGGATCCCTGAACTCTGTGCTTTAGCAACTCTAAACTACTTTTTAATCTAGACTTTTTCTCCATGAAAAAAGTCTCTATCAGGACCAGTAGTATCTTCACCAGGGAATCAGCTGTCATTGTCATCTGATAGATCCAGTTTTCTTCTGCTCTCCTCTGCCAGGGCATTTGCATGCATGTGTTTCTATAGCAACACATCTATTCACAAGTCGGTTTGGACGAAAATGTTCATGTAGTTGGACCATCAACATGACTCTACCATCTCTGTACCTCTGTTTGTAAGTCCTAATAAGGTGATTGAGCTCGAGAGATATAGAATGAATCCATGTTGAATGAACACCACACTGAATGATTTGCTTAAGATTTCTGTCCCCTGTGGGAAAATCAGAAAAATTCCCTCGCCATCCTTAACACATGCTAGTGGAGCAAAGATTTGATATGGGCTAAAAATATAAATGGATGCTCTTGCAAGGGTCATTCATAAGTTATCTGCTGTGGAATGAAGCCTGGGTTTCCGATGTCTTTAAGGCAATCTTTGCTACTGGATGTCTCCTGATTTAAAGTTTCAGCTGAGAATACTCAATTATTGATGAAAAACACATACGCACTGAAGGCCTTGATTTTGTCATTTAAATAGGATCCTCTGTCACTTCTCCTGGCATTTGTTAGTAGCTGCCATGTATAAAATTACCACCCTTTAAAAAGGAAGTGTAAGGTAAGTGTTTGGAGGCAAATGTCATAGGAGGCCAACGTGTGAAAAGAGGTCTTGCAAAACACTTGCATAGTTCCCAAGGGAGCACAGAATGTTGGCCAAGCCACATCAGGAGCCTCTTGCCTTTTCAGCCCGTGTGTGTGTGTGTGTGTGTGTGTGTGTGTGTGTGTGTGTGTGTGTGTGTTATGTCTTTCCTGGAGGTAGAATATTTTAGAATATTTAAATTTGCTGTATGCTACTTAAAATACCTACCTCCTTTTTTGCTGCAATGTAGCCCATTCCAAAAAAAAAAAAAAATCCAGTCTCTCCCACCAAAGACAAATGTAATTTTAGCAAAAGAAGACAAGTCAGAGAGCAAGCCAATTTGTTTCCCATGTGGGGAAACAAATGAAGAGGGGAGAGGAGAAAGGCACACTGCCTCAATACATGGATTGCTCTAGTCCACAACACAAACAGATGCCAGTGTGGACAGTGATGAGCTGGTGAGGGATTTCAATCCAGGGAGGGGCATGCTCAAATTGGCTTCAAGAGAGGTTCTCTCTAACTACAATACCAGGGATGCCCAGAAGGTACAGGGCAATCTATGAGAAAAGGGCATGCCAGGGATAGAGAGGGGGTTTAGAAGAAGTAGCTAAGGAACTGTCTAGCCTATATCAGAGGAGGAGTTAAAGTGAGGTCTGAAGTGCTTAGCTGCTTGGAGAGTTCAGAGTGATAACCATCACACAATAGAACCAAGTCGCCCTGCTCTCAGACTTCAGACGTCATTTGGACCATGGAGTCATTACTTATGCTATTTCACTGAGAGTTGAATGAGGCACGTGTTGTGCACTGTAATTCCTATCCTAACAGCTAATTTTAGAGTGCCGGGGAATCACATAGCCTTTAAGTGCTTCATTATCAAAAGATAAGGAAGGGCAGAAAACTATTACCGGTAAACCCAACTCCAGTCCCTAAGTGACTCTCTCTTCTTCAGCTAAATCAATATGGGGTTGGTTAATCAACCTCAGTCAAACAGTATGATGAGACAAGCTCCAAACTGTGAACTTCTGAAACCTAACAATGAGGAAGCATGCATCTCTAAGGTGTTCGTAAGCATGAGCTGTAATGAGCATCTGCGTGCAAAAGCTCCACTGGTCTTCGCCGAACAGAAGATGAACTATTTGAAATAATCATACTATTTATTAATGCAGATTCCATTGTATCTGTGCACCCTTCATCAGGAATCTCTGGCCAAGACACTGGAGGACTATGAACCAGGGTCACCCAACACTTCTCAGGTTGATGGGCACCGTGGGACCATGCACTCAAGAAACATGGTCCTAGGTCTGGTTTGGGCTTAGATTAGCTGGGTACCTAATGGAAAGTCATTTTTTGTCTCATACTTGGTTTTATTGTCTATGAAATGAAGAATGTGCACTCTAAAATCATTTCCAAGTTTGATGTTCTGTGCCTTAGAGAGTTTCCCTGAACTGTTATTTCATGCTTTAATTTTCATCAACTCTAGCAAGGTAGGTTCACAGACCTCTAGTATGTTAGCTCAACAAACATAATGAGGTTGGGAAATAGAGCTAACATTGCTGCTCCAACCAATATTAAAGACAAGGAAAGACTTCAACTGGTGTCAAGATATACAACACACTTCTCAAGGAAGAAAGACATTGCCAAGAAGGAAAAAGTAAAACTTTTATTCTACACACCTGGGACTAAACATACCTTTCATTGCACTCTGTACACACAGCTTTGGAGATGAAAGAAATCAAACAGAATCTTTTGTTTCTTTGTTTTTTTTTTATTCATTCATTTTTTTATGTTTTGTTTTCAATAAATTCCAACTGCAGTTTCCTCTCCCTCTACTCCCCACCCACGTCCCACCCCACCCCCATCCACTCCTCCTCTGTTTCCCTTCAGAAAACAGTAGGCCTTCCAGGACTATCCACCAAACATAACATAGATATAATAACAAGATACACTAAGACTAAGCACAGACCCTCATATCAAGGATCTTAAGGCATCACATAACAGATATAATAAGAGCATACACTAAGACTAGGCACAAACCCTCATTATCAAGGATCTTATGGCATCATCTTACTGTACTGGATCATGCCACTGTGCCTCTCATAGTTCTGCCCTCTAGTGGACAAACTCTCCAGCAGCGAGTTTCTCTTTCTAGGTGAGACAGTCTCATGCAACACTGCTTGGACTTTTTTGTGTCCTTGTCTAAAACTTGCCTGAGATAGTACCAAAGCACAAGACTTGAAGATAAAGTCCCAATGCTGAAAATTACATGAGAGGCATTGTGGGACCTGGTGTGTGTAGGGATGAGTCCTGGTTCCTATCTGTTGTACTAAGTGGTTGTGTTAAGTAAATGCAGTTTACACTACACAAGCTTTGTAGAAGGCAAAGCGTTTTGGACCTATTCACTTTGATTACTGGAGAAAAAGAAATACCTATTGAACATCTGAAGCAACACCAATAAGAAAACATGTGAGTGAATCCATAAGAAGCAATGATTGCACTCTGTTTCTCCCTCTTGTCAATCACCTTTCCCATTTGTCCAGTGTGCTCTCAGAGCTTCTAAGTAAACAGGTTTGGGTAAATTTCTAATCGCTAACTTCAGACTCTCTGATAACTAACTGAAGAGTTAAAATAGGTCTTCAAAATGCAATTTATGCGTGTGTGACTCAAGCGGGCGCGCACACACACAAACCAACCAATAAAGTCAAATAATTTACCAAGAAAACACAGCCATTCATAGAAATAACTCACTCTAAACATAAAGACACAAGAGTTAGCCATAAAAATAGGGAGGAGACTGACGTTAACTGAACATAGGATGGCATTCCTTGCTAAAAGTTCTTTCTGGATGTTACTTCTCCTTAGTAAAAATGAATTACTCTGCAATATATGAGTGACCACATATGGGTGATATGCTGTTCATTTTACTTCCTTCTCATTGTTCTAAAGTATGCTATTGCCTTAGATGATTATGCTCTACCTCACTGAAAGAATACATTTTCACTCCTCCCAAGCCCTGAGACATGCACAAGCCTAGCTGTATATATACAGCAGCCAGTTGTTCTAAAACACTTCCCCCTGCTTCCCCAGATGTGGCTATTCAGCAGCCCAGTCTACACAGTGTATGTGCTCCTCTCTTCAGCACAGTTTTGGGAGCATTTTTGAAATTAGAAGTCCCACTCAGGGGTTCCACAAATGACTAGATTGTTCTCTTTGGTGATGCTGTGTGCTGATGAGGAAATGCCACATGCAAGCTTAATAAGAAAACAGGATGAGCAAACAGCAGAAGCAGAGCGGTGAAAATAAGGAAGAGAGGCTTGCTAGAGGGCTGTGACAAAGATCAAAAGCACAGTATATTCTTTTAAGAATCACATTCTATCTATCTATCTATCTATCTATCTATCTATCATATATCTATCTTATTTTTCTGTGTGTGGGAGAGTGAAAGAGTGCCCACATGCAGGCACATACATGCACACACACCAAGACACATGCACAGAACCCAGAAGACAAGTGTGGGAGATGGTTCTCTCCTCCACCATTTAGGTTCTGGATATCAAGCTCAAGTTGTCATGTCAAACTTCACAGCAAGTCCCTTCACTCACTGAGCAATCTCTCTAGCCCAGACCTGAAGTACCGGACATTTACTAAGATGTAAAAGCAGGAGCAGTCATCCCAGCCCTTCCAGGAAGCCAAGTATCTCACACCTGTACATACCTGTACTTTTGCCCACATGAATACTCCAGAAAGCTCAGAGACTCAAGAGTTTCTCTGCTCTGGGCATGGGGAAGACATCTGTCCAGCCTTCCTGAAATGTCTTCCATCCTCATCAAATCCATTTATCCTCTTCTTTTCACAACATCCTGAACTTATTCTCACAGGAACAAATCCATTTTAAGCAAATTTATATATAGGGTTATTTGTTTAATATTTGTCTTCTCTACTAGATGTTAAGCTCTGTTCATGGAAAGTATTCTGTGTGGTTGCTATTATATAGATGATGCCTGGTACTACATAAGTGATGTGTTTGTTGAACGACTAAATAAGTAAGCTAGAGGATAAGGCCACACATGCATGTTTTTGACCATTTTCTCATTTCCCCTGACAGCCACTTATGAACCTAGTAATTAGTGTTCACCTATAGATTCCCACTTTACAAAGACTCATTCAGTGCTGTCCAAACCTCCTGTCCCAGTAAATAGTTCCAACACATCAGTCCTCACCAAGCAAAAAACTCATGAGTTTGAGTTAAAATAATTCAGGTTCAGATTTACTGCATTTTTCATTTGATAGCCGAACTTTATAGTCATTGCCCTGAGTTTGGTGAACCACTAAAGATAAAGTAATGCATAGTAAAGAAGATACTTAAAGTATTCTACAGTAGACACTATTAATAGAGCTAATGTTTAAACAGACAACAGAATTTAACTTAAGGAGTGGACTTAGACTGATCAGTTCATTTTACACTTAGTAGAGTAAGTTTGAGAGAAAATTCTGTATCCTTGTAACAGTTGCCTCCAAGATTGAAACATCTTACGGGAAGCTCCTTAAACAGAAAGGTAAACAATACAAAATAGCTTCAGGAAGTCTCTGAAACTGAGCAGACTCACTATGTCCCTTCCTGCCGGAGTAAGCAATAAATCTGAGAGTCCCTCCTGGATGAAGTAAAGCTGAACTACAAAGAATACTCTGGGGAGAAAAGATTCTGAGACCAGAACAGCTATCTGGAAGAAGTAGATACCAGTTGCACTGCCTGGGAGAGGTTTAGACCAATTGAGGCATCTGGAAAAGACACTCTCCAACATATTGAGCTGCCCTCCAAGATGTACAAGTTGCTCCATATTCCCAGATTTGTGGGCTGTCACCCATGCTGGGATGGGCTTTGGTGATATAGGTGTCTCTTTTGAGTCATTTCTTCTCCTTCAAGTAACCACTCACCTATATTCCTGCAAGTAAACTCAAAAATTGGATGTTGTGGTATCGGTACCTTTGCTCTGACATGGATGAGGAGATGTGTGTGTGTGTTGCATCTCCATTGGAAAAGTTTTGTCATACAACATTTGAAACAATTATGTAATTGTGGAGGTATCTAATGGAGCCTCTGATCTTTTATGTGTAATATTAACCAACTGATCTACTCATCTACCCACAATGGAGACCCATAAAGCAACAGGACTTAATGTAGAGCCTAGAATTCCATACCTTTTCATACTTTATCCTTCCAAGTGCCAAGTCTGAACTTGCCAGTTGATGTTCTGAATCTTGCTGCCAGCAATCAAGACAGTAGCTAGACTGGAGACAGAGTGTTCACAAGCAATCTAATTAGAAGTTAAAATAAAAACAGGGAACAGACAGATGATTAGACAAAATTTACTTTAGCCTAGTAAAAGCCTAGAAAATATGATTTCCCTCTAAAGATCTCAAGATCAATTTTCAAATTTTGTTAGCCCACCTGTAAAAATGGACTTGATGGTATCAGTGTCAAAGAGCATGTACATGAAACTGAACTAATGTTCCTGTGTTTGAGTTTGCCTTCTGGGTTCCCTTCTGTAGGCTTTTGAAGAAAGTTTCCCCTTACCATCTTTTTGGTCCTTGAAACTAATAGCCACTGTGTTCCTTCTCTTGAAAGGAAATTTAATTGATAAATATCTTACCTGTACTTTTAAAAGAATCTGAGGAAGAAGAAAATGCTGTTACCAGAGATTTTGAGGGTTTCTACTTGGGGTACCATTGGGAAATTGGCTCCTCTCTTGGGTTCTCAATCTTCTTAATAAAAGAATTTAAGAAAAAAACTCAGACTGAAAATCAAGGGCAGGTCTATTAGCATTTAAAAGGGAAAGGGGGCAGGAAATTTAAATGTCTGCAGCTGTCTGGAGAAAGGAGATGGAGCAGACAGAGAAAGCCATAGCTTTTGAGTTAGGTGTGGAGAAAGGAAGATAGCCATACAGAAAGCCCAGTCTGATAAGGTATGCCCAGGGTTGGGCAATTATCCAAAAGATGAAAAGGGAAAAGTTATGCTTTTCTGAGTAATTAAAAAAGTGAACAGGGTTAACTCAGCCTCGTGTCTGTGACTTTCTACGCTACTGTACCAAGGACAGGCTTTCTGGAAAGTAAACATACATTAACAGTTAATTATTCCTCCCATCTGCTTAAGGTGGCTTGAAATGGTCCACCCTCCTGAGGTGTTGTTTCTTAGCCAGATGACTGACATGCCCAATTGGAATAACTCCTATGTTTTGTGCAGCTTGAAATGTTAAGTCTCTGCCAGGCTAGAAAATTAGCTTCCCCTTTAGTGGGCCTCTACAGCACCCTGATCAAGGCATATATGACACTCCCCATTGTGAAGAGGTAAGCCTAAAATCCTTTAATAGATGATCCAAAACTGGGGAATGGAGGTTTGTCCATTTTCACCATGAAAATACAGAGAGCCAATTCCAACGCTGTTCACCAGAAGGTCTTGAAGTCTAGACTAGAGTTTTATTAATTCTGTCAAGTATGGCCTCCAGGCAGGGACGCTGATTTAGCAGACAGTAAGAACTTGGGCTCCCTCTGCCTTTCTGGCAGGATAACCAGGGACACTGGAGCTACTGCTTCCAGGCCTCTGTCCTGAGCTCCTGGCCAGTTTCAGTCTGCTGTTCTCATCACTTGCACACAAACATTCTCTTACTCAGAATTTTTACCCATGGCTCACTGGTTCTTTTTCCATTTCTATATTTGGCAACAGAACAGTCAGCAATGGGAAGAGGGCTATGGTCTCCCTACAGTAAGAGAGGCAGGTTTTATGCAGGGATCACCTCACAATGCTGCTAACTCCGTTCTACTCAACCTTTCCTGGGACTAATGAAATACAAAAACATTCTTTATTTCTGCAATGAATGAAAATAATTTTCATAAATATATAAATAATTTTTCTGAACATTTTCCAGAGTTGTGAAACAATCAGAACTCCTGACTCTGGAAATCGCTCTTCCTAGTTTTGTTGAAAGAGACAGAAATATCTAACCTGCCCCATAGTTAAAGATTTGGAAAACCTTCCAGTGTGTCTGCTCTCCCCCTCAGTCTCCTGTAGCCATTGACATCGGATTTTTTGAAGTACAGGTTAGACCCTATAAATTACTTCAAACCTCTTTTAAGCACTGTGCATGATGTCCTCTATAGTTCAGTGATGCTCTCTTTAAACTACTCATTAAAATCTCCAAGAAAGTGGTTACAACTTCTAGTTCCCAGGGATTCCATGTCAAACTAAGTTAGTTTCCAGCAAATACAAAGTAGAGATTCAAACAAAGGGCCCTATTTCCTGTTATTTATTTGTTTATTTATTTTATGTATTCACTTATTGTAGGGAGACACCGTAACCACGCCTCCTAAGGAGTGGATACAGGTTGAGTCCCTCACAGCCAATGAAGACCTGTGTGACAGTAATCCCTGGATGCCCTGGAAAGAAAATGGGCCAAACCTCCTCAACTGCAGTGGATCCAACTTGCTCCATTTCAACTGACACTCTGGCCAGAGCTTCAGGTACTAACTTCAATAAGGTTGAGGATTACAAGCAAGATCTTCAATCAAGCAAATCCCATCTAACATGGACTGGACACAATCCAATCAAGACTTTCCCTACACTAACATTTTCTTCCTACAGGACCCCATGAGGCTATCACCGTCCCATTTCAGCAGGAAGTAAATTGGAGGATGCTATGCCCCTTTCCCCCATTGTTGTCACTAAAGATAATGTGCACCTAGTTAGGGATAGCTTCCTATTGTTTATGATTGGGATTGAAAGGAGGTGCTCAGGCTTGGACACCTCTTTCAGATGGCTTTAGGGTTTAGTTAAAATAGACATAGTTAGGATGTGACATAAGCAAATTGTTGTATCTTCTTATATTTCACCTTTATGATTGTTAATTTTGGATATGTAAAACTGTTAAGTTTTAATCCACTTTTAGACTAAAGGGGGAATTGTAGGGAAACACCGTAACCATGCCTCCTAAAGAGTGGCTACACGCCTATAAGGGCGTGGTCAGGGTGATATAGGGAAGGCTTAAGAGTGAGGCGTGTGCATGTGGAAGCCCCTTCTTCCTTATCAACATCAGCTTGCTGTACTTACTCCTGCCCTGCTGGCTGGCTAGGTCACTCTGTAAGTAAGGCCTAATAAATGCCCTTATATTTTTACCTGACTCCGTCTGTATTGGTAATTCCCCGATTAACTTATTTTTCTCTTAAACATCACATTCCTACCACAGTTTTCCCTCCTTCCATTTCTCACAGTTCCAATGCTCACCTCCCCTATCCCCCAGATTCACTCCTGTTTCCCTTCAGAAAAGAGCAAGCCTCCCAGGGATATCAACCAAAGGGGGGCGCAATAAATTTCACTGAGACTAGGCACAAACCTCAGCAAGCATTTCCTTTTATCCATTGAGCACAGAACCAAAGAACAAGCAAGGAAGAGGCAAGAGAATGAAACAAGGCAATTAAAGTTGGAGTGTGGACAGTGAGCACAGTCTTTTGTAGTAATGGAGCAAAATTCCTGTTCAAGGTAATTTACTATAAAACAGAACAGAGTACTTTGGAGCTGTGCTATCAATAGATCAAATTTAATGGAGAAAGAACAGATAAAAGAATTAAAATATGAATAGATAAATAAACCATGATATTTAAAGATCTAATACTGTTATTCTCCTTTAAGCAAGCCAGGAAGTGACACAGGGAGGTGATTGATAATAGAGAGATACGCATCTATTTGCTATGGCTATGTAATATATCTTTAATCTACATTTGTGTAATTTTAAAAGTCTAAATTTATATTTATAAAAACGTATATAACTCTTATAAATGTAAATATATTTTACTTAAATATATAAATATAGGTTAAAGATGTATACATAACCAAAGCAAACCAGCATGAGGGGGCAAATGTTTTTTTTTACCCCCGTGCATGTCCTTCCAAATGGATTAATCAAGATCACTTCAGAATGATACCAAAACCGAACAATTCTAAAAACAGATAAATTGAGCTCATGAGCTACTCTGTATTCTGCCCATTTAAAACAATTTAACTTGAGTTTCAAAGTGAGAGCATAGCCAGGTTCACTTCACTGAACCTATTTGCATATTCATCTGAATGCAAAGTGCAGGATTAAAGTGAATTGCTGTTTAGCTTTCTTCTGCTCAGTTCTCTGCATGATCCACCTCTTGCTGACAGGCACATGAAGCCCCAGGGGAAGCATTTATAAAAATAGGCTTACAAATTTGTTTATATGCAATACCCTCTTCACCACCACAACAAAAATCACCAGGATGGTGCAACTAAAGCAACCCTTTCCACTGAATCAGCCTCTGGTACTCATTTCTATTCTGTCCTTGTTTTGTACAATCTTAATTTGGCTTTATTATTACCCTGTTTAACCTTTTAAAAGTCATTTTACATGTCTATCAGGATATCAAATATTCATTAAGCCCCTTTACAAGCTACACTCTGTGTAAGTTTAAGAAACGCTCAGATAATAATGACAAGTCATTTTCATATTTGAATAAAAATTCACATATTAGAACTCTAAACAACATAAAGGGTGTTGTGTTTGTGTTGGTTCAGTCCATCCTGCTTCTAAAGCGCTTCTGAGAGTTTTAGTCACATTGTGTCTTCAGTATGTTTCTAGATATGTGGCTGAAGATCTGGAAGAGACCCTTGTGGTGTATACAGAATTCTTTCTGTATTTCCTAAGTAAATTTAATCTTCTAAATAAGAAACATAAAGTCTGAACTTGAATCTTATCCTCAGAATAGTACTCACCACTGAGTCTTAGTTAAAAGTCAGGCAATGAATTTGTTAATTCATAAGCCTTTCATATCTTGTCCCTACTTATCCGCTCCAATTTGGTTATTTGCCTCAGTCCATAACTGCTTCCCATAAAGGTATGTTATACAACATTGTGTCCATTCTAATTTAAACACATTGAGTCAACTTCTGAAATATTAGAAAAGCCCTTTTGAAAAGAATTGCAAAGTAATTGTCTGTTTTATAATTTTACTTTGTATGATTTGTTGAAGATAAAAGTAACTGATAAGTTCTAGGTATATATATGTTTGTGTGTGTGCGTGTGTGTGTGTGTGTGTGTGTGTGTGTGTGTGTGTGTGTACATGTGTGTATGTGTGTGTTGTATGGATATATATGTTCTATGGATATGTGTATCAGTTTCTTTCATCAACACTTTCTCAGCTGCTATAGCTTCATAATGAGTCTTGAATTCAGTCAACTCGAGTCTCCCACTTTGCTTTTGTTTTCTAATACTGTTTTGTTATTCCATGTTCTCTCTTTTCTTTTTTATTTTGCTATTATTGTGTCCATTCCTGTGCCTCACTGGAATTTTTACTAGGATTAAAAATAAAGTATTTGTAAAATTACAGGGATTAAAAGATGAAAATCAATATTGAGTTACCTAAGGCATGAATGGACAATCTCTCTATTTATGTAAATCTGACTCTCCAGTCTCTTTTTGCACTGTTTACCTTCTGTGTAAAGTTGTTACATATGTTCTGTTATTTTATCTCTGTGATGGTCACACTTGGTTGCCAATTTGATGGGTTGTGAGATCAACTAGGAGATATACTTCTCGTTGGGTCTTTGATGACTTTTTTTTCCAGAAAGGTTAACTGAGGTGGAAGAACCTCCCTCAGCAAGGACAACACCTTCCATCTGCAACCCAGATCTAAGAGGTCTAAAGGAAAACCAGGCAACTTTCCCTTGACCACCTTAACTCCTTACTGGGGAGCGCATCAACTCTGTCTTTTGTTGCCACTACTGCTGCCATCCTTCAGTGAAATCTGAATCCAGCTTCCTTGGCCTTCCAACCTGCACTGAAGACCAGTAGTGCTTTAGGAATCCTCCTGGTTTTCAGTGCCAGGTGGGGACTGCTGAGACATCCATCCTCATAGACTATACAACTACCTGATTCTCAGCCTGTTCCTTGGTCAGCAGCTGTGGAACTCCTAAGGGCATATAACATAAGCCAATCTATTGAATCTCCATTATAATACACAGTCATTCTCCCTGTCCTTTTATCTATTAAGCCCTGACTAATGCAGTCCCTAAGCTCTTTCTAAGTTTGCATTATTGAAATTGCTCCTGGATGCAATTGTATAAAATACAAGAGTGTCATTGGTTTATGGCATTCTGTATTGTGATGTTGTCAGCTAACTGGAAGCAATAGCCTATTTCTGTGGATTTTCTGCATATTTAATTGTATGTCTTCTGAGTAAAGATGATTTTCCTTCCTTGGCAAACCATACGATTCTTTTTGCTTCTTCTTACCTTCTCAGGCTAGGAGAATCTGTGCAATGATATTGAATACAAACAATGAGGGCAGCCATCCTTTTCTTCACAGTGTTAGGAGTAAAGTATTTAGAATTCACCATTAAGTACTAAGCTAGTTGAAATTTTTTCAAAGATGCCCTTCATTAGCTCAAGGAAATTATATTTTATTTCTGAGAGTTTTATCATGAACAAGTGTTGCACTTGTCCACATGCTATCTCTCTATCCATGAGGTCATATGAACTTCTTTTTAGCTGAAAGTATGATGGATCACATGAAGGATTCCTATGTATCCAACCCCCAGTTTCTGAGTTGGGTTTTTCATCTTTGTTTCTATCTTGCTTTTTACTTATAGTTTAGTAACTTCTTTAATTTTTCAATCTTATTCAAAATAAAACCTAAATTGATGAATTCTAAATTTTTTTCTCATGTGTCTCCCACCAAGAAAAGCATATGGTCTAGAAGTGGAGTGCCAGGCAATTTTGTTATGGTAAACATCATAGACTGTACTTTAGCAAGCTGAGACGTGACAGTGTGTTTTTAAGGCACATACAGCCTGTGTCTTACTGAAGGCCACTGTCTGTCTGTTACAGGACTGTGCAAACATTTAGTGCTGATGACTGCCTCTATAAATCTTGCTTCAGAGGCACCCATGATCTGATGTGTGCTGTGCCCTCATTTCATCTTATACAGAGTGCCTTTAGTTGTCTTTCTAAGGTGCTGTTTGGCCCATGTTATTTAAAAGGCAGAGTTAAGTCATAATTATTTAGGAGCAATTTTTTATCCCTCTTTATGGATTTCTTGTTGAATTTTATTATTTCAAATAACTTTATTTATTTTTAAAATAATCATTTTGTGAATTCCATGCCATGTATTTTGATCATATTCAGCCCCTCTAACAATTCGTCCCAGATCCACCCTCACCTCCCTTCCCACCCAACACAGTGTTTTCTCTCCTTTTAAAAATGGGTAAAAATGTGTGCCTGCTTGCCTGAATGTGCATCATGGGCATTCCAGTATCTAAGAGACCAGGAAGTGGAGTTGGCTCCCTTGGAGCCTGAATCAGGGGTCGTTTAAAGCCGTCTCACCTGGGTGCTGAAACTAAACCCAGGTTCTCTGCAATAGCAGCAAGTGCTGTTAACTCAGGAACCTTCTCTACAGCCCCTATTTTCATTTCTTTTCTGTGTCCCAAGCCTGTTTTTTTGGTACAACGCATCCCCCTTTTGGTAAGTGCTCCAATTTCATGTAATGTGTATTTAGTTGTTGTTATGTAATGTTTTCAACAAATGTCATTTTGATCAAGTTGGTGTATGTCTACCAGCTCCAGCAAAGAGCTGAGATCTGCTCACTGTGACTAGAATATTCTATTTCCCCTTACTATAATAGGATTTCCAGCTCCTTAAGTAGAGCCACCTCAGTCAGGCTGTCCTGGTGTTGTGGCTCCTTCTGTAGAGCTACCTCCATCAAATTGTTTTTGATCTCATCATGAACTGACTTTATATTATGGTGAAATCATTTAATGTGCTTCATATTTTTTGTTGGGGATGCCCTGGGTCTGGCACTAGTGGTTATTCTAGGATTTTACTGAGTGATTTAATGCTACAATCTTTTCCATTCTTTACCTTTAATACATTTGAGCATTTAGTGTTTAGAGTATTTCCTTTAGACAGAGTAAATTAGGTCTTTTCCATGCTATTTCAAATACTTCCATTTTAGGGGTGCTTATTTCATTTCATTGACTTACTATTTAGAACTTCACTAAATATAATTTTGTGTCATAATGTAAACACTTTTAAATATTCAATTCAGTGGTTTTGAATAAATTTATACAGCCCTGCAACCATTCCCATGAATCCACTTGATCTTTCATCCCAGATTTCTACTCCTTACAATTTAGTCCTCATTCCTTGGCTCAAACCCAAAGAACCAGTAATATAATTTTATTTTCATAAATGGTTTACTTGGTCAGTGTTTTTTAGTTGTATCTAAGATGGAGAATTCCCTTTATGGTTACATACACATTTTCTTAGCAGCCAGTGGATAGACAGACATGTTGGGTCATGTAGATTGTATAGCTAGAGCAGAATAGATTTTTTTATTTATCTTTGAGCAACAAAAATTTTTTATTTATCCTTGATTTTTAACTATTTGTTTAACTGTCTTGAGATGACTTTTTGTTTCTTCTACTTGGACTTCATTGCATTATTTGTGGATTAATTGTTCTCAGCCTGTTTGGAATATTGATAAACCATCATCTTCAATGCTTTCTTTTTTTCCTTTGCTTCTTCTCTTTTACAACTTTCTATCTCTTTAAAAAATAATATTCTTAGAATAAATTCTTAGAAATGAAATTTCTTTACCAAAACTATTGTACGTCTATGACTGACCACTATTTGTTTTTGTCCTATTTAGATGATCTTTGGCATACAATAATTCCAGTAATAATTCCCACATTGATTATTGTGTGATAACATTTTGTTATTTTGTAAGTACAGAGTTTTCATATCTAAACTGTAAAGACATTAAAAATTGAATGAAAAAAGTAGAAAATACTTTCATATGTTTCTTGTCTCCATAATGTATACAGAGCATCAGGCTCTCATATCTATTCTATCCAACTGATGGAATGAATAACTAGAAACTTTGTATAAAGGTTATTCATGAAAAAATTTTGTCCACGTAGATTTTTCTCTCCAAGCAGTTTCTGGCATATAATTTGAATATTTACTTTGAGTCTTAAAGATAAGTCTTCTTTTCATATTTTATATATGGCATTTTGCATATAGCATAAATGCAGAAAACCCTGAAACTCATGATAAGTTCCTTAGGAGCCTGCAATTTGATGTTTCAGGAAAAATTGTGTTCAACATAAGTTTATTCATAAACCACCAATAGAGACAAAGATGACTGACTAAGTTAAAATAAGAAACTCAACAAGGAAAGGTCATTGGAGTTGTTTTCTTTCTTGTATACAATCATCAAGATCATGCATACTTTTTCATGAAGAAATAACTTCCACGAAACAAATAGCACTGAAGAAGTAACTAGAGAAGATTCCATAGAAACCCACATCTGCAGGAATTCCTGGGTCAACAGATATAACTGGTCAGTATTTTGATTATGGCCAGGGAAGAAAATAACCCAGAGCTTGTGTAGGAAGCTATATACCACCTAGGGATCGATTACCCTCCCAACAATTGACACCAGCAAGGACAACTTGCTTAATGGAGAAACCACTGTTTCTTACCAAAGATAGATTCAACGGACTAGAAAATATTGACTAAGAGAAACTACTGGTCACCAAGACTCCAAAAAACTTCTTGATGACCTATATTGCCACATTGACTGATTTTTCAAAGAAGCAAAATGTAATTTATGTCTAAGATCAAGCTGTTAAGTTAAAACATTAAAAAAAAGGAACATAACATTAGACAAATTCCTAATGACTTATCATTATACCCATGGATTTGTGCATCTGCCTAACCTAACAGAGAAGCTTCTCTTTGCAGTAGATAGTGAATAATACAGGCAGCCACACCTGGTCAAGAGGTAGAGAATACATAACTGCATGAGGCCCAGTCTTAAATGGTGAGTCTATACTATCTCTCCTCCTCCCAAAGCTTAGGGATCTTTGTTCAAGAGGAAACAGAAATCTTATAACAGTCCCAGGCAGTGAATGAAAACAAGGGAACAGTGCTTTGTGGACACAGAGGGCACCTATGAATTCTCAGCAATCAGACACCATGCGTAAGACCTCCCCAAGATCAAGCCAAATTACCAGCTTGGAAAAGATATTTAAGCATAAGTCCCTCCCCTAACTAAAGAGCTGTAGAAAACCAATAGCTCCTGGAAGAGGAAGAGTCAGTGTTCCTTATGGTGCAGCCCCTGATGGGTAGCCCACATATCCAAGTAGATATGGCCACATATTCAAGAGTATGTGGACAGCACAAATTGGATTTGGTGAGTCATAAAAATGACATAGGTGGTTGAGTTGGTAAAGGGGAATGAACCTGGTAGGTTTGGGGGGAGAAGTGAAAATAAGCATGATACATTGTGTGAAAATCTAAAACAACAACAAAACTAATAGAAATGAGAGAAAACATAAATTTTATATAGGCTACCCAAAACATACCTACAGATCCCTAGCTGTACTTTTGGATAATTGGGCCTCAAGAAGTTTCTTGCTGGGCTGGAGAGATGGCTCAGCCATTAAAGGCTACTCTCACAACCAAAAATATAAGAAGTTTCTTGTTATGTCTTTACCTAATACCCAAGAAGAATGCCAGATACTTAAGTATAACAAACTCCCCCCTCAAAAAAATAAGGCAAAACTTTCTTGGTTTCTCTATCCTATCCCATCACAGAGCCATTTCAAAATAATCACTCAGAGGCTTAATATTAATTGCAGAATGTTTGGCCTATATTTCAGACATTACTAAGTAGCTCTTACATTTAAATTAACTCATTCCTGTTAATCTATGTATTGCCACATGGCCATGGATTTTACTGGTCTGCTGGCATCTTGCTTCTTGGGCAGCTCCTTGAGTCTCTCTCTACTCCATCCCTCTTTCTCCCTATATCCAGTTTGACTTTCCTGCCTAGCTATATGCTGCCTCGCTATAGGCCAAAACAATGAGAGTGTTATCCCAAAGCAGGGGGAACTATATAGTTTTACTGACCTGAAATTAAACAAGTTGTGCCTTCTCCTAGTGGCAATATTAGTTTCAAACAAGTTTGGAATACACGTTTGCAAAGCTGCCAGGTGAAAATGGAGTGATATCTTGCCAAATTTCAAACTGGTTCACAGTGGTGAGATTTGGACTTCCTTCTACCTTGCTAAAGAAAATGACACACAAACTAGGTGTTTTGTGCCCTCAATCTAGCCTTCTCTTCATTAAAGACAAGGCAAAATCTCTCCCTTTAGCTGATGAGTCTTCTCACCAGAGTGACTAGATATTTTGGTGCTAGACAGATGCAAGACATCACCTACAAGATCAAGCTGGGGAATTTTAAGACCAGACTGATGTTGGTATTTTGTAAATATGGTATAGTAGTGTGTTCATTTCTATTCCTTTTTCAAGGGCAATGGCTATTTTTTTAACATAAAGAACTTTTTAATATGAAAAAATCTATGCCTCTTCCCCTATAACCTTGCCTTTGTTATTCTTAGTCCCACCAAGACAATTTTGTTAGGGAGAGGGTTTGTGGTTTGAAAACACGATGAAAATCATCTTGATCATTCCGTGAGTAACTCACACTGTGGAGTTCCCCACAAACGGGCACTTAGTCTTTGCTTAGAAACCTGATGAACCCTCCCCAGTCCTTAAAGAATTGTGAGTAGTCCAGAACATGGAAGAAGCTGCGTTAGAACACCCATTCCACCCTCTCTCAGTCCCTTACCTAGTAAACAAGTCTATCAGTCCTTACCTCTTTGTCCTATTCGTGTAAGTGATCCTTAGCAATTGACTGTCTAAGGACCAGAATCCCAAACAACAGTGATGGCTCATGAGTATCTGATTATTTAAAGTCGCAAAATGTCGCATTTGGCACCTTTCCTGAAAGGAAGTAGCTGTGCTTTGCAAGTGTGTGAGCTGTTGGTGGGCCCTGCTCACTGACAAGCTGAATCAAAAATGCTTAGTGCTCACGTCAACAGTGAAAACCACATGGCTTAGTTGAAATCCCAGAAATTGTGGCACTAACTGGGCCAAAATGAGGGTGCAGAAATGTATAAGAAAAGCCCATGTGAATAACCTGCCTGACTTGCTGGCCTGCCAGGCCTCAGAAAGATCACTGGCCCGACAGAGCTGTTCTGACTTGCTCCAGCCCATGATAAATACACACATATTAGCATTAGAATTTAATTGTGTGTTAGTTATGTATCAACTATGTATGAATCACTTCAAAATTTGAAAACATTAATTTAAACCTTTAGAGAAAATTGTGTTCTCTGTAGAATATGGGTTTATTTTGAATAAAAATTATTTGATGTGCTGTATGTCTCGAACAGTTAAGGTACAGGGAACTTCTATTGTTCATAAAACACAGTTCTGGAGGTTTTCACATAATACAGTACCACACTTTTTTTCTTTCTGTCTGATTTCATTTAATGTATTATCTATCATTTATACACACTTTGCTACAAATGGTGGAATTTCATTCTTCTATGTGCTGAATAGTATTCCAGTTTCCACACAGCACATTTTCTGCATCCATTCACTGGTCTATAGACACTTGCCCATTCTATACTTTAGCTCTTATGAATAGCCACCATAAGCATGGCACGCTGCCATCGCTTTGGGATGCTCCTATTGCACCAAGAGATGGGATATTAACCGTAAGGTAGGTTTACTCTCACCTTACTGAAGCATGTGCATATCACCCCATAAAATCAACTCTAATCTCTGCTCCCCCAACAGCGTCTGAGAGTCCTATCCTTTCCATGCTTATACCCAAATCCATGGAACCTACTGTTTCTTGTTTATACCCATAAACACAGCCAATCTGTGAGAAGTTTTGAAAATTCCTTCCAAATAATGTCTTTCTTCTTTTCAGTGAATTCACATAAAAATAATCAAATAAGACATCCTGAGTTGTATTCATCTTTTCGTACACATTGCATTTCTTGAGCAGTTTATGAGGTCTTTTGCATCCTAAATTCTAAAATAGATTCCTATATTTTTGCCAAAGTCTTACAGCCTTGTCTTGCAGAGATTTCTGGGCAAAATTACTATTTAGTATGGTGTGGGCTAGGAATAGACTCTCAGCTTCCCCCCCCAAAAAATGATAACAAATGTTTACATCTATTTTCGCACTGCCCTGCAGTGTTTCTTCTGTTGTACATCAAGATGTCATGCACCTAGACCCTGTTTCTGAGCCACTGATCCTGCTTCATGAGTCCATTTGCCTGCAAGCAGGAGCATCAGCACTGAGACACTGCAGGGTTTACCCCAGCGCAGACACTGCAGGGTTTACCCCAGCACAGACACTGCAGGGTTTACCCCAGCAGCTTCTAAAACAAGGTCCTGCATTAGCCTCTTTGTCAACATTTTGTCTCCTTTGTCCTTGTCCAATTTGTAGCACCAATGTACCAATTCTTGAAAACAATAAAATAAAATGAGATAAAATAAAAAGTAAACTTTGCATTAATATGTAGAGAAATATATCATCCGGATATCATAATTTTCAGTCTGCCAGCATCCCACATTCTTCATGATTGACTTCCTCCTTAGTGTTTCAAAAGTTCTACATTTTTCCACTAATGATCTTTTTTGAATTTTTTTTGCTTATTCCTATATATGCTTTATCTTTGTACTACTGTAAAAATTGTCACTTTTTAATTATTGGCTATTTCCATTTGTTGATAACACATAAACATTTAGCTAAATATATTGTGCCTCATGCTTATCCAAAAAGATTCTAGCATTAGGTTATGCCATTTAGTCTTTGCACTGCTTGATCATAATCAAAGCAGTGTGTGGGAGGTGTGGGGGAGGATGTGGGTGTTGGAGTAGATGAGTGCCCCATGTTTGCTGATTTATATTAAACACACCTAAATCCTATGGAGATGATGAAGGTGGAAACATGTCTTTCCCTTTAATTGCTAATAGTTCCATGTCTGTTTATTCTTTGTTTTTCTCTCACTACACATGGACACACTATCTCACTGTGTTTTCATCAGAACTCATTAATATTATTCTATTTGTATTTTCCAATCAGATAAACAAAAGCATTTCTTGTTTTAATTCATGACTGGTGGTAATGAATATTTTATGTGTTGTTAAAAAAGTTGAATGAATTATTCTAAAAGAATACTGCTTTCCTTTCAACTTGCATTTTATCTTTCAAATTTAGGCAAGATTGCAATTATTATAATTGATTGTTTTCATGTAATATTTTTAATTACTCCAGGAATTGATCATTTTCAAAGATGATTAGATTTCCTTCATATTCTATTACTGTTTAAACCCATCTATGGCTTATTGTAGGGGACACCATAACCACGCCTGCAAGGGTGTGGTCAGGGTGATGTAGGGGAGGTTTAAGAGTGAGGGTTGCATGCGTGGAAGCTCCCTTCTGCCTTTTCATCTTTGGCTCCCTGTACTTACTCCTGCCCTGCTGGCTGGCTAGGTTGTTCTATAAGTAAGGCTTCTCCCTAATAAATATCCTCATATCATTACCTGACTCCATATTGGTAATTCCCACATTAGTATATGATCATCTGCTCTAATTAATTAAAATAAATACACTAAATATTTTGAAATACTGGAAAAGAATTGCTTCAGATCATTTGGGAATAGGGAATATGAATACAACCTTGGGATTTTGTTGTTATGGTTTAAAAACAGTAGATGATCCAGTCACATCATCAAATATTTATAGATGTTTAGAAAAGGAAGGTCCTTAGAAACAGTCCAATCTAACCATCTTATTCTATAAATCTGACAGCTAAAATGTCAAAAATGGTGGGGGATGTTGAGTTCTCAGCTTCGATGAACAAGAGGACATTAGCAAATTGAGAAATAAAAGCCAGGTGTCCTGGTTTTTTCTCTTTCTTCTCATTCAGAATTACTTTGCCCCCGTCAATTTTTTCCCATGTTGATAAAGGAAGTTAGGACATTGGTTACATTTTACAATATCCACACTGACTTTCAGACATAGGCATTAGAGAATAGCAAATTTATCTGGCCAAGGATATCAGTTCAGAGGGCAGGGAGGTTATCCTGTCTAGTCTTATGTCAACTTGACATAAGTGATAATCATTTGGGAAGAGGAATATTGAAAAAAGAATTCCTGCATAGGATTGGTCTGTAGGCAAGTCTATAAGGCATTTTCTTGATCAGTGATTGATATAGGACTGCTCATCCCATAGTGGGCAGTTCCCTACCCTAGGCAGGTATCCTTAGTTGTATAACGAAGCAGGCCAAGAAAGCATGAGAAAAAAGCCAGTAAGCAACATTCTTCCAGGACTCATGCTTCAGATTTTGCCTTCAAGTGCTTGCCTTGATTTCCTGCCCTGATTTCCTTGAGTTGAAGTAACATGCCCCCCACACACACCTGTCTTCCCCAAATTGCTCTTGGGCATGGTATTTTAACACAGCAATGAAAACCCTAACTAGGACAGTTGTGTTTCTATTTGATACTATCAAACTACTCAAAAATAATTAGGATATATCCCATTTAGCAGATATCTTAGATAGCCAGCAATAAATTTGGACTTCTAATTCTTGTTTTATATCTAAAAGGGTTTTGTTACAATAAATCTTTCCGCCAAAAGCTGCCGAGCTCCACCACCATGTGTGTGCTTCATGCCAGCCGCCTGCCTGAGTTAGGGCCCAAATGAATACACAGAAACTTGTATTAGGTTCAAATGCTGCTTGGCCAATGACTAGGATTCTCATCTGTTAGCTAGGTCTTAATTATCATAAACTATATATTTTATAAGACTTGTCTTATCAGACACCTTCCATTGGTGTCCCTCCTTGCCAGTGGATCACATTGTGCCGCTGGAGGAAGAGCGGAGGGGAAAAGGAACACTTCCTGTTTCTCCTTGCTTAAATATGAGTCTCCTTGCTATGTCACTTTCTGCCTGGATCACCACTTCTCTACCACATTTCCCAGAATCCCCTTTGACTCCTAGTCCTGTCTAACTTGCTGCCTCATTGGCCAAACAGAATTTTATTCAACAATCAATAAGATAAACATACACAGAAGTACCTGCCCCATCAGGATTTGGTTGGAGTTTGAGTCAATTTATGAAGCCACAAGACACCAAACATAGGATGAACTATGGCGCCTATATCAATTTTGACTCAAACTTCTAAACCACCTGAAGAAGTTGGATGTAAAGAAACCTTTTCTACTAAACTTGACTTTACCAGCTGTAAATTTCTACAAACAAGGACACTGTGAGTTGCCATCCATTTTGAAGGATGAATGAATGACATATCTGCAAGGTGAAGGCTTACTACATACAAAGTTGCCATTTCAGGCTTAAATTGTGGAGCATAAAGAATACCCTAATGACATTTTCTTCCCTGAGTTTCTCACAAGCAATGCTTTCTTCTACACAGTGTCAAATACAATTCAAGAACACTTCCTCTCATATCATTTTTCTCTCCTCACTGTCCCCTTTGACCCTTCAGCTTTTTCCTTTCTGAAGAAAAGAAAATCTCCACTGTCACATTTTCATTCTCTAAAGGTTCGTACCTAGTACAACTTCTGGGTAGCCTTACTCATGTGAAACTCCAACCAAACATGCTTCTTACTTATTACTGAAAATCTGAGTCATCCTTGAGGGTTGAATGTCTCCCAGAGTTCAGGGCAGCACTTGCTGAGCAATTTCTGAATTCTGTTCATCTTTCCCTACTCCTCTCTGTCCATCTTGTTCCTGATTAGGTGGTTTTTCCCCTTACGCAAACTGGTGTCTTCACTGCTTCTACCCATTTCTTATTGTGTTCCCAGGCCAAGTGTTGGGTTGGAGAGATAGATGGCTTTAGCCATTAAAAGTAAAGACTCACAGGTCAAGTGTTTTCTGACTCCTTTCTTTCCTGCAGAAGATGAATCCCTTTCCTCCAGTTTTCTCTCTAGCCCCAAATGGCTGCCAACCCCTCTTGCTTTTGAAAACATAGTAAAAGTCTTAATCTAGTGATCTCAGTGTTTCCAGTACAAGCACCAGTGGTCTATTATTATTCTAACCTAAAGCTCTTGCACGTAAAACAGTCTAGTCTCCTGTTTATGTGGTACCATTTGCATACAGAGTAGCATTTTCTATGCTGAAAATACCCTCAAATAAATGAATTTTCCATGGAAAAGATGCTAACTAAACATTTAGGATTTCTATAATGAGCTACCCCAGCATGGGTGACTAACAAGCCACAGAAAGTTATTTCTTGAGGTTCTAGGGCCTAAGAATCCCAACAACAAGGCTTGAGGACTTGCTTCCCCTTAGAAGAATGCTATCCTTACTATAATTGGTTAGACTACTGTACAAGATCTCTGGGCCTTCATTACACAATTCAATTCACAAAGTCTCTGTTTCCATGACCTAATCACCTCCCAATTCCTTATTTGCTATTCCATCATCTAGTGCATTAAGATATTAATATGGGAATTTGGAAGCAAGACAGAGTCAGACCTCAGCAAGCTAAAGAGACTTGCATCCAACATTGCTCGTGTCTTTGTGGTGGTTTTATATTGTTTCTCCCCAAAATTCAAGATGACAGGTTTCATTATCATAACACATCCGATTTTTTCAGAGACATATTTAATATTCATTCGTCCTGTGAAATTAGATTCTAATCTCCCCTTTACCTGCTGTTCAGAATCAGAAAGAATTTCTCATTCAGTTCACATGGAGAGACATTCTGTTACAAGGAAATGTAATGACATTGGAAGGAAAGTGTCCTTTTTGTGCTGTTAAGTGGTGCAGAGGGTCAGACAGCATCTGCGGGAGTAGCATTGTCCCAACAGTCCCCCTTTTGAGGTCTCTGGGAGCTGCTTTATTACTCTTAGACCTACAGCATTTGCAAAGATTCTCGTCTGTGCAAATTATTTCCATTTATGGTTGTCTTGGATCTGCCACATTTCTTCTGAAATGTTCAAATTTCTCCTCCCTGTCTTCTAACATCACTATTGGGTGAAGCAGAGATGGAATGGAATCAGTGGGGAGATGGGAAGACAGCAGGATGCGCAAAATCTTAGGATCCATGAGCAGAAGTGCCACACAGCTAAGTGAACACCAGTACTGGAGGCATGAACACAATAGCACTTGCTGACAGCACAGGGGTCTATTAGGATACTGTGGTGGTGTGTGACCATCTTCCCACCACGATATAATGACTAAGCCTATGAAGCCATAAGCAAGCCTTCTTCCTTTGATAAGAGTTGCCTTGTTTATAACAGAGATAGAACAGTGATTGAGATAGACTTAATCCTTGCAAGTTGAAAGTTCGTAGCCAGAACATCAGATGAGGCCGACCTGATATGAATGAACAGTGACTTCAAGGTACAAAAGAACCCCATATGTCTCCCAGCTCCAAGGAGTCTCCCATTTGCAACCTTCTTTTTATTCTAATTTTCAAAATATTACAGACAACATTTGTTCTTTCATATTTTAAAAAAGGCAGAGAAGGATTATTTTCACTAAGAAAACAGGAAATAGTCTTACAACTATTAAAAATTTTCATGGTTGGCCTCAAGTCTTCAGAACAACCTGTATCATCAAACTACTACATAAATGTCCCATATCTGGTCCTCACAAGAAGGAACACTTCTTTGTGTAGGTAAAGCATCATTGGGCTCTCATAATTTTTGATTTTCAATTGGGGAATAACTAATTAGCCAGGGGCTAGGTATGGAAAGACAGATGCATTGTCTTGAAAAGACAATAACATGATTGACAAGCAAGAACTGGCCCCCAAGCTAGTTCTAGCCAATTTTCTGAACAAAAGACTCTCTTGGTGTTTCTGCCCACATAAAACAGACTCACTGAGCATTCTTATATAATCCCCAAATCTGTAGCATTTGATCAGAACTAAAATGAATAACCCTTCAGGTAAGGGGTAAGATGCAAAGTCCTCTATGCAGATAGTAACAGCAGCTAGGAAGGAAAATCTTCTAGATCACAGTTCCCACTTTCTTAGTATTTTTAGTACTCAGTAGTGTGTGACTTTGGCTCAGTTCTTCAGATTTCAGAAACCTTAACTTTTTGCCTCTACTACCAATAATTCTCCCACACTCGTGTGTGTGTGTGTGTGTGTGTGTGTGTGTGTGTGTGTGTGTGTGTGTGATGTGAACTGAATGCTACTGTATCTTAGTGTGCATGAAATTTCTTTCAAACTTGTCATATAAGCATAAAAAATCTACATCTGCCTTCAGATATTGAGAAACCCTGTGTCCATTTCTTGTCATGTTCAATCATTATATTCTAATAACCTTTTCTCATGTAATGTTATTTTCTAGGATGAGTATTTTGGTTGCTTACCTAAGAAACCTTTACATGAATTAGAATGTATATAGACATCTAAAGTAGCAGAATCCATAATAAGGGTGCAGCAGATCTCTGACTATTGAGTTTTTTATTTTTATTTGTTGTGTCTGTGTGTGGTTTGTGGGCATCTTTGTATATTCACATATATGTGGGTGCAGGTAGGGGGTACATAGAGGCCTGAGGTTGACATTAGGTGCCTTTGTTGATCAATCTCTACCTTATATATTGAGGCAGTGTCTCTCATGAATTCAAGGATCACTGTTTGGGATAGTCTTGCTAACCAGCTTCGTCTTGGGATTCCCTCGGACTGGCCACCAGGGACCCCTGGCATTTGTTCAGGATCTAGGAATTCAAACTGCAGTCATCACACTTAGATGACAAGGGCTTCATCTACTGAATCATCTCTCTAGCCCCACTAATGAGTATCAGTGCAGGGTATAGAACTTATTCTTCCAAACTTGTGAATATAGACCTGTGCAATAGGCAGTTTCTTACTATTCTGCTTCACTTTACTTCATATACCATCCAAGCAAAGTGGCTTCAAACCCCCCGGTTTACAACAGCCACATAGAGAAGAAACTATGAAGTATCACACCAGCTGTCTCCATCTCTGTAAGCAGACTCATGGCCTCCCTGGTTGATGTTCCATTGGTTACTAAGGAAACCGTATGTCAGATGAATATGTTTGGCATTTGAGAAGTATTCCCTAATGATCTAGTATTCTGTTTGTCTTTAACTAGATCTTTTTACTGCGTGTAAGTAAACAAAACAATGAATTACACTCAAATCAATGATTCCTTGAATCCATATATGATTCTGGCAATTAAGGAATGGAGAGTATCTATGTCACAAGGAATCTACTGCAGACACCCTAAGACAGAGTGGCAATGGACCCTTCATCGGGTGTTCAGATATGCCTAGGGTTATCTAGGATTCGACTAAGGCTTATGTGCTCAACATCTCAGAAGGACCCTGAATTAGTCATCCCAAGGAAGATGCTACCAGGGAAACAGTTCTTCTCTGATAGGAAGGCCTCCCTCTCTGTACTGTCATGTATACCTTCCCCCACCCCACCTCAAATAGCAAAGTTCCAGTTCCTTATTGAGTCCAGTTGTCCTTTAGCATACAGAGCACAGACTGCTGAGATTTTTTTCTTCCCTTTATCTTTTAGTTTATTATTCTCCCATATAATGCACCCAACTGCATCCTCCCCTCCTTCCACACATTCTGGTAATTCCCATCTCCCCTCCTTCTCAGATCCACTGCTCCTCCACTTCACTTCAGAAAAGAGCAGGCCTCCCAGAGACGTCAACCAAACATGGCATAACAAGTTACAGTAAGAATGTGCACATCCCCTCAAACTGAAGCTGAATGAGGTAACCCAGTAGGAGGAAAGGGGTCCTGAGAGCAAGCAAAAGAGTCAGATACAGCCTCACTCTCACTGTTAGGGATCCCAAAAGAACACTAAGCTGTACAGCCATAACATATATTCAGAGAACCTATCTTAGACCCACGCAAGCTCTTCAAGTTTTGCTTCAGTCTCTGTGAGCCCTATGAGTTCTGCTTAGTTGACTCTGTGGGCCATGTTCTCCTGGGTGATGGGATCTTAAATCTTGTTGTTATAGTAGGGAGAAAATGGAAAAACAACTTGGTTCTTTAAGGATGCCTGAAAATCAGTCAGAATGTGTGCTCTGTAAAGGCAAGTCTACTGACAGAAACCCCCTGAATCCCGTATAATCTGTTTATTATCAAGCAATGATCAAAATACATTGCATTTAATTTATGTCTCCCTAACTAGCTGCATTCCCTTTTTATTATAACTTTTGAAATACTTATAATATTTGTACTGTGTATTTGACCCTGTCTATATTTGGCTGGCTTTATCCTTTGACCACTTAGAATGTTCTTCTGGGTGTACATATATTGATAATTCTATCTAGTGTCTTGATTATATTAGATTGAGGACTTTTCCCCAACTCCACCCCTATTTTCCTCAAAAATGTCTTGGGCCTGGAAAAGGAAAGCATTTACCCTTCTTGTAGAGGACTCAGGTTTGGCTTCCAGCACCCACATGGCAGTTTACAACTGCATATCATATCAGTTCCAGAGAATTCTATGCCCTTTTTTTGACCTCTATGTGGAGCTGCATGCAGCGGATGCTCATAAATTCATTCAAACAAGCTCACACATATACAAAGGAAAATAAATGAAAATATAAATAAGAATTAAATATCTTAAAAAAATAAAGAACTGAGCAACACCCCTGCCACATGCAGCCTGGGCTGGCAGAACTTAATGGATCCCAGCATGGGCTTTCTAGCTCAGGCTCATGAGATGTCTCCAGCCAACACTTCCATTCCAAACAGGAACCCACCTAGGACCTAGGCACTATTATGTTCTCTTTGTGATGAGGAAGCATGGTCCTTCTGAGTGCCATCGCACTCTAAACAGGACAAGGAAACCCACATGCAGGCCTAGGGTGGTCTGCCCCAGGATCCAAGAAGGAAACACTGGCCCACCCAGCACCTTGCATCACCAGGTAGATGGGCCCTACCATGGTGAGTATGTATGGAGTGATAAGGGAGGGAGGGAGAGAGAGAGAGAGAGAGAGAGAGAGAGAGAGAGAGAGAGAGAGAGAGAGAGAGAGAGAATGGTTCATGTCCTGTGGAGAGAGGCATATCTGGAGAGGGGAAAGAGTTGAGGAGTGGGATGAGGTTGGGGTGTGGCTTGATTGCCACCCAGAGCCATGGTGATGTCTGCATCTGGGCTTCTTCTGGGACCCATGTCTGGGTTCAGGCTCTGAAGCAGCCTCAGTCTCTGTTGATGTCCCTGTTTCCTGATACCACCAAAGGCAGAGGATAGGACTGCACAGAGTTGGCCCCGCCTCCTCATTGGCTGCAATACTAGAGAGAACTGGCCCTGTCCCTCACTGGCTGAAACCCTTAGGAGAGAGGGTCCTACACCTCACCTGGGCAGCACAATAGAGCTGACCCTGTTCACAGCTGGCCCTGAGGATGTGAGAATGGGAGAGCAGATTGCACCCTTCTTGTGTGTCATATGGTGGCGTAGTTGAGGGAAAGATTCCTCTCACCCCTCCA
The DNA here is from genome assembly GCF_003668045.3 of Cricetulus griseus. Lineage (NCBI taxonomy): Eukaryota > Metazoa > Chordata > Mammalia > Rodentia > Cricetidae > Cricetulus > Cricetulus griseus. Next base: position 192,046,411 of record NW_023276806.1, read on the forward strand.
CCCTTCCACCACCTGCAGCAGGTGGGGCCCTAACCCAATCCCTCACTAGCTGCAGCACTCAGGAGACCTCGCCTGGGCAGCACAATAGAGCCAACCCTGTTGGTGGAGGTGTGGGTGACCCAGCCCAGAAGCTGTGACCATGGGACCGCCAACCCCATTACTCATCTGTCTTGTGGCAGCATGGTGGCGAAGAGATTTCTCCCACCCCACCCCACCCCCCTGTCAACCCCTGAGGCAGGTGGGAGATCTGACCTTGAAATCATAAGAGTGGGACAGCTGTCCCTGACCATCATTAGCTCCTATGCTCTGGAGAGCAGGCCCTGTACTTTGCCAAGGCAGCACAGTAGAGCTGACCCTGTTGGAGGAGATGTGGATGAGTGAGACCCAATGTTGTGAGCATGGGAGAGCTGTCCCCATTACTCGTCTGTCTTATGGGAACACGGGATGGGGAGAGATGCCCTCCTTCCATTCCCCACCTATGCCCAACAACACCTGAGGCAGCGGGAGAGCTGGCCCTGAGGTCATAAGAGCAGGAAAGCTGTCTCTGCCCCTCATCAGCTGCAGCACTCCGGAGAGTGGACCCTTGCAGCAATGAGCAAGGGGCAGGGCCAGTTCTCCTGCTTTCATGCCCTCAGGGTCAGACTCTCTCACACCTACACCTTCAGGGCCAGCTCAACTGTGTTGCCCAGGTGAGGCTGAACCAAAGATTCTCTAACTCCTGTCTATCTCTAGCTTTCTAGCAACCCTTACCATGTAAGGCAAACAAAAGCCTCTTGAATTGATCATGAAATAATAAGCAGCAAGGAAAACAACAAAAACAACAGAAAGAATTGTTCTGTTGAATTCAGCCTCTCCAAAAAATTTCAATTGGAGCAAAGTCGGCAGTTAAGATTCATGAACCACTTCCTTGAGGAATATCTATTGGAGCACTTGAAAGAATCACCATGCTACTTCCATATAGAGTTTAATTCAATAACAAGCTATGATTTTTCAAGTATCCAACACATTGTGAGCAGGAACATAAATCTAGGGAATAATACCAGGAAAAGGGAAACTTGAACTACCTGCTAATAATATAAATTTGCATACACTTTGACCAGCAATCCACTTTAAGCAATGCATCATACCCTAATACTGGCATAACTATGTAAATACATTGATTTTAGCCTTGTGTGCAATGGGGGTAAATGGAAAACAATCACACTCATCAACAGAATGGATTCAGCAAAAAGTGATGTGTCAGAGAGATGGGAACGCAGGATTTATTTATAAGTAATGACAAGAATATCAGTACAGATTTTTAAGCAAAAATAAGAAGTTAACATACTGGAGGTCAATGAATTCTTATGTGTGTGTCTGTGTGTGTGTGTGTGTGTGTGTGTGTGTGTGTGTGTGTGTGTGTGTGTGTGTGTGTGTCTGTGTGTGTAGCTATCACTACCAAATCCAAATCCTTTCCCTGTGTCTTCTCTCCTCCTCCAAAGTCATTTCAAAACATGGCTTAATTAATTACTGATCTACATTCTATCCAAGATACTTCCTATTCTCAAAAGTCTCCTAAGGCATGGAGAACAACTTACACTTCCTCCTACCCCCACCCAACCTGCCATTTCTCTCTTAAGGTCAGCTAGGCACCACTAGCTTGATTACCCTAATCCAAACAGAGCTGGCCTCACTCTCCTACCTATCCCAACAGCCTATGTATGTCCACTAAGGTTCTCACCACCCCATGCTGTAACTGTTAGTGCTGTTGTCTGCCTCCCCAGACGAAAATTCCTTGGGAGCTGTGAGCATTCCAGTGGCAAGAAAAATAATGTATGGGACAGAATAGTCTCCTAATAAGTACTTGCTGGATAAATGGTAAGTAAATTTGAATGCTCAAATTATTTTAATATAATTAGTTTGGGAATCTTTTTCTCTAAATTGTTTCTGCCTAAAGCATCTTTTAAATTTTAATCATAAATTGAATACCCTGTTCACTGTCTGAAATGAGACTCCTAGTTTTGTTCTTTTCAATATTTCATGTTTAGAAAATATTCCCTCTCATCAGTCTAATCGATATTTATTCAGTACTATACAGCACATGTGTGAAGGTCTTTGGAGGATCCAGGCTGTGAAGAACCAACCAGTGAAATGTGTCCTTAACAATCACACTCAGGTTTTCGAGGCTTTATCATGTTAAGGTGATAAGGGATCAGAGAATACAAAGGGAAGTGAAGCATCCTGGGAGATATAATTTCAACAAATAGCATTACAAAGATTGACAAGTGTTGAGAGACGTTTCTGTCCCACCTGGTCCCTCAAACATTTAGTCCCAAATAAACACACAGAAGCTTATATTAATTATAAACTGTTTGACCTATTGCTCAGGCTCCTTATTGGCTAGCTCTCTCTTAATTATTAGCCCATTTCTATAAATCTGGATATCGCCACATATTCTTGGTTTACTGGTGATGCCCAGGTCGCTTGCTTCCTTGGCAGCTACATGTCATCTCCTCTATCCCTGTTTGGATATCCCACCTGGCTAAATCCTGCCTGTCCATTGGCTGAAACAGCTTTATTCATCAACCAATAAGAGAAACATATATTCACAGCATACAGAAGTACATCCCCCTTCAGACAAGGAACAAAAACATTGAGATGTTGGAGTGAAACACCCAAAAGCCTTAATTCATGTCCTCTGTATTTCTTATCGCAAATAGAAAACATAACTCGCTGCAGATTTCACACCACACCATCCCACCTTGCCACTCAAAAAACTAAGTCACATGGTGAATGTTCACAAACAGGAGAGGCAGTAAGAGAGGAAGAGGTGGGGGAGGGGAGGCATCTATTTGATGGAGCCAGAATTTTAGCAAACTATAAATATAAATAGATAAACTCAGCAGGGAGAAGATAGTTTGTCCTCCAAAGTAAAACAGACTGTTGTGGGTAGTCTCTTCCTTTTCAGCCTCTAAGAGATGATGTCATCATGCAATGGTTCATGGGAGAGGGAATTTAGGAGTGTGTTGCTCTCCAGCTGACCTGGCCTAGCCCCCACCAACACAGAATCTGTGAGCCTGCAGTTGACCTGACCTGAAGAGCTCTGTGTTTCTATTTTGAAAAAAAAAAGGAGGAAGGGAGGGAGGGAGCTAAGTAACAATACATTTAGACTTATATCCTTCTAGATTCCAGAGGCAAAGAATAAAAGTGAAGAAATAGAGGACATTTTTCTAGGTTGGCTTTCCTAATCCAGTTAATTGAGAAAATAGTAAGAACTGAAAGGCATACTGACCTAGAGTTAAATATTACTATTTTCTTAATTCTACCAAAATCTGTGTACATGTACTCATTTAATACAGAATATATATATATATATATATATATATATATATATATATAGTCCCATATGTGTGATATATATGTGTATGTATTTTCAAGCCTTATCTTCATAGAGCTTAAGTTGTAATAGAGCCTAGCAGTCAGTCCCGTAGGTGAAATTTATCATGTTCCAGCTAAGATGAGTCGTAAAGAGACAGGAGAGGGACATTTGAGGTGGAGACTTTCATTTAAAATACTGGCTTAAAACCTCTTTGGTAAGTTTTTTTTAATTAAGAAAAGAATTTTATTACAAAAATGAAAATCAGTAAAGATAATATTTTAAAATAAAATATTTAACCTTAATTCTATTTAAATCATGTCCAAAGAAACATATTTCCAGGAATAAAAACTCAGGCACACATGAACAATAGCAGATGCCAAAGGAAAAAGGCAATAGATTCATAAACCAAACTAACTGACCACTGTATAATATATGTCATGTTGCCTCAGAGGTTAAACCAATTCTAAGGTAACCTGAAAGAAACAAGTCACAGGAATATGATGAAATATCCAGAAGAAAGAAACCCTAGTGCCAAGCCCCTAACCAAACAGAGTGAACATGGCTGTTGAGGAACAAGGATACGAGGTAGTGGGCTGGAGTCCAAAGAAGAATGAGGTAATATGTTGGAGATCTTGTGCAAAGATAAATCATGAGAGGGTCTTGCAAACCACGGACTAGCAACCGATGAAGGGTTTTCAGATGGGAGGGCCAGGATTTGACAGGATTTTAGGAGCACTGAATACTCCTGTAGAAGCTACAGGGCACATTTTAAGTAATAAACACAATGTTCAAAAATTCCAAGCTACTTGAAATTAAATATACAGATATTTAATTTATGTATATTTAATTGATCAGATGATTATGATTTTTTTCCAATGTAAGGCCATAAGTATAAAATGTCAGCATGAGGAAAATTACAAGGCAAATGTTCAGTTGTTTAACAGTAACTACTATGGAATCTATAAATTCTCTTGGGGAAAAAATGAGTCCAGGAGGTTAAACGCCGAGTGGTTATTTGTGACATTAGGAATAATCATGAGGCTAATAACTAATTAGTTTTCCAAAGGCAAATACTAAGATATTTAGATTAAAAGATGGAATATCTAAGGTTTGTTTCTGGGTGATAGCCCACAGAGGTTCTTTTGCTACTATTTATGATACTTTAAATGTTGGGTAACACAGATTTTGTAAGTAGAATGCATATGATCATTTTATACAGAGAAAACCAACCTAGTTTGAGAGAAATAGACCATGTGCATTTTTAACTTGTTACAAAGGTACACTATTACTTTCAAAGAAAATATCTGTCAATCCTATATTTGATATGTCAATCTTTATGTCTATTTTAAGCTATCCATTGTGCTGCAGTGGATAACACACTGAACTGTGAGGCCAGAATCAGGCATGTTTGGCTTCTCTTTGCTGCTGTCTGCCTTTGTAGCCCAGAGATACTGTTCGGTTTCCTCCTTTAGAAAATAAGGCAGTGAGACCAGATGGCCACTACGATTTCTTCCAAACCTATAACATATCTCTGTGATGGATGATATGCATTAATTCTGATTTTGGTGCCTCGCCTGAAGCAAATATACACTATTGAAGAGTAGGGGGAAATGGGACCAAGTTGGAATCCTAAGTGATCCAATAAGCTGCCTATTAGGTAACTGTCATTTTGTTCCCAGATTCTCCCATAAGCAAACATAGAAAGTAATTCTCCTTGGCAAGAGTCTGCAAACATTTTCGGCAAAGGGTCAGATAGAAACTATTTTAGGCTTTGTTGGCCATGAGATGTCATTATACGTTCTCGTCTCTGTTGTTAGGTAATAGCAGCCACTTAAATGTATAATATAAATGAATGGGGATGGCTGTTTCCACTTTATTTACACTCAAAAAAGCATCAGACAGCAATCTCCCATAGGCCATCTTCTGGTATAGTCCAGTTAATATGGATCTTTAGCATAGTTAAGCAATAATATAAAGATCATAATATAATCAGATAATATTATAGAAATATGAAAGTCCTATTCATCTGTTTTGTGTTTTGTTTATTTTCAGATTCCGGTATCCCGGTGGCAACAGTGACTAGTAATGATGTTTAATAACATTTAATACTGTATGCTAAACCCAGTCTCTTTCCACTGGAGCCCCACCTCCCTCCCAGCATATTCCTCTGGGTTATTACATATGCCTTGAGCTTTTTGCCCTATTGGGGTCCACTCTTCATACAGATGAGCCAAATGTCTTCTCAGTGAGGAAATTAGATCAGGTCAATGTCTGCTTCAAATAATAAGACTTCTGAGTCCTTCATCATAGCCTCGAACACTTACCATGATCTGCATCTGCTCCTCCTCTGACCTCACCCTCAATCACACACTGACATTCCCAAAGCACTACGCATGCTTCCTGCATCCAGCTTGCCAATGCATCCCTATCTCAGAGTGTCTACCACTACCACCCCGTGCCAGGATGTCTACTTGACAGCTCACACATGGCAGTTCAACACTGATCTCTTATTTCAAACACCACCTCCACAAACCAAGCTTCTGTGACATGGACTTCCATTCATCTTTTTGGATTATTTCCATTTTGTGCTTCTTTTTCTTGATTCTTGTTATGATTGATGATGAAAGTACTTATTTTCTAGTATTTTTATTATCTGCTAATTCTACTTATGTTGTGAGTTATTTGGTGGTCAAGAGCTTTATCTTTACCATGTTGATTTCCTGTATCTGAAAGAGGGCTTAGTATTTAAGAGACAGAAAGTGAGTATCTGTTGAGCAAGTGAATAAATTATTCTTCAGTTTTATGCATTAAAGCCCATGTTTTCCCCATGAAATGAAAGTACAGTGTGTGACTGTTTTAGTTGCTGTAGTCAGACTTTTATAATAAATGATCCCCTAGAGACATAGAGGTTCTGTTGTGTATTTCTGTTGTGGAATATTAGTTTAAGATATGTTATATTCATTTATGCTGTGGAATATTTGTTTAATGATGCAAAGATGTGTTGAATTCTTTTATGCTGCATTTGTTTAGCTCTGTAAAACTTTGTTGCTTTGTCTATCTAAAACACTGATTGGTCTAATAAAGAGCTGAATGGCCAATAGCTAGGCAGGAGAGAGAGAGAGATAGGCAGAGCTGTCAGACAGAGAGTGAATAATAAACAGAAAAAGAAATCTAGGGTAGAGAAGAAGAGGGAGGAGTGATAAAGGAAGAAGGAGAAGGGGATGCCTAGGGTGAGCTACCCAGCCATACAGTTAACTGTGGTATAAGAAAGGAAGAAATACATACAGAATAAAGAAAGCAAAAAGCCAAAGGCAAAACATAGTTAAAGATAAATGGGATAATTTGTTAGAAAAGATGACTACAAACAAGTCAAGCTAAGGCCAGGCATTTATAAGTAAGAATAAGTCTCCATGTGTTTATTTGGTAGCTGGGTGGTAGGCCCTCAAAGAGAAAAAGAAAACAACATATTTCTTTCACATATGTAACAGTTCTGGGCACATGGACAGATTGACAGGCATTGTACTTAGTTAATCAGGTACCAACTGGCAGAAGTTCCTATGCCTTCCACAAGTGGGCTCTCAAGTCACTGAGGCAGCCATACACTAACACAATGAATGATCAGAGAATACTTAAGCCAAAACAGTTCAGTGGCATATTTAGGAGCTTGGAGGTGGTGCATGTTCACCACCTCTACTCATATTTCATTGACGAGAGCTCAGTCAAATGGCAAAGTAGATGCAAGGGATGCTGAAAACTCAGTTGTTACCCAAGGCAAGCTTTCTTAGTGATGACTACTAGATTTGAATGAAAGACTAGATCTTGGTTAGGAGGCTAACCATCTGACAGAGGACCCCTACTCCTCATCTAGGTTCTCCTTTTCATCATCTTAACACAGTAGCTACAGCAATAATCACATAGAATAAGTACATCTACATAAACTGTATTTACAAGTTCTATCTATAGCAATTCAAACCTAAAGAATAAGACCAAAAATGTCAGATAGAAACTTTAGCTTCACAACTGATAGGGTTTTTGTTATTCATTTTTTATTTAAATTAGAAACAAGATTGTTTTACATGTCAATCCCAGTTCCCTGTCCCTCTCCTCCTCCCCTGCCCCCCACTTACACCATACCTATCTGTAGGGGAAGCTGTAGCCACGCCTTCTTAGGGGCTGGCTACAGGAGTACCTGAGGACTTGTGAGGGCGTGGTCAGAGTGAGTAGGGGGACTGTGTTTTTTGGTTTTGGTTTCTCTTTGTTTCTTGCTGTACAGACTACCACCGGCTGGCTGGTTCGCTCTGTAAGTAAGGCTTTTCCCTATTAAATACCCTTATATTTCTACCTGACTCCGTATTGATAATTTCATACTATATCTGGTGTCAGAAGTGGGATAATACCTATCCCATACCATTTCTGTTCCCCAGGGAGGGGTATGCCTTCCATGGAGGCCTTCAGAGTCTGCCATATCCTTTTCGATAGGGCCTAGGCCCACCCCTGTGTGTCTAGGCTGAGGGAGTATCCATCTATGTGGAACGGGCTCCCAAAGTCCATTCCTATGCTATGGGTAAGTACTGATCTACTACAAGATACCCCATAGATTTCCGAGGCCGCCTCACTGACACCCACATTCATAGTATCTGTATCAGTTCCATGCTGGTTTCATAGCTATTAGTCTGGGGACCAAGAGCTCCCCCTTGTTCAGGTCAGCTGTTTCTGTGGGTTTCACCAACCTGGTCTTGATCCCTTTGCTCATCACTCCTCCTTCTCTGCAACTGGATTCCAGTTCAGTGTTCAGCTGTAGGTATCTGCTTCTACTTCCATCAGCTGCTAGATGAAGGCTCTAAGGTGGCATATATGTTAGTCATCAATCTCATTATCAGGGGAGGACATTTAAGGTAGCCTGGATTGTTAGTTGGTGTCACCCTTGTAGATCTGTGGACATTTCCCTAATGCCTGATTTCTCTCTAAACCTATAATGGCTCCCTCATAGCCACTAATCCAGCCCTACAGAAAGTTCTGGAAGGAAAACTCCACCCTAAGGAAGTTCACTAAACCCTCAACTGATGGTTACAGTTTTACCTCTTCTGTCCATGAACCTGGGACCCTTTTAGCCATATGAACCATGCCACACTCAAGTTTGTCTAAAATCACTTCAAAACTGCTCCAGACCCCAAAGTTTTCTCTTCCATATGTCATCCTTTTCTGACCAGCTTAGAAGTCTTCCATATGGTTCTCTAGGTTCATCGCTGTATATCCATGATATGTTTCTGAAACTTTGCCAATATTTAGTCTGAAAACTAGGATGGAGCTCAGTGGACGAGCAATTGCTTAGCATGCACAAGATTCTTGATTCAATTCCTAGTAGTATGAAAAGATAGAAATGTTTAGCTGGGGCTATAGCCTAGCTATAGCTATAGCTAATGTAATGAAATGCTTGCTAGGAAGGTTGAGAATCCTGGCTTCAATTCCCAGTAAAACACTCTCTCTCTCTCTCTCTCTCCTCTCTATATATATATATATATATATATATATATATATATAGAGAGAGAGAGAGAGAGAGAGATGTGAGTGTGTTACAATGAAATTAATTTATTCTAAAACCACTCACAAAATAACTACTATGTATGTATATAAAACACCACAATGTAAAAATTGTATCTGAGTAACAAAATGTGTAATTTTAATTTTACCTTTTTTCTTACTTGAATTTTATAATACTCTACTTATACTTCACAAACAAATTTAAATGCAATTCTATTGGCCTACTTATGACTACAGAGTCCCAGAGTATTGTCTCTCTCTCCCTTCTCTTCCACCCAATTTCCAAATTCTCATTTGAGATTATCCCACATTTGCTCTGTGAAAGAGAAGAAAGCAGCTTCTATAATTCTGCACGCCGCATCTTTCCCTTTAATCTTGTAACACGCTTGCCTGGTAACTGGCTTTACTATAAAGGATGATTTTTATAGCTGAAATAGGATGGGGGCATTGAACAAGGCTTTGTCCTGTCTCATTATTATCACTAATAGGATTTTATCTATACATGAACAATCCAAGACCTCATTTTAAAACCAGCTTTAACCTTCTCTCTCCAATTTTCTCAAAACTGCTACAAAGAAGCAAGACTAAAAACTTTAGCTTTACTTTTGCCCGTCCCTTTAAGAGAAGGTGGCTATCTGAAATACCAACAATGAAGATAAAGGGACTTAAAAGGGGTGGTAAATATCCACAAATCAGACAATTGTCCTTTGAAAGAGAGTTTGAACTATATAACAGTTGACACCACTCACTCTCAGGACAACTATCTAATTATAATGCCGCTGAAAGCTGTTCCTTTCCATATCTTCCCAGACCTTACAAGCAGTAGGCAAAGGAGTCTCCAATTTTGAAATACATTGGTCTTAGTCATCTTCCCAAACCAGCAGAAACAGGCCTTTGTCACTCTTCCTCACTGAAGAGTTCCCATAGCTAACACAAGAGATACGCCATTCTGGTATCTCTGCAGGTGGCCTTGTTCTCACTTTGACCCCTCTGAACATCCAAATCTCTGGCAGAAGAGGCTGCCTTCCACTCTCTCACACCACAGAAACAAAAGAAAAGCTCTACTCCAATCAACCTTGACTTAGTTAGGGTTGCTATTGCTGTGATGAAACACCATAGTTCACAGCAGTGTGTAAAGGAAATGGTTTGTTGCATTCACAGTACCATGTAACAGTTCATCAGCAAAATCAGTGAGGGCAGAAACTCAAGCAGGGCAGGAACCTCGAAACAGAAGCTGATGCAGAGGCAATGGAGGGGTGCTGCCTAGTGGCTTGCTCCTCGTGGCTTCCTAAGCCTGCTTTCTTAGAGAACACAGGACCACCAACCTACAATGGAATGGGCCCTCTCCCATTGATCATTAATTTAAAAAATTCTCTACATGCTTGCTTACAGCTAGATCTTATGGAAGCATTTTCTCAATTGATGATTCTAGTTTGTGTCAAGTTGGCATAAAACTAGCCAGTACAACTGACCCCTTGTCAACTTGACACACAATCACATCACTTTTCAATTATAACTTTCCTTTCTCATTTATCCCCAAGATCACAATATAAAACAAATAACTTTAAAAGTCCTACAGTCCTTAAAAATTCAAACACATTAAAAGTCCCGGTTTCTTGAAAATATCCCATCTCTTTAAAAAATCAAAATATCTTATAAAATTTCAAATTCTCAACACCCGTAAAAATCAAAATTAAGTTATATACTTTCTTCAAGAGGGAAGAATCAGGGCACAGTTACAACCTGAACAAAGAAAAACCTAATTTCAACAATGTGAATAACTCATTGTCCAATTGTCTGTGATTCACTCATGATCTTCTGAGCTCCTTTAAGGGTCTTGGGTTAAATCTCCAACTCTTCCCTGTGCAGTACCTGTGCCTTGTCTTCTAGGGTCTGGCTGACTCCACTCCACAGCCGCTGCTGTTCTTGGTGGCCATCCTATGACACTGGCATCTCTACAACTTCTGAGGTTCCTTGCTGCAACTGGAATGCCCTTTTACCAATATCCCTCTTCTGGGCTCTCTTCAGGGATTCCAGCCTTGCCACACAGTGCCAAGTCTCAACCACTTTCCCTGACTGATTTACACCTTCAAAACCAGCACCACCTGGGTAACTCTTTTACTACCAGTTCAGCTATCAGTACAAGATACAACCTTCATGTCTGGGACACAGCTTCTATGTGCTGATCCACAGGATAAACTTTGTAGAAGATTTCACTTCAAAGATGTTAGTCTCTTCTTCTTCTTCTTCTTCTTCTTCTTCTTCTTCTTCTTCTTCTTCTTCTTCTTCTTCTTCTTCTTCTTCTTCTTCTTCTTCTTCTTCTTCTTCTTCTTCTTTTTCTTCTTCTTCTTCTTCTTCTTCTTTTCTTCTTCCTTTTCTTCTTCTTCCTTTTCTTCTTCCTTTTCTTCTTCTCCTCCTCTTGCTCCTCCTCTTCCTCCTCCTCCTACTTCAGTAAGATTTTTATTGACTATTTCACATCATGAAACCCAAGCAATACTCACTTCCCAGTCTTATCAGGTCCACCACACCCTTGTGACCTTCCCACACTAAAAAGCAGAAAAAATCCAATTTGTGTTGCCCATATACTCTCTGAAGCTCTTCTTAATCCCCACTAATTTCTCAACTCCAGCTGACCAGCATCAAGAATCCCAGCAAAGGAAAGGTTTCACTTTAGTAGTTCTGATGTCTTGTTAATGACAGCTGATTCTTTAGTCCCAGCTAATAAGAACTACAGAATACACACACACACACACACACACACACACACACACACACACACACACACACACACACAGTCTTTGCTTCCCCCTGAAACTTCACAGCCAGGCTTCCATTGTCTGCATTGCTCTCTGCCTTATGTACCAAGCTTTCCCCAGAACAGCTCCCTGAGCTCTCAACATTCAATGACTTATCTATTCCAAAGTTCCAAAGTCCTTCCACAATCATCTCAAAAAACAACTTGGTCAGTTCTGTCACAGTAATAGCTCACTATCCTGGTACCAACTTGTCTTAGTTAAGGTTACTATTTCTGTGATGAAACACCATGACTAAAGGAAACTTTGGAGAAAGGGGTTTATTTCACTCAGAGTTCCATGTGTCAGTTCATCATCAACAGTAGTGAGGGCAGGAACTCACACAGGACAGGAATCTGGAGACAGGAGCTCATGCAGAGACCATGGAGGGGTCCTGATTAGTAGCTTGCTCCTCTTGGCTTGCTCAGCCTGCTTTGTTGTAGAACCCAGGACCACCAGCCCAGAGACAGCACCACCCACAATGGCCTGGGTCACTAATTAAGGAAATGCCTTACAGCTGAATCTTATGGAGACACTTTCTGAACTGAGGTTCCCTCCTCTCTGATGACTCCAGCTTGTGTCAAGTTGACATAATTCTCCAGAGTTCTCCGATAGATAGATAGATAGATAGATAGATAGATAGATAGATAGATAGATAGATAGATAGATAAACTCCAGGGGTAGATCAGCCTTGGCTCTGGGCTGGAATCTGGTTTCTTCCTCAAGGAACCACTGTTTTCCTTAAAATGCATTGTATACATCACCCTCTTTCCTGTGTCTCTAGAAACTGTGTGTGTTCTCTCCTTCATTCTACACCCTAATGAACTCTTTCTTTATTTCTGATGTCTCTCACACAAGCTGCCTCCTGATTAGACACAGCGGTATACCCTTTGCTGTATTGTCACACATCTGATATAGGAATATTGTTTTGTTATAATACCACAGACTACATAACCACAACTGTTCTACTCTGTACTCATTCAATCAATTCTAATTTTTCCAGATCATTTAAATTCCTTCTATTGTCTTACTCTCACTGAACTGCAGTCACTCCATCTGTACCAGCATGGATTAGTGTCTGGGTATAAAAAGCCCTTTACTAATAAAATTTATTTATCTTCTCAGTTTTTACACCGTGGCTTGCTGTGAGGTACAGTGTTGACTGCTGTTTGAGTTCCTCCGCATAATTAAACATGTCAAGTCTAAAGTAATATGCAGAGAACATTTTCTAGACTGAACCAGATTTCCCACACTGACTCCAGTATATTCTTTCCTCAACAGTGAAACATCCCCACATGATTATGTAGGGAAAATGTATCTATATGCTTCTTTGTGAGCCATGGGAACATGTTTCTGTACACATGCACAGAAACACACACAGACACACTTGGAATGAGATAAATGAGGGAGGAAAGCTTAGAGCAGCCAATGGACTTGTTTGAACAAAGAAAGGAGATGCTGGCTCTGGTTAACTCAACAGGAAGCCTCAGGACTGGTCCTAGAATCACTTCCTGTCAGCTATACCCTGCACATCTCATCACCCAAGAAGAGTTACCTATCATTTGATGGCCGCTAGTTTAGAATAGTTATATATCTCATTTCCATTTAATTATAATCACATTGTGAAATAGAACCTGCATTTCTGTTCTAATGATTTAAAAACCTGTAGATGGTTAGATGTAAGTATGTTGGAATCAGGATAAAATGGTCTCTCTAAATCCAGACTCCATTCCCCATTAATCTGTCATCTGTTTTATAGACGTATGTTGCTTATGGGTATGTGTCTGTTTCCAACTGCTTCCACTGTTTTTATTTGTATTGTCATTTATTCAAGTTGCTAGTCCATTCTTTACCTGTCTTTACCTTTGTGTGACTAGGTTTCCTTGTTTCTGGGTTTCTGATTGAAGGCACCAGTTCATTCCACCATGCCATCCCTTTGCCACCTCAGCTCTGCTCTGACCTGGTCCTGAGCATAATTCTCTCACTGTGGTCTCAGGTTTTCTCGGGAATCTCCTTTCCCGGTTGGATATAGCTTTTGACCACCTTCTGGCCACCTCATCTTCCAGCTGGCCCTCTGGCTTTCCCTGATCCCAAAGTCCTGCATTGGCCCTTTAGACTCTATCAGTCCTGACAGCACTTCTGAAAATCGTCAGTCCTCCACCAAACTCTCCTCTGTTCTTCTTTCATTGTGCATGTATGTATGCATAGATATTCTTGTATGTGTATGAGCCAAAGGCAGAGGCTGATATTTTCCATCTTTCTTGACCATTTTTCAACTTACATTTTTGACATATTGTCTCTCACTGAATGTGGAGCATGCAAATTTGGCTAGACAATAAATATTAGTCATGATACTTAGAAAGACAGGACTAAGACCAAACTCATTTGTCTCATCAAAATGAACTGAATAGAATAGCATAAAATGTTCATCCTGTTCTAGTCAGTTTTTCATTATTGTGACAAAGTGACTGAGAAAATTCAACCTACAGGAGAAAAGACTTATTTGGCTAAGTTTTTGAAACTTTATTCTTGGTAACTTGGCTCCATTGTTTCTGAGTCATGGTAAGATAGAGGGGGATGTGGGTTGGCTCCATTGTTTCTGAGTCATGGTAAAGTAGTGGGGGATGTGTGTTGAAAAACAACTCCTCCCATTTCATATGTCAGGAGTTGGAAGTGGGATATAACCTACATCTTCCAAATAGGCCCAACGTCCTAAAATTACCATCATCTTCTGGGAAGGCCATCAGATTATGAATTCATCAGTGGGTTAATAGCAATGGTATCTGAGCCTTCACTACTCAGTTTGGTTAGAAGCTCACACCTTAACACAAACATTACTTCATTAGGGACCAAGGCTTCAACACATGAATCTTTATGTAGCATTTCTGATCTAAAATTTTAGCAATAGTGAATCCCAAAATGTTTTCTTTTGTAATTTTAATTAGAAAGAAAATTATTTTACATGTCAACACCCTACCTGTCCCATACCCTTTCTGCTACCCAGAGAGGGTGAGACCTTCCATAGGGGGTCTTCAAAGTCTATCTTATTCTTTGGGATAGGGCCTAGGCCAACCCCCTTGTGTCTAGGCTCAGGGAGTATCCCTCCATGTGGGATGGGCTCCCAAAGTCCATTCCTATGCTAGGGATAAGTACTGATCCACTACAAGAGGTCCCATAGATTTACAAGGTCTCCTCACTGACACCCACTTTCAGGGGTTCTGGATCAGTCCCATGCTGGTTTCCCAGCTATCAGTCTGGGGACCAAGAGCTCTCCCTTGTTCAGGTCAACTGTTTCTGTGGGTTTCACCAGCTTGATATGGACCCCTTTGCTCATCAGTCCTCCTCTGCAACTAGATTTCAGTTCAATTCAAGCTTTAGCTGTGGGTGTCTGCTTCTACTTCCACCAGCTGTTGGATGAAGGCTATACGATGTCATATGAATTAGTCATCAATCTCACTATCAGGAGAGGGCATTTAAGGTAGCCTTTCCTCAGTTGCTTAGATTGTTAGTTGGTGTCATCTCTGTAGCTCTCCGGACATTTCCCTAGTGCCTGATTTCTCTTTAAACCTGTAATGTCTCCCTCTATTATATTATCTCTTATCTTGCTCTCTTCTGTTCTTCCCCCAACTCAACCTCCCTGCCCCATCATGTCTTCCTTACCTCTCCTCTTCTCCCCTTCTCATTCTCCTAGTTCCCTCTCCCCTCCCTCCATGCTCCCAATTTGCTCAGGAGATCTTGTCCCTTTCCCCTTCTCCAGGGGACCATGTATGTCTCTCTTAGGGTCCTCCTTGTTTACTAGCTTCTCTGGCAGTGTGGATTGTAGGCTGGTAATCCTTTACTCTATGTCTAAAATCCACATATGAGTGAGTATATACCGTGTTTGTCTTTTTGTGACTGGGTTACCTCGCTCAGAATGGTTTCTTCTAGTTCCAACCATTTTTGCCTGCGAATTTCAAGATTCCATTGTATTTTTTCCCACTGAGTAGTACTCCATTGTGTAAATGTACCACCAAGATGTTTTTGATCCAGAGAAAGATCTCTAAGTTAGCCCAACATCAGAGATGAGGAAGCCAGCTTTACTAATGGGAAGAACTGTCAAATATTAACGTTAGAACCATGATCCCAGTCATTAGAAAAGAACTGCAATAATTCATCTTTTCCTCAGGAAAGGAAGGCTTACCACACAGCAGTGTTGTGCTTCCTTCTTGGTTTGGGATTTGTTGATGGGTCTAGAGGGGTTGGGTTTTGGTTGTTCTTGTTGGGTATTTTTGTTTGCGTTCTGTCTTTTTTTTCTACTTTTACTTTTCTGTTTATAAGTTCAATTGAACATACATAATAATTTTTCCATTGACTTCTGAATGTTAATCAGACTCCTAAGTCCTCTTCTTAAGTAGCTTGTCAGCACATATTTTGAAAGCATGTGGTCATATCATTAAAGAGTAGTTAATTGTGGCATATTTTTGCTTTCCAATTTTTATGTCCCAAAAATATCTCTCTCCTCTAGTCCAATGTATAAACTACGCTTTTCAAAATATTGTGAAATAATATTGATGTCAGTGAGCAATATGCCTTCCTGCTGACTTTAATAAAAATATTCTAATGGTTCTTAATTAAGAATGCACCATCTTGGGGTAAGTAGTATATATTTTATTACTGTAAAAGCTCTAAAAGTCTCATGCCTAATCTGAAATTTGTGAAGTATTAGGGTTATAATGTGATTTGGAGTGATTCATAGACAGAAATTCATGAATAAAAATAAACTGTGAGAAATCTGCTTGTTGAAATCAACCACAAGGAAAAACCTCAGCTGTACAAATTATATACAAAGACATCTAGGACTGGGAAAATGACAGCTCGTCACCCTAGGACCCAGAGTCAAAGGCAGAAACTACAGAAGCCACAAGAAAGATGACACAATTATTAAGAAATTCATTTAAGAAATTTAAAAAAACATTATTTAAAGAATAACCAAATATACACAATACACAAAACACACACACTTTTATTTAAAGTGTTCTTATGAAAACAAAAGTCAAAAAGAAGAAAATTAAAGTCTGAATAATACTATAGCTTTAACTAGTACAACTATGACAATCTTTTCTGTGTTTTTCCAGCTTAGTCTTTTGACGAAAAATAAATAGTGGGTCTCATTAAATTGCAGAGAATTTCATATCAGTGAGATAGTAGAGCACATTTATCATTCTTTAAAGTTATAGCCCATTTCATATCTGAGCAAAAGTGATACTTGAGCCAAAGTCAAGCACACTGTGACTTGGTCAATTAATTCAATAAATGAGCTGGGCTAATGTTTTTTAAGTAGTCATCAAAAGACATGCTAGAAACAGTTTTGCTGGAGAGACTTTCTTATGTTCATATGGAGAACAACCTTAAAGAAGATTTATATTTTGTTTTGTTTCAGTGTACACACATATTCTGGGCAAGCGCTCTACCACTAGGAAACCAGGTAGCCCCAAAGAGATCATTATTTTACACCAGAAACCAAAGCAGTTGTTCCACTGAGGATTCCTTGTTTTGTTTGTGTGGTGGTTTTTGGTTGTTTGTCAAGTTCTACACTGCTTCCCCAATCATATGACCATACTTAATTCTGCTTCATGCTCCTCTCTCCATGTACCCACATGATAGCTGGGCAGATGTGAGTATCTTATTCTGCTCTTCTCCTTAGTCATGTTTATCTTTGAGAAGTGGTTCATCATGATTAACAGAAGTAGTGATTTAGCATCTTTGAGAGGTGATTTATTATGGTGACTTAGGAAAGGTTTGTCTCAATATTTATCTGTACCATAGTTCTTCAAGCTATGGGCTGGCCACCAGGGCTAGCTTGAAGCCCAAATAAAGGCAGTTGCATGGTGTTTTAGCCAATTATTACCTCTGAGTAGACTTCTTTTTCTTTTGTATGCTCTGGGTTCCATTTAATTGATAACAGTTTGTACCTGCACAATGAAAACCCTTCCATTTAAAGATGAGTAAAAAAATAATTACTTAATCAAAACAGGCTGTGTGATGGTCTGTCACCCTTCACTTTGTGTCTATCATTCTTTTTTTTGTACCAGAATCTTCAAAGATTTTTTCTTCAATAAAAGCCTTTCTCTAGTTTCTCTGTCCCAATTCATTTTCAGAAAGCTTTCTATATTGGCAGCTTTCCTTTCATTATCTTTCAACTGAATACTTCCGTAAATTAGTTGGTACTTTTATATTAACAACCTGACAGCTCTTTCATTATGTAATACTTTGATGACAGGAATATAAATTTGATTAGATGCTAATGAACAAATCAGTGCCATTGGTGCATATCCAAATCTCCTTCTATACAGAAATATCATTCAAAGGTAGCCATGACATTGCGGATGTAACCGATTTGGGGAGGAACATTAAGCCATAGAGCCCAACAACTTTAGGACACTTGATAGGTATCTAGTATTTAATGAAAATATAGGACATTGTATATAATTTCTATTGTTATATGGCATTTTTACACTCATAATTCACTCTGCTTTTCATAAGTCTTGATAATGAAGTGCTCTTGTTACAATATATATGAACTAAGAACTTCAGGTTAACAGATTTTGAACAGCTGTTTTCCCTCATCATTTAGAAATAGCAGTGCAGGCATTTCCCAAAGTCTTATCAACTTAGATAGACAGTAACACCTGTTTCCAAGAAG
This sequence comes from Cricetulus griseus, assembly GCF_003668045.3. NCBI lineage: Eukaryota > Metazoa > Chordata > Mammalia > Rodentia > Cricetidae > Cricetulus > Cricetulus griseus. Next base: position 192,064,784 of record NW_023276806.1, read on the forward strand.
TAAATTCATTTTTAACTTTAATAACAATGTGATCCTACAATTGTGTCTATAGAAAGCAAAGGTCTGTCATTAATATATTTATATTCTTTCCTCTATACAGCCTTGTACATTGCTGGGTTTGCCTAGTTGAAATCAAATTGTACACACATAACATGATCCATTTGTTTCTCTTCAAATAGTGTGTGCACTTTGCAAGCATCATTTTTAAATGTCTTGGTGAGTATACATCCCAGTTCATTAAAACCATTAGCCTCTCATCAGGAGTGTGTGTGCGTGTGTGTGTGTGTGTGTGTGTGTGTGTGTGTGTGTGTGTGTGTGTGTGTGTGTGTGCTTTTATAGGATGATGTTGGCACATGAGGTGCTAGAGGATTTCACTTGCTTCCCTGGGTGAACTTCCATCTGTGGAACTTCCATTAGGTTCTTGAGTTACCTTGGAAAATTGCCTTCCAAGGAATTACATCATTTATGTCTCCACAACCATTATGTGAGAGAATACTCTTATGACAATTAACTTATTCACATTTTTCTAAACTTAGAAAGGTTATAGTTTTATTGATGTTATTTATCCTTTGGCAATTGCATATGCATCATCATTATATACATTCCTGTGTCCAGCTCTTATCACTCTCTCACTTCCACTAAATCCACTCGATCTTTCCCGTAAGTCCCCTCCCACTTTGCTGTCTGGCTGTCTGGCTGGCTGTGTGAGCTACTGAGTTTGCACCATCACAGCTGGAGGGCTATTTGCTGGAGCATGAGCAGCTAGCCACTAGCTACAACACTGAAGGAAGTGACTCCCTCTCTCCCAAGTAACCATTAGGTGCCAATGTCCCCGCTGGGAGGAGTGAGCCTCTCATCTCTCTCTCTCTCTCCCTCTCTCTCTCTCTGTCTCTCTCTCTCTCTCTCTCTCTCTCTCTCTCTGTCTCTCTGTCTCTCTCTCTCTGTGATGGAAAGATGATGAGCCTGGCCTCATGCAAATTTTATAAAGCTAACCACATTGCATCACCACACCACTGTGATTGATAAAGGCCAACTGCCCTGTCATGTCCAGGAGACAATATTTAAATTGAACTGTTATTTCTTTGTAGGACATTTTCTATATTTTTAGCTATTTAGCCCCCTTGAAATTCCACTTTTATACATTATTTGTAGGCTATTAATTTGTGAATTTATTGTGTGTTAATCTAACCATGTTATTTCTACTGTGTGTCTTATGTCAAATATTAAATATTTCAATCCTCTATCTAAATATGTATTGCCAATAATTTCTGAATATCAGGCTGCTTTAAAAATGGTCTTTTAATTCAGACCAACATATTTTTGAAACACTCAGTTATATGAACTACCATCATTGTCCATGTAATTTCTTTTTATTGTCTTCAAAAGTAGAAGGCATCTGAAAGAGGTGTATTTTACTAGTCCTCTGTAATTTTTTAAAAGCTGTCATTCAAATCATTGTTTTCAGAATTCCACTGAAAATATCCTAATGCGTCATGTATGTAAAAACTTCTGATTATCCCATTAATAATTGATATTGACTTTCAAACAGTCCCAGTGTGGTTTCTGAGTCACCTCTCTTTAATTTGTGGTATGTCCTTAATCATATGACAATCCTTTTTATTAAAGAGCTTGTGTTCTATTTATTTAGACATTTTTAGTTTAAACATACTTTACAGCTTATTTTATTATAATCTTATAAATGAGTTAATACTTCAGAAAATTATTCCCAGAATAATACTTTTATTTTCAAATGTTCTTAAACTTTTAGGGATTGTCTATTCAAAAATAGTATTGGAATTTCTAAAAGATATGTAATTTGAGGATAATATGTTTTCTTTGTGGGGGTTCTTTATGTGTTTTCATTGATTTTTATGGGATTTTTTTAAAAGGGACATAGCCAGTATACACTTTTCTTTAATACAGAAAGAAAACATAAATATTTGTAAAGTCAGAACAAAATAAAATGTCTACATGAAAAGAGTCTGAAAGCTAGGTCTAACAGATGTCCTAAGACAATGAATGTGTCATACTTGAGAATCTGTTACTCTCAAACAGCACGGCTATCTAATACACTACACTGAAGCAGCCAATATGAACACAAACTGCTGGCTTATGTTTTCCAAGGGTGAGTCCATGAGCATAATGATGGGAGGAAAGCAGCAGGCAGTCAGGCTTGGCACTGGAGCAGCTGCAGCTGAGAGCTTCTAATCTTATCTGAAAGAAGGAGGCAGAAAAGAACCACCTGGGGATGGCATGGGCCTTTGAACCCTCAAAGCCCACCCCCAGTGACACACCTCCTCCATCAAGACCACACCTCCAAATCCTTCTCAGACATTTCCACCAACTGTGGAGGGACCAAGTACTCAAACATAGGAGCCATTAGGGGTCATTCCCATTCAAACTGATGTGCAATTACTCAAGATTTTTATTTATTTTGAACCAGGACAGTTTGTTTTTTCATACAAGTTATAAATGTCTTGATAATTGTTTGTGCACTCTTGGCTCAATTTGAATGAGATATATCTACCTCTACTGTGTTTTCTGACATGCTGCTATTGGAATACTAAATTTTAGTCATTTTTAATATGAGTTCTTGCCATTCTTCTCCCTGTATTGTCTGCCATTTGAAGGACACTTTCAGTGGGCATCCTCTAGTTTTTCCATATAAACTTTTGCATCACTTGACAATAACAAACTTGCCTGTTATATTGCAATGTTTTTGTTTCTCATTTTAATATTTCTTTTGAACTTTGGAAACACTGGTGCTACTGAACATCCTTGCTTTGTCCCAGTACTTAATGAGAAGTCAAGTGTTTGAGTAATTTATATTTTTAAGAGAAAGTGCTGCTGCCCTGCTCAGGGACATCTGAGGCCAGGGGACTGCTCATGGGATCCGATTTCTGTGGGATTCAACACACCCAGAGACTGCTAAGGCCCCGTTACCAGTCTTGCATCCATCCACAAGAAGAGGACAGACATCAGAGTATTGGATCTGTTTGCATCTACCAGAAGGGAACCTTGGTCCCGTACCCACCAGGAGACAGAGAGACTCCTGCTATACCCGCTGGAAGAAAGAATGGGAAAAAGACAATATAAAAGCACATTCAACAACAGAAAAACAAATATGACACCACCAGAAACTAGGAACCATACACCAGCAAGACCTGAACATCACAATGCAGATGAAGCAGAGGAGAATGACCTTAAAAACATCTTCATGAAAATTATAGAGGGCCCCAAAGAGGATATGAAAAAATCCCTTAAAGAAATAGAAGAAAAAACAAATGAAAAACTATAAGATATCCACAAATCTTTCAAGGAAACAGTTCAAGACCTAAAAACTGAAATAGAGACAATAAAGAAAGCACAATCTGAGGGAATGCTGGAAATATAAAAGCTGGGTAACTGACCAGGAATTACAGATGCAAACATAACCAACAGAATAAAAGAGATGGAAAAGAGAATCTCAGGAGGTGAAGATACACTACAGGAAATAGACTCATCAACCAAAGAAAACCTTAAGTCCAACAAATCTTAACACAAAATATCCAGGAAATATGGGATACCATGAAAAGACCAAACCTAAGAATAATAGGTATAGAAAAAGGTGAAGAAATCCAACTCAAAGGCGCAGAAAACATTTTCAACAAAATCATAGAAGAAAACGTTCCCAACCTAAAGAAAGACATGGCAATGAAAATACAAGAAGCCTACAGAACACCAAATAGACTGGACCAAAAAAAAATGTCTCCTAACCACATAATAGTCAAAACTCTAAACATACAGGATAAAGAGAAAATATTAAGAGCAGCAAAGGAAAAAGTCAAGTAAAATATAAAGGCAAACCTGTAAGAATTACACCTGACTTTTCCATGGAAACTCTGAAAGCCAGAAGGTCCTGGATAGATATTCTACCTAAACTAAGAGACCATGGGTACCAGGCCAGACTACTATACCAAGAAAAGCTTTCAATCAATATAGATGGAGAAAACAAGATATTCCATGACAAAACCAGATTCAAACAATACATATCCACCAATACAACCCTACAGAAAGTTCTAGAAGGAAAACTGCATCCCAAGGAAGTTAACTACAACCAGAAAAATATAGGCAATAGATAATCCCACTTTACCAACAGCCAAAAGAAAAAAAGGGGTAAAAACCCAGACATAATTTCACCACCACCACCAAATCAAAAATAAAAAAGAATGAACAATCAATATTCATAATATCCATCAACATTAATGGTCTTAACTTGCCTTTAAAAAGACACAGATTAGCAGAATGGATAAGAAGACAGAATCCTTCCTTCTGCTGCATACAAAAAACACACCTCAACTTCAAAGACAGATGGTACCTAAGAATTAAGGGCTGGGAAATTTTTTTCCAATCAAATGGACCCAAGAAACAAGCAGGGGGTAGCAATCCTAAAGTCCAACAAATTGGACTTTAAACTAAAATCAATCAAAAGAGATGAAGGAGGTCACTTCCTATTCATCACATGAGAAATCCATTAGGATGAAGTATCAATTCTGAACATTTATGCCCCAAATACAAAGGAATCCACATTTGTAAAAGAAATATTACTAAAACTCAAATCACACATAAAGCCACACACACTTATAGTGGGAGACTTCAACACCCTACTCTCACCACTAGACAGGAACACCAGAGAGAAACTTAATAAAGAAACAAAGGAACTAATAGAAGTTTTGTTCCAATTGGGTTTAACAGACATCTATAGAACATTCCGTCCAAATACAAAAGAATATACCTTCTTCTCAGCGCTACATGGAATCTTCTCTAAAATCAACCACATAATTGGCAACATAGCATTCCTTAACAGGTAAAAAAAAAAAAAAAAAGTTAAAATAACCCCCTGTATCTTATCAGACCACCATGCTTTAAAGTTAGAATTCAGCAATAACACAAATTGCAGAAAACCTACAAACTCATGGAAATTAAATAAGGCCCAATTGCACAATTCCTGAGTCAAGGAAGAAATAAAAAAGAAATTAAAGATTTCCTAGAATTCAATGAGAATGTGGTCACAACATACTCAAACTTACGGGACACTTTGAAAGCAGTGCTAAGAGGAAAGTTCATAGCGCTAAATTCCCACAGAAGAGACAGGACAATGGTCACACTAGAGAAATAATGGCACAACTGAAAGCTCTAGAACACAAAGAAGCCAATACACCCCAGAGTAGATGCCAGGAAAAAAATCAAATTGAGGGCTGAAATCAATAAAGTGGAAACTAGGAGACCAATACAAAGAATCAATATAAGGAAGAGTTGGTTCTTCAAGAAAATCAACAAGATAGACAAACCTTTATCCAAACTTACCAATCAGCAGAGAGTGAACATGCAAATTAATAAAATCAGGAATGAAAAGGGGGACATAACAACAGACACTGAGGAAATCCAGAGAATCACCAGGTCATATTTTGAAAATCGGCATTCCTCAAATTTGAAAATCTAAAGGAAATGGACAGTTTTCTGGATAGATTTCACTTATAAAAATTAAATCAAGAAGATAAGCAACATAAATAGACCTATAACCCCTAATGAAATAGAAGCAGTCATCAAAAGTCTCCCAACCAAAAAAAAGCCCAGGGCCAGATGGCTTCACTGCAGAATTCTACCAGAAATTCAAGGAACAGCTAATACCAATTCTCCTCAAAGTATTCCACACAATAGAAGCAGAAGGTCATTGCCAAATTCTTTTTACGAGGCTCAATAACCTTGGCACCCAAGCCACACAAAGACACAAGTAGGAAAGAGAACTACAGACCAATACCCTCATGAATACTGATTCAAAAATACTCAATAAAATACTGGCAAATCAAATCTAAGAACACATCAGAGAAATCATCCAACATGATAATGTAGGCTTCATCCCAGTGATGTAAGGTTGGTTCAACATATGAAAATCCATCAGTGTAATCTACCATATAAACAGACTGAGAAAAAAATCACATGATCATCTCACTAGATGCCGAAAAAGCCTTTGACAAAATCCAACACCCCTTCATGATAAAGGCCTTGTAGAAATCAGGGATAACAGGAACATAGCTTAACATAATAAAAGCAATATACAGCAAGCCCACAGCCAACATCAAATTGAATGGGGAGAAACTCAATGCAATTCCTCTAAAATCAGGGACAAGAAAAGGTTGTGCACTCTCTCCATACCTCTTCAATATTGTCCTTGAAGTTCTAGCTAGAGCAATAAGACAACAAAAGGAGATCAAGGGGATACAAATCGGAAAGGAAGAAGTCAAACTCTCACTATTTGCAGATGATATGATAGTCTACATAAGTGACCCGAAAAACTTTACCATGGAACTCCTACAACTGATAAACACCTTCAGCAAAGAGGCAAGATACAAGATTAACTCAAAAAAAATCAATAGCCCTACTATATGCAGACAATAAATGTGCTGAGAAAGAAACCCGAGAAACATCACCGTTTACAATTGTCACAAACAACATAAAATACCTTGGGATAGCATTAACCAAACAAGTGAAAGACCTGTATAACAAGAACTTTGAGTCTTTAAAGAAAGAAATTAAATAAGATACCAGAAAAATGGAAGGATCTCCCATGTTCTTGGATAGGTAGGATCAACATAGTAAAAATGGCAATCTTGCCAAAAGCAATCTACAGATTCAATGTAATCCCCATCAAAATCCCAACACAATTCTTCACAGACCTTGAAAGAAAAATTTTCAACTTTATATGGAAAAACAAAAGACCCAGCATATCGAAAACAACCCTGTACAATAAAGGAACTTCTGGAGGCATGACCATCCATGACTTCAAGCTTTATTACAGAGCTATAGTCCTGAAAACAGCTTGATATTAGCAGAAAAATAGATAGCTAGACCAATGGAATTGAGTTGAAAACCCTGATATTAACCCACACACCTATGAACACCTGATTTTTGACTAAAAAGCTAAATTTATACAATGGAATAAAGAAAGCATCTTCAACAAATGGTGCTGGCATAACTGGATGTTGGCATGTAGAAGACTGCAGATAGATCCATATCTATCGCCATGCACAAAACTTAAGTCCAAATGGATCAAAGACCTCAATATAAATCCAGCCACAATGAACCTATCAGAAGACAAAGTGGGAAATACCCTTGAGTTAATTGGTACAGGAAACTGCTTCCTGAGCACAACACCAGTAGCACAGACATTGAGATCAACAATTGATAAATGAGACCTCCTGAAACTGATAAGCTTTGGTAAGGCAAAGGACACAGTCAGCAAGACAAAATGGAAGTCCACAGACTGGGAAAAGATATTCACCAACCCCACAACTGACAGAGAGTTGATCTCCAAAATATACAAAGAACTCAAGAAGCTAGTCTCCAAAACACCAAATAATGCAATTAAAAAGTGGAGTGCAGAACTAAATAGACAATTCTCAATAGAGGAATCTAAAATGGCTGAAAGACACATAAGAAAGTTTTCCACATCTTTAGCCATCAGGGAAATGCCAATCAAAACAACTCTGAGATACCATCTTAAACCTGTCAGAATGGCTAAAATCAAAAATATCAGTGATAGTTTATGCTGGAGAGTATGTAGAGAAAGGAAAACACTCCTCCATTGCTGGTGGGAGTGCCAACTTGTACAGCCATTTTGGAAATCAGTATGGTGACTCCTCAGGAAAATGGGAATCAGTCTACCACAAGATCCAGCAATTTTACTTTTTGGCATATACTCAAAAGAAGCACATTATACAACACGGACATCTCTTCTACAATGTTCATAGCAGCATTATTTGTAATAGCCAGAATCTGGAAGCATCTTAGATGCCACTCAACTGAAGAATGGATAGAGAAAATGTGGTACATTTACACAATGGAGTACTAGCCAAGAGAAAACACAATGGATTCTTGAAATTTGCAGGAAAATGGATGGAACTAGAAGAAACCATTCTGATGGAGGTAACCCAATCACAAAAAGACAAACAGGGTATGTACTCACTCATATATGGTTTTTAGACATAGAGCAAAAGATTACCAGCCCACAATACATACTGCCAGAGAAACTAGTAAACAAGGAGTCCTCTAAGAGAGACATACATGGTCCCCTGGAGAAGGGGAAAGGGACAAGATCTCCTGAGCAAATTGGGAGCATGGGGTGAGGGGAGAGGGAGGTAGGAGAATGAGAAGGGGAGGTGTGAGGAGGACATGAGGGAGGAGGAAGGTTGAGTCAGGGGAAGAATAGAAGAAAACAAGACAAGAGATACCATAATAGAGGGAGACATTTTAGGTTTAAAGAGAAATCAAGCGCTAGGGAAATGTCTGGAGATCTACAAAGATGACACCAACTAACAATCTAAGTAACAGAGGAGAGGCTACCTTAAATGCCCTCCTTGATAAATAGATTGATGACTGACTTATATGCCTTCCTAGAGCCTTCATCCAGCAGCTGGTGGAAGTAGCAGACACCCACAGCTAATCACTGAACTGAGCTGGAATCCAGCTGCAGAGAAGCAGGAGTGATAAGCAAAGGGGTCCAGACCAGACTGGTGAAACCAACAGAAACAGCTGTTCTGAACAATGGAATGCTCTTGGTCCCCAGACTGACAGCTATGAAACCAGCATGGGACTGATCCAGACCCCAGGAACATGGGTTTCAGTGAGGAGACCTGGAAAATCCATGGGACCACCTGTAGCAGTTTAGTACTTATCCCTAGCATAGGTGTAGACTTTGAGAGTCCATTCCATATAGAGGGACACTCCCTGAGCCAAGATACACAGGGGTTGGCTTAGGCCCTATCCCAAAGGATATGACACATTCTGAAGACCTCCCTATGGAAGGCCTCACCCTCCCTGGGAAGCAGAAAGGGTATGTGATATGTAGGGTTTTAATTGGGGGGGGGGAGGAGGGGAGGGAGAGGGAACTGGAATTGACATGTAAAACAATCTTGTTTCTAATTCAAATTTTAAAAAATGGAAAAACAAAAGAGAAATTTCTCCCTGTAGTCCTGAAAAATTAAGTTTTATTTTTATACTGATATAAACAGACAAAACACCCAGGAAAATGTCTGTGCCCCCAAAAGGAGACAAAGTTACCTTTAAATGTGCACATTCAAAGCACAATAGTCAAGCACAGCACAGCAGTTTGAGAGAACGATTCTCTTATTTTAATCCAAATTTACTCAAAATTATGACTTCAGATATCTTTTCTAAGCTATTTACCACCTTAACATTTTGTGAACCTCTATGTGAAAACTTAATAAAAGGTCCTTTTGAATAATTGTATTTTGACTCATACCATTTTTCCATCTTATTGGTTTGAAAATTATGCTCAAATGAAATATTTTTATTAATCATTAAGGTCACATATCATGAACATGAGTTCTCTATCTTACACACACACACACACACACACACACACAAAGTAGATGACAAGAAGCTATTCTCTTTGAAGTACATAAAAATCTGGTGAGATTCTCTTTCCTTTATGCTAAAAGCTGTAGCTTTTCCTTTCAGTTGGTTGGGAAGCAATTGCACAAATGAATAAATAGTTCCCTGCTGGAGGCCTCAGCACACTGAGGAGAAAAGGCAGCAATGTCCAGTGGGCAAGAGAGGGGCAGAGGGATTGCCTTCAGCAAACATAGCTCAGGAACTTGTACTGCAATGCGGTATTTTTAGTCTATTTTCCAGTGGAAGGAAGAACAGGGCTGATTTGAGCTTGACTGGATGTGCTCAAATGGGTACATTAGACAAACTCGGAATTATGAAATAGTATGTACTTTTCTTCTTGATACACAAATTTCTTTTGACCACATAGGAGTAATGAAAGCAAATATTTCTACTATTGTATTTATTTGATGAAATTTGTATTCAAGGTGTGTGGCTGTGTTTCCTGCCTTCTGTCTTCATGAACAACATGGTCTGCCTAAGACTTTCATTATAAGGAGGAACCTCTAGCTGGAAGGCAGAATGTTTGAATCTGAAGTCAGGAAGAAATTACCATAGTATCTTAGTTTGGCAGGGTCATAAAAATTCACATAGGTTAATATTCCAGGTGACTGGATTAATTTTTCTCATTCATTCCTATCACTTTCTTTCTGCAAAAGCATTATTGAAATCAAAGTTCATGTGTTTCACAGGAATGAAAAATTGCATTTACAAGTAAATGTTACATAGACAATGGCTATTAAATCATAATGTGTCTGCATGGTAGCTGTTATTTTATAAACAAAAACAATAGCTATTTTGTTGTGGGAAGAGGTCAGTCCTAAAGGATAGAGATTTTGAGTTCAAATTTTACCTTTGCAGAAATTCCTAACTTTATCCAATTCTACCTTCCTTGTCTCTGACATGGACACAGGGCTGTCTTGAAAATTGGATGAGAAAACATATAGGAGAATTTTCTGAACAATTTGTTTTTTAATGTGTTAATATATAGTTTTAAGGATCATGATTTATTTTCAAGAAGTTTGAAATTGTCTGAAGAAGTGATTACTTGGGTTACCATACCCATATTGGCTACGTGTCCTTCTTTATACAGATTAGCTTCATAGTAGGATTACAAGAATCTGTAAAGGGTTCTCATCTATATATTGCTGTAATTAATTCCTTAAATGTGTATATAAATGAATAATAACAAGCATGAATATGAACATTCCTTCACATAGAGGGAAAGAAAGAATGCATCATATAAATTATGAACAAACCCAGGTCTGATCCTTGACCTGTGACATTTCCAAATATAGAGATAAAGAAAGATACTAAACAATCAGTCAAATCACCAGACACAGAAAGTTCAGTGACATGACATGAGGATTTCCAGCCAGAGAAGGCTAGAAGGGTTTGTTGAGCCCTTTGAAACTCCATTCATTATTTATTGAAGTGCTGGTTCGGGATCTAACCAAACTTTACATACAGAATGAACAGGACCTAGAGAAAGAAAGACTTGAAGCCTTGTTTTGTTGTGTTTTTCATGCAAAGCCCTGGTCAGAATGAACCATAAAAGGTCAAGAGAGCCTGATAGTTTGAGACAAAGAAAGTGGGGACAAGAATGAGACATCCTCAGTGATTATTCTAAAATATCTCTCTGGAAATGATGGGGGAGAGAGGGAAGAGCTCAGGAAACAAATTCAGTTATTGTGGGAGATTTAAAGGCATGCAGGTTAGAGGGAACTGTGTGTTCACCTTTGAAGAGAAATGACCAGGTGAAGATAAACACTGTCCCCACATAGAGGAAGAGTAGACTGGGGTCAGGAGTCCTCAGAAACACTGCTCTAGAGGGTTATCCTGGTTGTGCCTGTTTTCTGTCATAGTCTGTATTCTCAACCAACTACATGGTTCCCACAGCCCAGAAAAAGGTATTAGTCCAAGAGACATGAGAAAAGAGAGGGGGGTAAAAGTCTACTGTAGCTACAAATGCCGTCCACAGACTCTCAGTTCACATGCTGTGTCCATGAGGGAGTCAGAGACACCCCTCACTCCCACTCCACAAATCTAAAAAGTGCCCTGTTGGATTACTGGATTTCTGACGCCTTCCCAAAGTAAGTTTCCTTCAAGAATTGCAGTGATCTCTCTTACATGCAAGACTACAGGGATTTCTTTTTGGACATTTACTAGAATATTGTCTCTGTGAGTGCCCATTTAACAAAAAAAAAAGAAAGAAGCCAATATTATATAACTCCTAAAAATAACTGCCTGAGTAACAACAATATTCCTGAGAGGCAGCTGTGGAGGGCTCTCACAGTGCCCTCGGTGGCCGGGTGACAGGAGATCTGAAGCACTGTCATGGTTCAGCCAAGTGACTGCTTGCTCTGTCTCCTGGTTCTTTGACCAGGCACGCCCCATGACCCTTTACAAAAATGAGATTAGGCTGAATGGCCCTGGAAGCGCCTCTGCTGATTCCAAAACCAGAGTCTCAGGCAATCTGGCCACATAAAAATTGCCAGGCTTACCTGTGGGAGAGCTGTCTTTATGTTAGGCAATTACTGGCTAGTGCTAATTGGCCTCAATCTCTAACCTAGAGAAAATGAAGGAAAGAATCAAGAAAAAGAATGCAAAGTAAATAGCCTAGGGGGGAAGAAACCCAAAGAAATGCACTTTAAAAAATCAGAGACAAGGCTCAGAGAATAAAATTCATTTAGGGCACAATATGGTTAGCCAGAAGAAAGGGACTATTTTAAATGAACAAATTAAATCATGCAAGTAGAGTCTCGAGTCCTAATTAATGCTTAAGTTTAAATTATACGTATCATCCACGCACTGACTGTGACTAGTCTACTCCTTTAAACCAGGTAGACTCTGTGTGGTCTTACCCTTGCAGTGGAAAGACAGCAGAAGCTAACAGAAAGCCCATCAGAAAGTGTAACACGGTAATTACACCGTAACACACGCTCATTTGAAATAAGATATCGATCACCAGATGAAGCACATTCTTTATGCACTAACGCATTTCAATGTACTAGGGTGCTGTGATAGATGTGGGGTAATTACATAAAAATTGACAGCACATTCATCACTGTTTGTGATTATTTCAAAGCATTGGCATTTCCGTGAATTATGGCGTGTTGTCTTCTGTGTACACAAATGTTAAATCATCTGTGGCAACAATTGATCGTTAGCAAGCATATGCTGAAGGGAGATGGGCACCTTGAAGACTTTCAATTAAAGGGAATGAATTTGCCGATGGGCTGTGCGATGAGTTTGACGGACGTGCTGAAGTTTTCAAGGTGACTCGTGTTCATCTTGTCTATAAAATGCTATTGAAATGAACTACCTAAGCAGGCAAAGATTATGAAGTAGTTTTCAGTACAGGAATAATCTAGGTGTGGGGAGAATGTCAAATGCCTGCTGTTTGGAAGAGACTCAGTTACGGAGAGTTTTGTAATCCAAACTTCTGGGCTACTTATAAACTACCCTGACTGAAGAAGGGAAAGAATGATGGAATAAAGGGTTTTATGCTAAGAGTCTTAGCTGGTGTCATCCTTGTGGATTCTTGGGAGTTTCCCTGGCACCAGGTTTCTCTCTAACCCCATAATGGCCTCCTATGATGAACTCTAAACTGACAGCTAGGGAGCCTGCATGGGACCAACTCATGCCATCCACATGTGTGTGACAGTTGTGTAGTTTGGTCTGTTTGTGGGGCTCCTAGCAGTGGGACCAGGATCTGTCTCTGATGCATGAGCTGACTTTTTGGAACCCATTTCCTAACCTTGCTCAGCTTTGATGCAGAGTGGATGAGCTTGGTCTTACCTCAACTTGATATGCCAGGCTTTGTTGACTCCCCATGGGAGGCCTTACCCTTTCTAAGGAGTGGATGGTGGTGGGGTGGGGTGGGGGCAGAAAGGATGTGGGGGAGGGAACAGGAAAGAGAGGAGGGAGAGGAAACTTCAGTTGGTATGCAAAAGAAATTAAATTTTTAAAATAAAAAGGGAATTACGCTTTTGAATATGGCTTATCACCCTCAGCTTCAGATGTGGATAGTTCCCATTTGGAGTTACCCATGGGGTGGAAACTTGATCTCACTATATTGTTCAGAGCATGGCTCTTGGGAAGTGCTTTAAGACTAGATAAGGCCATTAAGGTAGAACTTCCATGGTAGAATCTTAGTAATAATTATAAGAAGAAACCAGAAGGGAAACACACACACACACTCGTACACACTTGTACACACACATATACACATTCACAAACACACACACTCGTACACACTTGTACACACACACACACACACACACACACACACACACACACACACTCACACATACTCACTTCTTGCCATGCCTTGACACACCTGTCATATGGTGCCCTGTGCCTGCTCAGTCAGAAAGTGCCCCTAAGGAGCCCAGAACAAGCACCTCCAGAACTGGGAGGGAAAATAAAGGCTGCTATTATAACTTCCCTAGTCTGTAATGTGTTGTTCCTAACAACATTAAAAGGGCCAATATAAAAACAACATTAAAAAAAAAAAAAACACATGTAGACATCAGCAAAGAAAGGTCAACAACAATGAAGAAAGCTCTTGAATAGAGCAGGAAAAAAGAAAGAGAATCAAATTCAGGAACAAATTTTCTATTTGAAACTAGTTTTACTTAACAAATATTTAAAGAGTCTCCACTAAAGGCCAGGCACCTTGACCTTGCTCAAAAAAATCACAGTATTCTCTAAAATGGGCTGTGATTCCACTTACTTTTCTGTCTGTATCTCCACCACCACTCAGTTGAGACCCTCAACTCCTTCTGTGTTTATTTTTGAAAGGCTTCTATTTTCTCACTATAATCTTTCAGCTCTTATGTTTCCTATGTACCAGTGCCAGTTTCCAATGCCTTTGAAAACTTTTGCCCCTCATTTCAAAATTGCTTTATGATCCACAGGAAAAATCAGACCAATTTGTACACCCTATATCATCTGAAGACAGTCATACATAAGTATATGCCCCCCCATCCCAGTGAAATTCTTCCAACATGGCTAATTCCAGACTTGCATCTGATGTCACTAAACCTGGGATAAAGAGCAAAGAAGCCCAAGTGATTCTCAGGTGGGTACTGAACCAGCTCCAACACACCAAACAGGAACGCATATTATAATAGAATGTAGCCTCTATCTTAGTATGAGTACAATTCCAACATTTACAGAGTGGCTTAATCAAAAATCAAATTTCCTTCCTAAATGTATTATGGTGCATATCATAGCTAGAGCTTACTTTCACACTAGTAGTATTATCACAAATATACAAACTACACCCTAAAATTTTAGAAGTCACAGACCATTCTATACCTCCTTATGCAGTCAGAACCTCCCAAGGAATAAGGCACCTTGAATAGAATAAGCAAGCAACAAATTAATGTTAGATGAGAAGATGAATGTAATATATTAACACTCTTCTAGTCATTAAAACTTGACAACACCAGCATTATGGTCTACCTTCCTGCCTCTATGTAAAAATAAAATGACAAGCACACCTGTATGAATACCACCAGGAATTCTCATGGATACAATGACTGAATGGATCTCTTTTGCAGCTCAGGCTCCATTCCACTCCAACAGTGTGCTAGTCTTCTTGGCCAGTATTGGTCTTAAGGTACCTAACAGTGGCCCTCAAAAATTTCAGTAACTACCAAACAAAATTTCCTGTCTTGGTCATGGACTTTTCCTATGGACTGAATGTCTGTTGTGGCTTTTCAGCACTGGGGTTTAGCAGCCAAGTTCTCTGTTCCCTGTGATATCATCCAAGGACACAGCATCTCTCTAGAAGAGAGGTTTTTTGTTTGTTTGTTTTTTGGGGTTTTGTTTTTTTTTTGGCAAAGAAGTAGAAAAGTGATTATACCCTGCACAAAGATGCTTAAGGCTATTTTCTAGAAACAGTCAATATCATATCTGCTCATTTGTTGTCTGTCAAACTAAGTGACACAGGCCGAGCTTGACTCCTCCATAAAAGAAGGCATCAGATTCCCAAACAATGGTTTAGACATACAATATTCTCATGAGACAGAAGTGCAGAGGTGCAGACATCTGGAAGAAAGATGCGTTCTACAACACTGGCCAACCTGATTGATTTTCCCCAATATGCATTGAGGACCTCATCCATATTTATCTAACACAGGAGGCTCTGGAAGCATGGTAAATGCTCGGCAAAGAGATATCTTGTGTTTCCTCTAGCAATGAAGTTTCAGACAAATTCTGAGTAAGACTTGCTATTATTTCTTAAATGCATCTCTTTGCTTTTTCCTTGGAACATTAGACTATCAATCTATAGATTCACTGTAATGGGGGGGTTGCACTCCAAATTTCACAAGACAACTGTAAATGAGAGACTAAAAGAGTGTTCTTCTGCATACAAGAATATGTGTCTGTTCGTGAGCATTTACAAGTCTTCCCAGCTACCCAATCAGAAGTTGGTGGCAAAGATGCAGTAATGTTGTCACTGGAGGGGTCTGACAATAAAACTAGTCAAGAGGAGCTACAGTAGGAGCCAGAAAGAGCAGGGACTGACAAGAATCTCCCCACGGGACTTGATCCAGTCGTGTTGGTTCAATGGCATTACATTTGCATATATGCCATTTTTTTCCAATCCACAGGCGGCTGGACTCACATCAGTTCCAATTAGGAGGTGAGCCAACTAGATCCTGGAGCCACTGACTCACCAGAAGAGCCAACACACCACTGAACCACATGTGAAATGTGATGCCAACCCTCCAGAACTCTGCTTCCTATGTAACTTTTAATAACTGGCAAATGCCAAGTGCCCGTGTTCCTTTCAAAGTCAAGAGCCGCAATTAAATGTAAAAAGAGAACACCACTCATATATGTCACTGAGGCTGCCTTTCTGTTGTGTATTTGAGCCTTGAGCCAAGTCTTTTTCCACACAGCACCTATCTCAGAGCCAGCTGGGGTTCTCCAACCAGGTAGATCACAGTGCAGGATTGCTACAGAAATAAACTATTCCTTTCATTCTACAAATGTATATTGTGCCAAAAGCTGTTAGGATCAAAACTATTACACATAATAAATGCCCATGTTAAATGAAATGATAGTTAAATCACATTAAAATCCTTTGCTTTGAAATAAAGAGGTTATAAATTCTCCTACTGAATGGTTAGCTTCAAGTTGAACAGATATTGAAGGAATTAAATCTGAAGCACTACCTGGATGATTGTATGTCTTAGTAAACCCTATGTCACATGCTGGAGTATTTTTGAACACTCAGTCTCTCTACAGAAAGTTCCATACTGCTCAGATTTATGTAAGATTATTCTGAAAAATAAAAGCAAAGTCTCATGCATGCTCTATGCCTCTCACATGGTATAGGCCATTTTATTCCTTCATGTACTTGATGTCTACGAATTCAGTTTCCTGTGTTTGTTAAGACCCAAAGTGGAAAGTCTGCTCTTGGCTCCTTGCAGAAGCACAACCTTCTATACCCTCCAATCCCTGATGAAAGATCCAACACTGTCAAGTTACCACCGGGTTGCCAGAAACCCATTACAAAGAGACTGACATTTGAGTAGAGGGCACCTGTACCTGATGTCACAGTCCTATTATCTATACTGAATTCCCTGTCTCTTGTCCTAACAAAAGTCGCTGGCACAGCCTTCTGCTGCTGGAAGAGGCTCTGGCATGTGTGCTGTAGATCCCTCTCAGTCATCAACCCTTGTTGTATTTAATCTGTCTTCCATTGCTCTCCGTGGTATGCATCTGAAGAACTGGCTAGATGAGGACAAGGGATAGAAAGCATGTTTTACAGGTGCCCCATGTAACTGGTGCACCCATCTATATACTTCCATGAGGGTAAACATTTGCCCAGCCTATGTTAGCAAGGGCTGTGGTGATATCTTGCTTGAACTAATAAAGCTTCTCTGGGTATCAGAGAATGGAGCTTGCCTCTAGATAGCCATAGAGGTCTGGAGGTCTGTACAGACAGACAGGAAGTGAGGTTCTGGACAGAAACAGAATATAAGCAGGGAGAAACAGAAAATTGCTCTGTTGTCTGCTGAGATGCTTAGGAGGTAAGGTGTGCTGTTGCTTGCTCCTTCTTTCTGATGTCTCGGTACTTCTCTCTATATCTGACTCCAGCTTTTTATTATCTAGACCAATTAACAACTTCATTTACAAAGGACATAAGATTTCTAATCCATATCAAGGGAGAGACCATTAAAGTTAGGTGGAATACCACAGTTGGAAGCAGGAGATTCCATGCCTGGATGATTGTCATTGAGTCTGTTTTCTCCTAGATTTTGGAAAGCTATTCCTTAGAAAAATGTGGGGAAATTATTAGTATAAAACTTTTAGAGGCGGGCGTTGGTAGCACACGCCTTTAATCCCAGCATTCGGGAGGCAGAGGCAGGCAGATCTCTGTGAGTTCGAGGCCAACCTGGTCTACAGAGCGAGTGCCAGGATAGGCTCCAAAGCTACACAGAGAAACCCTCTAAAAAAAAACCAAAAAACCAAAAAAACAAAAAAAAAAGAAAGAAAAAAAAACTTTTAGAGTGAAAACATAGAGCTCAATGCAAAATGAGTAGAAGAATTTGTTTCTTTTCTGAACCCTGTTGTACAGAAAGCACCATCCATACATTCATGGGAGACAACAGACAAAGGAAATGCCAGATACAAATCTTCCACTACTCCTTTCACCAGCAACACTGATACAGTAAATCAGAACTGTACAGCATGTTAGCATGTAGGCTTTATCTACTAATGTGACATGTGCTAACTCTCGTAGGGAAGAATAGGGGTTTTTTTCTGACAAAGGCAGAATTGTGTACCAAGGGCATGTAATCAACAACCCCAATGGTAAAGGCACACATTAACCCGAGTGTGTTAGTTTGAATGTAACTGGCCACATAATCTCATAGGGAGTGGTACTATTAGGAGGTGTGGCTTTGTTGGAGTGGGTATGGCCTTATTGGAGGAAGTGTGTTACTATGAGGACAGGTCATGAGGTTTCCTATGCTCAGGATACCGTCCGGTGACTCAGTCAACTTCCTGTTGCCTGCAAGATATAGGACTCAGTGTAGGACTCTCAGCTACTTCTCCAGTGCTATGTCTGCCTGCATGCCACCAGAGTACCCTGCCATGATAATGTGAACTGAATCTCTGAAACTGTAAGTGAGCCACCCCGATTAAATGTTTTCAATTGTAAGGATTACTGTGTCTCTTCACAGCAATAAAAAACCCTGAGATAGAAGTTGATACCAGGGAATGGAGGATTGCTGTAATAGGCCTGACCATGCTTTTGTTTGGAGTAATATGGACTTTGGTACTTTGGGTTATAAAAGCAGTGGAATGTTTTATGCACTGCTTAGTGAGCTGTCCTAGTAGGAGCATGGAAGACAAGGGTACTAATGATGATTTGAACTGTTAGATGCTAGCTCAAGAGGTTTCAGAAAAGAAGAATTGTATGCTGTCTACAGATCATTCTTGGGATATTTTGGTGAAGGAAGTGGCTGCCTTTTGCTCTTGTCTGGAAAGTTTTCCCTGAGGCTAAAGTGAAGAGTTTTAGATTACTTCCATTGGTAAAAAGAAATCTCAAAACAACCTAGTATAGACTCTACAATGTGGTTATTAGTGTTAATGCTAATGGAGATTTATAAGGAAAAGGAGCAAACTGAATAGGGTAAATTACAAAATGTAAATTTTGAGGAGGAGTAACAGGAGAGAGTCCTCTAGACACTGCAGTAAAGAACACCTTCTGGGAACTTGGCCATCCCCAACCCACAGTGAACTCAGTTTAATCTCAAACCATGACCTTTAATATATACCCAAAAAGACTACATACACATTATTTCTGTGCTAACATGGCAATAACCATGGCCACCTAGTTTCCAAGCTCCATTTGACCAGTTTCCAAGAGGCAGAGAGGGCCTCTTACAAATCATATCTGTATGGAACACTGATAGGATCAACATGATTACAATAAATAAGGTCTGGTTGACACTGCAAGTGCTCCTGTATTTAGCAGTGGGAAATTGAAATGTCCAGCCTAAATGTCATGTACAAATTATCCTAGACAGATAGAAGTGATGAAAAAACATTATTATTATGGATGAAAAAATGCCCTGCACTGCTCTCTCACCATTTGAAAGGCATCTGAAATATATTTATGAGATACATTAAAGAGCTTATTTCTCTAGTGTCCAACTCTAAATGGACCATTTTCAGTGTTCCCTAGGGTATATTTTTATAACAGTATCAATTTATTATAAAGGTCAATATTTTTTTCTCTCCTTTAAATTCTTTCAAGTGTTTCTTTTAAAGACCATTTTCTGATGTATTTAAAATTCTAACAAACCACTACAAAATTACCAGGAAAGTTCTGTGGGATTAAAAATAACATAGCATTTGATGCAACATGAATCTGGGTTGCAGTAAAATATCATTAACAAAAGGTCAGCTCTGGAAAACAAAGAACAAAGGTTTAAAAAAATCAGGCATCTTGGAAATGCTGGAGTCCCCTGTGCTTTTTCAGTTCACCCTTTCAGAGAACCAAGTCTGGAGCATCCTTCGTACAGCTAAGACAAGTCTGTTTTTCTCCATGCTTTCATGACAATCAACATATACTTCATTCAATTTGTACCTCATACACAGTATCTCTCAAAGTACAAGAGAACTTGGCATATTCAAGAACTATGCCTTAGCTATTGATCTTGAAGACAAAGATTTTAAATGACTAAATTAATGTTTTTAGGATCCTAAGATATGAAAGTTTAAAAAAAAATCCATTCATCAGGTAACTTGCTTTCAATACACCAATAAACTTGATGTTGAGGGCCAGTTCTACTGAGGCTTTCCCTAAAGCCCTGATGTTTGGATAAATAATATTGCTCCTTCTCAAAATCAGGGATATGCTTGGCAGAGCCAATAATGGCCTGGAGCTGAGTCTTTTGGGATACTTTGAATCCTGAGAACTCAATTCTTCCTATTATAAAGGGATGTGGTTATCTGTTCCAAAGCAGCTGTGTGCTTAGCCTGCAATGCTCTTGAGATATCCCATGTTCCCCTTGTGCAACACTGCCTGACTGATTGTCCTCTTGCTGACTTTATCCCTTTTCCCACCTGGAAATAGGGTATAAGGTGTTGTGCTCCTTAATAAACCTGTTTGCCTGAGCCGTAGTTTGTGCAAGACCTCCTGTTCCCAAACATTATTATTTTCTCTCCTATCATTTTTGAGTTTCCATCTCTTGGCCGCCTCCCACTTGGGCCTCTGTCACTGCTGGCCCAAGTCAAACTGGTTTCATAATTTTGTCTTTGAGTTTCTTGAGTAGGTCTGATATTTTGTTATCAAGAAAGCATGGATAGAGTTTTCATCCCACACAGCATCCTTAGCCCCTTTCAAGAATAGGTCATGTTCAAGTAAAAGAACATTTTGTTGGGAATATGTACCTGAGTATAGAGCTATGTCTGCAAGGAGCCTAGACAACTCTGCTCTTTCTTCATGACTATCTTTCTTTAGAGCCACACTCTGTGGATGGCTCCTCTTGAAGACAGCCTGTCCAGAGTTCAGTGGAAATCTCCTTAGGATGCAGACAACTCTACAATGCTAATATATTTTGAAAACATTGATAGGTCTTCTTCTAGCCTGGATTAATTCAACTCATTCAAAATGCATCAAAAATCACTGTTCATACCACAGTTTGGAATAAAGCACCAGCTATTAATACAATTTACTTGTCTTAGATTTGACCACCATATGTATATTCTTCCCATAGAAGTGATATACAGCTTGCATAATACAATTTATATTTACTCCTGGAGTCTTACCATCCATCTCATCAGATAATAAAGTCTATCTCAACTTTGACATAATATGTTTCCATATTACTATATTACCTCTTAAAGTTTAGCATTACCATTGCTATCTATACAAATAAAAAGACATACTGAAAAGAAATGAAACAATTAAAATGTTATTTATCATATTGACTGAGCTATTGACTTCAGTAGGTGTGGCAGTGGATTATAGGGTAATCTTGAGGGTGTAGTCTTACTTTAAATAGTAAGAAGTGATGCAAATTGTATTTCAATTGCATATACAGGTCATGATGAGAGATCAGCTTGTAGAAGTGCCTAACATATCTCTCTCAGCAAAAAGGCAATGGGGTTATTTTTGTTGTTATTTTTCTTTTGTTTTATTTTACCACTGCTTGAGGCAGCAGAAATTTATATACATTCTGAATGGCTGCCACCTAAAGACCAACCAGTTATGAAGATATTGAGGGCAATAGCTCAATCACTATGGCCAAGGAAATCTATACAGGAAGAGCCTCCTGAGCATTTACACAGCTGAGACCATCTTTCCAATGGAAGAAAAAAATGATTTGTGTAGAAAACCCCCAAGTCAACTTTCACCTAGTGTTGTGTCAGTGTGAAACACACACAATCAGTTAAGTTCCCAAGGGGAAATAATTGCAGTAAAATAGTATTATTTGTTTCTCTATTTTCAGAAGCCAACAACAATTGTACCTTCGGTTTGTCACCTAAAATCTTTAGTCACTGAGACGGCTCAGAAAGTAAAGGTGCCTGCCACTGAGCCTGACAACATGAGCTCAATCCCAGAGATACATCTATTGGATGGAGATAGTCAACTCCTGCAGACTGAACTCTGACCTAAACTCCTACACTGTGGCACACACACACACACACACACACACACACACACACACACACACACACACACACCTTTTAAAAATGTTAACAAAATCTGCTCCCTTGCTCACATAAATAGAGATACCAATGAAGTAAGTCCCAAATCTATCCATGGAGAGTTTGAAAAAGGAAGGAAGACAGCCTGGTAGGGATTTCCAACAGAACATGGATTCTAACCTAGAGCCCATCAGTGACCACCTGTGTTACCACAGGCAAATTTCCCTAGCCCTTGAAACAGTTCAGTCATCAAGCATGGATCTCAAGACTTCTGAGAATGCCTTTCAGAGCTGCAGTGACCCCAAGCATGAAAGATGCATCAGTCATATGAAGGACTTGGTAAAACACAGGCTGCTGAACCCTAGAACTTCTGATCCGGTGGGTCCTGTTGATAGAGGAGGAAGAAAATTTTGCATTTCTGACTCATTCCCAGATGCTGCTGCTGTTGTATGCTGCATGGAGAACAACAGAAACCATAGGATTCAAGGCAAAGAGAACTGTTATTGTTAAAGACAGACTCCTCTCTTGAAATTCAAGTCCTACCTACCCTCTCATCCTAAAAAGTTCCCATCCATCCCCAGTGAAATCTCGTCTTCATTGAATGTGTGATTCGTTGTGGCATCTCCAAGTCTGAGATAGGGGCTAAACTCCATAACAGGCAATCACTTTTTAAGAGTTAGCAAAATGAAATAAGATGTCCTGGGATGATTTCAAAATGATAAAATACTGCACATGCACGGAGGACTTAAATTATGTAATAGCCTAAGTTATTGAACCAGTATGACCAATAACAAAGTGAGCTACCTAAAACCAATGGTTCAACTTTGAGAATCCAAGTGACTTCCAAGCTGTTTCTCTATCTTCTGGAGTATTTCTCTCAACTAAATGATTACAAACAGTTCAAGACTACATTCTAGGCCATTGGAGGAAAGTGGAAATTCAGCATCAAGGGACTTGACCCAGAGAATAAATGCACAACTCAGACATCTGTGACCTCTAGTTATGCATCACTTCAGGGCTTCAGGGAAGCTGGGAAATACAGTCTCCTTATGCCTATTCATGAATCAAACTAAAATTCAAGCCTACTAGTGAAAGACGGGAAAGTATAAATTGAGGGAATTACCAGAGGAGTTAATTTTGCAAACCAATCTGCCTATATATGACCCTCACACAAAATGCTCTCAAACCTCCCTCCCCAACATGTAAACTCCAAATGTTGACCTTTCCACCTTCAAGCCAAAGGCCAGGATCTCTGGTCATTCATCAAAAGAAGAGAAAGAATTGAAGGCATGGAGCTAGAGAGACGGTTGGGCAGTTAAGAGCACTTCTTGCAGAGAACATGGGTTCAGTTCCCAGCACCCACATGCTAGCTCACAAATGTCTAATAACGTCAGTTCCAAGGGATTTGATGTCCTCTTCAGGCCTTTTCAGACACTAGGCATGCACACAGTACACATGCATATACGCAAACAAAACACCCATATAGATAAAACAGTATCATGCTCACATGGCACCATTCCGCTTTCAATAAAGCTCTCTGCAAAGAAGTCTGAAAAAGTACAAATTGTACATAGGGAGGAAGGCCATGTTCACTTAAATGACTGTAGTTTGACTTAATTCTTATTCTAAGATATTTTGAGATAGATTTAATTTCCTATAGGAAACTCAATTGCAATTGATGTCTATGCCACATGTACAAATAGCCATGAGATTTTCAGAGCTAATAAATACTTGCTGAACAATACAACACAAGCAACTTCAAGCCAGATGTACAGACCAAAAGGGCCATCCTTTGGAAATAATTTACCAGCAGTTATAAACACCAATTTATTATATGACTTAATGATAATTACATGGATACAACAATTTGTTCAGTTAAATTTATGTAAAATTCTCAGATTTTTATTACTACTTTGAGTAGAGTCTCACATAACATACTGCATGATTAAAAACTTATGAAATATCATTGACTATACTGCTGCCTTTGGTAAACTCATTAGCTTTCAAAGCTACACAGAACGAGAAACCACAGGGTTGATTTGTCTTTTAATTATGAACAGAAAATGCACACAAACACTATCTACATATGGGCATAAATATTACTACCTTACTACTAGGCACCCATAAAATATACTGTAGCTGACTTATGCAAATTATTTTCTACACCTCCCAAGGACTCTCCAGTTCCTTTATTTTAAAATTACTCATTAAGATACAAAAATATTAAGTGCCTTAGATTTTTGACACCCAAATCCTGGGTGTCTGAATGTTTTTATTTAGTACTTAATAAACTCTAAACTCGAGGGTAGACTATAAGGACAACCTTACCTAATTAAACAGGTAGGGTGATGATCAGTTTCTCATCTCTGTGACAAACATCTGAGAGAAGCAATTTTAGAGGATGGAAAACCTGTTTGGGCTCACAGTGCCAGAGATTTCCTAGTTAGCCAGCTCCTTTACTGTGTTCTTGATCTGAGAGAGAATAGCAAGGCAGCAGGAGCCTGTGGCAGAAACTGCTCCCCTCATAGCAGCCAGGGAGACGATGGAGATCCTGCTGCTCTCCCAGCTTTCCTCATTGTCCTCTTTTGTTCCTACCCAGGATCTTCAGCCTATAGAATGATGCTGTCTGTTCTCCCCCCCACCCTCCCGCCCCTCCTGGCCAATCCTCTGTGGAAACGACTGCACAGACACTTCTACAGGCAAACCTGACTCCAAAGTCTAGTTAGTGAGAAATAAAAGGAAAAAGCAACTTTTCCTCTTATTTTTGTATGTGGAGCATAGGCCTTGTGACTGTGAAGGAGTTGGGTCATCATGCCATGCTTCCAAGATTTAATTCCATTTGTCTTTTTTTTTTTTTTTTTTGCTATTTACCATTTAATGATAAATAGTTCACAACAGTCTCAAATCATGACACTCAGAAAAGCATCAGCAGGGAAGATGGAATAGCCTTTTCACACATACCAGACACCATGGTGATTTCTCTGAAGTCTAGATCTTATCATGTAACTTTTTTTGGGTGAAATCCTTTAAGGGCTTCTTGTCTTCTATGGCACCAAAACTAAATTCCTCAGCAAGGCATCTAGGCCTTTCATGCAGGGGCTCCTCACCTGCCTGACTTCCTGACAGCTCCACTCCCATTCCCAGAAGTCTACAGGACACTTGCAGTTTCCAGACATACCTGGCCACCTTTGCCCATCACAATCCCTGAGCCTGAAACATTCTTTCTCACATTTACCCTGGAAACCCTCACTTCCTCCATCCTCTTTGCAGCCCCCTCCTTATGCAAGAACTTCTCCATTCTTTGCATCATGGCTTGAAGGACCTTACCCTGTGCATTTTTCAGCCTACAACAATTATTTGCACTGGCTTTGTCTCCCATGGCTTGAGAGCTTCAAAGGGAAAGTCTGAAACGTGAGCCTTTCAGGCCCTTGATGCCTGACCTTGTGAATGCAACATAGTAACTGCCTCCTGTTTGATAAACACACCTTGCTCTATGTGTACTTATGAGCCCTCACCAGAAAACAGGGAAAGCGGAGTGCAGGTACACAACCCTCCAGTAGAGGGGACCATGCAAAACTATCTATTGCAGCCCTTGAAGCCTGTCGTCACATCAGATAGATGCAAATAGACAAAATATTTTCATTTGTAGTCTGTATCTACTCGTAAGTCAATGCCCAGTAAGAACATTTATTTACGGTCACTTTTTTTTTTCTTTTCTTTTCTTTCTCTACATTTTTATTTAAATTAGAAACAAGATTATTTTACATGTCAATCCCAGTTCCCTTTGCCTCCTCTTCACCCCTGCCCCCTGCCCCAACTAACACCCTACCTATCCCATACCCTTTCTGCTGTTTCCAAAGACTCTGATGCTTAAGGATTGCCTGGAGTCATGATTCTCCCGTTGGATACGGTCATTACTTCTATCACAACCAACTGAGAAATGAAATACAGAAGCAAAATTGCTTCTAAATTAATGGCTTTTAAAAGTTTCCTGGGGAGTTGTCAGACAACTCTAAACACTTTTACGTTCCATATCAATGTCCAACATTGAAAAATAGCAAAACTAAAGGGAAAGTGGAAGAAACCACCAAAAATAAATCAAGTCTTGCTGTTGAGATACACAGCAAATTACTAAATTACTGAAAAGAACTGAAGGTGATATTTACACTGACAACCATAGCAGTTATTATATGCAAGCACTTTGGCTCTCCAAATTGGAGCATGTGACTTAGTTGGCAGCAAATGACCCCCCAAGCAAATCCTCCTGAAGCACTTTTCATATGACTGCTATAGTCTATACCAAAGTCTCATCACTAACGTGATTAAAATTTATGATTTGCATACGAAGGTCATTACAGAAGTCTGGCAAGTCACTTGTACACTTCTCCACATGTTGAACACAGGATCCTTCTGCTCAGTTTCTCTACTTTACCACTGAGGGATGCAAAGTATTCTCCTTTACAATGTCTGTAAGTGTTCTGAGTGGGTGTCTTCAGTAGTTCTCAATTGACATTGTTTAGAGACAAGAATTGCTGACTCATTTTAACTCTTATATTGAATGCACTTGCATGACTTGTGTCGGACTACATTGCAGACATCACCTTGTCACGGCTGGTACCCTATCAACATGAAAGCAAGTATGTGGCTTCACCATTGGCTATATGTAGTATATAGTAACATATGGTAGCCAATGGATGTTGTTGAAGGGGAACCTTGGAATTTTAATGCTAAAAGACCCAGCCACAAGATAAGGCAAATACATAAATCAATACATTTCAAATAAAATGTGAAAGTGGAAAAACAATTGCTAAACAAATCAACCAAAGAGTCTTGGTATATCAAGATTAGTTTGACTCATGACAGACACCATGTCTCCATCTCACTGTACAGAGTGGCTCTTGACAACAGCCAGAATGAAACCATGAAGTGAATGGTACTTGTTAAATGAAAAGAATGTGTGCAACTGATGTTTTATATTTGGTAACTAGAGCAGCAGTCATCATTTCTACAGGTTAATAATTAGCAGGAACACATTTGAAAATGAGTGACAGTTAACCTGATTTAAACATTACATAATATACTTGTCTGAAAACATCACAATGGTACTTTCTTAATATGTACAACTCTGTTTTCTTAGTTCAGCTAAAAACAAAACCCCATTAATTAAAAAGGTTTATGGTGATAAATGACCCCAAAATTAAAAAATAATTCTGAAAGAATGATAGGTGTATAAAAGAATAAAAGATAAGTAAATCTTCGACTTTGCACTTCAACACAAACTATGACTGGGTAAAGATTTGGTGTCCTGGGTGCTCGGAACAACCCCTGACACAGACTAGTGCCCAGTCACCATAGGCAGAACCCATGCTGACTGATCGTTCCCATGACTGCAGAAATGCAGCCACTTCCACCTGCAAGTCAGACCAATGTCCCATTTTCTTAAAGATGGAGCTTTGTGCTCCACTGAAGGCCGTGAATGAAACTCTTGAGGTCACATTTAGTTTTCCTGGTTCCTTGTGCTGGTTCTCAGTTCTGTGCATTAACATGCAAGGTGATTGCATTTCCTTCCACACGTGTTTCTGTTGAGTCTCCTCTCCTGCTGCCCTCACACCCTGTACCTAATAGCCCCTCTCCCATGTCATGTGACTACTGTTGCCCTTACTTTTCTTTCATTACTCCTTGGCTCATTTAAAAATCCCTTCTTCCCCTTTCATGATTTCCTTTCTACATTCATCACACACACACACACACACACACACACACACACACACAAACACACACACACACACACACACACACACACACACACACGAAAGTTTTGTGCAAAAAGCAATTAATAGCAAAGTGCAATCAATCTATTTTGAAATTTAAAAAGTAGCTAGATTGCCCAGTAGAGACCAAGAAAGGAGTCATCACAGTAAGCTTCTAGCCACAGCGAGGTGAGCCTACCCCAAGCATTGCTCCTGGGGCCAACCAGGTTAATAGCAAAGGAGCTCTAGGTTGGCCCCACTGTCAGAGAGGAAATTTTGCTACAGTGCCCCAAATTCTTTCTGTCTACTGTCTCTTTAGGGGTATGCAGCCAACAACCTCCCATTGCTAGCTATTATAGAACAGGCTGGCCCATTAAATCATGGGATGGACACTTCATTAACCAGAAGGCTACTTACCCTGGGAGAGACTTAATCCTCCAGTGGTGTTCACAAATAATCCTTTCCCTACTCTCTGGTGGGCATCTCTCTGGAATCCTTTTTAAAGATTGCCTACTGTGAATTAGCTACATGTGCTTGACAATACAGGAGAGGACACTCCGACTCCATCCAATGTGACATTGGGGGGTTCTCCTCAGTTAAGAGCCTTTCCCTGTCCACGTGTTTTAAGCACCAGAGATCAATCTAATCTCCCATCCCATAGGAGGGAGTCAGTCTATTTTTCATGTGCTTTGGTACCGAACTTGCATGATGACATTACAGGCCGTTATGGATGCTCTCAAATGATATATATTTTATAATCTCTTACCCGATGTGTCTTCAGCCAGTTCTAAGCAGAAAGGAGGAAAAAGCTGATTACACATAGCAAGTAGCTAGAATCATTTAAGCTAAATTAATAGGGTCTATAAATAACCGTGTCCTTCTCCTAAAGAGAGAGAGAGAAGCAGTGAGGTTAGTGAACAATTGGGAATGGCCTATTTTTCTCATCAGGCCAACTACAACATGAGTTAGGCTCAAATCAGTCTCCAGGCAACTTTAACAAGCTTGTGCAGGGTGCTGTGTGCAGAACGGGTGTAGTGAAGAGCTGGTAACTAAAATTCCAAGGCCATCCTTCTGCCAGCATGAGTGCCAGCTCTTCTTGCTGTAGCTAGTAGCATTACATTAACTTGTTCGCCAGTGAGCTATTTTCTTTGTCAATTAGATGTCAGGCTTGCTGCATTGAAATCACTGAGTTTTCCAGTCGGAATACTTGGTAAACCTTAAAAGAAAGACCATTTCTTACAGAATTGTTGGACAAAGGTACCAGATGTCCTTGAATCTGACACCATGGACTGCAAGCAGCCTCATTATTTTATGTACCAATCAAAACAAAAAGCATCGGGCATTGCCCATTAAAGTAAAATACAGTGTGTTCCTTTCACTTAGAATTTTATTCCGCGAAAATTGAGAAGGCCAGATGCTATGCAATTTGACAGGCTTTAGTCATTCATTGCTGTTGGTACCTAGAGTTTGAAATAGTGGCCCCTCACTTTCTCCCAAGTAGCTTCCAGGTGTTCTACAACTTGAGATGATGATGATGATGATGATGATGATGGTGATGATGGTGATGTTTTTTCTACTTTTGTGGTACAGGTAACATCAGCTGTGTCACAATTATTGGCTGTCAGCAACTTACCAACACTATTGATTGTAAAACACAACCTAACAACAGGGACATTAAATTTTGTACTTACAGAAGAAAATCAAATGCTGTCTGTGATCAGCTAACTACTTGAGCTTGATTTTTTTCTAAATCTCAAAGGTTTTCTGTTTTAAATTCTCACTTTAACTAAAAGTTAAGACTCAGTGATTTTCCTCTTTGTTTTTGTTTTGTTTTTTTGTTTTTTTTTTTTTTGGTAGCTCCCTTCAGTGATATGTGGGCGATTCTCTAGACACTCCAAATGTATCACCCCAAATACAAAGAATACATTAATCATTCAGGTCCTTTACAGCTTGAAGAGAACTAATTTCATTAGAGCTTGATGAAGTGTCCAAGCAGGAGTAGGACTGAGTGAGAATGAACGGCTGGGACAAATTTGGATCACATTGACCTTCATGTCATTTTTATCACATACCTAACAAGAACACAGAAAGACTTGTTTTGGCTCCTGGTTTCAGAGGTCTCAGCCCATCATCATGAGCAAGGTGGGCAGAGTCCATAGTGGAATCACAAGGATGAAATTCTTCACATCATGGCAGAAGTTCTTCATAGAGCAAGAGGCAGGGACCTCACCACAACCAGGGTCAGAGTACAACCTGCAAAGGCCCACCCCAGTGATGGTTTTCCAACTGCTGTGCTCCAGCTCCTAAAGATCTCATAGGCTCCAGAAGTGGCTCCACAGCTGAGGAACAAGCATTCAGAACAGGAGCCTGTAGGGGAATTTTCCAAGTCAGACCACAACTGATCCTAATCACTCGGCCCCAGCATCATCAAGTCATCAGGGGCCTCCATGATGTGCCACATGGAGGCAAAGTAAAAATAAATACAACACAACACTCAGCTAGGAGGATGGAGATGGAAACTTGGGTGGTACACCTGTTGAGTCAGTTTTGCTTCTGACTCCAACCAATTATCAGAAGCAAACACTTATAGGATCTTCAATGTAAGCATAAGCCTCTTCCAAATTTGACATACATCCACCTTGCATGGGGGTTGCCCTATATCTCCATGGCAACTATCCTCTGTACCAATATCTTTTTGATGTCTCAAGGGTAGAACAACTGATACATCATGTGATCAAATGTTTAATTTCTCCCACCATCCTTCCTTACATTAGCAAAACTTTTGTTAGGTCAGACCATTGCAGTAGAATGTGCTGTACCCCGTGATTATTGAGAGCTGCTCTAAAATTATTTAAAATTGCAACTTTTCAGAATTTTCATGGCAAGCTTTCTACCAAATTAAATTTTATAACGACAATACATCTAGATCCTCCACTGCAGGGCAGATGTGGCTGATATTAATAGGAATTAAGGTTATTCATCCAAAGAGATGAAAATTGCCCTGGTTTAAGTCTGAAAGACTCTGATGGGTATCCTTTTATTTGTTTATTTCTTCAAGAAATGACTCAGCATTGAAAAATCAGGCATTTTTTTTTATTTTTCCTTACTTAGCCCAGAAACTAGGTTACTGTTCCCCAAACTGTCAGTTCAGAAATACCCATTGTTTTGATGTTGTTGCTATTGTTTAGTTGGTTCTTTTTCTTTTCCAGTTTCTTTTTGTTTGTTTTGCTTTGTTCTTTAGTTTTCAAGAAGTGCTTCTTTTTCCCTCCAGCATAGTTTTTCAAGTCACTGGTGCTCTGCTGGATGTTGGATGTCACTGTAGCCTGGTGAAAACATGGTTTGACATGGTGTAGAGTAGGCTGCCTTTGCTGAGAAGTGAGCTCCCTGCTTCTGGTGACAACCATGAGCCCATGATTTATCTGTTCTCTTTTCCTACTGTTTGGTCACTTAATGTTAATTTGCTAAGGTCTGGGTTAGTGTTATTTTACAGGTTTTGGTCCAAGCCAAAACCTGCTTGCTGCCAGCTTGCTTTATCTTTAGTAGACACATGAGCCAATCTTAGCCTGGAGTTACTTCTCTGAACCCTTGGTAGCCTTTCACAGAATTTTGTTTTTCTTGAGGTCTTCAATGTTTTGTTTTGTTATGATAAAAGTAATGGCCTCTCAGTTGCTTTATTTGTCTTTTAGTAAATATTATTTGAATATGATTTTTTTAAACCCACAAAGACTGATGAGATAGCTCAGTAGGTAAAATTCTTACAGTATAAACATGAAAACGTGAGTTCAATCCACAGTACCCACGTAAAGGCCAGGCATGGTGCCCCATGATAGTAACTCCCTCTCTGGGCAGGCAGAGACAAGTGCATCCATTGGACTCACTAGCCAGCAAACCTAACCTACTTGGTGACTTCCAGACTAGTGAGAGAACCTGTCTCAAAAATAATGTTGACAGAACCTGAGTTTGACCTCTGGCCTCCATGAACACACATAACCAGTCACTACTTTTGTATTTTATTTGTTATTTATTTTCAACAATAATAGATACAAAAGCTACAGGGATGAGCACTATGACTGACTGAAACAGTTAAAATTGTTAATAATGGGATTGTAACATAGAGTGACCACCATTGAACATGACCTCAATAAGCCACACAGCCCTACAGTGGGTATGCACCAGCTTGGCAGAATAGACATCAATTCTATAGACCTTACAAAATGAAAGGTTGACTCCTTCTTAAGTGAGCTGGCAGAATCCCAGTAAGGTGAGGGATGCCAGTAGTCAATTAGCAAGCTATTTTTGGCAAAAATAATGACTGGATATATTTCCCAACCTGCTGGAAAATTAGTAAATCAACAAAGGTATGCTTGCTTTCCCCCATGCCCAAAAAACCCTACAAAATAGGCTTGAGGTGTACATCCATCAATGTGGAGAATATGCAGTCAAATTAGGAAGCCCTTGACATATTTTTTTACTAAGGAGGTTTCTTTTTTTCTTTTTTCCTTTCTTTTCCCCAGCAATCATACAGTGCCCCTGGCACTAGAGAGAAGGACTGAAGAGCCAACTACCACATCCTAGGGATTAATGGCCAACTGCTGTGTTCTGCATGCAAAGGCTTATAGTCCAAAAATTAAATTCCTTTGACAAAGGGGGAGCCATAAATATGCTCCCAGAGTAAATACTCACACTGAGAACTCATATCTAAATCCTGCAAGGCTGGCTGAGTCTTAATTTTATCCTATCCAACTACCTGCACTACTCCTTAAAGTAGGGCAGGGGACATTTACTATTTTAGTTATGTGCAAACTGTAATTCCAATATGAAATCAGGTAAAGTATTTTAAGAATCAAAGTCAGCATTAACAAGACGATCTATCTATTTCATGCCCCCAATAGAAGCTAATGAATCATTGGGAATTTATTGTGGCAGAAAGACCATGGCTGATGGCAATTACAGTGATGAGCACAAACCCTCACAAGTGGGCACTTTAAAGTAATTATTTTCCATTTGTGTTCTGAAAAAACCCCTGAGTACAACTAAGCTTTGATTACCTGGCATCTGAAAATATACATTCTCAGAGGGGTATTTGCAGTGATTATTTTAGTGGAAAGAAAGTAAACAACTACTGTTTGTGAAAGCTCAGTTGTGAGCCTCTTCAAAGTTTAAAATATGAATTGTGTAAAAGACAGAGCCCTGGCTTAATGGACCAGCGCATGGTGGCCTGTTCCCAGCTGCAAAGAACTGTGAATTTACTGGGTACCTAAGGATCAGAAAACTGTTTGAAATGCATTTTCTCTAGAACAAACCTCAACAAACTCAGAAGCCAATGTCATGTTTTTGCTAACAGACTCTCCAGTCCCAAGCTTCAACCTAGGTTTAGGGAAAAGGAGTAAGTCAAATAGTGGCAGAAACCAGCATCAATCCTCCAGAGACAGGAGGCGAAAGAGCATATGAGAAGAAGTCAGAGGGAGAACAATTGATTGGTTTTTCCAGTATACAAAGACTGGGGTCCCAGTCAAGGATTCTTGTGCCCTTTTATGTCTAATTTAAGCCTACTGATGCATAGTGCAAGTCAAAAGCCTACATTTTAAGAATAAAGAATGTAGACCAAGTCCAGGTCAAAGGCTACAAGAAAAGAAAGCTTCAAGTTTAAATTTTAGATCTTAGTTCCAGGTCTGGAAATGGCAACAACACAGATAGATGCCATCAAGTTTTCACTCTTTTAAGTTTTTTTTTTCTCCAAACCAAGAAAGTAATGAAAAAATAAACCAAGAAAACATAACTGATGTATTTTGGTTACTAAAAAATGAAGATAAGCAAAGATGGGATGCCATGGATCAAGCAACCCAGAACTTCCAAAACTAGGATTGCCGTATTTATCACAACCACTCACACCTAGAGAGGTTACTACAGTGTGAAAGAATACCACCCAATCATGTCAGCTGTGCTGTTGCCTCACAGGAGTGGGCCACTTGCCAAGGTTCCCACAGCTAACACGTTCTAGAAGTTGGCGAGCTGTTTTGTATTAACCCCGTCCTTTTCCTGCCTCCAATTTCTTTCATCTAGTCCTCCCCATTTCCTCTCAAATTCATGGCTTCTTGTTTTCCATCATTATTGTCACAAATATGTGCAAATGCATAAATGCCACCTGTAAATTTGATATGTGCTACTTAAATAAACTCTTCAGTAATTGGATTTTTGTCTTTTCTTTCTTTTTGGTATTGTTTATGTCTCTTTTCTGAAGGTATTTCTTATGACATTGCATCAAACGACACAGTATCTTGTAGACTTGTATTGCCTTAGGATCCTGCATCGTTTTAAGATTTTTTTTTGTAAATATGTTTGTATCCACATATTTCTCATGAATTTAAAATTGATTACTAATAAATATTTAAAACTTTCTTAGAGAAGTAATGCACTAGATAAAAAAACTAAAAACAATGAGTGTTAGACAAATGAGACATTTTTCTCTAAAGTTTTTACTCAGTGACAGGACTGATTCATGAGTATTCTCTCACCAGGGACACTGATCCCAATTGCTACTTAACATTTGAGCTCTGTGTTTAGGGATCTTGGTGGGCTGACATCTGATTCATACCTAGAAGGTCTAAAGAAGATGAGGTGGGGCTGGTGGGGGCTTTGAGGGAAGAAGAAATGAGATTTCAATATATAGGGATTAGTTAGCATTAGAGAATAACACACACCCATCCCCTAATTATCCTTCACTGCCACTATTCACAAGGCACCAAGATTCAGTCTTCTGATGGGATGTTTTTAATTCATAATTCATCTAGCAAATCCTTTTACAACTCATGATACTACACTTATGCTCATGGGATTCAAAATTCATGCATTTCAAACGTTATCTACTTTCTGTGAAGCAAGAATCAAGCACTAAGATCTGTAAATCCTTCCTTAATTCCATTATAGACAAGTGAATATAAAATTTCCTCTTCTGCTGACCTCCCTGACTTAAAAACCACACATTAAAAGATGATCATCTTGTTCAAACAGCTAAGGACTTATCACAGTGAAGGGTTCAGGTTCCTATTTCTGACCTCTGATTCCCAATCAAGAAACTCCAAAGAGGAAAATGTAGGACTATTAGGGACTTTGAGGGAAGAACAAATGAGATTTGCCTAGGTGGGGAATGGTCAGCATTCTCAAAACTTGTAGAGAAATATACACACCCTTCCTAGAAAATGATAGATGTGGAAATAAAAATGGGGATTGGAAAAAGGGTTCCTCTTTTGGGTTCTATTCTACTTACTGTAGTTTCACTGATATTTCTTTAGAAGGTCAAAGATCCCAGTTGTCTGCATCTTTCTATCTCTCCAGAGGTAAAAAAAATTCCACTATGTTGAATACTTCAAGTTACCTGAAGAAAATAAAACAATCATGGAGGGCAAAAAGAAATAGCTACAGAAAGTCAGGACGAGGGAGAGAAAATTTAAGTATACTTATCAAATAAGACCTTGCACGAGGAAAGGGCCATGTACTTTTGACAAAAACTGTCTACCAAATGTAAACAAAAGCAAAACTCAACATCTAAATTTAATCCAGTAAAAGTGGCTGTTCAGAGGAGAAGTTGGCATGGAAGAATTATGTAAGTGTCTATTGTTCTCCACTCAAGGAGAGAAGTGAGTAGCACCCAGAAGAAAGAATGAAAACCTCATGTCTTAAACAACCTTACTTCAGTGTCAAGGCTTTAGCCAAGTATTGGCTGGTAGACAGTTTGAGGTTAAATGCTTTACACAGACCCTATGACAGCAGCATCATTCTCTCTAAGTATTCTTATACCCAACACCACATCCGTAAGTGATGGAACTGGTGCTGAGAGTACATGGACCACGGCTTGAGAGCCCTGGCCCAGGCAGGAAGTATGCATCATATTCACAAATGGAACTTCCTCCATCTCCTGTGTCTCCAAAACACTATTGATTTCTTTCTACGTTTTAAGTCAATAAAGTTACATTAGCGGGACAACAAGACGTATGTTTCTAATGGTGTCCCATGAAAACGCTGATCAGTTCAAATCCCTCAAAGTAAAAGGCCTCCTTCCCAGAAGCAAGTTAGTGTCTGTTCAAACTTCAGCAACATAAATTATAAATATGATCCAAGGGTTCTGCTCATTCTCTAAGTTGGAAAAAAAAATCTCCTTGGTACTTCACAGTTTCAAAGCTTGGAAAAACTCAAACCCCCACTTTATGCAGAAATATAAGGAGTTGATTTACTTTAAAGTGCTGCCTCATGCTGACATATTTTAAAAATCAATTAAATTTAATCTAAATATCTCAAGAAAGAAAGACGTTTGCTTTTCTTTTTTTTAATCTAAACTACAGAATCAAAGCTCTCAGTAAACGAATGCTTGCGCTGTGCTGGGGATGTGCTGTGTCCCAGCAAACTGCTGAAATGCCATCCAGACAAGTGCAAACCTACTGTATAGTTTGGAGGAGTGAATGTTTGAAAGACTAATACCCCCAGATTAATGGCCAGCTGTACTTATATACAGTGGTATTATGGTGCTAAAGGAGATGCTAGCCAAATGAGCTTGGAAAATAACACAGAAAACTTGCTAGAGAGTTTTTTTTATATATACAAATAGAATGCATAACCTACTCACTTGACTTAGAAAAAAATTAATCTAACTTTTAAAGAGTAGTTTGTGTAATATTCTGAAAGGAGGTCATTGTCATGTTTTGACATCAGAATAAGTACTAGATAAATCTGAATTGTTTACTAACTTGAAACACTAGCAGGTATTCAACTAATCCCAACAGGTCCAAAACAGCAAAAATAAAATGCTGAATTACCAAAGGCAGCCATCCAAATGTAGGGATAACAGTCAGTCCAATTAAATCTGGCAAGCATTTTGCTCTACTGTAGTAAATGTTCCATTCTCAACAATACATCCTTACCCCCAGGGCATCTGTTCTATGGACATCTCTGCTTTACCTGACTAAAATGTCTGAGTCAACTTTCCAGGTCTATCTTCCACTTAACTTCCAAGCAGCTTCCGAGTCCCTGATGGGTATCATGTACAGTAGGGAAGAATCAAACTTATTTACATGACATATTTATGGACCAAATAAAATCTTCAGTGAATAACTGAAAACTTGAGGAATGACACTATGGAAAACAAAATACAGAAGTATGTTTAGGGGAAACAAGCTAAAGTAAATACAGACAATTTAACAATTTTGTTCATCTTGTTTAATTAAAATTTGATAAAAATGTTATAATCTAGGCTTATAAATGATCATTCATTCTACCCCCACAAATAAACATTATAATATGAATTTGTTGATTTTATAGAAGTAAATATGTCACAGATCTCATTATAATATAGATGGGGAAAGACTAAAATATATAAGAATATATTACAAAATAGTATATGAATGTGTGAAAAAAGAATATACTACAAATATACATTCAATCCATTAAGCAAGAAACAACCAAATGTCAAAGTTCACTCTAGATGGCTTACTTACTAAAGGAAGTAATTTTCTGGGCAGTGGGAAACAGTTATTCTGAAACCGCTTATGATAAGTAGATGAGGCCACCAAGAAGCTGGAGCAGGTGGGATAAGAGTCTGTAAGACGCTGCATCTGCAAGAAAGAAGATGGTTTCCTGCACATTGCAAGAACCCATGAGAGGAAAGGGAGAATGTTTTCAGAAGCATTTGTGGCCAGCAAAGCTCTTAGCTACAAAGTGATCTGGATGGTGCACTGGTCCTCTCACCTTTACATCTGTAGACACTGGTGTGTCTCCATTTCCTCAGCTGGAAACTGACAACAGCACTATGCATAGCCTCCTGAGTTCCTTTGTCTTCGTAAAGGTCAGGTGTTACGGTGGAAAATTGGAAAATGTAGAGTGCTGCTTGTGAGCAAGGGTTTTATGTATTGTGTGTGTGTGCACTGGCCAGTGTGCCCTGACACAGTCATCAGCTCTAAAATCTCAGTGTGCCACCTTGTCTAGTCAACAGGCACACCCATCTGTCTTGGTTTCTCTGCCTGTTGTTGTGATAAAACTTCACAACAAAACAACTTAAGGAAGAAGCTCCCAACTGAAGGCAGCAGGAACTTGAAGTAACTGGTCCCATCTTCACAGAAGAGAGCAATAAATACATGCATGCCAATGTTCAGTTTGCTTTCTCCAATGAACATAGTCCAGGATGTCCTGTCAGGAAATGGTCCTGCACAGGTAAGATGAGTCATCCCATATAAATTAGCGTACTCAAGATAATCCCTTAGAGGCACACCCAGGGGGGGCCAGTCTCCCAGGTGAGTTCAGATTTGTCCAGTGGACAATACTAACAACCATTCACATTGCCACCACAGGTATTTGACGGACCTCAGATCAATATTTAAAACTTATATTTAAAACTTAGATCTAACTTCTTTTTTAAAAATTTATTTAAATTTTTATTGTGTGTATGAAGAGATGGTAAGTCATTTGTGAGAACAGGAACCCTTAGTGTGCAGAAGAGAATTGGAGCCCCTGAAGCCAGAGTTAGAGGAATTGAACTTATGTCCTCTATGTGCTAAAGAAGTTCTTAATTGGTCTAGATAATAAAGGGCTGGGTCAGATAGACAGGGAAATGCTGAGAGATCAGAGAAAAGAAGCAAGCCATGGCAAACCTTACCTCCTAAACGTCTCAGTAGAGAAGAGAGTGATTTCCTATGTGTCCCTGCTAATATCCTGTTTCTGCCCAGCTAGGTCACTTCCTCTCTGTCTGTACAGACCTCCAGACCTCTATGGTTAGCTAGTGGCAAGCTCCATTCTCTGACACCCAAACAGTCTTTACTACTGCAAGAAAGATACCACCACATCTGTGAGACCAGTAAACACTCTTAACCACTGATTTATCCTCCCCATCCCCAGCTCTAACTCCTCACAAATCCTGGGGAGCTGTCGTTCTCCTGGTGTAGGAATAAGTTTTCCAAAATCTTAATTTCCCCTGAAATACCCCTTTTCTTTTAATTGCAATAAATACTGTCTAGTGTTTATTCCAAAGTAACAGGACCATTTTGTTCACTTTGGTAAATTGTTGACAAATACTGAAATCTGAATAAACATAGTTACCATTTCAAGTAAAAATGTGTTTTCCTCAAGTCCAAATTTGGCCAGCTCAGCTTGTCACTCATTTGCACAGTCATGGTGACAAGACCAAAC
Organism: Cricetulus griseus; assembly: GCF_003668045.3. Taxonomy (NCBI): domain Eukaryota; kingdom Metazoa; phylum Chordata; class Mammalia; order Rodentia; family Cricetidae; genus Cricetulus; species Cricetulus griseus. The sequence goes on from NW_023276806.1 coordinate 192,103,843, forward strand.
TGTTCCATGTAACACTTTCTAAATGACACTGGTTTAGTGTTCCCAGTATTGGGAGATTACAAGGAATATACTACAGCTACTAGCTCAATTTGTTGCCATTGACAAGAGGCCAGTCCTTTGAGGACCATTGATTTTGCACCATTATTACAAAGGTCAGCACAGTGACAGAGGCAAATAACATTTTCTGATCACTTTTAAAGTCATTTTTCCCTTGTATATGCCATTTTGAAAGGGTTTCATATATCCCCAGAACTCTGTGGCACACACCTTTAACCATCATTTCTCTGGCATATCCTCAACTGTTCACTACCAAAAATCCTTTACCAGTGGATTGATTAATTTGATTTTAATGTTAAGTCATGGTGAACCACAGGACACCAGGAATCTTTCCAGACACTGAATATTAAATTTCTTTTTACCCCAGCTGGTCCTGGATCAAGCACATTGGGCATGCATTCTACCAACAGCATCACACTCCCAGACCCAATAACCTTGTTCTTAAGAAAACTATCTTCTTCACTTTGATGCTGCACAATTTAACGCATAAGAAAAAGTATCAATGATGAGTAACGAATTAACTATGAGGCTCTGCTCCTTCTAATGATATCTTCTTTATACTCTAACAAATAAAGCTTGCCTGAAGATCAGAGGGCGGAGCAAACCCCTAGTTAACCATAAGGTCTGGAGGTCTGTACAGACAGACAGGAAGTGATAGGGTGGGAGGAAACAGGAGTATACTCTCTTTTCAGCAGGGAAGTTAACAGGATAAGGTGTGGCTGTGGCTTGCTCCTTCATCTCTCTGATCTTTCAGCATTTTTCCCTATATCTGACTCTGGACTTTTATTATTAAGACCTATTAGAACTCATGCTACAGCTCCTCTTACAAAAAATTAAGACATCTCTTTATGCCTTGTTTACCAAAGCCAGGACCAGTTCCTCTATGGAAAGAGGTTAGAATACAGAAAAGAACGGAAGGTTATGTTTGCTTAGGAGAAACAGGGAGTGAGGACTGAACATAACTGGATGTCCCCTTCCATGAGAAACAACCACAGTGTTGGAGAGACAGAGATGGTACCACTGTCTCCACTCCACTTGCCCTGAGCTCCCTGGTCGCCATGCCTCCTTGAGGGATGGGGTGATGTATCTCCCTCTTCTCCTCTTCTGGAGCAGGGTCATGTACAGATCCGGAAGGCTGACTCCTCCTTGCAAATAGTCCCGCACTTAGACTGGTAATCATGTAATCGTGGTTTGCTCCTACTCATGACCCCTGAAAATACACATTGTCTTTTTTATTAATCATATTTCTGTGCCTATTCAAATTACATCACCCTTTGTGGGAGTCAGCTTTAATCCACAGATTCTCAATCTAACGTAACAGTGTTCTGTCTTGTTACCCCCCTCTCAAAAAACCTCCCAACACTTGTGCATGCTGCTTCCAGAGCATAGAAAACATGAGCCAAAGATTGTTTGTTTTTTTCTCTGCCTAAGTTCTAAATTCTTTAAGACCAGTGTAGCAGGTTCTCATTGGGGCCACCAACCAGCTCCCAAATAAAAATATGGCGACAACATTAATTATGAATACTCAGCCTTATCTTATGCTTATCCCACTAGATCTTATAACTGAAATTAAACTGTTCTCTTCATCTATGTTTTGCCTCTGGGCTTTTTACCTTTCTTTCCTTCTGTATGTCCTACTCCATGTCTGGCTGGGTGGGTGGTGACTGCCTATCCCTGAGTGTCTCCCTCTCTTCCTCATTTTCTTCTTTTCATCCTAGATTCCTCCTCCTACTTATTCTCTCTGCCTGCCAGCCTTATCTATCCCTCTACTACCTAGCTATTGGCCATTTAGTTTATTATTAGACCAATCAGATGACTTAGGCAATTAAAGCAACACTTTACATTGTTAAACAAATGCAGCATAAACAAATGTAACACATCTCTGCCCAGTTTAAGTAATATTCCACAATAGGCCCGAAACTAATGCTAAGTTGTGTTTTCCCCCTTTGCTGTGGGCATTAAATAGGAGACAGTTGGGAACGATTGGTTAATAAATGCCAATATTTGACCAATGTTAAATGTCAGAATATCTGTTTGACATCAGCACTGGGTTATGTTGTGTTGTGTTGTAAAAGAAACTGAAATACAAAAATAGGGGGTTTTGTCTATTTTTTGAAAAGCAGGGTAAACTAGAAAAGGGGAAATTAGTGAAAAGAGTGATGAGATTGTATATTGCAAAATATTACAGGTTTGAAGAAGGTGAGTAAATACAAATGTGGAGAAAGTAAGATAGATGGAGGGGTGGATGACAGAGGACTTTGTTCTCAATGTGGTCATAAAAGGGACAGGAAAATAGAGATCTTTTCCTGTTTTTGAGACAGGGTTTCTCTGTATTGTTTTGGAGCCTGTCCTGGCACTCGCTCTGGAGACCAGGCTGGCCTTGAACTCACAGAGATCTGCCTGCCTCTGCCTCCCGAGTGCTGGAATTAAAGGTATGTGCCACCACTGCTCAGCTGATCTTTCCCTTTTCTAAATTTTGAGATTATAATATAATCACATTTCTCCTTTCCCTTTCCTCCCTCCAAACTCTCCCATATATCTCCTCCTCACTCCCCTTCATATCATGGCATCTTTTTTACTAATTGCTTTCATGGATATATGTGTATGTACATGTGTATATTCCCAAATATAGCCTTACCATCTGTACAATGTTGCCTGTAAGTATATTTTTGAGATAAAAAAGTAAGGTGGGAATTAATCATGAATCATGCTTTGTTTTTAGAAAAGATAAACATTTGGAAACTGGATATGAAATCTAGTTGCTCATATACAAGCTATACAGTATGGAAGAAAAGTCTTAGGCTACCCATGCTTATTTCTCTTTTTCCTTATTTATTTTTCTCTCATACAACACATCCTGACCACATCCTCCCCTCCCTCCACTCCTCCCATTCCCTGCCTCACCTCTCCTCTCTCCCAGATCCACTGCTCCTCTGTTCCCCTTCAGAAAAGAGCAGACCTCGCAGGGATACCAACCAAACACAGCATTGCAAGTTGCAGTAAGACCAGGCACAGACCCTCACATCAAGGCCGGACAAGGCAAACCAGGAGGAAGAAAAAGAGTGCCAAGAGCAGGCAAAAGAACCTGAGACACCCCCACCCCCACTCCCAGGAGTCCCACAAAATCCTCAAGCTAAACAATGATGACATATTTGCAGAGGACCTAGTACAGACTTGTACAGGCTCTGTGATTGCAGATATGAGCCCCTATCAGTCCTGCTTAGCTTATTGTGTAGGTCATATTCTCTTGATCATTTCTAATCAAGAAAATATGATAAAATATAAATGATATGACAAGACAACACACATTCTAGTGGAATAGGTATTATATACATAACTTCTAAAGGTTACACTATGTGTTATGTTTATTTGTCTATTTGTTATTTGTTTTTGTTGTATTATTTTTTTTATTAGTCCATTTTAAAACAGCTTTGATGGCAGCATGATATTAAGCAAGGAATAGAGTCAATAGAGATAACTATTATAACTCCTTTTATCATAATGGCAAATGACGAGTCTCTTTCAGGAATACTCAATAGCACATAGACAAATGCAAAGCAAGAACCTTTTCTAATTTGTGGACAACAATAGGAGTCCAATCCATTATTATGCCATTTATCTTCTCTTTTATAACTGTATGTGCTACAAACTGAACCATGGATTATTCATCAAGGTGAAGACCAATGCTACTTCAAGGATACAGCAAGGTATACCAACAGACACTAATAGGGAAGAGACATGTAACATTTACATTTTAAAAAATGATCTGTTGATTTGTTTCTCTTAAGTTGAAATAAGGAAATCAATGAAGGGTTACATCCCTCATTAACTCAAGATCTTTCATTGTATTTCTATGGCCTCCATCTATTACAAACCGTGTGAAATTGATCCCTAAGGTAGATGATCTCTTGTAGGTTAATATCAATGACTACATAACCACACAACCATGCCATCTGACCTTTTTCTCCTCTCATATTTCCACATTCAAACGATCTTCTTTTACCTAGCCATTTAAATTTCCACACCTACCCACTTTCAAGTCATTAAATGTCTGGCATGTACAAATGTATGCATGTCCTCATGTATATTCCTGTCTACAGGCATGAGCTCTGAAAAAGGCCATAAGTCTTTGCTTTTGTATCAGTTATTAACTTGGAAATAGGTTCCTTTACTTTACCAAAATTTGAACTGTTCCTTTGCTGACAGATTCCAAACTGACTTTCTGAAAGACTATTCATACTTTGAGATCTATAAAAACATTTATATTCCACTATATTATGAAGAGATTTCTTTTGTATAGCCAGGAATATGTATAGAATGATTTTTGCCTGGATTCTTTCACCAGATATGTTTCTCACCATCAATTAAATTGTTTTTAAAATATCACATTTATTTATCTATTTATTTGTTCATTTGCTTATTCACTTATGGTAAAAGACACACCACAGAACACATGTGGAAGCCATTGGAGAACTTGTGGGAGTTGGTTCTCTCCTTTTACCATGTGGGTCCTGGAGACTGAACTTAGGTCAAGTCATGAGGCTTGGCAGCAAACACCTTTATCCACTGAAAAACCAACTCAGCAATTTAACTTTTGAGGAGAGCCCTTTCCTTCCTTAGGCTGCTTGCATATATAGCTAGATGAACTGTATAACAATGTTGGGTTGTCCTAAAAATAAGTATGAGTTTGAAAACCAAAAATCCCATATCATATACCACATGGCTACAAGCAATCAAGAACTGTGACCAAGTTGAAGCAATGGATATAAAACTCTCAGATATGGCTTAAATTAGTTTATTATTTAAAGTACATCACACTTTGAAAAATTTCTCTTGTGAAACTCAAGTACCAAGGTCTAGTGAAGGAAATGAAGTTGAAAACAAGAAGACTCCATCCACTAAAATTATTTAAACTGTAACAGAAGTTAAAGGTACTTTTTGTAAATTGGCCACTGGTCACTTCCTAATTATGATGGTTCCTGAGCATCACAGCATTTAAGATATAAGCATCCCCCATAATAATGTGGGTATAAAAGAAAAAAACAAAGCAACACTTTCGCTTACCATGCAAAACTCAAAGGGAAGCATCTGGGTGTGTAGAAAGTATCTCAAGTTTGCAGTCTATAAAAAGCATTTAGATGATTTTTAAAATCATTCCATCACTTTGGAATTTGAGATAAAACATGGGAAATCTCCTATGTGCTTATATTTATCTGACTTTTCTTAAGTCACCTTCAAATCTTTTTGCACTTTAAAATCTTTTCCACTGTGATTACACAAAATCCAAGCTGACTACATTCCTCAGACTAGAGAGATGAAGTTTACCATGAAAAAATATTCCTGTGAGAAAGTTCAAATTCTCTAAATCTAATCCAATCACTACATTGACATGCACTGTAAGAAAGGTATGGTTCCATGGAACTACATTTACACTTGGTATTTGGGAGTATTCCTTACCATGTCTCCAAAACATTAAATACATGAACATTGAAGGAACCATTATTTAGGTTGAAAATACTAAATAAGAAGATTTATTGGCATTGAAGCTATTGTTTAAAAATGTTCTCCTAAGAACTTGAGAAATAAGCCAAAGGAGACACTGTTAGTATGGAAAACAATTTTGAGGACAGTGTGTCTCTGATATATAATTTCTCCCTGACATCTACAGGGTTTACAAGTGGATGAGATTATGTTGTTTAGAGGAATCAGAAAGGCTAAAACAAACCAAGAGAAATGCAGACAGAGTTAAGAATGAGTGTGATTTGCTGTAAAGAAAACAAATTTAAAATGACAATGAGAAGCCCATTATACTACTGTAGTTCTGTTTTCCTTAAATAAAAAATACTGAATTTACTTACTTTTTAAAAAGTCATACATAACCCTACAACTCAAAGTTAATCATTGTTCATATGAAGTTATCTTCTGGGACCACACTGAAGATAAAATTTGGAAATGAAAAGTTTTCTATTTAACCACTGCTAACATATTTCTTTATAAATAAATATATTTATATATAAATAAATATATACAAAGTCTTTATCATTAGTCACATAGTATTATTTGCATGAATCTACTATTGTTCACTTAGTATTTAGAATATCTCAGTTACTGTCAATGTTATACTACTAAAAACACACATTAAAATCCAAAACCACCTGCAATGTTTTGCTTTTATATATTTTTATTATTAGTAGAACTGCTAATGTCTAATTTCTGATTGATCAATGAATATGCACCTTATTAAACTTTGCCCTATTATTAAGTTGCCAACCAAAAGTGTTAAACTACCTATGCCAATTCCATAATGCTTTTATGCCATTGTTAATACCCATATATTAATGAGATTTCATCACTGTGGCAGATACCTGAGGCAATCAATTTAACAATGGCAAACATTTTTCTTGACTCCTGGTTTAAGAGGTTTTATGGAACTCTCCATGCTTTTTGGGTCTGTGGCACATTGTCACTAAAATGCATGGTAAAGAAGCCCTGTTCACCTTATCTTAACCAGGAATCAAAAAAGAAGCATGAAGTGACGAAAAATATAATATCCCTTCAAGGGCATGCTCACAGGAACAGGACTTCCTTGTGCCAGGCCACCACTTTTAAAGGGTCTCCACTACAAGCCCTATAGTCTTCTCCAAGACTGGGGACCGTGCTTTTTAACACAGGGGCCTCTAGAAGATACACAAAGACAAGCAGGCATTAGCATTTCTTTATTCTTTACACTCAACAGACAAAAGCACTCTATTGTTTTAAGTGTTTCTCCATGATTGTCAGCAAAAATACATGTAGATATCATTTTCCAACTTAACTTTTTTTCTTTCACCAAAGGCTTTATTTGACTGCCTCCTCACAAACATAACGCTCAATTCTCTCTCCCCCTTTCTCTGTTTCTCTATGATTGTTCCTCTGTTTCTCGCACTCTATCTCCCTTCTCTCTCTTTCTCTGTCTCTTTGATTCATAATCTCTCTCATTTAACTTTCAGGATTTACTTTTGGAGTCATGCTAGGACTGCAGAATCTCATTTATAGAAAACTCCTCAAACAAACAAAACAAAACAAAAAACAAAAACAAAAACAATGGCACACTTAGAAGGGAATTCCATAAGAGTTATACCAGATTATTACCAGTTGTCATCTTGTTGAAGAATTCTATAGTTGACCTTTAAGACTGAATAATTATGTATATAGAAATATTAAAAGTGATGTATGCATGTTAATTAGGAGAAGGAAACAGAAGAATCAAGAACAAACTGAGAAGGGGAGATGCATTGGAGGACTGGAATTGAGAGAACTTTCAGTTCCCATTTTTAATTTTTTCAACAACTTTTAAAATTATTCTCTAGAACCCAGTTGCAAGAAGGAGGAATGAAGATCAAAGGGGTTGGGACCAGGCTGGTGAAATCCACAGAAACAGCTAACCTAAACAAGGGGGAGCACAAGGACCCCAGACTGCTGCCTGGGAGGCCAGCATGGGAATGACCCAGACCCCTGAATGTGGATGTCAATGAGGAGGCCTCCAAACCTTAGGGGCCCCCTGATAGTGGATCAGTAATTTTCCCTGGTGTAAGAAGGGACTTTGAGAGCCCATCCCACATGAAGGGATGCTTTCTAGGCCTGGACACATGGGAGAGGGCCCAGGCCCAGCCCAGGATGATGTGGCAGACTTTGGGGAGCCCCCATGGAGGGCCCTACCCTCCCTGGGGAGCAGAAGGGGGATGAGGTGGGGGCTGGTGGGGGTTTGGGGGGAGGGGAGAGGGAGGGAGAGAGAGAAGGGATTGGCATGTGAAGCAAACTTGTTCCTAATTTGAACTAATAAAAAATATATATTTATAAAATATATCAGAAAAAATAAAATTTAGTGATAAAGAAATGAAACAGAAAAGAGGAAGATAATAGCTCATCTCTTCAAATAGCTCATTATTAAAATTTACAAAATAAAAGTCTCCTTGCAGATCTCAGTTTTTACCTGGTGATAAAAAATCTTTATCATTTCTGGCTATATCATATTTATAGACGATACAGAGGAATTCCCCATCCAAATACCACAGTCTCCTTAGCAGGTACCAGTGTTGTTTTGCTAACCATCTTACAGATTCTTAATCTGAAGCAGAAAGGAAACAAGAGCTGGAACTAGGTAGCCCATTCCTTTTTGTCAGAATTCTGTCATCACTGAGAAGCCTCTTGCTTGGCACATGCTTTTCCTGCTTCAGGTCTTCAAATGCATTTCACCAATGCCTTGTTGGAACTAGAGAAATAACAGGAGGACAATTACTTTACACTTACTTCTCCCTTCCCTTTTCTGGAATCTTAGTTGCCGGGATGGTCAGAGTTCCTCACCTTGCACTTGAGGGTACCACCTGCCCTTGATGGAGTCTGTGAGGATGGGTGTGAGTTCACAGACATGGCCTGTAAATGTTCCTAACCAGGAAGGAGGAGAATAAGTGCCCAGACAATAAGCTGGAGTTTAAGTTTAGAGAATTTTCAGAAATCTCTAGATCAGAGAACATTCTAGAGCAGATTGACATCCTGAGTTTCGGTGCTGAAAGAGTATATATATAGCCTTCTCATCTCTCTCTCTCTAGGACTTGACAGCAGAATAACTAGATAACCTCTCAGCTTCATGTTAGAGCCTGGAAGCCCAAGGCCCTGCAGCAGAAGGGTGACTTGTCCTATGGAAAGGACTGCAGCCCCTCACCCAACTGGCATTTTTTAACAGTAAGACAAATCCTATCCTTACTGAAATCATCTGCACAATATATATTAATATTGCATTGCTTGGTGAGAGGACATCATTGTAGGGACAAAATAGGAAACAGCAGAAGCAAGAGGTTACCAACCAAGTGCTTGGAAATGTAACTCTATCCAGAAAATACACTATTGTGAAGCTAAATTACATTTAAGACCTCCCCAAAAGCCCATTAAGAAATCTAATTAACAGAATGAGTTCCTCATGTGCAACTTGTCTTATTGATTATCTTAGTGCATTTAATTCACAGACAGCAACACAAGTAGCAGAGGTGTTGCCTGTGAAAGATCAAAGCAATAGTTTTTGATGGCAGGTTTTCTTATGAAACCAGAAATCCAGAAAGAGTTGAACAAAAAAAAAAAAAAACTGTTAATGTGCAGCAGAATATCTGAGGCTTTTTTGTTGTTGTTGTTAATTTAGGTAACCACACCCAGTATGGCTCCCTGTTGCCACAGACTCGGATCCACTGGAGTACCATCTCACACCATTCCTCAGTGTGAAACAGCACATTTAGACAAGGCACCTGTGGTGGCGATAGAGATACATAACAAGGGAAGGAATAAAGAATGGTATTCGGGAACTAATGCAGAAACAATAAAAAGAGACTATGAACATCTTCATACAAATGACAAGTAGGGGAGGAGGGGACACGGGCTGGCATTGGTAGGGATGACGGTTTGATTGTTTGCTGTAATTGTTAATATTGGCTGTCCACAGCATCGGAGTCACCCAGGAAATAGGCCTCTAGGCATGTCTGTGATTGATTTCTAGACTGGGTTGAGTGAGAAGACCTGCCCTAATGTGGATGGTACCCTCTAGCATGTCTGTGATTGGTTTCTAGACCAGGTGAAATGAGAAGACCTGCCCTAATGTGGATGGTACCAGTTCACAGGCTGGGGTCCTGTACCTAATAAAAAGGAATGTGTAACTGAACAAGAACACCCATCACTCTCTGCTCCCTGACTACAGATGAGATGTGACCAACTGCCTCAAGCTCTGCTGCCCTGCCTCTCCATCATTCTGGGCGGTGCCCTCAAACCTTGAGCCACAGCAAACCTTTGCCTCCTAATTTGCTTTTGTTAGGTAGGTATTTTGTCACAGCAGGGGTGGAAGTAACTAAGACATCTACTAAAATTTAAGGACTTCTTCATCTAGGAGACTATGGGATCAATCCTTCATTTTGGGAATAGCAACTCTCAGTACAAGGAAAACATTGATCGGAAACATCCATTATTCCTAAGAAACAAAATTTTCAAAGTTGAAATTCAACTCTGGAACTTTGTAGTCAACCCCCACTGTACACAAAGCATTCTGTTATTTCACTCACCATGTGGTATAAAGAAAACAAACGTGAAATCAAATATCATGGAATCTAGCAAAAGCAAAAGATTGTTCAATTTATTAGTTATATTTTTAAAACCATAGTCATTGATTGGATTCTTTCAGGGTTTTGTTGCCTGAATTAACTTTTGTTGCCATATCTGAACTACCAATACCCACCAGTGATTATAAATACAAATTGATTGCAGGAGGGTCAGCCTAAAGAAAATGAATGCATAAGTAAAAAGTGTGTTAGTAATAATACAATGGAGTCTATATCCTGACACATCTAACTTGGCTGGCTTAAGCATCTGTTTATCTGAAAAGCTGTATTAGTTACTCTTCTGTAGCTGTGATAAAATGCTGTGACTAGAGACAACTTAACCAACAGTTTACTTTGGCTTCTGGTTACAAGGGGCTAGATGTTCATAGTGTCAGCTGGAGAAATGGCAGCAGCAGGCAGGTGGAATAAGAGGCTCCTTACACAGGAAACACACACACAACCACACACACACACACACACACACACACACACCACGAGCACACACGCAGAGGCACAGAGAGAGAGAGAGAAAGAGAGAGAGAGAGAGAGAGAGAGAGAGAGCTGGAAGTGGGGCAAGGTTATATTGTGTAGCAGTTTCCTCTGAGGTTAAAACTTTTCATCTTAGAACAGGATCTTAGAACAGGATGTTTACCTCTTTAGGTGAAACAACAAGATGTTCTAGGGGAAGGCAAAACACTTCATCATGTAGGGAAACTCCATTAAGATAGGAAGTAAAAACTCAAAATAGCCTCAAGAAGTCCCTGAAACTGACCAGACTCACTAGGTTCTTTCCTCCTCAGGAGCATAGACAAAGTAAAGACTTCTGAGAGTTGTTCTTGGACAAACCAAACTGCAAAGAATAATCTGAGATAAATCTAGTTATCTGGAAGAAGCAGGGAGCAGCTGAGTGCCTGAGAAGGGCTCAGACAATCTGAAAGGACACTTTCCAATCTGTTGAACGGACTGCAGACTCTGCAGTGTGGTTCAGGTTCCCAGCATTTGTGAGCTGTGAGCTTTGGAGATGCAGCTGTGTTTGAGTCATTTTTGCTCCTGTAAGCAATCCCTCATAATGCAGGAATATTCATATCCCTAAAAGTAACCCCAATAAAACTCATTGGTTCACCAATGAGTGGAATTTTGGTGGTATCCACACTTTGATCTGTTGTCAGCTCCTGATCTGGGGTGAGCAGATAGATGTTTGTTCATGTCTTCCCAGGAGTAATGATACACAGCAGTTATAAACTCTCAAAGCCTAGTTGAAGGGACCAGTGGCAGAACAAGACACTCCAAGACCAAGTTCTCAGCACAAAGAATTATTTGACCCAGAGGGACAAAGGGCAGGGAATAACAAAGACAGGAGATAGAGAACAAGAGAGAGGAGAGAAGGGAATTAGAGAAAAGGGTCACCGGTATTTGTCCCAGACTGGGACAAAGGACTGCCTCTGTTTAGAGAGGAGATAGGCTTGGTTCATAAGCAAGTGGTAGTTTCTAAAGGTAAAAGGGGAAACTCCTTGTTAAACTGAAGTGTCTAATTTTAATTGGGCATGTTAATTAGGGTGGCCAAAAGGGTGCTTTTGATTACTGGACTTCATTACTTTGATAGCTGGACTTTGGTGGTCAGCCTCAGGAGGAGCAAGTGGACAAATAAGGGAACAGACCTTAGTGACTAGTTTCAGAATGTAACTTAATGGATTTTTGGCAAGGAAGAGGGAATCAGGGAGAGGCAATGCCTGCTAGAGCCATGTTCGCCATGCTCACGTCCACTAGAGTCCTTCACTGATGATGTACTTTCTCCAACAAGTCCTAAAAATCCCATAAATCTCCAAACAGCACCACCAACTGGGGGCCAAGTTGTCCCAATACATGAGCCTAGTAGAGAAGCATTTGTTAAAACCACATGGAGGGATACTCCCTGAGCCAAGACACATGGGGGTGGGCCTAGGCCCTATCCCAAAGGACAGACTCTGAAACCCCCCTATGGAAGGCCTCATCCTCCCTGGGGAGCAGAAAGGGTATTCGAGATATTCGATAGGCAGGGTTTTAGTGGGGGGGGGGAGTAGGGGAGGGAGAGGGAACTGGGATTGACAAGTAAAACAATCTTGTTTCTAATTCAAATAAAAAATGAAAAAAAAAAACCCACTGCAATAGCTTTGCAAATATTTTCACAGAAAGATTTTAAGACAAGACTCATCTTTGTTGAAGAATGTGACTCTTGGAAAGCGGCTATTTCTAAGGTTTCACTGACTTAAGAATAACCTCACAAACTGTTCTTGGGAGTTCTTAGACCAGTCCAGCCATTACCGCAGGCATGTGCCTGTTTCCCGATTATCACAGAGCACTAACATGTGAGTCTATGACAAAAATTAAAATTAAATGCTAACTCCTTACTTTTAAAAAGTAGATGGTTCACCAGACACAGATATGTAGGGGAAGCTGTAGCCACGCCTACTTAGGTGTGCCTAAGGCTACAGGTGTGCCTGACCACGCTTGTGAGGGCGTGGCCAGGGTGATGTAGAGCGATACTTGCATGGGACTGTGTTTTCTCTTTCGGGTTTCACTTTGGTACTTGCTGGGCAGACCGCTGCCACGGCGGCTGGCTAGGTTGCTCTGTAAGTAAGGCTTTTCCCTATTAAATACCCTTATATTTCTACCTGACTCTATATTGGTAATTTCCCACTATACAGATATGTGCCATTAATGTTACCAACTCTAGACCTTGGTCTGCTCTCAAGATAGGCTGAAAGTTTTTCAGAAACAACTTACAAGTATGTAGGTCCCTACCTCACAATTTTTGCTCTAAATTTCTGTGGTTCAGAAGTATACTTCTAATATTCAGCAATGGCAATGGGGTAAGCCCTAAGCTCCCAGCATGCTCTCCAAAAGTCTCATCTTGATAAGACAAAGATAGTTCCTAAAACCCAGATAAATAGAAAAGGAAACAACAACAACAAAAAAGATCTCAGCAAGCTATTTCCAAAATTGTGCCTTAGCAGACATCAGGGCAGTGAGAGATCCAAGTGTGGGAGTTGTTGGGACCCAGCCCCCATGGGGTCTCTGTGAGTTGTTTTCCAGCATAACCACAGGTGCGTCCTGTTTTTCTAAGCCTCGCCCACTAGCATCAACATCCTGTTATGAACCTTTCTTTTATGCTTTGCCCCCATCCCCTTCTTGCTTCATTGGCCATGGGCGGGGGTTGTGGTTTCCTTGTTTATGATAGGGCATGGGAGTGCTTCTCTACATAAACTGCTGGCTGCAATAAACCGATGGCATTTGCTTCTACCGGATGACCCGAGTTGTGTCCTTCTTAATCCGAAGTCTCTTGCCTGGTCTGGTTCTTCGGTTGCTGGCACTGGTGCCGGTGACAGAGAGTGACCCACTGTCTGTAAGAGGGAGCCAGCCACCAGACGAAGACACTAAACATGCTTGTGTCACAGGTGGACCTGCATCCCGACTGCATGAAGGAGCTACAGATGTGCTAACCCTGTAAGAAAACTGTGTAAAAAGTGACACCCCCAAAGACGAAGGCTAAAAAGAAGGTGGGGGCAGAAAACAACCGAAGTGGGGAATGATAATATCTGTAAATACAAAGAGAAATGTAAGTTGAAGGGGACATCGAAAGCTCCCTTCTCCCCTAAACTATCAAACAAACACATTTAAAACAAAAGAAGAACCAACTTCTAAATAGAAAATCCATACTGCACTGCAGAGGGATAGAAGAGGTCACCATTGAAGTACCAACATAGCAACACATATCTCCACCCTGTGCACAGAAACCTAAGGACCACGCCATTGTGATCCATATGAAGAGACTATAAAATAAAGCAAATGGTTCAAGTTCAAACAGTGTAAGTAATAAACTGCCATCTGATCCAAAAATCACCATGAAGATGCAGAGTAAGCTGCAATCTCAGCTAAAGAGTGTCAAGTGCCCAGTGTGAATACATGAAGCATCATGACCTAAGCCATTACAGAAGGGCTGGAGAGACGGCTCTGCAGCTAGATTGGGGTCTAGCTCCCCAGCACCCACACAGCTGCTCACAACTGTCTGTTACTCCAGTTTCAAAGGATCCAAGCCCCTTTTCTCCAGACATACATGAAGGTAAAACATCCATAAACTGAAAACATCAACTAAAAACAAATAATAAAATTTAAAACGCAGAGGCTGGAGAGATAATTCAGTGATTAAAGGCACTTGGTACTCCACAATACACATGTCAAGCCTCAAATGCTACGTACTTCTGTAACTCCAGCTCTAAGATAATGTGGAGACAAGAATGTATGAAGAGTCTTTTTCTGTCCAGCCAGCCAGCTCCCAAATAATAACACAGAGACTTTTTATTAATTATGAATGCTTGGCCTATAGCTTAGGCTTGTTCCTAACTAGCTCTTATAATTTAAATTAACCCATTTAATTAATTTACATTCTATCACATGGTGTACCTCTCTTCTGTCTTGCACCTCCCATTTCCTCCCCGTATCTCCTGGTGTCTCACACAAGCCTAGACTCTTCCTCCCCTTCCTTTCTCTCCCTGGATATTCCACCTATACTTCCTGCCCAGCTATTAGCCATCCGGCTTTTTATTACACCAATCACAACAATACAGCTCCACACAGCGTACAAATATCCCATAACTCAAGAGGATCAGTGAAGCTTTCTGTTTTCCAGCATAGCTGAGCAAACAAGAACCCCTGGTCCAAAGAGACTCTGCCTCAAAGGAATAGGTAAGAGATAGAGAAGGATGCCCCCTTCTAGCCACAAAGCGTATCCACTCACAGCCACTGTCTTAGGGTTTCTATTGCTGTGAAGAGACAATATGACCATGGCAACTCTTAGAAAGGAAAACATTTAACTGGGGCTCGCATACAGTTTCAGAGTTTTAGTCCACTGTCTTCATGGCCGGAAGCATGGCAGCATGCAGGCACAGGTGCTGGAGAGGTAACTGAGAGTTCTACAGTGGCACACTAGGCCTGGCCTGAGCTTCTGAGGCCTCAGAGCCCACCCCCCCAGTGACAAACTCCCTTCAACAATGACACACCTACTCCAACAAAGCTACACATTGTAATGGTGCCTATGAGATTATGGAGCCATTTTCATTCAAACCACTGCAGCCACATAGCCACCCACTCCCCACACAGACACACATAAATAAATAACATTTAAAATTTAAAACAGAAATGAATTAAAATAAAGAAAATTGTCATTGATACAATAGGAGGCATAATTAAAAATAACAAAACTATACTGGAGATGATTGTGTCATATAGGATTCAAGGAAGAAGAAACTTTAATAAAAATACAAGACTGAAACAATCAAGAATGTAAAAATGAGGCTAAAGTAATATTAAGGATCAGAAAACTAATAAAAATGGATTTAAAAAGAAACAAAATGAAAGCCACAGCATGAAGATGCAATATGCATATAATTAAAAGACCCAAGTTAAGAAGGATACATAGGAAACTGACTCCAAATTAGCAATTTGGAATCATAAGGTAACAAAAAAAAAAAAAGAAGCAAATCAGATTTTCTTAACTCAGTCCCTCCAGGTAAAATATAAGTAGATTAGAAAAACAGTATTAGTTTTGCCTCAGAATATTCATAAACAGTAATGCAGAAAAGTGTGTTTAAAAGCTTTGAGGAAAGGAGGCACGAACCAAAAATGGAATAGCTGAACTGTCTATCAGTGTAGATGCCATAGGAAAAAAATTTGTAAGACTTAGATTAGGGAATTCTGGAGCCATGAGCCTGTTTTCACAAGCCCACTGGACAGGAGGTTAACAAGAAGTTTTCTGTGAATGTACAAACAGTAAATATTTCTGACCTTTTGCTGTCAGTCATCCTGATCTCCTATGATAAAAGGGGCTATAGTTTCTTTGGAATAAATGTAATGTAGTTTACTTTGCCCCAGGGCACTAGACTAGACAAGAGGGTCATGGCTTGTAAGACTACAGTGTTAAAAGATAAACTTCATTCAACTCCACTTAAATTTAATTATTTAACATGCCAAATACTTTCATGCATTCACTATATTAAATTATTCTTGATATGTAAATTGCAGGTATAAGAGCAGAAAATGGGAGTAGGAGAAAATAATGAGGTATGTGACACAGGCCGTGCATTAGAAGTCTTGACAATGTGTGGGCTAATGGGAAAAGAAGAGGAGAAACAGAGATAGAAAATGATCTAACTGGTTTTATCATTAAATAGATAGAGCTAAAGTTCCTGTTAAAAACTACCATCCCCAGGAAAACAGACTCGAATCTCAAATCAACCTTCAAATTGTGTCCTTGTGTATTGTAGATGTAGGATGTTACTGTTGTAGCTCAGCAAATATAGGACATCTTGTACTGGCTTCTCAGTAGTGACCATGCTCCATCAGACCTATTTGTGATGACTTTCCTCAGAGGGTTTTCCATCCAGATGATGTGAAGCTAATGAAAAAAACAACAGTTAAAAAAAAAACCAAACAACAAGAAAACTGCCCCAAAACTCTGGTAGATATTTGAAAAAGAAAAAGGAATAGAGCATTTACATAATCAAGAATACTGACCCTAACCATAACATATGAAGCTATTTCTAGGCACCAAATAAAAATTTTAAATTTTAAACATTTTAATGTGCCAAGGAAAATCATATTGTAGACATAACATAAAACCACAACAAATATGCCTGGTTTGCCTATAATAAATGAAATCAATATTAGTTTAACTCATTCAGTAAAATGCAACTTAACTTATCAAATAATAAACTCTAATAAGAGACACACCAAAACAAAATTCAGGAAGACTAATAAAGGACAGAATAAAAGTAGTACCTCAGGCAGCCACAGCTGAGGAAGCAACAGTAGTGGTGTTTATATTAGACAAATAAAATGGAAACCAAAAGCATGAGGCATCAAACAGAAGTCAGTATTTTACTATAAAAAGCCAAAAATCAGATAAACACAAATCACAAAGATCTGTGGCCCAGGTTCTCAGGAACAACCTACAAAAACCCAAATCTCCAGGATGCAAGAAGAGAGAAAGAGAGACACACTAAAAGATTTCAATCACGACACTCTCACTACAAAGATGAAACTAAGTGAAGAAAATAAGTACATCTAAGGCCTGAAGAGCATACTCGGGAGTAGGGAGGTGGCTCAGCAGGTACAGTGTTTTCTGGACAAGCATAAGGACCTGAGCCCCACCAACCATGTAAAAGCTGGATGCTTATGCGCACATCTTTAACTCAAGCACTAGGAGTGATAAAGTATGGTGGTTTGAATAGGAATGCCACCCAAAGGCTCATTTGAATGCTTTGTCACCAGGGAGTGGCACTATTAGGTGATAAGGCCTTGTTGGAGTAGGTGTGACCTTGATGGAGGAAATATGTCACTAATGGGTGGGTTTTGAGGTCTCAGAATATTCAAGCCAGCACCAGTATACCTGTCTTCCTGCTGCCTACTGATCCGGGATCTCAGCAACCTCTCCAGTACCATGTCTGCCTGCCACAATGCTTCCCACCATGATGCTAATGGACTAAACCTCTGAACTGTAAGCCAGACCCAATCAAGTGTTTTCCTATATAAGAGTTGCTGTGGTCATGCTGTCTCTTCAAATCAATAGAACACTGACTAAGACAGGAGCAAAGCAAGGATGGGCAGACACAGGTAGATCCTAGGTTCTCAGTGGCCAGCTGGGATGTCCAACATGCTGATATCTAGACTCAATGAGAGGCTGTCTCAAAAAGTAAAGTGAAAAGCAACAGAGGAAAATGGCCAGCACGTGCCTCTGGCTTCCACACAAGTATACACAGACACATGTGCATACACCTCTCACTCAAAGAACATAATCAACAAAATAGTTCTTATAGTAATTATCAATCATTAACCCATGTTTACATAAAACATAGCTGTTTTTCAAGCATACATGGAGCAGTCACTAAAATGGTCAAATGGAAGAATTTTCAAAAGAAAAATGCTAGTTTTCTTAGTCTAGTGTAACAAAATACTAGTTACTTGACAGCTTAAGTGAAGGAAACCTACTATTCACAGTTCTGGAAGCTTAAGATGAAGACACCCGCAGATTGAGTTCCTGAAGATGGCTTGTTTCTATCATGCACTATCACCTTCCCGCTGTACTGTACCTTAATATGGTAAAGAAAACAAGAGCACTTGTCACTTTTCTTAAAAGCAAGTTGGTCCCATTATTAGGGTCACCCTTGTGACTGCATGTTAGCCTAAATATCCTTCCAAATACCCCCACTTCCATGACATAACACTGGGGTTTAGGCTTCAACATGTGGTTAGAAATATTTAAATCTAAACTCAAATGATAGTATATCAAAATGTGTGGGAACTAGCTAGCACAACCTTTGGAAAGACCAACTATAGTATTAAGTATATCTATTAGTTAAAAGAAAGCTCTGGAATCAATACACTATTAAAAGTATTCTTACTAAGAAATTAGAAAAGAATAAACTTAAGGATGAGGGGAGCAACAGAAGATACTAAAGAGGGAAAAACAACAGACAAAATCAGCCAACCTAAAACAGGTTATTTTTAAAGACCAACAAGGTTGATAAACATCTGGTTAGCTGGTCTCATTAATGTAGCTCCATCTCATGTTCTGTGGAGAGCTTCAGGTTTTCAGATTTCACCACCTTAGGTCTTTGGACTTATGTGTCTCATTAATGTCTCTAACTTCTACATAATGTTAGAGTACAAACAATGCCAAAAGTTTCTTCTAAAAATGTTCAAATTTTATACAATTAAATGACTGGCATTAAAATATAGTCAACACATGATCTGGTCACATCCCAACTTAAGACACAGCCCAGTTACACCTTGACACACATGCAGGGTAATTGGCTCACAAACCTCATCTCACCTTTAATTGGAACCCTCAACTAGCTCCAGTCGCTCTCCCTGGCCTCCTTCCAGAATCTATAGTTTTGCTTCCCAAAACATGATGTCAACAGCTGCACAACAAAGAAATACACTGGGAAAGACAAAAGCTGTCTAGCTAAAATTTAAATTGGTCCATTTCACCCATTCCAAACCTAGGATATTTTCTATCTGATGAGAATTCTTCAGTAAAATATCAGCCATGGAGAACTATACCTTTGAGGAACTTATAAACAAATAGAACACACACACACACACACACAAAAAAAAAAAAAAAAACCAAAAAACAGATCTTGTAGGACTATGAAAAGTCACTGAATTTCTATGGTGCCAGCCATAAAATACATAGAACTTTCCATAAGTAAACCATCATGGAGTGAAATTGAGTTTCATGTTTCATAGATCACTGTACCTACAAGAAACACAGATATTAGAAAATGGGAAGCAAACTTAAAAGTCAGTAAGAAGAATGCCAAAAAAGTGGGGAAGTGACTGGCCCGAGAAGTCTGGTATAGGTTACATTGGAAGTGAAATGTAGTTTGAGAGATTTGACACCAGAGTGAGGATTTCACTGGGAATGAGGACAGGAAAGTGATATTTGAAAAAAGTGAAGAGGAAGAAGTGTGCATTACTGGAGGAAGAGACAGCTTGACCCCAGGAGTCAGACCTGGATGGCAACAGATCAAAGAGAACCACAAAGGACCTCAAGACGTGAGGAAAAACTGTAAAATTAGTCACAGGGGGGAAAAGAAGATAAACAGTAAGTGTTGAGTGACATATTCTTGAGTAGTGATGCTCCTTACCAAAACCAACATGCAACAACAACAAAAATAAAAAACAACTGTGCAACTATTGGGCAACCATTGACACCGGAGTCAAGTTTTCCATGTATACAACCAAGAAAGAAGGAAACAGACAAGCTGGTACAGAGAGCAGAAGCGCACTCAGATAAGACAGGCAGTTTAAAAATCTCTTTGAAAACCTAAAGTTGGATGAAGGCATGCTGCCATGCTGCCAAGAAGTGTGGATGAGCAAAGATGAAATGAAAACAAGTAAGTTGAGAATCAAAAGTTGGGAGTAACTACTGCCAGTCAGGGAAATAAGAAGTCATCCTAATGGGTATGGAACTTGCATTTTTTCAGGATGAAGATTATAGAGGGGCTGGAATGATGGCTTAAGAGCACTTGTCCCTACAGAGAACCAAGGTTCCATTTCCAGTACCTACGGGGTAGTTCACAATCATCACAACTCAAATTCTAGGGCTTCAGTGTCCTCCTCTGATTCCTATATGTGTAATGTACAGGTACATAGACATGCATGCAGGTAAAACACATGTCACATAAAAAAATAAATAGATCTTTGAAAGAATCCTTATTTTTTCATATATCTTCCCAGGACTAAAACTTTTACAAAAGAAAAAAAAACACAAAAAAACATGTTTTTAATCTGCCTGTGGATAAGAAAATAATTATTCTTTATATTAGATGACACATCAGTTTCCATTGGCCAGTAGTTATTCAAGTATATTTTTCTCATTAAAGAGAAAAACTTTTGTCCCAGGCAACTTTTCATGAAAATTAATGATTCATAGAAGGAAAGAAAGAGCATAAATTTTTCATAAAATCCAGGTAATTATATCCTTTGTCTGGGAGCTTCTGAAGGATGTAGATACCGTATTTATCCCAGCTTCCAAATTTTAGAGTTATGAGGAAGGTGACATTTCTACTGTAACTCTATTGGATTAAGGATAATGAAACCGAGGCTCAAAGAAGATAAATGATATGCCCAATGTCATCTGCAGAGCTGGTGGGAGAATTAGGATGAGAACCTGGGCCCTCAAGGTCATGCTCATTATGTTGGCTCTTAACACAGGGTTTATATTTGTTCAAGGGTCTCATTGGGAGACTTGCATTGATAAAAAAAAAAAAGTCTTATTGGGACAAACATCATTCTTGTTCCAGAAAACAGACATAAGCAACAACATATCTGATTAATTTTTTATTAAAGTGTTCCTCATTCCAAGTAGTTTATTGGTCCATGAATGACTGTAAGGCATGATTATAGTTCAGAGCTCAGAGAGGTCTCATAAAAGGAGCTAGTCACCTAGGTATTTTTGGCAGAGTGCTTTGCTATGTAAGCCAACATCATCGCCAAGCACAAAATGTTTAATGATTTCTAACCCATAAGTTACCTTTACCCCAAAATCGTTTGAAGAGAATAAAGTGGGAAATAAAATGAAAAGCACATAACTCCTTATTTGGTTGCACCCCTTGTTCTCATACTAACCCATTTCTTGGTATTTATAACATTATTGATTCATCAAAGGCTGACTCACACCTTCTTGTCATTGTCCCTGATAGCTCCCAAATCACTGTCTTTTATAAAGAGGAAAAGATACTTTCTCTTGGGTTTAACTAATAATGCAAATACTTGGGAGATGCAGAGAGACACATCCTGGGCAGGGCTTTTTCATTTCAGTAACTGAGGGCAGACCAAAAAGTTTATATCAATTCCTTAATACACACATCTTGTAAGGGCACTGTAGCCAAAGAATAATCTATGCTATACAAGGGTCCCTGCATCCATAATGGAACTAACCCTTCTAAGAAGTACAGTTTAATTTCTACACCAAATCATGGTTGGCCATACTTCAACTTGCATTAAATTAAATTGTTTCACTTCTTAATTCAAAAGGTTAAAAAAAAAACACCTTAAGTTGTGAATAAAGTATTTGCCACCTAAAGAGAGAATGGGAAAAAGGCTTACCCTTCAAAGTTAATGGTTTTCATGAAGGACAAAGAAAAAAACTTTCTTCATTATGTGAAATAAAAATTGGAAGTATGAATCTGTCAACTATGACAGGAAATATCAATTACTAGTTTGTGATGAGTAACAGAGTAACATTCCATTTTGATGGCTTGGGATGTAGGACTTGACTGTATTTGTTGTCACTGTTATTGATTGGATGGCAGCATGCAATTCTTAAATTTTTATAATTGTGTGGTTCTAGTAGCTGGCCATATCAGGGCCTGGGTTAGGATATGGGAGTAAAAGACTCTCTCAGGTACTACTTTATGAGACTCCTCACATAGAGTACTACTTCCACAACTATGTTTTCTTTCTCACTCTAAAACTGTTATTGTTAAAATAATAATAATAATATACAATAGATGGTAAATAGGAATCCAAACTCAGTCAAATAGTCAAAACATAATAAAACAACTATCTCTTTGGAGAAAAAAATTTTTAGACCAAGATAAAAATGCTATTTTTTAAATAATCATTTTGGGACTAGAGACATGACTTAGTAATTAAGAGCACTGTCTGCTCTTCCAAAGGATCTACATTCAACTCCCAGCACCCACATGGTATCTCAAAACAGTCTATAAGTCTAGCTCTAGTGAATCTAGCTCTGTGTTTGGACCTCTACATGCACCAGCATAAACACAAAACATGGACATATATGCAAGCAAAACACTTACATACATACATTGAAGTATTTTTAAAAAATACTTTTTAAAAAAAAGTTTTTAAACTACAATGACTGCTTCTTAGAATAAGGGCTAAGTTCTGAGAAATGTGGTCGGTCCTGGGTGATTATTTTTCATTTTGTGACCACGGCAAGCCATATTCACACAAACTAAGACAGGGGTCATGACACTAGATAATAGCAGATGTGACCACTGCCAGGTGTGTACCCTATTATAACGGCACATGCCAGGAGTCCTTCAGTCAAAGAAAAACTAATCAAAACTGAAATTTCAGGTAATTTAGAAATGATTACCAATTAAGGTACATTATGCTCATGTTTCTTGAGAAAGACGAGATACAAATGATCCTTTCCATAAATAGCCTTCTTGCTCAAAAAGAAAGAATGAAAATAATGAGATGAGCATTTCCCTTTCTTTAAAAAAATACAGAGGAATAAAACCAAGCCTGAACTATTAAAACCTATCTGCAAAACCTGGGGAACATCTAAGGCATGGTCATAGGAGAGAGTACTCTGGAATCTTGTTTACTTAGGTATTTCTGTTCATACTGAAATGGCACATGTTCAAATTGTGTGATGAGGAGACCTCAGAAATCTACGGGACCTCCTGTAGTAGTTCAGTACTTATCCCTAGCATAGGTGTGGACTTTGGAAGCCCATTCCGCATAGAGGGATACTCCCTGAGCCTAGACACAGAGGGTGGGCCTAAGCCCTATCCCAAAGGATATACAGACTCTGATGACACCATATGGAAGGCCTCACCCTCCCTGGAGAGCAGAAAGGGTATGGAATAGGTAGGGCGTTAGTTGGGGGGAGGAGTGGGGAAGAGGGGAAGGAGAGGGAACTGGGATTGACATGTAAAACAATTTTGTTTCTAATTCAAATGAAAAAAAATACTTTTAAAAATTAAAGTGAACAAGATACAAAATATCCTAACACAAGGTCCAGCCACTGAAGATCCTTTTTGAGTGTGTGCTGAAATGCATATGAATCCCAAGAATGCCCCAAAGTGAAGTAAGAAAAGGTCAGTAGGAATAGGAAACTGGTCACAGACCTATGGAGAGAGCACACAGGCCCTAGAGAGAACTAAACACAATTTGTATTAATTACTCTCTACCGTTGTGATAAAGAACCATAACAAAGGCAATTTACCGAAGAGTACATTCATTTGACTTACAGTTTCAGAGGGAGCGTCAATAATGGCACCAGGACGGGGGCAAGAAGCTGGGAGGTCAAATCTTTAACCATAAACGTGAAGCAGAGAACAAACTAGAAGTGAGGAGAGGCTATAAACTCTCAAAGCCCACCGGTCCCCCAGTGATGCACTTCCTCCTGCAAAACTGCACCTCCCCATAACTTCCCCCCAGACAGTTCTTCCAACTGGGGACCAAGTGTTCAAATAACTAAGTCTATGGGTGCATTCACATTCAAACCACCACACTGTCTGTTTGCTAATTTGACCTAGCATCTAAATGCTTATGTTGATACCCACAGATAACTGATACTCTTAGCCATAATTAGAGAAGCCCCTCTCTTAAGAAGAAGATGGTGAGTGCAAGGACTCAGGGCTGCATGGGGCACTGAGAAAAAAGTGTCAGAGGAGTATTCAGCCCTCAACAGGTCATCTGTATGTACCATCCTCCATCTGGGGCTTGGGAAATACTGCAAAGAAGGCACGGGAGGAATGTAACTAAGAACGGTTGGAAGTGGCATCTTCCTGGAAAGACATCCACATCCACTGCTTTCATAAACTCACAGCAGGGGCAGATGCTGCAACGGTTCTGCCCAAGACTGGCCCCATCATGAGTGAGGGCTGCTTGGAGGAGGAAGTCAGGGAGCCCGTGTCTCACTGATGAACTGTGTGCTACTGAAAGATGGGGGAGAAAGGGGGTTGTCTTTAGTTGTGCACCCACTGATGAACCTAGCTGGCTCCAGGGGATAATCTGACACATTGTCACACAGATGGCCCTGGTTAAACGAAACACAAAACCCAAAATTAGAAAGTTAGAAAGGGATATAGAGAGAGTGTGCAGAAAAACCAGAATGCTTTGTATGAAATTATCAAAAACTGAAATTGGTCGATTAAAAATATTTTTTATAGCCGGGCGGTGGTGGCGCACACCTTTAATCCCAGCACTCTGGATGCAGGGGCAGGCAGATCTCTGTGAGTTCGAGACCAGCCTGGACTACAAGAGCTAGTTCCAGGACAGCCTCCAAAGCCACAGAGAAACCCTGTCTCAAAAAACCAAATATATATATATATATAATATATATAATATATATATATATATAATAAAAACAATGGGAAAGCTATCTATATTTACCATTTGTAGTAGTCTCAAGATTTTTTTGCCAATCTATTATTGAGGATATATTACTTATTCAAATATATGTTTCAAATAGAAGTGGTCAGGAGAGCAATCATTTTTCATTCTCTTTGAAGCCAGCCAGAGAAAGTTTCTCCTGCTCTGATCCTCTGCCTCTAGTCACCCCACCCACCCAATGAGGCTCTGCCTCTTTGCCACTTTATAATCAAAGTCCATTTGCTTTCAGAGCAGCTCTTTCCAATCTGAATGTGATTTTGTATATGAGTAAATTGTTATTTTGGTTCTCTCACCCACATGCTTTCCATCAAAAGCCAGTATTATGTTCATACAAAAATACTTGGCCATAAAATACAAATAATTTTCCTGATGTTGACTTTTTGCATTTCTGCTTGTTATCTGAGGGCTACCAAAGTAACTCAGTTTGGTAATGTGTGTTATGATAAAGTGTTGGGGGGCCTTGGCAGATTCCTTGGCAGGTGAGGTTGACTGAGGCAGGGACAAACA
Organism: Cricetulus griseus; assembly: GCF_003668045.3. NCBI lineage: Eukaryota > Metazoa > Chordata > Mammalia > Rodentia > Cricetidae > Cricetulus > Cricetulus griseus. The sequence goes on from NW_023276806.1 coordinate 192,129,219, forward strand.
TGCCAGGCAGACAGAGCTTAAGTGAGAAGTTTTATTAGAAGAGGAGGGAGGGGGAAGGAAAGAGAAAAGAGTTAAAGAGACAGAGAGAGGACAGAAGAGAAGAGGGAATAGCAAGAAAGAGAGTGGAAAGAGAGCGTAAGTGGGTGGGGGTCTTTCTTTTAAAGGGGTCCTTTGCACCTAGGCTGACCAGGGTACTGCCTGAGTGCATCCTGCCAGGTGTCAGGGGCGGGCCAGCATCATGCCTGAATCCTTACAATGTGTTTGCACAAAGCCCTGGGTTCCATCCCAAGCACTGCCTGGTGTACATTCTTTGCAACCCCAGCACTTCTGAGGGGGAAGTGTCATGATTAGAAATTCAAGGTCATTTTGAGCTAGATAAGGAGTTCAAAACCAGCCTGGAATACATGAAATCTGTCTTAAACAAACAAACAAAACAAGGTGGCTGGCAAGAAATGCTTAGTGGGTAAGATGCATGCTGCCTGACAAGCCGGAGTCTGGGTCTCCAAACCCACGTGCTAGAATGAAAGAATCGATTCCTGTTAAGTTGTCTTGTACAACCACATGCACACCATGGCATACACACTCACATACATATATCCATGCATACACAAAATAACACCCCCATGTAATACACATATGAATACACACAATAACACACCCACATACAGTCACATCTGCACACCCACAACCCCACACCCACATACATACACACAATCAATAAAAGTAGAAAGTAACTATAAAACATACTGATATCTTTTCTTTATGTCAATTTCAAACATTTTCTGAATCAAATAGTTTTGCACTGCTTTGTTTAATCAACATGAGTCCTTGACTACAAGCTAATTATTCAATGTCCATAAAAGCAACAATGTAATGGTTTACAGTCATTGTGAGATTTCTGACAAGTATAATTCTTTAAATTGGCTAGCAACTAAATCTTCGAAAAGACAGAAGCAATTTCCATGATTCTGAAACTTGCCAAAGCAATATTTTTCACAGTTTGAATTTTTTGCTTAATATATCTGAACACTGTTTCTATTTGCACTTCGTATTTCATATTTTCTGCACACCTGAGCCTCTCATCAGCTTCAGAGGAGGTCATTTCCCATAGCTGTTGCCTCTGAAATATCCAAACCTAGCTTTAATTCCTCCTGGAAATGTTTCAATGATTGACATGTTTGCAACCATGGTGAGGTTACGAAGATAAGACTCATTGAGAGTGGGGTAGTCAGGGCACCCATTCTCCTGTGTAAATGTAAAGACAATACACTTTCCTTGAAGGAATTTGAATTGCAGTTTCTCTACACACAGTGAGGTGAGTTCCCTATCTGATCTATGTTTAGAGCTTAATGTATTATGTCTCACCTTCCCAATAAGACCTTCTTTTCAGTGTTTTCCACAGCAACTATTCCCTTGCTTTTGGATTTATGAAAATCGTCTATTTTAGTCCTTTCAAGCTGCTTTAACAAAATAGCATAAAGCAGGTAGCTAACAAATAGCAGAAATTGATTTTGCACTGTTCTAATGCTACAAGTCCAAGATCAGGGTGACAATAGAGTTGGGTTCTGATGGGAACTCACCATGGGTTGCACCGAACAGCCACATGAAGAGGGGGAGTGCTGCTCTGTGGGGTTGGTTTGGAAACTCAGTCATCATACTCATGAGAGACCACAAGTCCCTCTCATGACCTAGTCACCTAGCAAAGGCACTATCACAATAGGGATCAGAGTTTGAGCCTATGAATTTGAGAGCAACACACACCTACTGTGTGCATTATCTGTTCATGTGAAATCTGGATAGTGCCTGCCCTAACAGCGTTTTTAAGACTCCAGAACACTGAATAATAGAGGACCAAAAACCTAGGTTTGCAAAGCTAGTCCTTGCCCCAACCCCCAACAAATCATTTCTACTAAATATAAAATGCAACAAATAACTCTGGGATAAAAGTCTACTGTCTGCCATGAACAACTGTTTCTAGAAATGGCATTTATGTCAGTAAGCGATTCAGAAAATCTTCTGTTCACACTGGCACCACCACTATCAGCTCCAGCAAACCACCCCGGTGTCCTCTCACTTACAGACTAAGCCTGCCATTCTTCCCTTTGTTATAGCTCCTTACGGGGTTAATTTTAATTTAAAATAAAATGTATTAGTCATTAGGTAACAGAGAGCAGAAATGAAGAAAGTAATGCTTACCCCAAAGGAACCCACAATCAAAAATAAGTAATAATAACTTAAAGAACCAAGCATCCTAAGTATATAACATACTTGAACAAGCAAGGATTTTTGTCTCTGGAGCTTTGATCTGGTCTGGCCCAGTGAGTTATCATCTGTTTTGGTTCAGGGATCACAATAATAGTTCAATGAAGTTTGGAGTCAAAACTCAGTAATGGTGCTTGGAGGAATAGATAAAATCCTTTACTCCTTGTTTTATTTCATTTTGATTCACTTTGACTTTATATTGAAAGTAATATGCTTGGTATATAATTTATCTTGATAAATATGGGGTATTGCTTAAGCTAAGGGAAGAGAATTTTTTTGTTTCTATTTCCTTTCATTAGTCTTTATACTCATGATACTAAAGAGAAAGTAAGCCTTTCTTGTACTTTGTTTTGAGACTGCATCTCATACAGCTCAGGCAGTACTTGAACTCTCAATGCATCCAACGGTGACCTTGACCTCCCAATACTCCTGCCTCCCCATCAAAGTACTGAGAAGATAGGCACAGCCCACCATCCCTGGGCTAGTATTTCTTTTTAAAAGAATGAATGCAATTTTTATTTATAAACAAGGTTCTGGAACATTTTGGTCTGTATGTGATAGCTTTAATCCCCAATCTTCCCCATCTTTAGGTGTTTTCTGTAGCTTTGTATTCAGCTTGCTCAGTCAAACCACCATGCCTCCTTAGACAGCCAATAATTTTTGATGCTATGCCAGACATTATGTCTAAAAGAGCTCTAAATGATTCTGTGATTATATGTTTCATCTGAGCTTGTTCCTTGTTGCTATTAATCAGTGAGGGTCTAATTGCTTAGTCTGATCAAGTTTAATTTGTAGTTGGTTTGAATTTTTACTTCAAAGAGGCTTGGTCTAATTCTGAATTACTTCTTTGGACTTCTGGACCTCGGAGATGTGAGAAAATAAGTTTCTGGTATTTAAAAACCCAGTCTGTGGTATTTTGTTACAGTAGTCCTAGCAAAATAACATGGTGCATCTACTTACTTTGTACAATGATTAAATGTCATAGCGTGAAATAGATCTGGAAGTCTATGGTGAAGATTCTGGTAGGCTGGTTCCTACAGAACTTTCTAGCCTCGGCTTGCTGGTGTCTAACTCCTCTCTGTGACTTTATGTGTCCATTCTTCTGTAGACAGACTTATGTGGGTCCTAATTCACTTTTTCTATGTAGACACCTGGCATGTTGCTTTAGGATCTATCCATACAATTTCAACTTCCGTTAATTGCCTGTTTGCAGGCTCTAATTCCAAGTACAGTCACAGTTTGAACTCCTGAGCACAAGGCTTTCTTTCACATAAGAATTACAGAGACACATGCTCAGCCCACAGTATTTGCCAAATCATCTTAAGAGTCATGGAATATAATTGGGTAAAGAGTTTGGATGAGGGTCTCTTCATTCTTTTGAAACTAAACCTCCTGAATTTTTGTGTGTTGAGTCCACAGAATTCTGTATGAAACCCATGATTATAGTGGTGTCTTAGTATGCAAATTTAAAAGAAATGTGTTTCCAAAGGTTACAATAACCCCAGTACTTGGGCTGAGACAGAAGGAGTGCTAGTTTCAAATCAGTCTAGACTATATAAAGAGACCCTTCCAAACAAATCAAAACCGAGTAACCCTGTTACTTGTAATCTTAGAATCCCATAGTGCCCCCGCAACCTGTTTCCAGTCTTAGCTATATGACTTATTTGGCCAACAACAGTAAATGTACTGTGACCAGAGGATGGCAAATCAGATGCATAGGAGACTATCCCTTTCATGTCCTTAGCTCCCCCTGAAAACATGTGAATAATCCAGAAGCCTGGCTGATGAGGATCACATGGTCCAGCAGCCCCTCACATCAATCAACTAACCAGTCCATAGAAATAAAGAGAATGATGTCACTGCATGCTATGAATGGGTCAAGACAAGATATTCCTGGACAAGCTCAACCCAAAATGCCAACTAAATGAATCCTGAACAAAAGCAACTGACTGTTTAGTCCGTTGGCTACACAGAAAAATCTAAGCCATATAATGAAAATCTTGAGCAGGAATATTGGACTTCATTTAAATATAAATGAATAAAATTAGTGTGTGCATGTCAAAGCACATGTGTCTGAGTTGGCGAACATCTTCAAGGATGAAAGTCAGCCTCCAAAAGCCAAGTGGTACCATGTGAAGTAGGCTGCATGACAGCAACCATATAGGAATATGTCATGAACAGAGAATGTTGGGGAAATTATGTTAAAATAACTCAGGATATCAAAAAAATAACTCTGATGGAAGCAGAGATCCACAGCTAAGCACAGAGCCAAACTCCTGGAATCCAGTTTCCGAGAGGGAGGAGTGATGAACAAAGGGGTGAGGACCATGCTGGGAAAACCCACAGAAGCAGCTGACCTGAGCAAGTGGGAGCTCATGGACTCCAGTCTGACAGCTGGGGAACCAGCATAAGACCAAACCAGGCCCCCTGAATGTGGGAGTCAGCTAGGAGCACTGGGCAGTCTATGGGGCCACCGGGAGTGGAACCAGGATGTATCATCCTTAATGCACGAACGGACTTATGGGAGCCCATTTCCCACAGAGGGATACTCTCTCAGCCTAGATACACAGGGAAGGGCCTAGGCCCTGCCCCAAATGATTTGACAGACTTTGATGATCCCTTATGGAAGGCCTCACTCTCCTTGGGGAGTGGATGGGAGATGGGATGGGGGGATCAGTGGGGTGCATGGGAGGATGGGAGGGAGAGAGAACTGGGATTGATATGTAAAATAAAATTGCTTCTAATTTAAATAAAATTTATAATAAAATAATAAAATGAGTAAATAAATAAAAATAAAATTAACTTCATATTTTAAACATACTGTTAACTCAATAAAGCCTTTTGGGCTTTTTAAGCTAAAAAATTTAACTAATTTAAAAATACAAATATATTTTTAAAAAGAATACTAAGGCATCTAGAGTCTTAACAACGGTGGTATAGTAAAGTATTGTCCTGTATTGTAGATTCCCTTGTAAAATAAGGTAAATTTAAATTAATTTAGTTAAAGACTAGTATAAATCACTGGTACAAATTTGAATTATAGACAGTTTAAATGGAGCACACAATAGTATTTCAGTCACAAAAATCAATGGCTGGCTAACAAAGTGTGGTCACGGAGAGGACTCACTAAACCAGATACAATCAATAAGTAAAACAATTTACCATTGGGCCGTAAAGAATGGACCAGTGTGATACGAAAATGCAAAGCAAAGCCAGAAAGGAGAAAAGAAAAACAGACGGTTCAGCACTAGTCAGTGGGCTCTGCTAAACAGCAAGCCATGCATTTGGTAGAACAGAGGCCGTTTTCAACTGTCAAAGGCTGTGCCTTCTTTGCTGACTGCTCACATTTCTGAGGCAGGAGATATCCGTGCAAAGTCCAGCTCAGCAGCTCTAAGGGAGGCCACTTGCTAATTGCTAATTCATCTCACCTAGATAGAATTAGTCTGTCTGCTTCTGTAGGAAAAGATGGTAACTTTAAAGCTCAAATCAGAGTCCAGAAGCCAGATGGGACTGGTCTCTCTGGGGATGTGCTGAGAGTACAGTACCACCTGAGGCCACTTAGTTAGAGGCATAAAAATGATGAGGGCCAGAATCTATGGTGAAGTGCACAGGAATGCCTGAGCACAGGATTATCACTGAGGGGAATCATGTATACCAATCCTATTTGGAGAACATCAAAGAGCACAACTAATAATTATGCTGAGGCCATGGGTGTGAACTGGAACGGCCTCAGGTTTGGCATCAAGAGTTCACAAATTACTGGTACAGAAATAGGTACCATCATAAAAATAAATGTGTAAGGAAAATACTGTAGTGAAGTACAATACAAAGCAGGCAAAATGAAGTGGGTATAAAATAAAGTCCAAGAGAGAAAATATGAAGGCATTCCAGAGTCACATTTTGAGGAAGGGACAGCAATACCAAGGAGTTGTTGATATCAGAGAAGTAATATAGCCTCATATCAACCAGAAAATCAACAGCCAGCTCAAGAAGAAGAAATATATCCTAACTCTTGGTGATCTGTTGCTGAGAGTTGCAACTTCTAAGGAAGTGATCTTGAGAAAATAGACAGTTAAAGGTAGTAAGGAGAGGATACAAAGGCTTTGGTTATATTAGCCTTTCACTTTCAATAAATGTTTAGGGATCTTCTCCACTAAATATTGGTCTAGGACCTTATTTTCCAATAGGAAGCATACCATAATGTATAGGCGTATGTATTTCTAAATCATGGTAAAAGGTACAGTGAATGTAAGAACAAGGCTTCAGCAGACAGCCTGTGGATGGTGACCAGAATGATAAATAATTGGTAAGGGAAATGAAGAGTTGGTTTTTAGGGGTTTGATATAAATCCAAGAAGTGGAGTTGGTCATATCAAGAGCAAAGGGGGAAGAGAAAATTACAGGCAAAAGAAATAGCTGGAGTGCTGAATGCTGCTGCAAGATAGCTGGAGGAGAGGAGCAAGTGACAGAGGTGGCACTTGGACTGTGGATGGAAATGCACATGATGTAAGAACGGCAAGTTTTCTAGGAGAATGCCCTGGAGTGATTAAAGGTTCTCTGCAGAAAGCAGACACGATTCAATTTGCCTCTTAAACAGTCCCTTGGTTGTTTCCCAGAGAATGTTTTGACCAGAAGGGTTGAGACTGGATGACAGTCAATGGATTGCTACAGCAGTCCACCAGGGAGAGGGTTTGGATTAGTAAAGGAGAGAAGCTATTTGTGTGGGCTCCTTTATTGTGGTTCAGCTATGTAGCTTGTGAGAAAGAAAAATAGAGGGGGTTACTTTTACCTAGATGCATGGGAGTATAACACAATAAATGGAAACCTGGGGAGTGGGACAGGTTTTCTTGTGCCTCCTAAATATTAATTTCGGGTGATTAGTCATCATTAGATATCAAACAAGCAGTCTTTTGATGGTGCTGAATTTCAAGGACAAAGCTGAAGCTGTTATAAACGTTTGAATTTCTGAACAGAAATTCATTTTAAACCAAAGGACTAAATGTGATTAGTTACACAGAGAGGGATAGTAAGTGAAGAAGAGTTGGCTGTGTGGCACTCTGAAATGTAGGGGCTGCACTGGAGGAGCCAACACAAAGAGCTAAGAAAGAACATCCCATGAAGTAGTAAGAGAATGGGGTGCCCTAGAAGCCAAGGGAGAAAAGACTGTTTCTGGAGATATGGGCCATAAATGACAGACACACAGAGCACAGTAGCAAAGGGTGCAGGGACACAGACTTCAGATTTTGCTCCACCAAGATTATTAATAACCTTGACTTGAGCAGGTTCTGTTGCACCATGGGGGCTGATGGTCTGCTGGAGTGAGTTGAGTAGGTAACAAATTGGAGGCTGGATGTCAGAAATTCTTTTGTGCTGTGGCTCCTATCTCCTGCTGTAGATGGGTTTGAGATGAATGCCAGTTTCATAGAGTTTACTCTGGGACATTTGTCTCCACATCACTTTGGATAGCTTAGCAGAGCTGAGTCATCAGATCCAGTCACCTCATCAGAAGCACAGGGTGGTACCAACTGCTGAGCTCCACAAGTTCTTCACTTACACCAAGGCCATTGATTTATATTTAACTGACACTAATATTACCTATTTATGGGGTAACATCATTTGATAGGTATATTATATAATGAGTGAATCAAGTAATTTGCATGCCCATCTCAAACATTTATCAGTTTGTTGCATTGGGAAATTTCTGATTCTTCCTACAATATATAAATAGTTGGGGACTATAGTCACCCATCTATGAGATGCCATAACCTATTCTTACTATCTAACTGCTTTGGTTCCATCTTCAAATTTTATCTCCCTTCTTCCCCTCTTCCTCATCTCCCATGGCCACTATTATACTCTCTTGTTATATCTGAAAAAAAACAGATCTTCTAGAATGGATCTACTATTTTAGATTGATACATGCAATGGTCAGTTTTAACTGTCAACTTGACACAGTCTAGACTTGCCTAGGAAGAGAAGTGTCCTGAGGAATTGTCTACATTAGTTTGGCTAATGGGCATGTCTATGAAGAGTTTTCCTATCAGGTTAATTGAGATGGGAAGAAACCCTCCTCAAATTGCAGGTGGCATCCTTTCCTAGTTTGAGACATTTGCTTATTTTTGCTCTCCTGGGCTATACTTTTAGAGTTTTAGTCAAGATTTCATTGCTTGTATCAATGTCATGATATTGACCCCTCTTTTCTTCCTGTAGTTTCACAGATTCAATTTTCCCTTTAAGCATTTACTCTGTTGTGAGGTGATACTCGTATGCAATGAAAGATGGGTGCTAACTCCTTTCCTTCAGTATACAAAAGCCAGTTTTCTCAAGCTGTTTCTGGAGGGGCCCATTCCTTCACCAATGTGTGTTTCTGGTGCCTGTGTTTAAAAAATGGTTGTCTATAGACACACAAATTCCTTTCTCCTATATTTTGTTCCACTATAGGGAGTGTTCATATCATTTTTATCTAGATAATGTGGTGGTAAACTGTCTCCTTCGGCAAAAGTCTAGCTCACAGACTGTTCAGTTCAACAGAGTCTTATTGACAGTGAGTCTCACCTGTGATGGACAGATTGGGCATGACTGCTTTCAGACTATAAAAGCGGAGTTGAATTGCAACAGAATTTGTATCTTTCAAATCTAAGAATGTCTATTCTCTAGCTCTTTTTAAAAAATACTGCCAATTCTGATCTGGGTAATGAGTCCTTAAAATATGCTTTCCTTATGAACATAAATGTACAGTCTATAAACATAAATATGTAGTCTTCATAAGCATGGGAAACACTCCAGGAACAAGGTTCTCTCCATCAGCCATGTTGTAATCACACTAATTATACTCAAGCCAAGTCAACAACTCTGACATTAAAGTTCCCAGGGACTTTTATGTGTCCTTCTACATGTTTTCATATGCTTAGTAAGTCCTATGTCATATTAACACTGATCTAATTACAGTGACCTCTGCCTAGAGTACCTTTGTTCCTGGGAGGATAACTCTGGAATCATTATTTCCCTCATTGTATTGGAGCCGTAAAGGGAAAGAATAACAGAAATGAACTGAGAAGTATTGGAGCATATATTTTATATGTCTATAAATAAAAAAGTTTAGATATGCATGGTGGTTTGAATGAGAATGTCCCTCAGAGGCTAACATATTTGAATGTTTGGTCCCTAGTTGGTGGAACTGTTTTGGGACCAATTAGGAGATATGGCCTAGTTAGAGAATGTGTGTCACTGGGGCTTGACTGTGAGGTTTCAAAATCCCATGCCAGGCCTAGTCTCTCTCTGTCTCTGAGTTCCAAATCAGTATGAAAGCTCTTAGTTACTGCTCCAGCACCATGCCTGCCTATCTGCTGCCATGCTCCCTGCCACATAGGTCACTGACTAATCCTGTGAAACTGTAAGCCAGCCCCAATTAAATATTCTCTTTTATAAGTTGCCTTGGTCATGATGTCTCTTCACAGCGAAGGAAGAGTAACTAAGACAACAGCTATAGAGAAAGATAGGTTTTCTACATCTAAACTTAGAGTTCCCAAAACAGCAGAGTTTTATCTAGAATATTTGTTATGGAAGAAGGAAAGGGATATTTGATTGATACCCTGAGGCAGAGAGAGGGTAACCTGTACAGATTATGCTCTAAAACACTGACTCAAAACCTGTGGGTCATGACCCCTTTGGGGAAGGGTGTCCACCTAAGACCATTGGAAATCACAGGCATTTCCATTATAATTCTTAACAGTAGCAAAACTACAGTTATGAAGTAGCAAGGAAAACAATTTTATGGTTGGGGGTCACCACAAGTGAGGAACTGTATTAAAGGGTCACAGCATTAGGAAGGTTGAGAACAACTGCTCTAGAACAATGTGATATCCCTGGCTTTGAACTCAAATCGCAGATTTCCTGTGTTCCCTCCTGGCACAAGCACAGTAACTAGTTCAATTGATGTCAAATTACCATCCCCATTGTCAAACATCACTGCAAATCCCCTTTTCTCACTCCTTTAAAGCAGTAAATAACAAACGATGGTATCCCCATATAGCCACAGCCTTAAAGACCTGGCTGAGAACTGTAAGTCCCTGCCAAACCTACAAGAGAAAGAGTCATGCTTGCCTTGAGTCATTAGGGTCATGGAAAAGCAGCTTGCTCCATGTTGATGGGAACTTCCCATGATTCCAAGCACTCTGCAGGCTTTCCAACTGAATTAATTCATTGTCCTTGGTAGGCAACATTGTATAAAAGTCTCACCATCTTTGCTAAATCAATCAATCAATCAATCAATCAATCAATCAATAAGGTCTGTAAGATTTTTGCCTTACCACTGGACTGGAAGAACCATGCTCTAACTAAAGATCTAACTAAAATGAACTCAAATGGTCCTATCCCACCTGCACTTCAAATGCCACGCTACATCTCTGCAACCTAACTCTTGCAGAATAACAAAAAGGCAACAAAGAGCTCTTACTTCTAGAGGTGAGGAGACAAATTTACCTAAGTTGTTCTTAGCAGCATCCTCACCTCATTTTTACATCCTTCATGATCAGAAAGTGTTTTCAACTAGAAGCACCCACTGGTCCATCTGCCTGAGAAATAAAAGAAGAGAGCCTACAACAATGTCATCCAGTCCTGAGAGATATTGTCCTCCACCCACTGCTGCAATTTAGTTTGTCTTTCAATCTATGATGAGGAGATTGGGAGATTGGGAAACACGTCCTTGGGTATCCATTGAAAGTTATGGGATGCTCTGACAAAAACAATTATAATGATTAAGAAGAAGGTAACACTCCTCTGACTGAGGGTATTTTAACTTGAAATTTAAAAGATGAAATAATCTTAGTTAAAGTGAAGAAAATATCAATCCAGTCACCATCGCTTCTTATATTACGTACATGTAACAGTAGAAGAGGTATCCAGTAATTCAAAGAGAACTGTCTTAAAAGTGTAAAAATTTGCATCTGTTTTAGCAGATACAATCTGGCTTTGGAGAGAGAAAGTTAAGATGAGCTTGAGTCTAGCACAGATCAATTTTACCTCAGAAATATTACTGGTGGTATAGAATTTATTATGAGCAAAGTGATCAAAAGGTGTACTTGTTCAAAAGAACTCTATCAAACAAAAATGGGAGCAGAATAGAGTTACAACTTCAGGGGTTTGGAACAGAATATAAATCTGAAACTACGGCAATGCTTAGAAATCATTGCATGGAGGAAAAAAAGAGAATTGCAGTCAGGCAACCATCGCCAGAATCTTTTACAAGAGACTACACAGAATAAACTCCAAATTGACTGCAAAGTTGGACTTGAGCTAGGATAAAGATACAGAGAGCATCACCAAGTGTGTTAGTCTACTTTATGACTGTGATAAAATACCAGAGAAAAACTGGTATTAAAGGAAGAAATATTAAATGTTTGTCTTGACTGTTTCTGAGGCTTTGGTCATGACTAGCACCTCCAGTACTTTTGGGTCCAAGGTGAGGAAAACAATCATAGTAGAGTATGTGATGTGATGGGGTAAACGTGTTTCCTCATGGAAACCAGGAAACAGAGAGAGAGAGAGAGAGAGAGAGAGAGAGAGAGAGAGAGAGAGAGAGAGAGGAGAGAGAGGGAGGGAGAGCAGGGACAGGGCCCATGACAAGACATAGCCACTAAGTACACACCTTCCTCATCTGGGCCTGACCCCTGGAAGCTTCCATCCCTTTCCAATGAAACCATCAAACTACCTACCTATAAATATACATTTGTAGAGGTATTTATGACAAAAGACTACAAGCTTGTGGCCAGGCTGTTAGCAAATGAGCTTTGGGGGACAAATGACAATAGCCTCCAGCCCTCAGTTTCCATGAAGTAAGTTCCACTCCAGGTATAGTGAGATATTATTTATGATCTATTAAAGCTTGCCTGAGGATTCAGAAAGCAAAGAAAGCCACAAACCATAGAAGCCAGGCAAACACCTTTAATCCCAGCAGCCAGAAGCTAAGAGGTGGTGGTAAATAGATCTCTCGGAGTTCAAGGCCACCCAGGGATACATGAGATTGAATCAGTCTAAAAGAGTGACAGATCACACACCCTTCATCCCAGTACTAGAGGGGTATAAAAGATAGACACGGGGTTTTCGGTATTGAGTAGGAGGCATTCATTCTCTAGCCACACTGAGGATAGGTTACAGCCTGAGGCTTGGTGAGAGCTCCTGGATGAGCCCTTTCAGCCTGAGTTAGTGGTGAAAGCTCTTTGCTTTTCTGAACTTCAGCTTGAAGCTTGAACCCCAATATCAGTCCCTGGATCATTTCTTTATTCATGTTACACCAGGAAAGATGTTCTGTGACTCCTATCCCTTCCTCACATTTATTTACTCTATTCCATGGAAAGAATAGTGAGCTAGCTCACTGGCATAAGTAGAAAGAATCTTACATCAAGAAATTGGTTTTTTTTCATTAGGATAAGATAATTTAATTAAGGTTGGTGGTGCTCATTATCTGCATCATTCTTCTAGATGAGACAGTGAATTTCTTTCCCGGGGGTGGGAAATTTTCAAGTGGATAGGAGTTCCACCTAGAATCATAAAATATTCTTGTCACTAATAACTCTGCTTTATTGACGTCTGTCTCAGTGTGGTGTGCCAAGATGCAGCTCTGCAGAGCCAGTATTAAAAAAAACACGCTTGTCATTACAGATCCAGCACCTGCTCCAGTCCAAAGCTAGGAAAACAAATTAGAAAATGAAGCATTGGTACCACACAGCATCTTTGTGTCTGTCTTTCACATAGATAGCTTAACTTCTAATGATGACGCCATAGGTTATATTCATTTTATAACTCATGATAATCCAAAAGCTGTATTGAAACTTATATTCAGAGTTCTAGGCACACAGCTAACTTCAGGCTTGTTTCTCCTTCTGTCTTTCTGGAAATCTACATCTCTCATTTTCTCCCCAGTATAATTTAGGTAACATTTTTATCATTGACAACAGTAGTCAGCAGCAAGTTGGGTTTTCTCTAGACTGTAAAGTCTTTCTACTTCATCTTATGTTTAGTCAATTTTTATTCATACTAGGCACCTCAAATAAGCATTCTAGGCTCTGTGTCAAAAGCAGGTTGTACACATGGTAAATAATGATATTTTCAACATTTTCTAGACTATTCTAGGTAATGGCCATTGTCCTGCCTCGAGTATTGAAATACCAGCTTTGCTGGGTGGAGAGGTGGTTACAGAGCAGTTCTGATCTTGCAGAGGACCTGGATTCAGTTCCCAGCAACTTCATAGCAGTTTAAAATCATCCATAACTCCAGTTTAGAGGATTTCCATGCTCTTCTGGCCCCCACAGGCACTGCATACACATAAAAATACACTGCCAAAACTCACCTAAAATGAAATAAATAAGAAAATACTGAGCCATAGCTAGGCATTGGTGGAGCACGCCTTTAATCCCAGCACTCAGGATGCAGAGGCAGGCCGATCTCTGTGAGTTCAAGGCCAGCCTAGTTTCCAGAGCCAGTGCCAGGATAGGATGCAAAGCTACACAGAGAAACCCTGTCTTGAAAAACAAACAAACAAAAAGAATAAAATACCATGTTTATCTTTTTGTGACTGGGTTACCTCACTCAGAATGTTTTTTTCTAGTTCCATCCATTTGCCTGTGAATTTTTTTGTTGAATATTTTTGTATCGGTGTTCACGAGGGATATTAGTCTGTAATTCTCTTTTTTCTTTGTGTCTTTGTGTGGCTTGGATATCAAGGTAATTGTAGCCTCATAGAAAGATCTTGGCAGTGTCCCTTCTGCTGCTATTGTGTGGAATAATTTGAGGAGTACTGGTACTAGCTCTACTTTGAATTTCTGGTAGAACCCAGTCACAAAAAGATAAACATGGTATGTACTCACTAAAAATCATATATGATTTTTAGACATAGAGCAAAGGATTACCAGACTACAATCCACACTGCCAGAGGAGCTGGGAAACAAGGAGTACCCCAAGAGAAGAATGCATAGTACCTCGAAGAAATGGAGGGGGATGAGAACCCCTGAACAAACTGGGAACACGGGGCATGGGTGGAGAGGAAGGAGGTGGGAAGGGGAGAAGGAGTGGGGTGAGAAGAACAAGAGGCCTGAGTCAGGGGAGGAATAGAGGAGGGCAAGAAAGGAGATGCCTTGATAGAGGGAGACAGTACAGGTTTGGAGAGAGGTCTGGCACAGGGGAAATGTTAGGGGATCCACAGGGATGACCCCAACTAAGAATCTAGGCAGTGGTAGAGAGGCTGACTTTGATGCCCTTCCCCTATAATGAGATTGGTTACCATTCCTAGAGCCTTCATCCATTAGCTGTTCGATGCAGAAACAGGCAACCACAGTTAAACATGGAACCATACCCCTGGAATCCAATTGTGGAGAGGGAGGAGGGGTGAGCAAAGAAGCCAAGACAGTGCTGCAGAAACAGTTGACATGATCTAGTGAGAGCATGGAGATCTTAGTCATAAAGCTGTGGAAACAGCATTGGACTGAGCCAAACCCTCTAAATGTGGGTGCCAGCTAGGAGGCCAAGATAGTCTCTGGGACCTGACAGTGGAGCCAGTCTTTAACCCTAGAGCACAAATGGACTTTGGGAACCCATTCCCTATGGAGGGATATAGTGGGAAATTACCAATACAGAGTCAGGTAGAAATACAAGGGTATTTAATAGGGAAAAGCCTCACTTACAGAGCCACCTAGCCAGCTGGCATGGCAGCAGTCTGTACAGCAAGCCTAAAAGCAAAAGCAAAAACAAAACCCAGCCACCTGAAACTCTCACTCTGTCACCCGGACCACGCCCTCGCAGGCGTGGTCAGGCACACCCCTAAGTGGGCAGCTTCCCCTACAGAGGGATACTATTGCAGCCCAGATACAGCAAGGAGGGCCTAGGCCCTCTCCCAAACGATATGACAGACTTTGAAGGTCCCTGGTGGAGGGCCTCACTATCCCTGGGGAGGAGTTTGGAAATGTGTTGGGGGGGATTGGGGGAGAATATGGGAGGATGGAAGGGCAAGGAAATAGGGGGATGAATATGTAAATATGAGTAGGAATTAAAGAATAAAAAGAAGGAATAAAATATACCAACATCTACACTCAAAAGTTCTCTTTATAAATGACCAACCCTACAGCAATCCTATACCCAGAACCAACCTTGCCTTATTTGTGTATTCTCAGCTCCTCCTCTTCCATATCTTTAAAATATAAATCCTAGGTTGAGCTTCCATCAAGTCTGTAACTGTCTTCTAATTTGTCATATAGGGGCAAGACTTCAATTCTATTCTATATTTAAAAACTGACAGGCAAGCTGAAATGTGCTCAACTTTTTATTTACTTTTAAAATTCATTTATTTAATTTAGAAACAATCTTATTCTACTTATCAATCCCAGTTCCCTCTCCCTCCCATCTTCCCATGCCACCTACCAACACCCACCCATCCCATCACCCATCCACTCCCCAGGGAGGGCCAGGCCTTCCATGAGGGATCATCAAAGTCTATCACATCACTTGGGGAAGGGCCTAGGCCCTCCTCGTATATTCATGGGAAATTGGATCCCAAAGTCTATTTGTGCAGTAGGGATAAATACTGGTTCCACTGTCAGAGGTCCCATAGACTTCCCACGCCTCCTAACTGGCACCCACATTCAGAAGGCTTGGTTCAGTCCAATGCTGGTTCCCCAGCTGTCAGAACAGGGTCCGTTCTGACACTTGGTCATGTCACCTGTTTCTATAGGTTTCTCCAGCACAGTCTTGACCCCTTTCTTCATGCCTTCTCCCTCTCTACAAGTGAATTCCAGGAGTTCAGCTCAGTGTTTAGCTGTGGTGTCTGCTTCTGCTTCCATCAGCTGCTGGATGAAGGCTCTAGGGTGGCATTTAAATTAGTCACCGATCTCATTGTAGGGGAAGGGCATATAAGGTATTTTCAGTATTGCTTAGAATCTTAGTTGGGGCAGCCTTGTGGATCTCTGAACATTTCCCTAGTGCCAGATTTCTCTTTAAACCTATAATGGCTCCCTCTGTAAAGGCATCTCCTTTCTTGCTCTCCTCTATTCTTCCCCCTACTCAGTCTTCCTGAACCCTCATGTTATCCTCTCCCTCCTCTTCTCCCCTTCTCTTTTTCTTATCTCTCTCCTCCCCACTCTCCCTCCCCGCCCCCCCATGCTCCCAATTTTCTCAGGAGCTCTCTCCCTTTCCCCTTTCTGGGACACCATGTATGTCTCTCTTAGGGTCCTCCTTGTTTCCTAGCTTCTCTGGAGGTGTGGATTGTAGGCTGGTAATCCTTTGCTCTATATCTAAATCCATATATACAAGTGAGTACATACCATGCTTGTCTTTCTGTGACTGGGTTAAGTCACTTAGGATGGTTTCTTCCAGTTCCATCCATTTGCCTGTGAATTTCAAGATATCATTGTTTGTTTTTTTCTTTTCTGCTGAGTAGTACTCCACTGTGTAAGTGTACCATATTTTCTTCATCCATTCTTGAGTTGAGGAACATTTAGGTTGCTTCCAGGTTCTGGATATTACAAAAATGCAGCTATGAACAGAGTTGAACAGATGTCCTTGTTGTATGAATGTGAACAATTGGGTATATGCCCAAGAGTGGAATTGCTAGATCTTGAGGTAGACTGATGCCAATTTTCCTGAGAAACTGCCATACTGATTTCCAAAGTGGCTGCACAAGTTTGCACTCCCACCAGCAATGGAGGAGTGTTCCCCTTTCTCCACATCCTCTCCAGCATAAACCTTCATTGGTGTTTTTGATTTTAGCCATTTTGGCAGGTGTAAGATGGTATCTCAGAGTTGTTTTGATTTGCATTTCCCTGATGGCTAAAGATGCTGAGCAAATTCTTAATTTTCTTTCAGCCATTTTAGATTTCTCTATTGAGAATTCTCTGTTTAGTTTTGTACCCCACTTTTTAATTGGATTATTTGGTGTTTTGATGACTAGCTTCTTGAGTTCTTTGTATATTTTGGAAATCTGCCCTCTATCAGATGTAGGGTTGGTGAAGATTTTCCCATTTTGTAGGCTGCCATTTTGTCTTGTTGTCTGTGTTCTTGGCCTAACAAAAGCTTCTCAGTTTCAGGAGGTCCCATTTGTTTATTGTCGATCTCAGTGCCTGTGAAACTGGAGTTATGCTCATGAAGTGATCTCCTGGACCCATTTGTTCAAGGGTACCTCCCACTTTCTCTGCTAAGGGGTTCAGTGTGGCTGGATTTATGTTGAGGTCTTTGATCCATTTGGACTTAAGTTTTATGCATGGTGATAGATAAGGGGCTATCTGCAATCTTCTACATGTCAGCATTCAGTTATGCCAGTATCATTTGTTGAAGATTCATTCTTTTTTCCATTGTATAAATTTAGCTTCTTTGTCAAAAATAAGGTGTTCATAGATGTGTGGATTAATATTGGGGTCTTTAATTTGATTCCATTGGTCTACCTGTCTATTTTTGTGCTAATACCAAGCTGTTTTCAGGACTATAGCTCTATAATAGAGCTTGAAGTCAGGGATGGTGATGCCATATAAAGTTTAGTATTGTTCTTTCAAGGTCTGTGAAGACTTGTGTTGGGATTTTGATGGGGATTTCACTGAATCTGTAGATTGCTTTTGGCAAGATTGCCATTTTTGCTATGTTGATCCTACCTATCCAAGAGCATGGGAGAACTTTCCATTTTCTAGTATCTTCTTTAATTTATTTCTTTAAAGACTCATAGTTCTTGTCATACAGATCTTTATCATGTTTGGTGAGAGTTCCCCCAAGATATTTTATGTTGTTTGTGACTATTGTAAAGGATGATGTTCCTCTGATTTCTTTCTCAGCCCATTTATCGTCTATATACAGTAGGGTTACTGATTTCTTTTGAGCTAATCTTGTATCCTACCACTTTGCTGAAGGTGTTTATCAGCTGTAGGAGTTCCCTTATAGAATTTGGGGGGTCACTTGTGTAAACTACCATATCATCTGAAATAGTGAGAGTTTGACTTCTTCCTTTCCAATTTATATCCCCTTTATCTCCTTTTGTTGTCTTATTGCTCCGGGAACTTCAAGGACAATATTGAAGAGACATGGTGAAAGTGGACAACTTTGTCTTGTTCCTGATTTTAAAGGAATTGCATTGAGTTTCTATTCATTTAATGTTGGCTGTTGGTTTTGCTGTATATTGCCTTTAGCATGTTTAGGTATGTTCCTGTTATCCCTGATCTCTCTAAGACCTTTATCATGAAGGGGTGTTGGATTTTTTCAAAGGCTTTTTCAGCACTAGTGAAATGATCATGTGGTTTCTCTTTTTCAGTTTGTTTATATGGTGGATTACGTTGATGGATTTTCATGTGTTGAACCAT
This sequence comes from Cricetulus griseus, assembly GCF_003668045.3. Classification (NCBI taxonomy): domain Eukaryota; kingdom Metazoa; phylum Chordata; class Mammalia; order Rodentia; family Cricetidae; genus Cricetulus; species Cricetulus griseus. Next base: position 192,147,808 of record NW_023276806.1, read on the forward strand.
CCCTGATTCCTTTAGATGAGGCCTACTTGATCATGGTGGATGATTTTTCTGATGTGTTCTTGGATTCGATTTGCCAGTATTTTATTCAGTATTTTTGCATCAGTATTCATGAAGGAGATTGGTCTGTAGTTCTCTTTCTTAGTTGTGTCTTTGTCTGGTTTGGGTAACAATGTAATTGTAGCCTCATAAAAAGACTTTGGCAACAACCCTTCTGCTTCTATTATGTGGAATACATTGAGAAGTATTGGTATTAGCTCTTCTTTGAATTTGTGGTAGAATTCTGCACTGAAACCATCTGGCCCTGGGCTTTTTTTTGTTGGGAGACTTTAAATGACTGCTTCTATTTCATTAGGGGTTATAGGTCTATTTAAATTGCTTATCTGTTAGTGATTTAGTTTTGGTAAGTGATATTTATCCAGAAAATTGTTAATTTCCTTTAAATTTTTGAATTTTGTGGAATACATGTTTTCAAAGTATGACCTGATTCTATGGATTTCCTCAGTGTCCATTGTTATGTCCCCCTTTTCATTTCTGTTTTGTTAATTTGCATGTTCTCACTCTGTTTTTTGGTTACTTTGGATAAAGGTTTGTTTATCTTGTTTATTTTCTCAAAGAGCCAACTCTTTGTCCTTCTGCTGCATACAGGAAACACACCACAACTTCAAACAGTCGTTATCTCAGAATTAAGGGTTGGGAAAAGACTTTCCAATCAAATGAACCTAAGAAACAAGCTGGTGTAGCTATCCTAATATCTAACAAATTAGACTTCAAATAAAATTATTCAAAAGAGATGAAGACGGGGTACTTCATATTCATCACAGAAAGTCCATCAAGTTGAAGTGTCAATTCTGAACATCTCTGCACCAAATACAAAGGCACCCATATTCATAAAAGAAACATTACTAAAACTCAGATCACACATAAAATCCCACACACTTATAGTGGGAGACTTCAACACCCCACTCTCACCACTGGATAGGACTAACTTAACAAAGAAACAAAGGAACTAAACATAACATAAGTTATATAACATATATATATATATATATATATATAAACATAACAGAAGTTATGACTCAACTGGGTTTAACAGACATCTATAGAACATTCCATCCAAACACAAAAGAATATACCTTCTTCTCAGCACCACCTGGAACCTTCTCTAAAATCGACCACATACTCAGCAACAAAGCAAACCTCAACAGATACAAAACACTGTAATAACCCCCTGTATCTTATCAGATTACCATGGCTTGAAGTTAGAATTCAACAACAACAAAAATTGCAGAAACCCTAAAAACCCATGGAAATTGAACAATGTTCAGTTGCATCACTCCTGGGTCAAGAAAACAATAAAGAAATAAAGACTTCCTAGAATTCAATGAAAATACAGGCACAACATATCCAAGCTAATGGGAGACTTTGAAAGCAGTACTAAGAGGAAAGTTTATAGCACTAAGTGCCCACGTGAAGTAACAGGAGAATAGTCACACGAGAGAATTAACAGCACATCTGAAAGCTCTAGAACAAAAAGAAGCAATCTCACCCAGGTGGAGTAGATGCCAGGAAATAATCAAATTGAGGGCTGAAATCAATAAAGTAGAAACAAAGAAAACAATAGAAAGAATCAAGCTATTTATTTAAAATCATAGCTCTTCATAGATGTGTCCAAACTGCTGTGTGTAACTTCTTTATAGCTTATATTGATCACAGCCTAACCTATAGCTAATATTCCATAGTTTATTTTTATAAGGCAAAATGTATTTATACAGCAATGCAAGTGTTTACAAACCTAATTCTTCTTTTTCTCATTTCATCTTTGATCCTGCTGTCTTCATTACCCAAAATGCTCTTTCCATTGTTTACCATCTTTCTCCAAGTTACTTGACTGCTTTCATCCTTTAGGACCCAATACAGCCATCATTTAATACTAGGAACCTTCACTTACCATCAATCAAACTTGGTTTGGGTCATTTCTCTATTCTGCCATAATAACTGCACTCAAATCTCTTGGGTAGATGGTACAATAATACATAGCTTTTGTATTTGTTTCTTTCCACAAATGAGAACATATTTGAGAATAAAAACCATGAGCTTGACATATTACCAGTCCATACCATTTCCTCACAAAATATTTTCAACATATAGAGAAAATAGTACTGTAGATACTATAAGTAATACCTGGGTTCCAGAACTTTGCAAAATTTCTTTCCCACATTCTGTTTATTTATCTATCCATAAATGTATCTTGCTTTAGTGTAGTTTAAAAAAATTGAAGACAGTTATATAATTTCCCCATCTCTGTCAGCAGGTATATTAGTAACTAAATTTCATTTATTGCTTAGATATAATTTACATGTAATGAGTTGAGCTTAATGGTTCAGGCCAGCCCGTAATCAGTGAAACAATGGAGGCAAGAAGACCATAATTTCAAAGTTTCCTGGGAAAACACCTGAATTCAAGAATAGTCTGCACAATTTTCTGAGACCATGACTCAAAATAAAAAATACAAAAGGTCTAGTGATAAACCTGAGTGTATGACACTTACAAAGCATTCATGAGGACATAGGTTCAATCTCCAATAGTCAAAGATAGTAAATAATATACATATATGTGTGTATGTGTATATGTGTATATATTACATATATGTAATCCCTAGAAGATGGAAGGAGAGAATATATATTACATATACATATTACAAAGTGTGAATATCTTTGTTTTTTATTAATTTATTTTTTACATTCCAATCCCAGTTCCTCCTTGAATATGTTTGTAAGGCATCAGTTACCTGTATCTGTGTTGATTTACTTCAGATGTATATTATAATGTATATTACTTGCATATATGACATAAATATTATTTTGTCTTGATTACTTTGCTTTCATGGATACTTAAAAATTGGTCATTCTGTTTACTTTTCCTTTCAGCACAAAATTTCAACACCATCTCTAATTCAGATCTACTGATAAAAAAATCTTTTATTTATTTTTCATTCATCTTTAATTATTATTTTAATCTGGAGAGGAGAGATTCCTGGTTTAACAACATCTGAAGGAGTACTGGTCTAAAGAACCCTTCGGCAACAATTCAAACATGTGATTCTCATGTATTCTGACCTCATTTCTTTTCTCATGGCATCAGGGTTTCTTCCTTTTCCACTTTTATATTTTTCATTTTTTATGCTCTTGCCAAGTCATACCAAAAGAGGTCAGAAGACAATCTCAAGTGCTTTCCACACCTTCCACCTTGTTTGAAACAGGGTCTCCTGCTATTTACGCCTTGTACACCAGGCTAGCTGGCCTGAGAGTCTATGCAAATTTTCCTGTCTCCAATTCTGTCTCCCCGTAGGAGCACTGGAATTACAGAAAACATGAGCTACTGTGTCTGGCTTTTACATAGGAGCATGCATGCCACAGCACATGGGTGCAGGTACAGCAACCAAGACAAACTAGAATGGTAAAATAAGACACACAGAAGACTACTTAAGATATTAACTCCAAGCTAACAGGACAATGTGGCTATCATTATATCATCCTCTATCATCGTCATATTTACCACCACTGTATGAATGCATATTTTGTCTCACTTATGAAGAATTTGTTAGTATTTTTAATTTTCTAAAAGGAATAAAATAATAAAAACACAGGCATGATAACTAGCTCCAGGCTGGAACCAGTGAGATGGCACAGCTGGGAAAGACACTTGCCCCTCCAGCCTGCTCAACTGAGCTCAGGCACTAGAAGGTGGAAGGAGAGAATCTACTCCATGAAGTTTTTCTGACCTCCACAAATGCACCGTGACACCTGCTCCCATACACATCACGCATGCATGCATGCATGCACACACATGAGCACGCACAATGACAACACATACACAATTTTTAAAAATAATTGATCAGGCAGTGTTGCAGTGATGCATGCAACAGAATCACACAGCTGCTCCTGTCAGCACAAATAGACACTACAAATCACCAAGAGTAGCACACAGCACATACTGCTCCCAAAACCTATCTGACTTGAGGGTACTTATCTTAAAGTGTCTCATGGGACTACTTTCCCTTACAAGATGCTCTAGGGAAAACTCCTACAGAACTGTCCTATATTTCTGATATAAAACTTTAGGCAATCACAGCTCTTCTTTGGTGGAGCAGATGAGCACACTGTCTTGTTATTTCTCTCCCATGGCATAACCTCGCCGTTCTGCTCAGCTTGGGATTCCTCTCCACCTTTCCATTTCACTTGCCTGAGGTAAAGTCACCATCAGCCTTCATTATTTACATGTTGATCAAAACATGAGAGGAGCAGAGTGAAAGAGCGATTAGGTACCTGGAGACTTAAAAGGCAATTGCTTTCGAGAGGACTCGAGCCAGCGCACAGGGCTTTCTTTAATGATTAAAGTCTTTTTGAAGTCCTAAATCAAATGTGCAGCCTATTGGAGAGCTAGGAAGTCTGTAAGAAGAAGAAAATGTCACTGATTAGAGCCATTGTCCTGGACACTTTTGACAGCATCTGCTACCTAGGCACATGCAGGAAGCTGTAAGACATGCAGAACCTGCCCAGTGAGAGACACCAGGAAGAAATAAAACACTATTGGCAAAGCCAAAGCAGACAGAATTAATACTTCCAAATTGCAGCCAGATATCTTCAGCTCTCCACAGGGACCAGATGGAAACTATAGCTTTCATTTGGTCCTTTCAGAGCTCGATTAATTTTTTTTCTGCTTGACTGAGTGGGGACTATATATGGACAAATTCATTTTTTAAACTTCCATAAAATCTTGAATAGGCACCAGTGATGTCCAAAAGGCAGCAGCCACGAGGTGTGTGTGTCCTTGGGAACCTAGAAAAATGTTTTCTAATCTGAGACTAAAAAATCTCATACTTGGTTCTCCACTAACAGGCCAACTTCATTGACTGTGTATATTCAGCTGGTACATACATGTTCTGTTTTGTGGTATTCTCATGTATTATTTCCACTTTGAAGTAGCTGATGTAAAAAAACAACCTAGTAGGGAGGGTAAACAGTGGGGACCAGAGAGATGTGTCTGTCCTTAAATCTCTGCCCTATGCAAGCAAGTTTTGGGGAGCCTTGGAAGTCCACTGTCTCAACACTAGATTCAGGTGGAGAATAAAATCAGTAGTCAGGCTGACCAAAGGGTTTACATAGATCTATCACTTATCATTTTCTTTTTAATTGAAAATCATTTTCAGATTGCAGCAAAAACATATTCCCATGAATGTAACTTGACCAAACAAAGAGGTGAAATTACAAGAAAATTTTCTGTTCTACCCTCCTGAACTTTACTTCCATCTAGAGATCCAGGGTATCTAAGTTAAATGTTGAAATATTATCAAAGTGAATTTTTCTTTTGTATGTGTTTTATAATTTTATTCCACTTAATTGTATAGCACAATTGCCTCTCTGCAGCAATAATATCATTTTAAATAACAAAATATTTTATTAGATCTATCACTTTTGACTTGTCTAAGTCCATTGCTGTGTATCTAATTTATCATCATTACAAACAATATGTTATAAAAATACTTGTTTACATACCCTTTGCATAATTATTTCTTTAGGAAAGAAATTTAAGATGAAACTGCTGGTTTAAAAAGCATACATACTTGAATTTTTTATGCCTGCCAGACTACATGCTGGAGAGAAGTAAGTTATAATGTTTTCCACTCTCAGCAGCCATCTATCTGGGTCAGGACTTACCCTGTTCTCAGGATCTAAGACAAAATTCTCTCCAAACAAGACCCTAGCCTCTACTGTTGTTCTGTCCTTGAATGGATCCCAAAGCCCAAATGTGGAGGTCTTGTTTCAGCCCCTGGGACTGTTGGAAGATGGTTGAACCTTGAGGGTCCTGGGGCCTGATAGGAAGGATAGGTAGTAGTGGGAGTGCCCTCGTAAGGAGATGTGTGATATAAACACTGCCTCCTCGCTCTCGTCATAAGGTGAACCTATTCCTCCACTACCCACTCCCACTATGGTATCCTCGCCCCCACGAGCCCAAAGCAATAGACCAACCATGCATGACCTGAGTTCTCCAAAACTGTGAGTCAAAGCAAACCTTAGCTCTTACTAAGTCGTTTTCTTGAGTGTGTGTTACACTAAAAGAAAGGTAACTAATACTCTCACACTACTAAAGTCTGGGCTCCCTGGGGCAAGATCCATGTCTGTAAAATTCCATTGCTTCTACACTGGATGTACAATAAGGATTCTAACTTTGTTTTTAAAGTTTTAGTATGTAGTATCTCTTTGCTCCCATTATCTTCACAACTATTTTCTTTGCGCTGTCGCAGCCACACTAATATCTTTGCTTTTCTTCCAGTCTCTTAAGTATGTTCCTACCAGTGCACTTCCCCTGTTATCCCATTTCTGGAACTTCCTTTCCCTGTCATCCACATGCAACCTATTCAACGTCACATTATCTGTGAGCTTTACCATCTCAAGTTGCCATTCCTTCATCATTCTCCATTTTTTCATTTTATATGTTCTTTCCAAAACATTTTTGATACTTTATGTGTATGGATGTTTTTTTTTCTACATGTGTACCACATGTGTTCTGATGCCTATAAAAGTCAAAATAAGGTGTTGGATTCTCTGAAACTGGACTTATGGCTGATACAGATGATTGTGGACTACGACATCAAGGCTGGGAATTGAACCCAGGTCCTCTGTAAGAGCTATGAGTATTCTTAACCACTGAGCCATCTGTCCAGAGCATATTTATCACCATGTAACTCTGTATATTTTGATTGGGATTTGTTTACTGTCTCAGTACATCAAAGCAGCAAAGTTAATCTCTTAATTCACTGTTATCTTTTCAAAACTCAAATGAATACTCATTAATACGAATTGAATGGAGAAATTAGTATATTAAAATAGACATTGTAAAAAGACCACTATAGACAGAAGGTCAATTGGCAGAGCCACCAATGAGGTGACAATAACAGAAAATGTCTATGAAGAATAAGGAACACAATAAAGCTGAAACACCAACTTGAGTCACATTATCAAAATTGGGATCATTTAATATGTACTTGAAGTTAGAAAGGGATGGCAAGTGACCTTGAAAATTCCATAGTCTACTTAGGGATATAAAATACATGACATATTTTTATAAGCTACATATTACAACATAAAAAATCAAAATATAAGTTAATAGAAGTCAGTACTGAAGGGATGCAACAGAGCCACAACTGATAAGAGAGAGAGAATTGAGAATCCCAGGAACATTTCTAAATGGAAATCAAAATGTAGATGTGTAAATGTGTGCGTTCACAGTATGGGGAAGCAAGATAAGACTTCTTCACTGCTCCATATTAGTTGGAATTTTTGCTATATCAGGGCCAGTGAGAGGTGCCTCAGCAGGTAAAGTTCTTGCTGTCATGCCTGACGATCTGAGTTCAGTCCCCTGACCTGGGTGGTGGAAAGAGAATACCAGTTCCCAGCACTTATCCTCTGACCTCTGCACAAGCACTATAATAGTATGGGCACACATGACGTAAATCCTCTAGGACTAGCAGAGGCTTCGTTCAAAAGATACATATTTAGTTTACCAATAGCGTGAATCTCAGGAGGAGGAAAGTAAAAATGCAACCCCCTGCCATCAGGGAGCTTGACATCTAGCTAGAGAGAAATGAATATAAATCCCATGATAGCATCTCCACCAGAGCTGCCCATCACAAGGACCTGAGGAGTTCTTAAGCAAGGCATGGTATGAGGGAGGGGGGTTGTGAATGGCCAGGAAAGGGAGTCCCTGAGACCCGTTTTAGAGACCATATATAGTAGACATTAGCCAGAGAATGGACACGGAAATTCTTACTGGGCAAGGGGGTGGGGTGGGGTGTGCAAACAATTAAGATGGAAAAGAAACGGTGCCCATGAAACAATGGGACAGGGAGTGTAGCCGAGGCAGAGACCTGGAAAAGATGCAGGATGTAGCTGGAACATGGAGCCAGCCTCCCGGGAAGGGTGCTTCTCTCTGGCTCTCACCTGAGCCTTACAGCCTCTGGGCTTCAGAAAAGGAATAAAGAAATGGCAGCAATACAGTCATCTCTAATCTATAATGAATTCATCTTAAAACTTCAGACAAATAGAGCAGACCAAGAGGCTATGAACCTGTTTAATAGGACCCGAGGCTTCTGCCTGAATCAGGGGACTGTGGTGAAAAGATGAAAGATTGAGATTTAGACTTTAGCCTTCAGTGTGGCTGGTTTCAGATCTAGGTACCCAATGCAAAAAGATGGCAGCAGAGTGCATGGGTTATGGGGAGGGGGTCCTGGCTGCTGCCTCTAGATGAACCAGGAAATGAGGACAGCAATCAGGACACTGGGGGAGGGTATCATTTTCTTTCTAGTCATGTCCTGCTCTCTTTGTCACATCTGTTTCCCCATCATGACTGATTCATAGCATGTTTATCTGATCAAAAAATGACTTTCATTGAATAAAAACTGAATGCAAGATGCATAACAAAAGCCTTCATACTTGGTGTCATCTATCATTTATTTCCCCATTGCAACAAATACTTGGGGATAGGAAAACAACTGGCCTCTAGATGGAGGATATGAACCAGCAATGTCTCGTATTGACAGTTCTTCACATACCTCGGTTGGTGGAGTCCTGGCAGAAGCGCTGACGCTTATGTAAGAAATTTCAGGTTATTAAATTATGGGGCTGAAGAGATGGCTCAGCTGCTAAGAGCACTTCCTGCTCCTGCAAAGGACCCGAGTTCAGTTCCCAGAACCCACGTCTGGTGGCTCACAGCCACCTGTAACTACAGCTCCAGGGGATCTGACACTTTCTTCTGTCCTCGAAAGGTATACACACAATATACACATATGTGTATGCACACACACACACACACACACACACACACACACACACACACACACACCCAAATATATGTATCATGTTTCTGTTTTATTATTAGGTAGCTAGTCAAATATTAACAGGATGAAAAGATGGTGAAGCTAGGCCTCTTCCTCACATCCAACAACTTATGAAACCACAGACTGGAGCTACAGGGCTCTAATTACCCAGCAAAGGAATGAGACCTCAGGCCCTGGGAAAACATGTGACATCCTGAACTGCCAGAAGGTCATTAATTGATAATTATCTAAACCTGGCTCCAGGAGCCATAGACTTTATGAGATTATTTTCTCATGGGAGTCTTTCTGATAAGGAACAAACCCATGATGTCATCGCTTCCTTTAACAGTCTATTCAGATGGACATGCCAGTCAGCTGGAGTGAAAATTCACCTCAGGAAATCTGTTCTGAGACTTTAAAATAGTATGGGCAGGTCTAAAACACAGACAGGGTGATGGCCTCTTTGCAAGTCTCTAGGCGCACCCTTGAGGGTGAGCCATGATGCTCTATAATAAACCATTCCTGTCTTCTCTGGACTCCATATGTCTCACTGAATTCTTTGAATGGAGACACAAGGACAAAGGAGCCAAAGGGAACCCAGAGTGTGGTTCCAGTAACACCAAGAAATCTAACCCTAACCATCAAATTTGACAGTAAACAACTAAGAATTTGCTGATTTATTTCACCGTGAGACCATTTTTTGGCAGGATACTTTCTAACATCCAACAAAATACTAATCTTTATTAAAATATAATTTGAGAAATAACTAGTCTTTTTTATAAAGAAATAAATACCCAGGGACATCTGTGGGTGTGGATGTTACCATTTCACTCTTACCACTAATCATGGTTCAAGGAAGCCCTGAGGAAATTGGATTGTCTTTAATCCCTGCACTTAGGTGTGATTAATTTAGATATACGGTAAGCAAGAGGACAAGCATGAAGATCTCCCCTATTGCAGAGACACCCTCCCTCCCACACTGAACATGATGAGAAGTACGCCAATGAGAATTCTGGTGTTGGCCTAGTATGCCAATGAGAACTCTGGCATTGGACTAGTATGCCAATAAGAACTCTGGCATTGGCCTACACAGTTATGCAGTAACCTGCCCACTTCTAGGAGAGCAAATACTTCTCAGAGCAAAAGTCTTAATAATTTACAGTTTCCTCTCATTTTTCTTATGACCCAGGAAACAGGTTCATGATGCATGAAATAACTAGTGCAAGTCCCTTAATAAACATTAAATAAATTCTCTAGAACAGTGCATGACAGCAAAACAGAATTCCCTCTTGAAAGAGCTAAGCCAGAATAGAGATGTATTCCCACTATGCTGGGCCTTTGGATCCTAGGACAATTTACCTCTGTGATGCTGAGTTTTCTGGGTAAAGTGGAGATCCACGGCTTATCTACCTATCTAGACTGTTGGAAGATGCAAAGTTACGTGTAAAATTTGCCTGACAGTTGAGGATCTCAATAATAGCATGTTGGCTGTTTTGTTGGTTTCTCAAGGAATGATCATATTTTGTTCATGGTCTCAGAGAGTTACTAACATGCCAACTTAATTCATAAGTATCTGTTTTCCAGGTAACATATGCTATTTATTGGAGAGCTCTTCAGCTGTTACCATTCACCTTTGAAAGTGGGCCTCACACTCTATACCATGTTAAAAGGAATTTTCTAAATAGCTGTTCCTGGTTCTTACTCAGAACTAGCTGACATAGGTGAAATTTTCCACTTTTTCTTTTGAGTAGACATTGAAGTTGAATTCTTCTTTAACATAATTCAGAGGCCATGTATGGTTTATCTGACTGACTAGAACCCTAGCCACAAGCCTTGATCTCTCTTCACTGTCTCACACCCCGCCATTCTAAACTTTACTGCACTAAATTCTCCTTCCCATTTAGATGCTCACAATTTCTGCCAAGAAGGTCTACCTACTCCTCCTTATACTTAATTCAACTTCATTCTTCAATTTCTCAATGGTCTCTTCTACCTGCCTTTTGATAATGTGACAGGAGAGTGAGGTCAACTTTGGCATATAAAAGAAACCCAGCCTAGAAAATCTTCTGCACCAAGGCAAATGCAGAGAAAAAAAAGCATACAGTACAAACTACACAGTCCACCCAGCATGGGCATCCAGTTGAGTCTTTGACCTTACCCCAGTTGACCCTCCTATTTCTCCCTTAATATACTTTTTCTTCTGTTACCCTCTATGCATTTCTGTCCAAACCATTGCTTAGGGACAAGAGAACCTAGAAAACCAGTGGGTTCCCCCTGGACTTCAATATCACCCTTAATACCACTCACCACTGTGTGACATTACTTGCCTTTATAAAGGGCAGCCTCTGGGGTCTGAGACTTTCTAGTGTGTTTGTCAGCACTATCACTAGACTTCACACTACTATTTTGATGTTAAAAATAAACACTCTGCATGCAAAGTAAGTTAGGGCTGGGGTGCATGCCCATGTCAAGTAACAGGAGGACAGAGTAGAAGAGTAAGCTTGAGTAGCAAGCTTCAGGTCACCCTTGCCTAGACAGAGAGGCTCTGGTGAAGGATGAGGAGATGGAGGAGGAGCAGGATAAAGACAAGGACAAAGAAAGAAAAGTAGTAAGAGGAGAGGAGGAAGTGAATAAAAAAAGGAGAAGAAACAAAGGGTAAAAGAAGGAGCATTTAGTCTGATTGACTTCCCGCTATCTGCCTGAGAAATGGAACAGTGAAAGAAAGGCTGTACTCCCAGTGGTATCTTCTTAAGTCCTCTCTTAATGTCTGTGCTATTCACAGGCAGCAGACAGGGCGTTCTACTTTAAATGGCTCTGTGAGACAGGCTTTAATTTTTATTCTATTTATTCAAATAAGAAGAAATAAAATTAGCACCTAAATTCGTTCAGAAAAAACCCACACCATGTGAAATTATCAAACACAGTTGTGGAGACCAGAAACTTATTGAACAAACACAGAAAAGACTATCTGTCAAAGGCTCTGTTTCTATACATCAGCTGTCAGTTAATGCTGTCACTCATTTCCTCCTGCACATTGGCTCTACTCACTTTTTAAAGTTTTAAAAAGCCAAGTATATAAAATAAGCAAACTTTTTACAAAGCAAAGATGGACCAGCAAGATGGCTCAGTTGCTTAAGGCACTTATGGCCAAGCCTGAAATCTGAGTTCCATCTCTGGGCCCCACATGGTGGGAGGAGAGAAAAGGAATCCAACAAGAGTTGTCTTCTGACCTGCATGTGTACAGTGAATAACTGTACAAGTGCACAAGGACCAGTCGATACAAGACTTTTTAAAAATGTATCTCAACTGTTACTTGATCAAAAACATTTCTAGTACAAAGAGGCAAAACATGGAAAAACTAGAATATAATGCATAACCTTAGGAGAAAATGCTATATTTCATATCTTATTTCATCACAAAACTTAAAAATTTACTTTTCCCCAATGTATACTTAGAAAGCTCTTCCTTCTTCTTCTGTGACAATGTGATTTGCTAGCTCATAAACAGAATTAAGAATGAGTTGTCAAGAAGGTAAGGAGTTCAGAGAGATGCTGAGAACACCAAGACAAGAGAGACTTCAGATAAATGTGTGTGTGTGTGTGTGTGTGTGTGTGTGTGTGTGTGTGTGTGTGTGTGTGTGTGTGGAATTGCCAGAATGGAAACAATTGAGTGGTGAGCAATAGCTGGAAGGAAAACCAAATGTCACTCTGAAGGGTGAGGGAGGATGTGAACTCCTACATCTGTAGACGGGCAATCCCACCCAGCATATGGGCTCGCTGACTCAGGCAAGCAGGTGTTCTCAAGAGCTGCACAGTCAACACAGGTGAGGAGAGACCATTGCTCAACCCATTCTGTCCTTTCAGCCCCACAGAACCATGGACTGGCTGATTCATTGTGGCTTTGGAAAGGCATGTACTGTATAAGTGATAATGAGGTCTTCAGTCCAGCCCTTCCCTGGCACTTTAATCTCCACTGGAAAGCATCAGCAACCTCTTTGCTCTAGAACCTGCTCTTTACCTTAGGATTTGTCTAAAATCTAAGGAAAAAAATCTATGGATTTTTCTTCAAATATGCATTATTCTAAAATTGCAAATTCTTTTCAGTTTTATGTAAATAACACGGTCCTCATTAATTGTGAGGCAGCCTCTTGTTCTTTATCACAAATCATTATACTTCTTAGGAAATTGGACTAAAAATTGATAGCATCACATACTGACTGCTTCTCATTTTGAGTCTATTTTAATTGGGAAGAAAGAAAGGAAAGAGAAGGAAGGGATGACTTCAATTCCAGATGCTACACAGACAACTGGAAAGCAGAGCACTCCCTTGTATGCAGAGAGCAGGCTTTTCTTCCAAAGCCACATCAATGTTTTTAATCCTTTTTCTGGGTCATAGAATAAGCATGCTTTGGTCCAAGCCTTCAGCTTGCATACAGAAAAAAATAGAGTACCTCTTGAGGGACTTTCTGCTGGCTGAGTCTTTAGAAGTAAGTCGGTTCAGAGAACATAACTTGGGTTTTCCATCAGCCAGTAGCTAGCATAAAGACAGAGTTGTTTACAACACCTAAGTCCTATAAGATTTCTTAAGGAAATATAAAGCATAACTACTAAAAGGCCTAACTTCATTCACATGAGAAAACTTGCTATTTGGTAAGCTGCAAGGCAGTGTGATCGATCCCATAGAGAAAACTGAGAGAGGGACTACTAGGTGTGATGTATCCGTACTTAAGAATAAGTGCACAGAAAGGTCACACAGCATCTAATTCTCTCTCAAGAGAAAAATCCTTCAAGTTAGAACTCTTGAAGGATATGTCTGTTGATTGTGATGGTAGGTGGGCCAGATGTTGTCATAAGAAGGTAAAGTATTGGGACCACTGAAAACCAACTACAAAGTTATAGAACAAAGTTTTGCAGGGATATAAATCCCACCACATCAAAGACCACTAAGCAAGGCTTTTGGACAAGCTGGGAAAACAATCCAAACACAAGAGCCAAGAGTATTATATCCTTTTATCTGAAGCTCATATTTAATTATGCACAAGAAGAGAGGGCAGGTCATGTAACCCTCCTAACACATGTCTGGCAATCATGGCAAACCCACTCCAGAGAACATGCAAAGACTGAGACAATCTCCTTCAACATAAGCACTTATTGGCTCTTGGCACTTAGAGCCTCCTCCATAATGACCAAAGGTTTGTGGAGTTTGTCCAAAAGTTGTTCATCCTATTTTCTGTTAGGCAATCCCGTGCATGGTACACCATCTCAACCACACGTCTCTTCTGTGGAATAAGCTATCTTGAAGCCCGGTCCCAAATGCCCAAGGGCACATTGTTACCAGATTCAGCAATCTGGGGACCTTATTTTCCTAAGTACAGCAAGGTTGGGGAAGAGGGTTCTTTTGTTTGTTATTAGAGATGGGCGAATGATACCAACCAGGCCAGCTCAATGTTATCTTGAAAACTGGTACCAGCAGAGACTTGATCTATCATTTTTCCTGGTAAGTCACAAATACTAGTTCATTTGGGTTCCCACTGCTCATCTTTCCTATCATTGGGCTAAAGTCTATGTGAAAATAAGAAGACACGCCCATAATTTGCAAAAGCATTAGATACAGCTGAAAATAGAAATGTACTGAAATTATTTAAACCTTTCAATCCTGTTGTGACACAAACTATTCAAGCATGACATGAACAGGCATATATACATTTGTGTTGTTCTTCTGTCACTGGCACCTGACTTATGCTACAGATATTTTACCTTGGTTCTAGGCATGCAATTCTTTAGTCTTATGGTTTACCAGCTTCAATTGTAAATGCTGTAAGAACAAAACCATTGGAAATCTGAGATCCAGCCTTTCTGATACCACAGCACCACTGTGCCCCAAGACTTCCTTCGAGATTCATTGCTAAGACAATTCTAACACAGATTAGCAAATGGCAATTTCTGTGTTGTAATAACCATAGTGATGATATCTGCTGGAAATAAATCTTTTTTTTTACTTTGCCATAGTCACAGATGGCATGCCTCACCCTGGTGCTTTCTCCCAAATCACATGCTTCATATCCTTTGCAATGGGAAGCAAATCTGTGGCATGAATGAAACTGCTTTATTAGAAAGCAAAATTTCAGAGCATGGACCCTACTTAGGGTAAGTCAACAGTGCCATCTTCCTAAATGATGAGCACAACCCCACATAAAGATTGCACAGATGCTGGTGCCTGGTTCATTTTTCTTCAATACAATAAAATACAAACCTGTCCTCTTTTCTCAATCGCTGACTTTCTCACTGTAGTGAGAAATGTACCTTAGAAATATTCCCCCAAGAGCATACATCCCACTGAGGCGCACGCTCCCCTCCTAAATTCAGTTCCATTCTCTGCATGTCATTTTTATATGCTCCTGACTTTGGGACCTAATCTGTGTTTAGTGGATGTAACTGCTGTTTTTCAAAGATGTTGTTTTCAAAGCCTATGTATGACTCTACATATTATCCTCAACCCAACAGAATAACCACCACCTTTCTCACTTCCTGAACTGGGGAAATTACGCGGAACAGCTAGACAGATGGCACTTGTCGGGGGATATTCGGTCACACTGTGAACCCTGAGTTAGCATTTGTGCTAATTAAATATAACTAACCTTGAGTCCAGAGACTGAGTTAGCAACTAGTTGCAGAAAGTAATTATAGAGCATCAGATGGCACCTGAAATAGTAGGGAGGGATTTTGAGTGATTCGGCTTTCTCTGCTTTGGCAGAGTGGAAGGATTCACTTTTGGGAGATGCCAGCAAGATGAGAAGTTTAGCTAGTTGCTACTCAGCCTCTCTGAGCTATCAGATTTTCACCCCAGCCTTTGAATCTCAAGTCTAACTAAACAGAGGTTTAGTTAAAGCTACCTTAAGCAGCATTGTCAGAGCTGGTACCTGCGGGAACAGAATTCCCACCAGACTGCAACCTGAGTGGCAAGGCTACTGCCAGAGAAGCAGGCTGGCAACTATAGAGTCAGAGTTGCTGGCTGAAATAGCAGTAGATTAAGGTATAGCCAATGTGTCAACAATAAAATGGCAAACACAGTCACCAATCCACCCCATATCCAAGTCTTAACTTTTTCTATCCATCTCTGAAACATTCAAGGGAATCTTACTTGGTGTCCTGCCTAGTAATGTCTGCTATCCCTGGAATGGCCACCACTACAGTATAGCCTATCTCAGAGCCAAGAAATGCAGAGTCCATAGGTGAGCTGCAGCATCTAGACTGCAGGAAACCTAAGGAGCTCTGTAGATACTGAGCCATTGCAATGAATCATTTGTTATTCCCTCTCTCCTCACACCATCTATGCTTCTGATGTCATCTATAGGCCAGAAAATGGAGTAGGCAGACTTTAAGAGGCAGCTAAACAGTCCCTTGTCCTTTAGGATCCTCAAGGAGAAATTGCCACTGAAATTTTATTAAAGCCTGTTTTTATGGCAGTTTATACCAGCAGCCATAAAAATGTATCATTTTCTTCAACCCCAAAATTCAACTCCTGGGAATGTGTCCTAGAGAAATAACTCAACAGAAGAAAACAAATAAGTGCACAATGATGTCGTTTGTGGCTCTGTCCAAAAGTAATCCAAAAGAATCCAAAGTAACCTAAGTATATAATAAGGGATGTTTAAATAAATTGTTGGGAATAATCCAGTGGAATTTTACATAGCCATAAAATTATAATTATACTCTTTTCACATACTATTCAGGGGAAGTGAATAAAAATGTTGTTCCACTATTATGATTATAACCATAAAAAGATTAAAAATGTATCTGTAGACAAACATGGACGTGGGATATACAAAATAATCATTAGGATTGTAAGGTAATTGTTAATCTTCCGTGTGTTGAAATTCACTTAGACTTTCATTGCTTATCAACAGCAATGTTATAAAAAACCAGTCTCTCCTTCCGAGAAAGAAAATCAACTGAACTTTCCTCTCATTCCCCCATGCAGCTCGTATTTCCAGTTTGTCAGAGTTCAATCAGAATCAAAGATATATTCATTGTGAGTCTGAAATCTAATGTGCTCCAATCACTTCTCTTCCTTTATCCTCTGGACTGAGAAGACACCTCAGGTATTTCTCATAGTATACTTCTGTAATTATTCTGTGTTTATTAAAAGCTAGATGCTTATTTTCCCTTTACAACTAAATGTCTCTGAAATTGAGAAGCATTTTCTAACAAACAGCATCTCACAGACTACTGTCACCTGGGTAGCAGATGTGATAAAATTGTAATATCTGTATGCATACAAACTGAGTCATAGATCTTCATATGGTTGTCATTCTACTTGAGTTACTTGCATTGTTGGTGCAATGAAGGAACTTCATCACTACCACTTAAAGACAGCACTGCCACTCAGCACTAAAGTATGATTGTATATGCTCAATATCATAGATGCTAGACAACACAATACAATCAGTGATGGGAGACAATACTCTACAAGAGACAAATGTCTACAATTCCATGTCCATCTATAAAAGCAACCAATTCATCTCACTTATATTTCATTGACTATCTAAGCCCCAAAACAGCAAAGGATGAGAAAAAACCAGTGTGCAATGGTGTTTTGATAATTGCAAGACAAAAATTTAAGATCATGGCTTAACTGGTGAGCAGCATTTTTAGCGCTTTATAAAATGATGACACCACTTGTGAACAATTGTCAGCTATAAACTTAACAGAACAATAGACAATGCTACCCAATGACCTAGTTCTGTCCTCAACTACTTCTCCTTTCTCCCATTTGACAAATATGATTTATGTAGTTTGCTGTACTTCTGTACCAGAAACATTAAGCAATAAATATACTATAAAGACATTAAGGAAAAAGCAGATCCTACAGAATGTTCTGGGCCTTGGCCACCACAGAGTTCAGTGTTACTAATTGTTCACCAGGAGTCAGGGCAGACATTTGAGGATAAACATCTCTGTGTGCTGGAAAAGACTACAGTGGCCTGCCTGGGCTATATGATAAGGCTCAAATACAACCTAATAGATAAAGTTCACTTACTCATGGGTTCAAGTACACTTGAGACATTCTGGTCCCAGCAGGAACAAATGTCCACAGGTTTTTTTTAACTCCGTAATTGAGATTCTTCAAAGGATGACCATTTTGTGTGTTGAACTGTTAAAATTTGCTTAAGCCTTGCTCTGAAAGCCACCTATCTTAAGATCTGTATAAATGGAATGACCACTCACTCCTGAGTGATTCATGTTCTTTTTTTCCAGGAATAGGTTCTGATCAAAGGTTCTGTTACCACTGAGCATAAGCATTATTTTATCATGGCTGCTGACTCATGGAAGAATTTCAGTGTAGACTCTGCCCCTAGTCTTGGCTACCAGAAACACAAGCATTCAGATTCTCCTCAAGGTCAGTTACACAGGACAGACAGCCTCTTGGTTCAGTTTTTCTAACAATGAAGTAAATTTAGAAAATGTCACAGGCTTTTGTTGTTTATATCATCATTTGAGGGCTCTGGTAATTCTATTGTTAAGTAATACTATTAAAGCGTTTGCCCTGTGTCGGTGCCATGACACAGAATATAAACTTGGAAAGCCCATTTGCCTGAGGGTGTTTAATCTGCTACTTCCAGTGGAAATAATGGGCCTTATTTCCAGCAGAAAATGCCAGACAGAGCTGAGATGCACAAATGAGAGTCACTTAGCAAATGAGAAGCTGGTGCTCCGTAAACATACATGAAACAACGGGTCATGTGTGTTCCATTGCTGCATGGCCTTCTCTCTCAAAATAACACTGTGCTGCTTATCACACTTAGAGGATGGCATCGCTCCTCAGCCCTACACGTTTGAGCTTAGCAGGGAAAAGAGAGGAGGGACATGGAGAGAGGGAGAGGAAAAAAGGAGAGGGACAGATAGAAGGAGTAGGAGAGGAGGGGTGATCTGGATTCTTGTCATAGCATATAATTTTTTTAAAAAGCTGATAGCAATGATTTTGATTTGTGTCTCTTTTTAATCTGACTTCTTTTCTTTTCTGTCACAATCTACTCCCATGTGGAGAATAGTGGTGCAATCATGATCACTTTAATTTTTAGCTAGCAAACAGAATTACATATATACTGAGATGGGGGTTAAGAGGATATGTTTCTGTAAGTTCCAGACATTTCTGCAAGGTTATGACCTGCCATTCCACAGTTGAAATGATTTCCAGAAGTTCTCCCATAGCCCAGCTTGCCTGGCATCATCCTCTAAGCTGCACAGCCAAAAGGTATACCATGCATTCAGAGGTTGTAAGTTTCCCCAGCACCAGAATTACGTGGACTTCAAAGCAGAAACAAGGGTCAAAGCATAGGGAGCCTAGAGCTAACTGTGCAATATTCTTCACTGGGATTCTATTTACACACAAGCATGATCAAAATGAAACTTGCTTGTCTTAGGGTGTGCTTAATTATGCAAATATACAATGGCTTCATTAGAATCCTCCTTATGGAATTTATCACATGGGTTTTGCATCCTGAAATGTTAGATTAGATTGTATTTTGGAATATTTCATGGAGATTGTCTAAATAAAACTTAGTGGTTGTGGATGAAAACACTCACAGTACTGTACCAGTGGAATACAATGAAGAGAGGAGTGTAAATATCCATTAATAAGCAACTGAGGTTTAAGATTAATTTGACTACAAATGCTTTCAGCTGAATAAAACATGGCAGCAATTTAAAATGCATTGTGCTGCTCCTGTTTATGCTTTAATCTCAGGTTCATTTTATATTTTACAGAATTAATGATAGTTCTAAAATCACAATGTGGTAATAAGTAAAAATACAAACTGAAAATAGAAATCTGAGATTGGCAGAGCTGAGCATGGTGGTGCATATCTTCAGTGCCAGCACTCTGAAGGCAGAGTAGATCTGTTTCAATGCATTTGAAGCCAGAATCATCCATAGAGTGAGTTCAAGGCTAGCTGGGGCTTCATAGTGAGACTATGCCTCAAAACAAACAAACAAAAGAAATAAGTTGACCAAAATTTCTTATCACCAAAATTATTTTATTCTTTTTCTTTAATTATTGTTATATATGTATGTCTACATTTGTTGATTGTATATATAATTTTGTTATATATGTATGTGTTCATTTGTTGATGCTCATATGTATATGTGCCTAAGACTAACCATTTGGGATTGGATAATAAATCAGGAGGCTTTTTACTGGAAAAGATTGAATCTTCCTCTCTCAGAAGCAGGAAAGCATAGTACTGCCCCTTCTCTAAGTCAGTATAATCCCTTACTGCATTGTAAATATTCATCCTAATACCCACAGATAAGTGTAGTTCTCCCCTCCTGTAAGACCCTCAGAAAGCTGAGGCTTCCAGAATCTTAGCCCAGGATGGCGGCCACCCCAAACACAGAATGGAGGCGAAAGCTTGATGCAAACTGCATGAGGCTTTATTGTAGTTTAACGAGCTAACCCCATGTTAGCTCGGGTCTTTCACCCACCCGCCATGGTGGATGGCCAAAAAAGACAGCTTGAAGCTGCTGCGCATAGATCTTTATAGGGCAGCGTAAGGGGAGTGTCTAGGGGTACGCACAGGCTCACGATTGGTGTGCCTCCAGGCTTGGAGGGCTTGCCCTGTGTTGATTGGTCAACTGGTTGTTATGGCCCATAGGCCCTCCCAGGGTGGTTGCTATGCTCTCTACGTCATTGCTGTGCGCTTGTCCGTAAAGCACACCCAGGGTCGTAAAGCATAGCGCCACCAGCTAACCTCTGATTGGCTCCCTGTCACGAGGCAGGCATCTGACTTTCTAGTGTCTAGGTCAAGGTCATAGAAATACGTGTTATGGCTGCCAAAAGGGAAGCCAGTTCCTTCACTCCTATGAGTAAATCTTCTTTTGACAGCAAACTAAGACCATTACAAGAAACAACAATTGGTCAAAATTCATAAAACAACTGATGGTTGTTATTCTTTTGTTTAAAAAGAAGAAAAGAGAAATATTGAGACAGACATATTTACTATAAGTTTATTATAAGGGCCGGTAGAATGGGGAGACTAAGAAGAGGAACAGGGTAATGGCTGACCGCCATGGCCGGTCGCCATAGAGAGAGAGCGGGGAACAGAGAGACGGGGGAGCACAGAGAGAGACAGACAGAGAGAGAGAGAGAAAGAGGAGTAAAGGGGCAGGAGCCTATCTTTTAAAGGGGTCCTCTGCACCTGTGTGCAGACTTCTTTCCCATGGAACCTTGGGCTGACCAGGGTATTGCCTGAGTGGATTCCACCAGGTAACAGGGGCAGGCCAGCATAATGCCTGAACCTTTCATTCCCACCTCTACTTATTATTAAAAAAAGGTGGGGTGTTTAGACATGGCAGGTTAAGGAATAAGGGCGTCGAATTCTTAAGACTGCTTCCTGCTGACGTGGGGGGCGTTGACCATCTTTGGGGGACCCGAGAAGGTTGGGGTGCTGCCACGTCCTGGGGAAGCTGGTTGTTTCATTGTAGTCCAGGCTGTATGGAACTCCCTGGTGCCTCTTAGACCTGGCAAGATGTTGACAGAGCAGAAGACAAGGTTGAGATTAGAAAAAAAAATTTTTTTAGGTCCTGTCACTTGAGGGGAAGATTGTAAGATGAGGGAGGGGTTCCCGAGGTGTCCCAAGATGAGTGAAGGGAATTTGGGACCAGGGAAAGATTGAATATTACCTGGAGTGAATCTGACCTGTTTGGATCTGATTCAGCTCCCTGGAACTTACAAGAATCCTTAGAGTTTGTGGAAACATAAGTATTAGACACGTTAGAATCATATTCATGTTAGAAGCAATTTGGCTGAAAGTATTACCATTTTAAAATAGACAGATTTTTTTTTTGACAATGAAAAGTATCTTAACCTTGACCTTGTAGTTATGATCCTATAGTGGTATTGTAGACTATGAACAGTAGCATGAGAAATAGAGAAATCAGGAACATATTTTATTCTTTTTAATGTCTTAACTCATTTTATCATCATTTAAGCCTTTTTATCCTCAGGCCTTTATAACTACATTCTTAGACTTTCCTATCTTTATATAGATAAACCCTAAAATACCTGTTACTGGAATCTGTTTTGCTTTAAGCCGGCAAGACTATCAGTCGTCAAAAGCATCAGAGTTCTTGAGAAGGATAAGATTTTACCTGAATCAATGATTAAAGAATAACAGAGACTTGCCAGCAGGCTGCATGGACAGCCATCCCCAAGGTGCTCCATCCATAGTAGTGGGCTGCAGGACACCTGCCTTTTTGCTGATAACTTGTGACCTGTGGATTACAGACTTTGGGAAGACTCGCCTACCGTTGGCCCAAGCAACGCCGGGAAAGTCGATTCCGTTGTCCTCTTGTCCAAGGTCTGGAATACTTTGTACCAGTTGAGGTGAAGGGCAGGGTTGCTCAGTGACCAGCGTTGTCACTGACCCGAGATGAAGTTTCTTCAGTGCCCAGTCTTCTTGGAGGAAATGGGGTGGGGCCAGCAGCTGACCTATCTCTCTGTTATAAAAAGCTTTTTAACAAAACATTTTAAATGCCATATTCTCTAGATCTCTGAGCATTTGAGGGCTGTCTGTTTAGTATCTTAGCAGTTAAGTTTGCCTTTAGTTAGAGAAAAAATACCTTTTTTGTAATAAAAGCTGTACCTTTGTAAACGGCTTACAGGATAAACTGAGTGGTATAAATATTTTGTTAATTTGAAATAGAGCTTTATGATTTTAAACTTTTATCATCATTTAAAGATATGAGTTAAATTTAAGTTGTATAGACTTAGCTTATATTTTAACTATAGTTAAATTATACCTTTATGACCTTAAATGTTTACCATCATTTAAAGATATATAGCAATTTAGAAATATGAGACTTAGTATAGTTTAATTTAAATTGTATATAAGCTAGATAAGTATAAAGTTAAATTACAGGTACAAAGACAAGCAGGACTGGATAATAGTAAAGGAGAACCAGAATGTAATCTGTGATCCGTACATTTTAGCAAACAGACAGGAGATTTAAAGGGACAGAGTAGACTTAAACAGAGGGCCCTGGAAAGGCACAGTATTTAGTAAACAAGCCATGAACAACAGAGCCAGTGAAATAAGAAATCATAGACAAAAAATAAAATAAAAGCAAAAAGATCTGGCAGAAATCAAAAATCTGGCAGACAGGTTTGCTCGATAGGCCGCTGGAGCTGTGCGTGCCTACAGGTAGGTCACATGACCAAAACGGCGGCAACCGTAAGCCGCTTTTGTCTGTTTACCTGCTTGTTGGATGAAACCAGAAAGGTTCCTCTATGCATTTCCCATGGGTGAGGCAGGTGGAGAACCGGCAAAAAGCTCCTCTACGGATGCACGTCTGCCCGTGGGAGTTGCCAGGGGCCTGGCCCCGAAGGGGACACAGCTGTCCCGAAACCGAAAAAGGACCCAGCAGTCCGAACTGAAAAAAGCAAAAAAGCACCGCTCCTGGAGCGGGATCCCATGCCTGACCTTTAGGAAATGCACCCAACAAGTGAAAGAAATAAAAAGTAAGATGTCAGGTGGCAGTGCTTGCCGGTGGAAGTCATTGAACTGAGTGGGTAGGCCTAAGCCAGGTCACCTGGTTATGACCAAGATGGCGGCCCCCAGGGTAGCCCACGTGGTTGATGGCGACCCCCGTAAGCACATTCTCAATTGCCAGAAAAGTTTTAAACCTCATTCATGTGGAAAAATGAAAACCAGCAGACAAACAAAACTCTCAGAGCATCTCAAGTAGACATTGCCAACCAAGAAGAAACAGTCAGAGAAAGAACAATCAGAACAATGAGGGGCATTACCAGGTGAAAGAAAGTTCCCACTGGGAGGCAGAACTCCGCTCATTTACCTATTCGCTGCCAGTAACCGAAAGATCCCGTAAAAATGTATTTCCCGTGGGCAAGGCCAAAAAATGCACAGATTGCCCTGTCTGAGAGCACCAGGCCCGAAACTGAAAAATGGACCCAGATTGAACAGCGCTGGGTCTGCCCCATGGGAACAGTTTGGGTTTCTTACCGGATTGTAGCGAATAGGCAGATCAGTGAGTTTAAGAGATCCTTAGTTGGAAAGCGGCGAGTTGAGTTCCGGCATCTCAGGCTGCTGCAGGCAGGAGGAAGTGCCAGGAAAAGTGGAGATGGAAGTGGGCTATGAGTTCAGATTTTAGGATCTCCGAGATTTCCCGTGCTCCTGGCAGGAAAAGTTACAAAGAAAGAAAAACTATCCCACCAGTTAGCTTTGGGAGAGTGTCTACAGAGAGAGCCTAAACCAAGTCGGGCGCCAAAATGTTATTCTTTTGTTTAAAAAGAAGAAAAGAGAAATATTGAGACAGACATATTTACTATAAGTTTATTATAAGGGCCGGTAGAATGGGGAGACTAAGAAGAGGAACAGGGTAATGGCTGACCGCCATGGCCGGTCGCCATAGAGAGAGAGCGGGGAACAGAGAGACGGGGGAGCACAGAGAGAGACAGACAGAGAGAGAGAGAGAAAGAGGAGTAAAGGGGCAGGAGCCTATCTTTTAAAGGGGTCCTCTGCACCTGTGTGCAGACTTCTTTCCCATGGAACCTTGGGCTGACCAGGGTATTGCCTGAGTGGATTCCACCAGGTAACAGGGGCAGGCCAGCATAATGCCTGAACCTTTCAATGGTGGGGTGCCGAGATCCTGTTGAAACATCTACTGTTGTGACCCAGCATGTCTCAGCTCCAAGCCACGACAGCCATGAGGTTCTGCCTGAATGGGGGAGTGTAGGCTTGGAACCTCCTAGCAACCCAACGGTGATAAAGACCAAACACAGGCATCTTGTCATCTTTAGAGAGCTCTCAGTTCCATGTTATAAAAACTAGAGTCGTTTCTTTATTTACCGTCTTTTAGGCTATTTCTTATACCATGGCCAGGAGGAGTTCACTTCTGTCCTTTTCTTCTCCTTTCTGATAGATTGCTCCTAACCCTCTGTCCTCCATGTTACTTACACACCTAGCCCCTCTGCCCAGGTGCAAGCCTATTCAGATGCTTAGGCCCATAGAGATGCAAACTAGGAGGCATTCCATACTGAGGCTATGCTAAACATAGCAGACTTGCTCGAATTAGCAATACAATAGTGGGCTGGAGCTCCAGGTTGCTCCTGTTTAGTGAAACTGGAGGCTGGACCTCAAAACATTCCATATAAGAATTATTTTGGTCCCCCACAATCTACAACAGAACCCCTACACCTCAGTCTCAGGGAACATCATGGAAGATATGCAGAAAGACTGAAAGATGTCTGATGTGGGTGGTGTCTTCCATTTATGACAGGGAAGCTGTACCCATGAAATCTCAACAATATGATTGCCAAAAGAAGACCTGAAATGACATCACCAAAATCCTTGTATTACAGTGGAAGCTGACTTGAGGATGAGTACACTGAGCATGAAAAAGATGAGATACTATGGCATCACTCTGCCAAGCAATAAAAAACCAAACCAAACCAGTTGCAAAGTTGCTAGAACAGCACTCTACCACTGAGATGTTTGTCCAGATCCCGTCAGACTTTCGTGAGTTTTATCAAATCAAATAATATTTCAGAATAGATGCCAGCCAAGAACATTTAAAAAAAAAAAATAAGGAATCACTCATCCTATGTCAGAGCAGCTTCTGTTCACAGTAGATGACAATCAGCACATCAACAGGGAGACTCATTACTGGCCCCTGGCCTGGGTGCACAGAGTAAGAAACTACAGGATGACCAGCCCTAAGCAGAACACATACACTGACTTGCTCCTCCAAAGGCTCTGGGATCATGGCAGAAAAGGAGGAAGACAGAGCTTTAGAGCCAGAGGAAGTAAATGACTGCCAGGAAACAGTTTCTTCTGAACATAGCAAGGCAGCTGCACTTATGAGCTCGGAGCAGTTACAATACCATGCAAAAGACCTGTGTGAACCTAAACAAGACCATGGGGAGGGAGTACCGCAGGAAATCCCACCCCTAGCCAAGGGGCTACTGACAGTCCATAGTGGCTGGGAGAGAAAGGTTCAGTTTCTCTAAAAAACATTAGCCCCTAATCAGTCAACCATGTTCCAGTGGAAGAGCACACTTACAAAAGATTTGAGCAGTGTAAATTGGCCTTGATGGGAGGAAATAAGGCATAATGCTTTGGGGAAGGGAAAGGAGAATGGATCTAGTGAGAGCTGAGGAAGGGAGAACGAATATAATCAAAATACACTGTAAGAAATTCTTAGAGAATTTCTAATGCTACACACAAAGCAGAGTTTAATATTTTCCATGCTTTAACAAAAGTCCTAAGCATTTTCATGGCATTACAAGTGGAAGAATAGATAAGCTCAAATAAATGTTTCCAGATGAGCAAATAAACTTTCAATCAGCCATGATGAAGAAAATATTATCTATTATGGTTATAGAAAATTATAATTTAAAATGTTTTTCATTTGAATAACAAAGAGAATGTAACTAAAAATGCAATAATTACAGAAGTACATCAAGAAGTTAATTAATTTAAAACGTTGTTATTTTCAAGGTTCATGATGATTTTATATCTGCTTACTTATTTAATTGCAAAACTTTTGATTTCTCATTTCAAACAAATAATATTGTGTGCACGAGCCTGTACAATAGTCTTTTTATTAAAGAAAGTTCCAGACATCTTAAGAATGACAGGCCCAACATAACCTAGATTTTCTCTTGAACTATCATTTCATAGACTTTAGAGTGTTGATTTTTTTTTTTTGATGCAAACAGCATGAGGCTTTATTATAGTTGTTTAACCAGCTAACCCCATGTTAGCTCAGGCCTTCCATGCATCCACCATGGCTGATGGCTATGAAAGACAGCTCAAAGAGTCTGCATAGAGATCTTATAGGGCAGCATAAGGGGAGTGTCTAAGGGTATGCACAGGCTCAGGATTGGTGTGCCTCCAGGATCCAAACAGATTGACTAGTTGATTATTTGATATCATTGACAAATGGACTCAAGTATGGGCTGAATAATTTTAAATCAAAGTGGATTAGCTTTTCTATTTTCAAACCATATCAAGATATTTAAACAACTTCTTAACTTGAAGAAAGCTACTAAGGGTAAATATGTCTTTATTCTGGAAATACCAAGTGCTATCTATATATTGGGAAAGGTTTCATAGCATAATTTATGTAGTATATCCAATTTTTAAAGTTATATTTATAAAGTTAATTATATCTGAACATTACTCAACAGTTATGGAAACCAGTTTAACAGTGGAAGACTTCTAACACATATTCATGATTATGTTCATAGGTAAGATGATATGAACTTAATCTTTGCCTTGTAGTCCATGGCCCTGTCACAGTCAATGGATTAATAGGAGTATTTGATTCCCAATTTTCTAAGAAATCTCCATACTGAAGGGACCAGCTTCCCTTTTGGCAGCCATAACAGCCGAACACGTGCTCTATGACCTTGTCTTAGACACTAGAAAGTCAAATGCCTGCCTCGTGACAAGGAACCAATCAGAAGTTAGCTGGTACGTACCTCTAGACACTTCCCTTACGCTTTATGACCCTGGGTGTGCTTTACGGACAAGCGCATAGCAATGACGCACAAAGCATAGCAACCACCCTGGGAGGGCCTATGGGCCATAACAACCAGTTGGCCAATCAACACAGGACAAGCCCTCCAAGCCTGGAGGCACACCAATCGTGAGCTTGTGGGTACCCCTAGACACTCCCCTTACGCTGTCCTGTAAGATCTCTCGGGAGACCCTAGGAACTGTCTTTTGCGAGCCATCCGCCATAGCGGGTAGATGAAAGACCCAAGCTAACTTGGTTAGCTTGTTAAATTACAATAAAGCCTCATGTAGTTTGCAGCAAGCTCTCGAATCTGCCTGGTGATTGGGGTGACCGAGGTTGTGGCCTGGGACCCCGGATACCTGAGTTTTCCGAGGGTCTAACAATACTGATTTCCAAAATGACTGTACAAGTTTGCACTCCCACCAGCAGTGGAAGAGTGTTCCTCTTGCTCCACATCTTCTCCAGCATAAACTATCATTTGTGGTTTTGATCTTAGCTATCCTAACAGGTGTAAGATGGAAACTCAGAATTATTTTGATTTGCATCTCTGAGATGGTTAAGGATGTCGAACAATGCTTTAAGAGTCTCTGTCATTTGAGATTCTTCTGTTGAGAATTTTCTTTTTAGGTCTGTACCCCATTTTTAATTGGATTATTTGGCTTTTTTGATGTCTAGTTTTTCCCCAGCTATTCCACTCTTGGGCATATACCCAAAGGATGCCAGTCATTCCACAAGGACACTTGCTCAACTATGTTCATAGCAGCTTTATTCATAATAGCTGGAAACAATCTAGATGCCCCTACACCAAAGAATGGATAAGGAAAATGTGGTACATTTACACAATGGAGTATTACTCAGCTGTCAAAAGCAGTGATATCAGGAAATTTGGAGGCAAATGGTTAGAACTAGAAAAAAATCATCCTGAGTGACATAACTGAGACCCAGAAAGATAAACATGGTATGTACTCAGTTATAAGTAGATATTAACTGTAAAGTAAAGGAGAACCACACTACAATTCACAGTCTTGGAGAGACTAGGTAACAAGGAGGGCCCAGAGGGGGATGGGATGCATGGATTTCCCTGGGAACAGGAAATAGAAGAGACCTCCTGGGTAGATCAGGGCCAGCAGGGATGGAAACATGAGGGATTAAATTGGGGGGTTGTGGATAGAGGGAAGAGTAATGAAAGAAACATCTTGAGAAGGGAGCATTGTGGGGTCAGGGAGAAATCTAGTATCAGGGAAACTCCCACAAATCTACAAGGATGACCCCAGCTAAGACTCTGAGCAATAGTGGATAAGTACCCTTAATTAACCATCTTGTCTCCTGTAATCAGATTGGTAACTACCCCAGTTGTCATCAGAGAGCCTTCATCCAGTAAAAAATGGAAACAGATGCAGAGATCCATAGACAAGCACTGTTAAAGAAAGGGAGGAAGTCTTGAATATATGGGGCCGGTGAGGTCATGACAAGGGAACCCATAGAAACAACTAACCTGGGCTCATAGGAGCTCACAGACTCTGGATGGACAGCTAAGGAGCCTGCATGGGACTGACCTAGGCCCTCTACATATATGTATGACAATTCTGTAACTTAATCTACTTGTGGTAGGTACTCCTAGTGGTGGGAACAGGACCTGTCCCAAATGCTTTGTTTGGCTTTCAGGAACCTATTCCTCATACTGGGTTGCCTTGCCCAGCCTTAATACAAGGGGATGAGCTTAGCCCTACCTCAACTTGATATGCCATTCTTTGTTGACACCCAGGGGAGATCGGCCCCTTTCTGAGCAAAAACAGAGGAGGAGTGGATTGGGGGAGCAGGGGGAAGGAGGGGAGAGGGAATGGGAGGAGAGAAGGGAAGGGAAACTGTAGTCAGGGTATAAAAATAAATGAATAAATTTAAATAATAATAATAATAAGAGTAAAAGAAGTAGGAGGTTTGGAAGATCTTTCTAGGTATCATATACTTGTAATAATGCTGCAGACTGGGAAAAGGTCTAAGAACGTACTACTCTCCCCTTCCCAATCACAGCCCACTTCCTGTGCACCATTTAGAGACCTGGGAAGTCATTCCAAAGGACTCCCATTTTGCTCTTAACTTAGCTGTGACTCTTACATTAAAAACAATTTGTATACTTTCTTCATTATATCTGGCCCCTCCCCTACCATAACAAGGAAGGAAGGCTGAAACAAAAAGCCTCTAAAACAATTCAGTGGTGGAAAGAGAGTAGACAGAGTGGAATTCTTAAATGAAGACTAAGGTTCTTATGCGTCCAACCTGCCACCATCATTCAGTACTTACAGTCATTAGAAATAAGGGCCTGCATCCCACCTGGAAGAAGTATTCATAATAATTACTCGGTGGTACAAGCTACACTCAGAGAAAGCTATTAAAAGAAATGACAGCTCAGCAACCTTGCCGCAATCCTTCCATTTTTCATTGTTATGTTGATGAGCAATTGAAATGGCTGTAATTAAAATAATGCTGTAATTCTATTTTTAGAGATCTGTTCACTGTCACAGTTTAATACATATGGCAATAAAAAGTAACCTGACAAACGCAATAGCATAAACAGAAGGCAGATGTGATGCTGCTGTGGTGTGTTCTGTGGGCACACAGAGCCTCGGAAAAGTGGACGGTCCTCCCAGCAAAGGTCTGAAATGCCTTTCTGTAATAGAAACAGTTTCTAACTGCTCTGAATTCCCCAGGTGACACGTGCATCATTAGCCCAACAGGTACTTGTTCTTCATTTCATGATAGAGTCACATTGGCTATGCATAGGCAGAGACTTGAATATTCATGGTAGTAGGCTGTGAGGCCCAAGACCCAGAAGGACAGTGATGGAAAGTCGCTTTGGTGCCATTTCAAAGATACCTCAGTGCTGTAACCTGGACATAGTTTGGGCATGTCTGCTAAGGGTACATGCTTTGGGTGTCTGGTACCCAGTGAGGCAGTGTTGGAGAGGGTAGAGCCATTGAGAGGAGACCAGAGGGAAACAGGTCACTGGGGACCTTGACTTCCAGAAAGGATTAAATTCTTACAGGATCCCTATTAGTTGCTATATAGAACATAACTAGGCCTTGTCTGTGTCTGTCTTCTGTCTCAGGAAAGGTTCTATTCTGCACATACTACTGCTGTTATGGTACCACCAAGAGGTTCTCACCAGAGGCAGAATCAGTGAGGTCTTTGCATTTGCATGTTAGGTTTACAGCCCCCAAACCTGAGATGTAAATAAACCTCTTTTCTCTATAAAGCACATAGACTAAGGTATATTTCGTCATGGCTGTGGAACATGGATGATTATACTCAGATAGGGAATGGTATCTGAGAATCTAGCACTTTACTAGTTGCCATTCAGATTTTACAGAAAAAAAAAAAATGGCCCTTGGCACTGCAAAGCAGACTAGCCATCTTACGCTGAGGTCCTAGACTCTGAGCCCGGGAGATATCATCCGTTTTAAACTCCTTTTTCTAGGCAAGTAAGCCTCCAAACCATCCAAAACAGGTGCTTGTCTCCTTCTCACCTGAATCTCCAGAAAAGAACAGGTACTCACTGCTACAGCTAGGATGGCTTACATAACAAGACAGGCATCAAGAGGAAGAAAAGTTCCCCCAGTAGAAATGAATGCCCCCATTTCAGGGAAGGCTGTGTAAGGCCATTCTCCAGTCTCAATCAGTGATGGCTATTACAGCATGCCAACTCATGTCATAACACGAATCCATCACTGTCAACTTGGCCTTCTTCTGCTTCCAATAAAGAAAGTGACAGTCACAGCCTGACAGCTATCCATCATAAGCTTTATTTTCCTGTTTGAGAAAGACAGGAAGAAATGATGACTGAAGCATCCTTGAGGTATAATCTATCTTTCCTATATGCTGTCCTTGAAGAAGACATTCCACATGACTTACCACTTTTCAAGTCCCAAGATCCACATAACAGATGCTAGTGTTACAATCTTAATAGTAGTATTAGGACCACTCCAAGATTCTTAGGTTTTCTATTATTTTCAAAGAAAAATTTTGAAAATTCTTGAAGACTAACAACCAAAGTTACTTCCAAACTTAATGTCAGGAATCCCAGCTAATATACATTCAATTGGAAAAAATAAATTGAATACACTAGACCATAACTCATACTTTACTAGGATGGGAAATAAAATATAATACTTAAAAATTCATATATTGAATAGAAATAAATAAATAAATGAAATCTTAGATGCATCACTGTCTGCCTTGGGGAAGGGAACAATAATCACCAAATTCTGTATGCAGAAAGACTCTATGAAGTCTTTCCAAGAATTTTTAGACTAGCTTTCTGAAAAAGCAATAAGAATTGCCCAGCACCTCCAACCTCAGTGTGTGCTAAAAGCAACAAAAGCATGAGGTCTTCCTTCTAAAAGAACCCTGCAAAATCATTCAGCCCATTCCTGTGAGCAAGGAGATGCAACTTCTTAGAGTCAGACAATAATGTGATTTAAGGATGGAGCTCACCAGCTGTGCTATCCTGGACAATTCTTTGCATTCATTGTTTGAAGTGTTTGTTTTCCGTAATATGGAGATATGTTGGCAACTACTACACAGGATCCCTATGTGATTTAAATGATCTAACATGTATAAAGGATGCCACATAGGGACTAATACTTAGAAGAGGCTAATAATGTCACTGATAGTGACAGGCAAAGTGCAAACAGCTAAGGGCCTAGGTTCTGAGGGCATAGACTAACGACGGGTCAGAAAATATTTTTTGAAGACTCCAGGAAGGCTAGATTCCATAGAATGAGTCAACTCTGCCATTGTAGCATTGAAATAGCACTAGGTAATAACAAACTCAGGAGTCTAGCTGTCTCCCAAAAGAATGTTGTTCACTGAATAAGGGACAGGGTGGTTTGGATCCTTGAATCACCATTAGCCAACCCTATTCTAAACACTGGTCTTCCCTGGCTGTTCCATACTGTATAGCAACAATCTAAAGCTGGTGTTCTATATTATTCACAGATTCTGCTTCCTACAACACATTTCCCTCATCTTCAACCCTAACATGGATCTGCAAACTTCATGATGTGTTTTTTCTTTTAATTTACCTTGGGCATGATGATACCAGTTCATCTGATGAACTGTGTCATTTGCTTACTTCCTCTGCTAGTATTCATCACCTTGGTATTGGTCCTTAACTTGATGATAACTACGAACTACACGCCCTGTCAATTGAGTGCATCTACTCATCCTTGGGGTCACCAACATTGAAGTGATGTATTTTGCCTTTATACACTACTGAATGCCAGGAACAAGAATATGAGTAGAATCTACCAAAAAAAAAAAAATCTGCCTTCATATGACTCACCAACAGAATAGTGATCTTACATAAGATATGTTCAAGATGCTTTGTGAGCTCCAAGAAGGAAGTGTCTTGCTCCCCTTGGGATGCCTCTAATCAAGGAACTGCTTGCTGATTGCAGTGTTTTGAGCCTTGTCTCTGCCTAGAGGATTCCTATACATTTGTTAAAACAATTTGAATATGAAATCCCCACCCAGGCGCCTGTGTTCAGTCCTTGGTTCGAACTGGAAGACTCTATTTGGGAGGTTCTGAAACCTTTGGAAGGTGAGGATTAGCTGGAGGAAGTAAGTCACGGAGGACATCATTTGTGCCAGACATCTCTACTGTACAGTCTCCATGGGATGAACAGCTACTGTTGATGCTTTGGCCACCATGTTCTGTCTCTTCTTGGGCCCAGAATTAATGGACTCAAGGACTATGCACTGAAACATTTGAAATTATGAGCTGGGAAAATTATTTCTTCCCTTTAAGCTTTATTTGTTTATTTGTTTGTTTAGGTAGTTTGGAACAGCAATTCAGTCTAACTAACAAGGTAACCAATACATCTTGGCTTAAATGCACTTCTTGCAAGAATCATTCTCACATTTGTCACTTTGGTTCATGAAGCACTCTGGGAAACAATTAGTAGTTAGTTCCTTATGGCTAAAACTCCAAGAAGAAATAGAAAATAGTTGATAAAATTGGGGGAAAAAAAACAGCTTTCCATTCTGTTTCATGTGTTTTAGATTCCACCTAAGAGTGAGGTAAGGCACTATTTATGTTGCAATATCTGACAACGTATGACATCAGAAGCTGCACCATTCACTTTGAATAGCTTCCATTTCTATTTACCAGTTATGTCGAGGAAAACAGCTCAGGGCTTAACTGTTGGGGTTGCAGCCATCAGTCCCACACTGATAGTCCTGTCTTCTCCAAGAGCATGAAGCTGCTTCATGACATGCAGCAACTGCATTCCAGTAGATTTATTTCAGAGCTGGTGGTGAGGTTGATGCAACATCATCCCAGGCTGTGTGCAGGATCTGTCACCACCCAGTCACACCATGCCATTACACCATGTCCATGGGTAACTATTTTTAAATCAAATCCTGCCTTACATTTCTCATTGTCTTCAAAGATTCTTCCCAGTATCTTAGAACTGCAGACTTTCCCTAAATCCCATTGCCCACCTGAGAAAAGGGATCAAAAACTTAGGCTTCCTTTTGATCCATATGGCACAATGCTATCCTCAGAGCCCTCCAGCTGATTATATTGTGTTCCTGTTTCTTTGAGGAATTCTTTGTTCAAAAGATATTTTACCAAACAAGATCACAGCAAAATCTTTTGTTCTTATTCTTTCTTAGCACTTTCTCCTGCTCTCAAACCTGTTCCATACACTGAATTTCTCCCTAGCCATAAGATGATAAATGTCTACCTAGTGCTGTATATAACCACTCAGTGAATTAAACCTTCAGACCCTAGGGCTCTCATCTAGGTAACTGATGTATCCAGAGAGGCTTGCAAAGCTGCTATATTTTAGTTATTATTTGTTATATTTGGAGGGCCACAAGTGAATTGCCTTGTTAGTCCCAATGCAACTGGGGTGGGAAGTGAGAGGCTTTCCTACTATAATTAAACATTATCTCCCTCTTCCATCTCAAGCTAATTCTAAGCTCATTTAGACTCTGTTTATAGTCTGCATAAAATTGCCATATATCTGCTTGACACAATATAAGGACAATAAGAATTTTAGCATTAAAATAATAAGACATGATACAATAAATCTTAAGTGCAAAAATTTTTAACAGGAAGGGCTTGGGTTGGCTGCATTCAGTTTCAGGAATAGCTGTGGGGCAGAGAAAACAAAGAAATGGAGGGGGGAAATGTCCATTTCTCTAGAAAACTTGTTGGTCAAGGACATGAACAGCAGGTTAAGGCCTCATGAAGGGACTCTGGTTCAGAGGAACAATAAAGGAGATGAGATAGGGAAAGATGGCTGGATTGGCAAAATGCTTGCTTTAAAAGCATTAGTGTTGATCTCCCCAGTGCTCATAAAGAGCCAAGGCCTAGTGGTTCATGCTTAGAATGCCCTGGCCAGCCATCCTAGTCTAATTCATCACACACACACACATACAAACACACACACACACACACACACACACACACACACACACACACACACACATACACACACAGAGAGAGAGGGGGGGAAGAGAGAGAGAGAAAGAGAGAGAATATATAATGTAAATAACCATAGAAACATAGGAACCAGTCTGTGAAGGATATCTCTGAGCTCATCATGCCCTTCAAAGCAAAGGCCAGAGAAAATAACTAAGGCCAAAGTCTAATGAGAGGCAAGAGAGCCAAGACTCAAGAGCTTCAGGAAGGACAAAGCAGGGATGACAAGGGACAGACTAGTCACAGTCTCAAAACGAGCCAAAAGTTTTCTAAGTCTGAAGAAATTCATCTTTCTACCTGGGGCCTAATTCCAATTCTCTTTCATCTCTCATTGCTGCCATGGCTACATATTACCAGCCCCAACTTGCATGCCCACCCCATGTAGGGTCACTTGTGACAGGAAGCATCGTTCTGTCTATGTTTCTATCTAGTCATGACCTACCAATACAAAACCATATATTTCTGTACAGGAAACCAGCATCTAAATAGTGGGCTTTGTCCTCAAGACTCACAGCAGGCAAGTGCTCACAATAAGACTACTCCATCTGCACTCCTGAGATTTCCCCAACTCTGGTTTACGCCATTTGAAACTCCTTTTTAACCACCATGGAGAGGAACCAGTAGTGAATGGGACCCTTCTCAGAAGATGAACCAAAATAGCAAATGAAGGATTCCCTGAATAGCCCTGGCCCAGGACATGGAGGAACGGGAACACTGCCTCGCCTCTACCTTCGGGAGCATAGGGCCTCAATCCACCAGAGAAAACATGAACGTTCAACTCTGAAATAATTTCTTAGTGTTTCACCGCCCCAGTTAAACATGCTCATCTGAAATCAGTGCAGCTCTTTCAAGCAGCAACTGGAAGCCAGAGGTGGAGACATTAGCTCTGCAAGTCCCTCTTGCAGCAAGCCCTTCTATCCTTTGCAGTCACAAGATAATGACAGCAAATTGCCAACCAAATACCTACTAAGATGGCACGAGAACACTGATTCTTATCTGGTCCTAGACAGATGGAATGAACTAAAGTGAACCAGAAAACATCAGATGGTAAAAGCATCCCAAAGAATTTTGCTTTTCATATAAACTTTAATGGAAAAGATGAGGTGCTAAAGATGCCATTAGCCAATAAGTAAAACAGACAAAAAAACGCTAAAGAATGTTTAGAATATGCAGACATAAGCAGCTTACCATCTCCAGAAGAAGCACTGTGGTGCTAGGGTCAGGATCTGCCCAGCTCTCCATCAGTTTTGCTTTCTCTGCTCATTTCTCTGTTTGCAGCTCCATTGTGTCTTACCCTGAACTCCTTGGCATCCAGCACACACAGTCGATGAGAATGTCCCTTTTAAGATCCATACATTCTGGGTACACATTAGAACAGGAATGTTCTCTGTACTGTGTGTTTGCCGATTATATTTGAGCCTTGATGCTGATTGACCCCACCTAGCCTTCTGAAACAGGAGGCCCCTGTGGATCTCTGCCATGTGACCCTAACCAAGTATGTATCCCAGGTCCCAGTGCTGTCTGTTCCTGCAGACTGTGATCTGTCTGAGCCTCCTGGATCCTATTTCCTCAGGAAATCTTGACTTCTTCGGACCTTGGTACTTTGATGTCCATCAGAACATCTCTGGCCTGAATCACTGCCAGGGCCTACTCTAACACTGCGTTAACTCCTGTGTTTGCAGAAAACAACTGTAGTCCTTAATACTATAAGTTTATGGATCTTGCTTAGAGGAAGAGATAAAAACACAAACCCATATAAAGATTCTCTACTGTTAGGGTACAGAAAGGTGACCATTGGCCAGACCTGGATAGTAACTGGAGCAGATTATGACATTTAAAAAGGTGCCATGAAAGCTGTCATTGCAGGGGGGTGGGGGAGGGATTAACAAATGATCCTACCCGGCTGTAACACCTATAAACAACAATGACCAGCATGGCAAGATATCCTGAAACGTACAATAGTGTCACTTATATCCAGGGAGTAAGCATCAATACTTAAAGCTTGCTCAGTAGGAAACAATTCATGCCTGGTACTATAAACCTGGCCCCACTACTAGGCTGATGAGGCCAGAGACCATAGGAAAGACCCAACTACTGTCATTTCACTAAACATGTATACTTTCCAAACACATTCCAAGTGTTCATGTCTATCCGCATAGCTAAGTGTAGCTCTCACCTCTAACCAAGGCAGCTTCTTTTGGTAGCAGATAGAAACCTTTACAGAAATCCACAACCGGTCAAAATGCAGAGAACAACTGACCATGGGGTGCCCAGCCCTGGTTGACACATCCATAATACAATCCTTATACCTAAATTCCAGGAATATCACAGAAGAGGAGGCAGAAAGATTGTAAGAGCCAGGAGACCAGGATGAGACATCTGCTATGAAACAGTGTCTTCTATATATGACAGGGAAGATACACCCAAGAAACCTCAACAATATGGTTGCCTAACCAAGACCTAAAAACTAACAATACCAGGAGACAAACCAGCATGGATGGAGAAATTCTCCCAGGGTTTTGCATCTAGAAGAACTACAGGCAATTTATGGTCTTCTCCAGGGATGACAGATGATAGATAGATAGATAGATAGATAGATAGATAGATAGATAGATAGATAGATAATAGATAGATAGAGCAGCCAATTCCAAAAGATCAGTCCTAAACACATATGAGCAATGTGAAATGATCTCAGCGGGTTATATTCATAGCATTTCATATGTAAATATATTTAACAATTATAATTAAAGAGTAAGGAGGCATTTGAA
This sequence comes from Cricetulus griseus, assembly GCF_003668045.3. Classification (NCBI taxonomy): domain Eukaryota; kingdom Metazoa; phylum Chordata; class Mammalia; order Rodentia; family Cricetidae; genus Cricetulus; species Cricetulus griseus. Next base: position 192,185,479 of record NW_023276806.1, read on the forward strand.
AAGGAGTAGGAAGGACACAGATGGGTATAGAAGGAGGCGAGGGAAGGGGAGAGTGGCATAAAACGGATTGTGCCTCTGTGTGTACATGAGTTTCCTGTGCTTTCTCTTTCTTTTTGTCATTGATGTTGTTGTTTTTCTTTATCTGCTTTGTTTTATTCTGGTTTGGTTTTTTTCATTTGCCAGTTTGTTTTCTAAAGAGACAGAGAAAGAAGGCATGAAGTAGAAAGAATGGAGTGGTGGAAAGGAAATTAAGAAGAGAAGAAAAGTATGTGTATTGTTTGAAAAAGGTGTATTTTTAATTTAAAATAATATAAAATAAAATAAGTCTATCTGTGACAGAAGATATCAAGTAGACAGTGTTCAGAAAACTATCTGAAGACAAGGATTTAACATAAGGAAGAAAAATAAACAACACTTGTACAGTCCTTCATTTTTAAAATAAGAAAAGTAACACATGGTATAGACCATTGGAACAATGGCTTTGGAATAAATAGCACTTATAAAACACCCAACATTTTTCTCATGGTGTGAAATTCACCATGTCAGGGCCAGTGTAAGCTTCAGGACCCTCCTCAAGTTGTTACTCAGTTTCTGTCCAGGGTCTTTAGGAGGCTCACACTGTATCCCTAGTCTCATCTCCTGCCTTCCTGCTTAGTTCTTGCCTCTCTGATCTAGAATCTCAGGGATGAGCAGAACCACAGCTACCACACATTTGAGAAGAAGCTCAAGTTCCCACGGAACTGATGGAAATCATGCTTTGGACACAGACTGAGACTTTATGAGGAAACCCAGTCACAAAAAGACAAATGTGGTATGTACTCACTCATATATGGATTTTAGACATAGAGCAAAGGATTACCAGCCTACAATCCACACCTCCAGAGAAGCTAGGAGACAAGGAGGACCCTAAGAGAGACATACATGGTCCCCCAAAGAAGGGGAAAGTAACAAGATCTCCTGAGCTAATTGGGAGTATTAGGGGAGGGGAAAGGGAGTTAGGAGAAAGAGGAGAGAAGAGTAGGGGAGAGGAGGACATGAGAGAGCAGGAAAATTGAGTCAGGAGAAGAATAGAGGAGAGCAAGAAAAGAGATACCATAATAGAGAGTGTCATTATAGGTTTAAAGAGAAATCTGGCACTAGGGAAATGTCCAGAGATCTACAAGGATGACCCCAACTAACAATCTAAGCAATAGTCGAGAAGCTACCTTAAATGCCCTTTCCCAATAATGAGATTGATGACTACCTTATATGCCATCCTAGAGCCTTCATCCAGTAGCTTATGGAAGCAGAAGCAGACACCCACAGCTAAACACTGAGCTGAAATCCTAGAATACAGTTGCAGAGAGGGAGGATTGATGAGCAAAGGGGTCAAGACCAGGCTAGAGAAACCCACAGAAACAGCTGACCTGAACAAGGGGGAGTTCATGGACCCTAGATGGATATCTGGGAAAGCAGCATAGGACTGACCTAGACCCCCTGAATGTAGATGTCAGTTAGGTGGCCTGGGAAATCTATGGGGCCTCTGGTAATAGATGAGTATCTATCCCTAGTATACAAATGGACTTTGGGAGCCCATTCCACATAGAGGGATACACTTTCAGCCTAGACACATGGGGGAGGGTCTAGGCCCTGCTCCAAATGAGACAACAGACTTTAAAGATCCCCCATAGAAGGCCTCACCCTCCCTGGGGAGCAGAAAGGGGATGGGATAGGGGTTCAGTGAGGGGCAGGGGAGAGAGAGGGAACTGGGGTTGACATGTAAAACAATCTTGTTTCTAATTTTAAAAAATAAATGAAATAAAAATAATAATTGCTCAGGAATCCATCAGACACCTGAGATCTGTGTCAGAATAAGGTGCCAGGGAGGAAACTCCCAAGGCTATGCAGAGTCCTCAAACAGCATAGTCATCCTGCGCTGGGTGTACCCTTAAAGTCATGATCTTGACCCTGGCAAAAATGCTTAATTTCAAATGGTTATAAAACATTTTGCAAACCAATCAATGCAATGGCCTTTAATTTTTTTAGATGTTATATTTAAAAAGAAATAAAAATTATAAATAAATAAATAAACCTAATTTTAAAAAGAAAGAAAGGGAAAAACCAGGACCAGGGAGATGGCTCAGCAGGTAAAGGCACTTGCTGTCAAGCCCGGCAATCAGAGTCCTATGCCTCAAACCCACATGGTAGAAAAAACGAATTGACCCCTGAAAGTTGTCCTCTATCTACCATACATGCCCTGGCACATGAAACACACACAAAGTAAATAAAGGTAACAAAAGATCTAACAGTGCAAATGCAGATGAGCTTGGCAGCCTACAGGAGAAAAGCTGTGCAGACCATCAATGCTTGCATTTTAGACTGAAAAAACATGTCCATTTCCCAGGCTAAAAAGAAAAAGACAAGATCAGTTTCAATAGCTAGAAAGCAGAAAAGTGGCATTCCAGGTCTTGAGACTCTGTTGGGTATCCCTGGGTTGAGGAGGCCACAAACTGACTAAACAGTAAAAGAAGCAGTGTCCTGGAGACCAGTTGTGTCAAGCTACCTCACAGAGAGAGCTGCTCACAGAACCCAGAGGGCCATTAACATTGTGACAGGGCTCCATGGCAAGACCCACTACTCATTAACCTTCTAAACTTTCAAATTAACAAGAAAACAGAAATGTTTTCTGATGAACAATTAAACATCTCATAGATTATTCCTGAAGATAAGATACATGAATATAAAATACAAAGTTACAGTCAGACAAGGTGGCACACAACCGCAGTCTCCATACTTAGGAGGCTGAGGCAGGTTCGTGAGTTTGAGGCCAGCCTAGGCTACATGAAACCCATCCAAAAAATTAAATCTTTTGAATAACAACCACAAAAATAACAACGAAAATTTGATTAGACCAACTGGTGGAAAAAAAAAAGAAACAATTGTACCAGGAGTAATTTGCATTTGACATTTTAAAGGGGGTAGCTAAAAAAAGGAGGTAGAGATGATATACGGAGAGCTACAATCCAAATACGCAAAAGGCAGATTAGACCCAATGCTCACAATTAAAAGCAAACTCTGAAGTGTTCTTAGTGATTGTCCCTTTATTACAAAGCCTAGGGAGAGTCATTCTTTAGGTCACACTACCCGTGACTGTCTCTTTTCTACTCCCCCATCTTTATTTTCTTTCATGTATCCTCGTTCATCGATGTGACTTTTTTATTTTATTAACACTTTGAGAATTTTCTACAATGTAGTTTGATTATTTTGAGCCCCAACTCTTCCCCCATTTGTCACCTATCCTATATCAATTCCTTTCTCTTTTCTTCTTTACTCTTGACCACCAATAAACCTACTCCTCACCTGTGAAGCATGAGCCAGGAGCTTGTTTAAACACCTAAATGTGGTTACCTGAAAAGTTCCCTCTCTGTCGCAAGGCTTATTGGACTTCAAATTGCAAAACAGTCACTCAGAGAAAAACATGAGAAAGCCTGAACAACTCAATGTGGAAGCATCCGCTGACAATTGCCGAGTTCTGTCACAGTTCTCTTCGTTGGCCACACACCGAGAATAGATGGCCACTGGGCGATAACCTGAAGGAAGGCTACTGTGAAGGAATGCACTGAGAATGCCAGGCAGCATGAAGTGATCATCTAGGAGAGGGCCTTCTGGTACAAACACATCATTTAGAATATGTTTAAAAAGGCAAAAGTCTGAAAATCGTAGCCGACTGAGATGGGTTTTTATAGACCCAATGGGGAATAGAGAGTCGCCACATGCCTGTCTTTCCAGCCACATCCAGCCAGCACAGCAACAGTCCATGAGGTCATTTTCTGCCTTGAAATACTAATGTATTTTTTAAAATACTGTCTAATTTTTTCAAGTAGCTTTGAAAGGGCACAAGAGTGTCCTGGTTATTGGACTGTCGATATGCACCATGAAACAAAAGAGAATGCATTTGATTTGGATTCTGTCAGGTGTCCAGTGAAGCATGGTGAAGCCCGGAGAAGAAAGAAAAACAAACACACTCAATCCAATTTATGTGTTTGTCCTGAACAATGCAAGGTGGGTAAGAAGGGGTGGGTGGTAAGTGAAAAACAACCATATCATCACTAAATGCAGGACAATGTTCCATGCCGTGGGCCAGTTTCAAATCCAACTGTCCAGAAAAACTGTAGGTGAGCTCACAAAAAAAAAAAAAAATTGAGACTTACTTTAAAATATCTAAATTAGACCACCCAAGCCCAGGCTCTGGTCAGTAGGCTTTTGATAAGCATGTCAAGTGATTCTGGTAGTCATTGTGCTTCCTAAGTAGCTACCATAGAAGTACTAAGGCACACTCCCTGCCATTATGTATTGTAGAGAACATCCCTTAAAAAAATTGCATGGTGTATATGAAGCATTACACTGTGTTAGCAGTACATCAACAAGAGGAATATGGTACTGCAGAAAGAAATAGCACTTGTTTGCTTCTGCTCTCTGGCTGAGCACTGAGATGTGAGGGTTATGATGAGAAGATGGAGAAGAACACAATAGCATCTCCACACTGCACTAAATTGTTTCAGGTTCTAATTTTAAAATTCGTGTGGCTGTAAGAGGCCAAAAAAGGGGTACATAGGAAGTAAATAAAATAAATAGATAAAAGGACTTAGCGATACCTAAAATTAATTCTTTGAAAAGTTTAAGCATATTTTGCTAGCTAGTTTTGTCATCTTCACGATCCAGAATGATTTTGGAAGAGGGAATGTCAGTTGAGTAAATGCCCCCCTAGACTGACTTGTGGGCAAGCCTGTGGTACATTCCCTTGATTGATGATTGATGAGGGAGAGCCAAGCTCACTGAGGGTGGGGCCACCCCTGGGCTGGCAGTTTTGGGTACCATAAGAAAGCAGGCTGAGCAAGCCATGAGGCTCAAACTAGTAAACAGCACTCCTCCATGGCCTCCACATCAGCGCCTGCCTCCAGGTTCCTGTCCTGACTTCCTTCAGTGACGACTATGATGTGGAAGCGAAAGTGATTTCACTCTCTTCACCAAGGTGCTGATGATGACAGTGTTTTATCACAGCAGTAAAAACTCTAAGAGACATATAAATCACCCCCAAACTAACAATTAGCATAGATGCAATTATTAAATAACATTCATAATAATAAGAAAAATTCACTAGAAGAATATGTTAGATTGTTTAAATTTTAATAGCCTCTGAAAATATTGCCTTTAATTCACCCAACTAATTAAATCAACTATATTTATCTTATGAACATCTAAAAGCCTATGGCATCAGTAAATGAAAATGAAAGGGAAAAAGAAATCTAAGACAATAAAATGTACCGAAAATTATCTAAGTGCTTTGCCAGTCTAATTCTAGACAGTGGGCTTTGTCTTAGTGTGTGCCAGCTGAGGTATCCCGCATGTTCCTCACAGCTGTCAACTGTCTTGGCTATCAACCAGCAAAACTAAAGTCACCACCAGTCAGTACTGAGATATTGCTTACCCCAACATTCTCAAGGGCACTGTAACAATACCCTAACTTTTTCTATTCAACTCTGCAACGATTTGAATGTGAATTCTTTCTCATAGATTTAAACACTTGGTTCCCAGCTGGTGGTTCCTTTGGGACAGAAGGCATAGCTAGCTAACATAGGCCACCAGGAGGCTTATATGTTGGTCCTGCTTCTTGACACAAACTCTCTCCTTCCTATCTGCTGCTGGTAGGTAATGAGCTGCCCTTTCCAGCTCCCATGCTGGTCCAATTTCATTTCTGTGATGATAAAACACTATAACAAAAGGCAACATAGAAGAGAAAGGTATTCATTTGTGTTTCCTATCCCAGGTTACAGTCATCACTGTTGGGAAGTCAGTGCAGGGATAGCTGTTCATACTACATCCACAGTCTAGAGCAGAGAGAAATGAATGCATGCATGCTTGCTTAATTGCTTGCTTACTTGTGCTCAGCCCCATTCTCCCCTCTAATACAGTTCAGTGCCCCCTGCCTAGAGAACTGTTGCTCTCACAGTAGGCTAGCTCTTCCCACACTGGTTAGTGCAATTAAGATGATCCAACACAGATTAAGACTACAGGCCAACATTGACACATTCTTCCCAAGTGATTCTAAGGCATGTCAAGTGGACAATTAAAATTAACTGTAACACCTGCCTTGTTCTCTATGATAGCCCATACTCTCTGAACTATGAACAAAAATAATCCTTCCTCAAGTATTTTGTCCCAGCAATGAGGAAATCCAGTAATACAGACCAAAGGCAGCTGTTTCTCTGTGCCATTATATGTTGCTGCTGTTCGTTTCTTAGGTCCATTGACCAAGAATAATCTTTAACCAACATGTATCTCACAATGTAGACAATATCCCTAACAAGTACTTCATTTGCATTTGAAATGCTGTATCTCAGGCAATTTGGAGATATGAAATAATTATTAACTGTTTTCTGTCCTGATATTAGCACATCAAAGCACTAATGACTTGCATACATTCAAAGGAAGTTTTAAAATATGTTATACATTCTTGGCAAATTTAAAACTATTAGAAAATACTATATTTATGTAAAAAAAAAAGTATTAGAAGCATTGTAAAACAGTATAGGGCAAGGGTAAAAGGCATCAACATCCCTCAAATACCAGGAAATTCAAAGAGAAACAAACTCCTTTATGTAGGAAGCTGTAAGGCACAACTTAGTAGGAAGTCTCTCTGTGCCGAGAAGCTGTTTGTTAAAAATGAGATTGAAGGACAGGGAGATAGTTCAGTGGATAAAGAGCTTTCTGTGCAAACACCAGGACCTGAGTTTGGATATCCAACAGGCACATAAAAGCCAGGCATGACAACATGTACCTGTAATCCCAGGGTTAGAGAGCAGAGAAATGTTCGTCTCCCAAAGCCCACCCACCAGCCAATGCAAGTAGTTCCAGGTTCTTCGAAGAGACCTTGTATCAAAAATCAAGAGTGAGGGTGATAGAGAAAAATGCCAAAAGTTGACCTCTAGCCTCCATATTCACCTGACATTCTCTCTCTCTCTCTCTCTCTCTCTCTCTCTCCTCTCTCTCTCTTTCTCTCTCTCTCTCTCTCTCACACACACACACACGCAGAGGGGGTGTGGAGAGAGAGAGAGAGAGAGAGAGAGAGAGAGAGAGAGAGAGAGAGAGAGAGAGCTGAGGGAGAATTGTTTACACTGTTATTCTGCTGTGCCCATAAAGTTTACCTTGAGTCAGAGGGTAGAGCTAACTACTAGCTGACCAAAATTAGCCATAAAGATTTTGGAGGACCACACACATTGAGAGACATGGGAAGTAGTAAGGATGGGCTTAGAAAGATACACTCACTGCCTTTTGGATCTGGGAAGGAGACTGATAAGAGGTCACTGGTCACTTGTCCACTTCTCTGATCAATCAGGTTTTAACCCCATATTGACTCCTGAGTTTTTATTAATAATAGAATTATTTATATAATCATCACTTCTGGCACCAATGTGGGGAACTATTAAACTACATGAAGACAGTGAACCCTCCATCTCTTACCACCTCCACGGCCAGCTTTGTCTCCGTCCTCACAGGCCCTCCATGTGAATCCCCTTGAGACTTCTGTTGCAGTCTTTCTATAGCAGCCTCCATCTGCTCCCTGCTCCAGCCCCAAAACTTCTAGTGTTAGCCACCCATCACGGGCCTGTGCCCTTACTTCTTGCCATGCCAGCTTTCCCTGTACCCCCTCCACAGGCACCAATCCAGGCCATCTTGACACCCCTCACACCTATTGGGAGCCCAGGCTTTTACTGTTGTTGCCACTGCTGCTAAAGGACTCAGTCATGTACCATCCACATCCTCAGCATAGCCATGTTGACCAGCAATAGCTAGCCATACCCCCACCCCACCCCAAGCTGTGTACCACTGACACAGCTGGTTACCTTCACTATCATTGTCAGCAGATCTGGTAAGATATCTAGGAATTATTAAAGGAGGAATTTGGTTCTAAAAAGGAGGGGGGCATCTTACGTTAAGAATCAGAAACATCACAATGATGGGAGTTAGGGCCCTGTTTAGTGTCACTATGGATGTCTTGCAAATAGAAAAAATAGATGAGGAGATAAACCACTTAGCTGGGATTGACATAATGCCAACTATAATTACTATCAGTTTGGTAATTCACATTTAATCCTTTAAAAAGTGGTTTGATAGCTGTGGCAAATATTAAAATTTGACTGATAAAATACAAGCCGTAGAAAGACTTAATATTGATAAGATGAAAGCTTTAGAAAGACATCCTACTGATAAGATACAAGCCTTAGAAAGGCTTACTTAAGAAAATAATAAAAATTTGACTGATAAGACAAAGCCTTAAAAAGACTTACTAAAGAAAATAATAAACAATAATGAAACAACAATGTTGAACTCATGGGCAACTCAGAATTCTTCCACAAGACTGGAAAGATTTAACTATAGCAATATTTGAAGATGTCCCTCAGTTACAATAGAAAACATAGTGGGAAGAGAAAGTTAGGGTCATAAAATAATGAGGTAGGGCTAGAGGTATGAAAATTTCCCAAGACTGGCTTCTCAGTTAGTATGCTGATTTGCAAAGACAGTTTGATCACACCTTAGCTCTATGTCATATAGCAGGGTTTGGTACACACAGGTACAGTTGTAATAATAATTTCATCTTGAAGTAACTTTCCAGGCAATCAGATTTCTCTGTTGTTTCTACAGTTTTTGGACATTTCTTCATCTGTACTTTCTATTTAATCAGGTAATATTATATCCTTCTCAGGTATCTGAAGGAGTTGAAGACTAGATAGTTATAGTTACAGTTTTCCATAGTTATGATATAAAATAAATCAGGTACAAAATTTTGGATTCACTAAGATAGGATAGACACTGAAGTATTTTCTCTGAATTTGCCAAATACTAATGGACTGGACATTTTGAATATATTTCTTATTTGATAATTGTTCTTAGTGTATATAGTTTTACTATGCTAGAGTTAAAACCTTCCCTTTTTATTTTACTTAGACAAAAGGAGGGAAACACTGCAGGAGAATTGTTTGCTCTGCAACTCCACTCTACCAGTAAAATTTAACTTGAATTAGAGAACAGAGCTATCTACTAGATGACCAACATTAGCCATAGAGGTTTTGGAGGACTGAAGACATATAGGGAGACACAGGAAGTAGTAGGGAGGGGCTTTAAAAGATACACAGCCTTTTGGATTGAGGAAGGAGACAGAGTGGAGGTCACTGGTCGTTTCTTCACCACTTCTCTGATCAATCAGGTTTTAACCCCATATCTGACTCCCAAACTTTTATTAATAATAGAATAATTTAGATAATTATTACAAGAAAGAGAGAGGGGGAGAAAGGGAGAGAGGAAGAGAGAGAGAGAGACTAAATTACATCAGTCTTCTTGAGACTATGGCTCAATTCAGATGCTACTTAGGGAGCATGCTTGTGGTCCTGGGTTCAGTCCCCTAGAAAAATAGATAGACAGATAGATAGATAGATAGATAGATAGATAGATAGATAGATAGATAGATAGATAGATCAGTATCTATAACTGGAGAAGGGAAAACTCAAAACTACCTTGAAGAATTTCCACAATCACACTGTCATTTCCATTGCCTAAAAGATCAAAACCTTGCTCACCTTATGAGGAACTGGGCTAGAGGTTACCAGGTTAGATTCTGGCAAAGAATCTGACTGCACTCCAAGAACTGTATTCTGAGAACTTTCAAAAGCTCACCAATCATCAGAGAAGCTTCCTCCAGCAGTGGATGGGGGCAAATACAGGGGCCAATGTGTATAGAGTGAGAGACCTTGGAACTCTGTCCTAAATGAGGTGTCTCCACCAAACCTCTCTCCTCAGTACTCAGGGAGCTATGCATAGGAGGAGGCAGAAAGGCAGTAAAGGACTTCGGAGATGGAAAACATCAAGGAAGCAAGGCCTCCTAGACACAATAGGACTGATGCACAGAGATGGTAACATCATGCCCAGGACCAGCACAGGTCTAAGTCTGATGGGGTCCCAGCACTGAGAGTAGGAGTGAACACAGCCCACATCCCTAACCCAAAAGCTATCTCCAAGTGATTACCACACACAAAGGGAAAAGTAGTTTTCTCCAAATGAGTCTCACTGGGTGTTTGAGCTTGAAGACCGGCACCATGCCCAGCAATAGATGGCCAACACAAAACAAACTCAACAGTAGTTTGGAGGGTTTCTTCATTTTGTTTTGCTTTTTGGCTCATAGTGCTTTGTCAGGGCATGATTTTGTATTTGGGGTCTTTTTACTTATTTGTTTTTTACCCTGAAAGTCTTTTGCTTATATATTATGGTTTCCAATTTTGTCTTTATAGGATTTCAGTGTATGGAATTGTGTGTGTGTGTGTGTGTGTGTGTGTGTGTGTGTGTGTGTGTGGCTTGTGTTTTCTCTTTGGTTCTTTTTTTAATGTCTGTTTTCTAATGAGTGAGGAAGCAAGAAAGGGTATGCTTTGGGGAGACAGGGAAGATGAGGGAGGAGTTGGGGTAAGGGAAACCATAATCAGAAAGATTATATCAAAGAAATCTATTTTCAATATAAAATGTAATTAACTAATTTCTTTGTTGAAGTATAGCATTGCATCTGTAGAATGGCTAGTATTGATTACTCTTATGCAGGTCTTCCATGAAAAATATCAGCAAGGAGAAAAGAAAAACTAAAAATATATTCAGTTTGGAGAGAAAATGTTCATTAGAAAGCTTAATATTGTAGCCAAACCATGTGCTGGAAAAGACTGTAATCCTTAACAGAGATTAGTACCATTAGTAGGTGGCCTTTCTTCCTCCTAGAACAAGAAGAAGGTTTCCTAAGGGCAAAAACCCACCTAACAAATGCCCCAACCTGTGAACAGAGTCTAATGGGGACCCTATAGCTAGTAAGTAACTACCCAGGGAAGTTCTTCACCAGTGTCAGCATACAGAAACTGTAGGAAATGCGGTCCAAGGAGACAAGACTCTCTCCGAATCCTTAAGCAGAACTTGGTGACATCATCTGCCTGGTACTGGGTTGGAAGGCACGAAAGACATGAGATTTTATCAGAGTATTTTATCACAGTGGCAGAAGAGAAAATGTGGACTGACTACCTGAACCTGGAGTTAGCTCAATGGACTTATTAAATGAATTCTCAAGTCTATTTCCCCTTAGCTGAGTCCTCAAAATACCCACTTCAGTCCTGCCTGAAACCAAAGAAGTGCAATGGAAGGAAAACCAGAGTAGAAAGGATATCCGCCCTAACTGCTGTACTAACTTCATACCAACCTCACAGTTGCGGGGACCCACGTGACACATCACCAGGGCTCTGTTCAGAGACCCAGAAAGGACCCAGTCAATTTGCCTTCCTGCAAATCTCCTTCTGGTACCAAAGCAAGTAAGAAGTAAACCCCGTCTGTGTGAACAGATAATACAGAATGTGGGTTTAATTCTCCTCCCCAGAAGCAATTTAGCCAATATCTGTCAATAGTAACAGCCAAGTTGTTTTCTCACTGCAGTGACTCTAAAGGAAAGAGGAGATCTGGTGGCTTCCAGTTGACCTTGGGTGTGGGACACATATGTACTTATTTGAAATTTTATATTAGATACTTTTATTGGTTCTTTTTAAGGTAAATATTGTGGGAAATCCCCTTGCCTATTTGGGATAAGCAGACTACACAGTGAGAAAGTATAAAAGTTGGGGATCTTAGATTTTAGGTTACTTTAAGATTTAAAGTTGGCCACTGCCAATGGAGGACTGATAGACTAGAGAGGAAAGACCATGAGGAGACTCCATTCGGGTTCAAAGCCCTGCCTTCTGTCTTCCAGCTCTCTGCAGGCAGACCTGTGGTCAGTCCAAGAGGAAACAGGACTAATGAAATCCATCCCTTCCTTAGAAGAGGAGAGGATTAAAATCAGAGCCTGAGATTTGGATGCCACACTCAGGAGTTACGATTGTACCCTGAAATCTATGGGGGGTTTCTGGTGCTCAGCTTGGAATCTAACAAGACAGCAGTTTTGCGGTGGGGTAGCTGGTGTGACCCAGGAAGGACACAGGAGATCCAATTGGACAGTCAAAGGTCTGTGTCTCTGGTCCAGGAGAAACAGAAAAGCACTGACTGGAGACAAGGACCACAACATGATGCCTAGGGAACAGGGAAGTGCACAGAGGGTGAGAAGCACCAACCAGTAAGCATCACTTCTCTCCCACCCAGCTTCTGGCTTCCAGAACAGCACCCGCTCTCCCTTCTCCTTCTATCTCCTGAGACAATCACACACCGAATGCCACTGAGGCTGAGTTCTATCCAGACTTACACCTGCTAAACAGGCCTTATTCAGCTTTCAGAGACAGCAGAGCTCAGGGAACACAAAGGGTTCCTCAAGGTGGGCAGGAGCAAAGTGGGGACTTGACAGTGTCCAGCAGTCTATACTCTACAAGATGCTCAGACTCCTGTTCCAAGCAGATTGCATCGTCTACTGCTGAAGTTTCTCTGTGTCCTAACAATATTAAATGGGCTAAGCAACTGCAGACCTCAGGGCCCACATGAGCCAGGCCTGTCTGGGTTTCTTAGACTCCCCCAGGCAATTTCCTGTCAAGCTAGACGAGCTTCACAACTCCCGTTAATGTACCTGTTAGACTCGGAACTGCCTTCGCTGCCTGATTAATTTCCCAAAGGGGCCAATCTGCTTGTTTTAGAACCTTCCTGCTTCAGAGCAAGAGCTGAGAAGATCCATCTAGATCAAAAGGGATCAGGGAATGAGCCAGATGGGGCATCCTTTGAAGGACACAGGGCAGGTAATAAGAAAACCAACAAAAAACCCCAAACAATAACCACAAACCAGGGAAACAGATCTATCTGGACCTGCGTTTCATACAAGTTTTCACAATCTCTAGGACCATAAGAAGAAGGGTCATATTTTCTGATTAAAAACAACAACAACCTTATCTAACATTTCACCTACAAGCAGAGTGAATTCCTGTGCATTCTTCCAAATAAAGTTATAGATAAGTAGACGATTGAATAAAAAAACAGATGATAGATTAATACACAAATGCCCATAACATTCTCCTTACAAAAGATTGACATGTGTGTGAACTCCAAAGGTATCTGAATTTATTTATTTATTTATTTATTTATTTATTTATTTATTTATTGTTTGGGGGAATGCACATGTCCCAGGCTGTGTATGAGGAGTCAGGGAATAACTTTTGCGAGCTGGTTATCTACTCTTTGGATCTGAGGTATTAGACTCAGGTAGATCATTATGCCTATACAGCAAGTACCTTTACTTGCTAAGCCACTCTGATATCCCTCTAAAATTGTTTTAAACATTCAACTTCATTGCAAGTCATTACTAGAGTAAACACCATCATAATGTCATGTCTGGTCATTTTAATAAAACACCAAAGTACAGGGAGGATAACTGACCAATTTAAGGTCACATAAGCTGTTCAAGCCAACAATGAATTCTTATAATCTTGCTCCCAGTTCTGTATTTATTTTTTAAATGCACCAAGTCAGTGCCTTTTCCAGTGAAGAGGACATGGGGAACATTCAAGAATCAAATTGAGCAGGCTTTTATTTCAATCCTTACATAATATGTGACTCCGGGCAATGTATTTAACTTCCCTAAGCCTCAGGTCTCATCTTAATAATAGGAATAACCAACTGTAATAGTTAAGTAAAATGATACATACTAAACATTGATAAAAGCAGGCATGCTAAAATATGGCATAGCCAACATTATCACCATACCCTTCACTTAAAATACTCATAAATATGCGGTGGCTCATTTTCACTCAACTTTTTGTTTTGTTTTCTATCGGGGGGAAATGGCACTCCTGCCTTGATGTCATGTGGAGGTAAGAACAACGTCTGGGAATTGGTGCCTAACTTCCACCTTGTTGAGGCAGGGTTGCAGTTCCCGCCATGCTGCGTGCTCCTATCAGCTGGTCCTTCAGGTTTGAAGTGATTCTCGTGGCTCTGTCTCCTGTCTGTCCACAGGAATGCTGGGATTACAGGTGCTTGCTACTTCATCAAGTTTTTTGCATGGGTTCTGAGAATCAAACTCCAGTCACCAGGCTTGCATGGTGACCACTTTTACCCTCTGGTCCCACCTTCACTCAATTCTAGGTGGAAAAATCAAACAATGTCAAATCCTTAAATAGATTTGTAGGATGATACAACCAAGCAACAAATTATCCCTAATAAGGAATCTGATGACTGAATGCATGCACTTCCTTTCTTCGTGCTTTCACAGGTGAACCTCTCAGCCTTAAAAGATGAAAGCTTCCCCTGAGCTTGCTGACACATACCAGCAATCCTAGACCTTCGGTGTCTGAGGCAGGGAATCAGGAATTCAAGGATACCCATTGCTATATAGCAAATCCGAAGCTAGATTGAACTATCCAGAAGGAGAAAATAAAATATGAAACTTGAAATTTCCCAAGATTTTTCAGAAAATGCAAAGCTTATTAAGCATCCCCACATTTTAATTGAATTATAATTCACATCTCATGACTCTTTCCCCGAGTCTGCTGAGTTGGTAAAGTCCTATGACACCCCTATAATTTGGACCTAGCTAAGTAGAACCAATGACCTCTACTGAACTATATAGCCTTCTTATCTCCCACCACTTCTCTCAGAATGTAGCAACGGGGTCCCTGAAACACTGTGTTCTTTCTTGCTCCAACTTTTGAATTTGCTGAATTGCCCCTGTGGAGTGTAGTTTTCAAACTTGATTGAATATTGGCATCATGCAAAGAACTTTAAAAAATACTAATGTCTGATTCCCGCCTTCAGGGAATATGAGTTAGTTGGACTGGCATGAGGATTTCTTTTTTCAGAGCCTCCCAGATGATTCTAAAGTGCAGCCAAGGAGATGAGCCTCTGATAGCTGACAGAAAGATCTTTCCAATCCAGAGAGAAGGGGGTTAGAAGCTGAGGAGTACAACACAGGCAATCCTTCTTGTGGGAAACCTTGTCAGTGCATCCTCAAGTTGTATCCATCACTCTCTCTCTCTCTCTCTCTCTCTCTCTCTCTCTCTCTCTCTCTCCTCCCCTAAAATGGCCGCTCTACAGCTCTTCCTAAACTGGCATGTATCCATCTGCTTACATGTCCCCTCTCAGCTCTTCACTGTGACCTCTGGAAAACAGAATTCACTTTTCTATTCTCCCTACACTGCCAACAGAAGAGGCACACAGAAGGCACTCAGCAAGCGCTACTCACACCAAACCAACTGGGCTGCTTATTCCTTCTATCTCTGTGAATGAAGTTTCCAGGCAAAAGCAAAATTTTTCATGAAGCCCTGGCTATGATATGACAAAAGGAACACTTCAAGGATGCTCAAAAGCTAGCCAGTGACAGAACCAGCCCCCATCAATAAGTCAGAAACAAGTGCCAGGCAGCTCTGGTTGGTTTATAACTTTCAAAGTGTTCTTTCTACGGCTCCTTGGGTGTGAATATAATTAAAGCCACTGCATATTACCTGGTCCATTGTGCCTGGTTCTGGTCCCTGCTCATTGTTCAGATAAGACAAGACTGATGAATGTGAATATGTCTGAACTTAAAGCAGGCAGGAGATAATGAAAACGGCTGATTGGAAAGTCCTTATCAACTCAAGAGAATTCTGAGATACACAAAGCAGGAGGACAGCATGCCAACCAACCTGTCTTCCAAAGTCACAAAGTTGAGCAGAGTGGTTGCAAACTCTGCAGGCTTCTCCCCACTGCTGCTCACAAGTCAGCACAGCCTCCTACGGATTGCTCTGGGGAGACCCAGAGCTCAGGCTCTGCAACTCAGCAGCAGCCCCCAAGTCGTGGGAAAAGGGAGATGTTTTCACAGCGCATGAAACCCAAGGTTGCCTTCATCCATAATAAGGTTCAAAAAGATCAAAATTATGTATGTTTGCTGTTGCTACTTTCTACAGCTTGGGCATGGCTCTTCCTCTCAGCCCTCAGCTCACCACTCACATCCTCTCACTAATTTCTGAGTTGCTTTGGCTCGGAACCCTTCTGCAAGAACCCATCTCCATCAAGCCCCAAGCTCTACTCACTGTTGCATAGAGTCCTTTGGAAATGCCAGAGAACTATTGTAATTATCAACTGTGTTGAAAATCCTCGTTTTCTTTTTTGGTATTACTGTCATTTGTTGCAATAAAGGAAGCTTTAATCTTCAGTGTTCCTCCCATTGCTGTCATGACCAGGTGGCAGGGACTTTGGTGTACCAGTCCCTTCTTAGAATAAAGCAATACTTCCTTGGAGAGTGCTTTGGCCAAAGGCTTCAGTTAAAGCAGGGCGGTCTAGTCATGGAAGGTTGTGACCATAAAGCTGGAGAGTCTGGGCTCAGAGCTCATTCATATTCACTACTTCCAAGCGTTTGGATTGAGTCATGCTTCAGTTGTAAAAGCTATAGAATCTGTGTGAGACACTGGGGAATACCTAAGACTGTGTTGAGCACTGGTGTGCATCCTGACATGAGTAGATCTATAGTCACTCTTCCTCCAACCTATGATATTCATCCTTCTAGAGAGCACCATTGTTTTCTCCCTTGCCATTGTTTAAATTTACATAAAATTGGGGTTATTTTTTAAATATTATTGTTGTGTTGTTTAAAATGCCCATGGCATTTCTCTTTGAGTCTGGGAGTCTAATCACTCTGTCTGTCGGTCTCTGCCAGTCTGGGACCATGGATACTCTGTCCTTTGGAAGTTTCAGGCTAGCTAGTTACTCCTCTTGGTTTTCATTGATTTCCAATTGTTTTTTTGTTAATCTCAGCATGCCTATAGCTCTCCCACCTCAGATTTTCAAGTCTTACCACAGGTAGAAAATTATTATGTCTCCTCTCAGGATTTTATTCACACTTTTGAAATATTCAATGGATGTTTTAAAAACCATAATTACAATGTTTGATATTATATTATTCTTTGGTATTTTAACAGAAGATTAACTCCGGGGAGTTACCATACTTAAAATCATTTTCAAAACATGAGATATTTCCCTAAGCCTGGAGTAAACAAAAAATTCTGGCAAATCAAATACTGGAATAAACTGAAGAGGATTCTATAGCATAGGACAGAAAGGGGAAGTTTATAATTTAGATTCCTTACATGATCCAATAGCAGAAAATTGGCATGGGGTACAGTTAGTTTTCATGTCAGTGAACTTTACCTTGGAGGTCACTCTAACCCAGATTTTGTTTGTCTTCAGCCAGAACATTCGTGGAAGTTCCTGCCCAGATGTCATGCAGTATCATGCTCCATGTGATGGGATTGCATGAAGAAAATGCATGGGAAAGCACATTACTTGTGAAGAGCTTTAGAGAGCCAATGTCTAGAAAAGTTTGCCTAGGGATGTTTCATCCAGGCTCTATAGTTGCTAGAAGAGCTGAATCTGTGTTGTGAAATTTTCAAGATCT